>NC_050580.1:197869014-198469014 GCF_011100635.1 Trichosurus vulpecula | reverse complement strand
GGAAGTCAATGAGCTTATATTCTATCCAGGAACACAACACACCAAACACACACACACACACACATATGCACACATAAGGATATCTGTATGTGTATATGATCTAGATTAGATATTATTACCTCATCCATGAGGCCTCTCTAATAATAGGAGAGATCCTTTCCAAGCCAGTATTTCATGCTTGTTTGACCTTTCTTATATGCTTTTCTAAGTTGTATTAACATGTATACATAGCTCACATCCTATTAAGTTGTAAACTCCTTACTCTATTTGGGTGTGTGTGTGTTTTCTTTTACAAAATGGCTAATATGGAAATATGTTTTGCACGATATCACATGTATGAAAGTGAAGTGAGCAGAACCAGGAGAACACTGTACGCAGAATCAGCAATAAGGCTTAATATTTATTTTTGCCCTACTTCATCTTCTCTTCATTACCATGATCCAAGTTTGCCAAGGGAAGATCCTAATTTTGTCTTTATATTTTCACAAGCACAAGGCCTGGCACACATAGTATGCACATAATAAACGTTTTTTGAGGCAATGTGGCATATTGAGAAAAGAAGTAGCCTTGGAGTTAGGAGAGACCTGGGTTCAAATTTTGCCTCTGATGTCCATCAGCTGTGTGGCCATGCTTGAGCAAATTATTTAACCTCCCAGAACCCCAGTTTCTTCACCTGTAAAATATATAAAGAACAATACTACCCATAGTACCTACCAGAGAATTTTTGTGAGGACCAAATGAGGATGTAAGTAAAACTCTTTAAAACCTTGGAAAGTGCCAGCTATGTTAAACAGATGTTTTAAGCACAGCATCTGTACAATTAGTAACAATTTTTCTTTCCTTCATGCTTTTCATTAAAGGATAGTGACTCTTGCACATTAAGAATATATACTAGGGATGTTCAAGATGCATTGACAGAATTTTTAGTCTTCAAATGATATGCTACAAGTATAAAATGAAAAATATAAGTTTTTAAACTGAAAAAATGTCTATATTAGAACTAGAGAATATTAAAGCTTAAAGAACTTGCAAGATCATATACAGACTGGCACCTCCCTTATTTAACAGTTGAACAAACTGAGATCAAGAGGGTCAAGCTGACTTGCCCAAGATTACATAGCAAGTGAGTGACTTTCCACAGAAGTATTCCTTTCATTGTACCATACAAAAAATTGAAAGCTATTTCAGGCCAATGAGGTATTTGAAAAAATTATCAGTTAACTTCAAATGAAATACGTGGCTTAGCCCTCTTCTCTAGGTACTTAGGTCATAGGATTTAGAGCTAGAAAGGAGTCTTAGAGATCATCTAGTCCAGCTGCCTGATTTTACAAATAAGGATACTGAGGACTAGAGAAAAGAAGTAGTACCTTGCCCAAGGCCATAAGTTTGTTTAGATTTAGGTCTTTGGATTCAAAATCCAGTGCTTCTGCCACACTTAATGCTTATAATTTATTAAATTCACCAAAATTTCAAATTTTAAAAGCAAAAGGTAACATTTTCATTATATAAATCAATCAGTAAAACTGACAAGATAGTTCTCAAACTGGGATACTTACCATATCAGCTGTTTCATTTTCTTCACCATCTCCATCCTGGTTGCTTTGCATTTCATTGCTGAGAGACAACACATTTTTAGTATTCCTGGGTATCACAACACTTGGTTCTGTCTGACTGTATTCTTCTTTGGGAAACATAGCTTTTATTGCTGGAGTTCCAAGTTCTCTGTGTTTCCTTTTTACTTTAGGCTTCTCTTCATCGTTAGAATTATCTTCTGATAGATTTTGAGGGCTCATTATTTGGCCCTGTTTGTTCTTTTTGACAACAAATGGAAAAAGGAGTACTTGAGCTTGCTTCTGTAAAATTATAGTCTGCTGTGGTGTCAGAGATGAGCCAATTACGCTCTGGGAGGGTTTAGATTCATTCACCTATTAGTTCAATAAGAAATGCAAAGTGTTACAATCTGATCTTCCTCACAAAGTCCTTTGCTTGAGCTATGTAATAACTCAGTATCTGCTGGTGCATTTCCTAAAATCTGAGTATGCATTAGCCTGCATTTAACAAGGCCTCGCCATAGCTGTCTCTCCCACAGGCCCCTTTCTCCCACGCAATGCCAATACTATGTATGCCACCAGCTTCTGAACAGGTCTGGTGTAACTTAAGGAAAGCATGAAATTAGCAAGCACATTTAACATCAGCAGAGGAGTCCAGAGAGCAGGAAGCCAGTCAACAAAGCTGCAAGCCTGGACAAGTCTCTCCTTTACCCTGGGGCCTCACAAGCGGCAGTCCAGCACCGTCAGTCAAGCCCAAGGAGATCCCGCCTACCTATAAGCCGGGGTCTCCCTCTCCCCACCCTCCCCCATTCCGGTTTCTGCAGTCCAACTCCCGACTTGCTCTCAACCTCAAAACTCCACACCTGGACAGACTCCCGGGACGCCGCCATCCTCTCCCTGCTCCAGCTGCCTTCCCGCCAAGAGCGCGCGCCAAGTGAAGAAGGGATGAGTCCTGCCGGGGCGGGGACAGACTAAACCGGGGCTTACCCGGCCGATGGGCGGGACTGAGAACTGGGAGGGTAGGGGGCAGGGCGGGTGCTAAGACCGGCGGGGCCTAGAGGGAAGCGGTCGTCGTAGTTCCGTCGTTTTCCGTCCCTTCCGACTCTTAGTGACCCCATTTGGGGTTTTCTTGGCAAAGACACCAGAGTGGTTTGCCATTTCCTTCTCCGGCCCATTTCACAGATGAGGAAACTGAAATCAACAGGGTTAAGTGACTTGCCCAGATTCCCAGAGCTAATAAATGTCTGAGGCCAGATTTGAAATCAGTAGTATCTTCCCAACTCCTGATCCTGGGCTCTATCCACTGCGCCACTTAGCACAGCGAATATGGAGAGTGCTAGGACGCCCGCCGGCACGGGTACGATATGGGGAGGCTCAGGCTCCAGCCTCTGCTGGGGAGCAAACCCTGCCTTGCTCCTTCCTGTCTACCTGCTTGAGCAGTGAAGTTCAGAGGGTTTAGCTCCTGGACATGATCTCGAAAGAGTGAAGGAAAACAGATTTGTTAAGACTGTATCTGATAAAAATCTGTCTTCCGGGGCGGCTAGGTAGCGCAGTGAGTAGAGCACCGGCCCTGGAGTCAGGAGGACCTGAGTTCAAATTCGGCCTCAGATACTTGACACACTTAGTAGCTATGTGACCTTGGGCAAGTCATTTAACCCCAATTGCCCTGCCCCCCCCCCAAAAAAGATTTGTCTTCTAGAATATATAAGGAACTCATACACAGATATAAAATAATTCACACTCCCCAAAGAGGAATGGCCAAAGGTCATAAACAATTTTTGAAGAAAAGACAAGAACTACATGAAAAGATGTTCAAAATCCTTAATGATTAAAAAAATGGACAAATCAAAAAACTTGGAAATGCTACCTGTGTGCCCTCGGGTGATTCACTTCCCCTCAGGTTCCTCATTTATAAAATGAGGGAGTTCTCTTTCAGCTACAAAGTCACATTCCCTACAACTATTATATTGCCTGAAATAACAAAAAATAATAATAACTCAATACGACACTGTAGAATTCAATAAATCAGTGTCTGACAAACCAGAAAACAAATTACTTAGCCAAAAACTCCCTACATGATAAAAACTGCTGGGAAAACTAGAAGGTGGACTAGCAAAAATTAGTCTCAGATCAACGCTTTACATTCTATTCCACATTACATTCTAAATTAATATATAACTTTAATATCAAAGATCATGCCAAAAAAATTAGAAGAGAAGCAAATCATGTACATCTCCCAACTATGGGAAGGAAATGTATTTTTAACCAAAAAAGGGACAGAGTCAATTACAAAAGGTAAAATAGATAATTTTGTTTACACAAAACTAAAGACTTCCACGAAACAAAATGAATGCACCTAGGACAAGGGAAGTAGTGATATGGGGAAAAAATCTTGGTATCAAGTTTTTCTAATAAGGGTTTTTGGTACATGTAAACAATTATCAGATATATATAACCAAAAGCAATTTCCAACACATAAATGATCAAAAGATATAAACAAACACCTCAAAAATAACTGCAATCTACTAAGAACTACATGAAAGAATTATTCAAATTATGAATAACAAATGAAATACAAATCAAAACAACTCTGGAGTTTCATTTACCTCACAACTTGAAAAGTGAGAAAGAAAAAAGACAGGAATAGTTAATGTTGGAGTTGGAATAAGATAGAAATACTAATGCCTTATCAGTGGATCAATATATCAGTACAATCATTTTGGAAAGCAATTTGGAATTATGCAAATTAAATGACTAAAATGTCTGTGCCTTTTGACCCAGAGATTGCCATATTAGGCTAATATCCCAAAGAGGTCACTGATAAGAAGAAAGTCCCTATGTACACTAAAAAACTTTTATATCACTTCTTGTGAAAGCAAAGAATTCAAAACAAAGTAGATGCCCATCAATTGTAGAATAGCTAAACAAAATGCAGTACATGAATGCAATATTACTGTACTGTAAGAAATGATAATCACTCTTTGGTGACAAAGAAGACCAAAACACACAGCCAGAAGAAGTCAACAAAGTCAAAGAGCCTCCAAGAAATACATGAACTGGTTTCAGGCCATGGAACAGCTCAAAAAGGATTTGGAAAAGCAAGTTAGAGAAGTAGAAGAGAAATTGGGAAGAGAAATGAGAGTGATGTTAGAAAACCATGAAAAACAAGTCAATGACTTGCTAAAGGAGACCCAAAAAAAACACTAAAGAAAGTAACACCTTAAAAAATAGACTAGGGGCAGCTAGATGGCGCAGTGAGTAGAGCACCGGCCCTGGAGTCAGGAGGACCTGAGTTCAAATTCGACCTCAGACACTTGACACATATACTAGCTGTGTGACCTTGGGCAAGTCACTTAACCCCGATTGCCCTGCCAAAAAGCAAAAAAAAAAAAAAAATAGACTAACTCAAATGGCAAAAGAGCTCCAAAAAGCCAGTGAGGAGAAGAATGCCTTGAAAGGCAGAATTGGCCCAATGGAAAAGGAGGTCCAAAAGACCACTGAAGAAAATACTACCTTAAAAATTGGATTGGAGCAAGTGGAAGCTAATGACAAAAAAAAGAGCCTAGACATCATCTTTCAAGAAATTATCAAGGAGAATTGCCCTGATATTCTAGAGCCAGAGGGTAAAATAGAAATTGAAAGAATCCACTTATCGCCTCCTGAAAAAGATCCCAAAAAGAAAACTCTTAGGAATATTAAAATTCCAGAGCTCCCAGATCAAGGAGAAAATACTGCAAGCAGCCAGAAAGAAACAACTTGAGTATTGTGGAAACACAATCAGGATAATACAAGATCTAGCAGCTTCTACATTAAGGGATTGAAGGGCTTGGAATATGATATTCTGGAGGTCAGTGAAGCTAGGATTAAAACCAAGAATCACCTACCCAGCAAAACTGAGTATCATGCTCCAAGGCAAACTATGGACTTTCAATAAAACAGAGGCCTTTCAAGCTTTCTCAGTGAAAAGACCAGAGCTGAACAGAAAATCTGACTTTCAAACACAAGAATCAAGAGAAGCATGAAAAGGTAAACAAGAGAAATCATAAGGGACTAAAATTGAACTGTTTTGTTTACATTCCTACATGGAAAGATGATGTGTATAATTCATGAGACCTCAGTATTAGGGTAGCTGAAGGGAATATACATATGTATGTATGTGTGTATATATATGTGTGTATATATACATATATACACACACATATATATTACACACATACATACACATATATATACACACACACAGAGGACACAAGGTGAGTTGAATATGAAGGGATGATATCTAAAAAAAAAAATCGAATTAAGGGATGAGAGACGAATATATTGAGAGAGGGAGAAAGGGAGAGATAGAATGGGGTAAATGATCTCACATAAAAGTGGCAAGAAAAAGCAGTTCTGTAGGAAGAGAAGAGGGGGCAGGTGAGGGGGAATGAGTGAATCTTGCTCTCATCGGATTTGACCTGAGTAGGGAATAATATACACACTCAATTGGGTATCTTACTCTACAGGAAAGGAGGAGGAAGGTGATTAAAAAAAGGGGGGAACGATAGAAGGGAGGGCAGATGGGGGAGGAGGTAATCAAAAGCAAACACTTTTGAAAAGGGACAGGGTCAAGGGAGAAAACTGGATAAAGGGGGATAGGATAGAAAGGAGCAAAATATAGTTAGTCTTTCACAACATGAGTGTTGTGGAAGGGTTTTACATAATGATACGCATATGGCCTGTGTTGAATTGCTTGCCTTCTTAGGGAGGGTGGGTTGGGAGGGAGGAGGGGAGAGAGTTTGGAGCTCAAAGTTTTAAAAACGGATGTTCAAAAAAAAAAAAAAAAGTTTTGCATGCAACTAGGAAATAAGACATACAAGCAATGGGGCATAGAAATCTATCTTGCCCTAAAAGAAAGTAAGGGAAAAGGGGATGTGGGGGAGTGGGGTGACAGTAGGGAGGGCTGACTGGGGAACAGAGCAACCAGAATAAATGCTATCTTGGAGTGGGGGGAGGGTAGAAATGGGGAGAAAATTTGTAATTCAAACTCTTGTGAAAATCAATGCTGAAAACTAAAACTATCAAATAAATGATCCCCCCCCCCCCAAAAAAAAGAAATGATAATCACAATAACTACAGAGAAACCTAGAAAGATCTATATGAGCTAAGGTAAAGAGAAGCAGAGCCAATAAAATAATAGATACTAACTGCAACATAAACATAGAGAGCCATCAAAAAAAAATCAAAAATGAAACTCCAATGGCAAATAACAAGCATGGCTCTGGACTGGAGGAGTCTTAAAATACCCTTTAGCAGAGGTATTAGATTAGATTTTTTTCAATGAACCGATTGGTTTGTGTGGATTTTTTTTTCCTTTTTTTGTCTATAAAAAATATTATTTATTGTATGGGAAGGGAAGGGGGAGATCCTGGAGGAAATTTTAATGATAAAAAAATACATCAATAAATTTTTTTTTAATTCAATATGGCAGGGCTGCACGTAAAGAGGTATCCTTTACATTGTGAGACAGTAACTGGTATAAACTGTAAAGCTATACGACAATATGGAGTAAAAGTCACAAAATTCATCAGGTTCTTCTATATATTCCTGCTGTAACTTCATTCTAAAGATACTAACGGAAATAATGATAGCAACTAACATTTACGTTGTGCTTTAAGTTTCAAAAACGCCACATGCACATTCTCATTTGTGTCGGGTGAGACCACCCGCCAGCAATTAATTAAAAAAAAGTCAGAGGTCTCTCAAATTTAGGAACAGAAAAACTTCTTTATTACAATCCCGCAGGAACGGGCCGGTCTCCAAACCGATAGACAGAGGGATTGACAGTTAGCTTCATCAGCAATGCCCTTCTGTTTTTAGAAATCATCTGCCCACAGATCAAACACAAAGTTTGGCCACTGGGAGAAGCCTGTCTGCTGGGGTTAGGAAAGAGGAGAATCAGAATTATGCTTGAGGCCTGAGGAAAGCAAAGACTTGGCCATTACTTTCATTGAAGATGGGACCTCCAGATCCTAACCTGATCTGCTTAGGTCAGAGAAAGAATGCTGTGTCAGGAAAGAAGTGTTTCGGTCAGGACCTGCCCAAGAAGTCCATTTTGTTATTATCACTAGGCTAAGATTAAAGAGGACATCAGGCTTTTGGGAAAGAAAGATACTACCCCTAAGGGTTATGATAGATAAGCACTGTAACAAAGATGGGGCAGCATAGTGCAGTAGAATGAGTAGCAGGCTCAGTGGAAATTCCAGGTCTGCAACTTTACTCAACTTCTCTGATTTCCTTCACAATTTATAACTATTGCTATATCTTAAAAAGGCAAAAAAAGTTTCAGATCCTCCATTAACAGGCCTACCTCTTTCTCATCTATAAAATAAGAGAGTTGGATTGTTGACCTCTAAAGTACCTTTCTGCTCTAATCTAAAATCCTATGATGATGGCTCCCACTATTTCCTATACAGCCTCTAATATCACTCATTCCTCCATAACGTCGTATCTACCTTCTGATTAGCCCTAATTCTGAAGTACAGCTGAGAGCAATTTCTAAAATGGGAAAAACATCCTTCTATCCCATTCCTCTAACAAACTACAGGCCAGCAGGTGGTTTTATTTACTGGTTTGTTTGGGCCTAAAGGGGAGTATTATATACAGGGTTAAAAAACCTTTAGGAATCACAAGGTCACCGACTGTATAACAAGAAAGCAATCAAAACCTGTTGTCAACAGACTTTACAATTGCAGATGAAGATTTACATTCGGTTATAATCCAAGGCTAAAACAATTACCAATTACTGCCACACCAAGGCCACTGTGCAGCTCAAACAACCCAATCCATTCAACAATTGAGTACTACTTGCATTGTAATTTACCTGGTTCATACTGATGCCTTCACTTAGGCTCCAGAAAGCTAGATTTTCCTTCACTTCTTTGCATCCCCTTCCAGTGCTCCCCAATACAAATGCTCAATAAATACTGCTAATTGACTGCAGTGCAAACAGACAGAAGAAATACAATAGACTCCAAGAAGACCAGACGGAGAAGGAGGCATTTGGGGTGCGGAGGCCCTGCCTTCTTCTAATCATAACCTGAGATCTATCTATTCCTAAACATCTGGGGACCCCCTGGTGGGAATGTAAAGATGAGGAGTGAGGAGGCGAAGTTAGAAAGGGTAGGAAGAGTTTGTAGATGGCTTTGCCTCTCCTGGTAAAGGGGTTGGATAAATAAAATCAAACAAAATATTAAATGAAAGTAAAAAGTTATAACAGTCAATCGAGGAACCTTAAAAGTTGTACAACATTCAAACCAGTTAAATCCAGGAGCTACCGGGCCACGACTCGCACGTACCTTTCAGGGAGACTCTCAACCACCTACTAAAGGCTACTCCTTAGCCTTAAAGGATCTTTAAAATCCCTTCCAATTCTGGATCCTATGGTCTCGAAAGCTAGAGGCGGAGCCCAGGCTCACAACCCAGTCATTGACTCAATGTCACGGCCCCGGCCTAGCCAACGCCGCAATGCCTTTCTACCGCGCAAGGGCCTAGCCTTGCTCTCCAACCAACAAGAAACCACCTCCCGCTACTAACAGACGTATTTCTTTCCGACACCCAAAGAGTCCTACCTGGCACTTCCGCTCCCTTACTCCGAACCCACGAGGGAAAGGAGCGAGGCCACTCAGGAAAAAGCGAATTTCCCGCCCACAGACGCAGGTACCACCCTAAACTGGGAGTCACGTGACCTGACGCCTGCTTACGCGACTCGGCTTCCCGGGCGGTCCCCTAAGTCATCCACGATCCCACAATTCACCAATCGAGCGCTCTGTTGTGTACTTCCGGTTCCTCACTCCTCGCGCACTCGTTGCTCCATCCGAAATAAAAGGGAGGTCGTTTTTGCCTTGGCTGTGTTGACTGTTCCTCATCTTCGGTTCGGGGACTGCAGCAGCCGCTGCAGCTATCGCCATCATGTCGGTCCCGAGCGCCCTCATGAAGCAGCCCCCCATTCATTCCACGGCGGGGGCCGTCCCAGTTCGCAATGAGAAAGGTATGGGGCCTAGACCCTTCCCACCGGGTTTTCCCACAGCCTATGACCCCTCACTTCCCCCATGCTTCGCTACCCTGCGACCCCCGACTCCTACCCCCCATGCACACTGAGCCAGAGACGGCCCCCCAATTTCTGGTTACTTTCAGAGCTTCCTCGAGCCTGTCCCTCATCGTCACCGCTATAAACTTCCCATCATCAGTTTCCTCCTGAGCCCCATTTACTCGTGAAGCCCACTTTGCTCCCAAACCTCCCCCTACCCAGCCCGCTAAGTCTGTGGTTCTCACGGCAAGGACTGGCACACACCCCAGAAGGGAATTATCAAGAGAGTGAGGACAGAGGAAAGAGGGATCATATGGTAATTTGCCTGTTAGAAGGGCTCTTAGCCCCTTCTATAGAATCAGGATCCAAATTTGTATACTTCTTAATAGCTTCTACTAGCCGGTTTTGGAAAAGAGCAGGGTTTTCCTTTTCTCCCTGAGTAATTTCCCTAATTTTTTGAAAATTTATCTGCTTTTGAAATGCTGGGTCACTATTGGGAGCAGCAGCTGTTCCTGGAGGGTATTTTATGGAGTTATCGCTAGCCAAACGATCCCCAAATTTTTGACCATGTTCGCATATTCTCCTCTTCTCCTCAGTGGTACAACAGGTAGAGAAGAGGACATGCAATTCACCCCAAGAAAGTTCACATTGTAGGGACAGATCCTGAAAACCCTCAGTAAACTTAGTGGGAACTTCTGGGTCACTAATGGGAACAGCAGCTGTACCTGGGGGACATTTTGTGGGGTTATTGCTAGCCAAACTATCCCCAAATTTTGGGCCTTGTTCCCACAGCCTCCTCTTCTCCTCAGTGGTACAATAGGTAGAGAAGAAGATATGCAAATCACCCCAAGAAAGTTGGAACTGTAGGGACAGATCCCTAAAACCCTCAGTAAACTTAGTGGGGTCTTCTGATCATCTCCCCAGTTTTTCTTTAATTTGAATGAGATCCGAAATGGAGAATGGAACATGCACTCTGATTGTTCCCATAGGGGAGGCAGGCACTTCCCTCAGGGAAAAAGCCTGTGGGGCCTGGAGCTTGGGGAGGGAGAAGTCATCAACAGTGTCTGAGGCCGCAGAAAAGTCGAGGGCAATGAGGATTGAGATGAGGCCGTTGCATTTGGCAACTAAGAGAACATTTGTAACTTTGGAGAGAGCAGTTTTCGGGGGAATGATAGAATTGGAAGCTAAAGAGATTTGATAAATTATCAAATAAAAATAAAATTTAATAGGCAGTCGTGGAGCCATTGAAGATTGGAGGACATTGAGTCAAACAGTGATATTTTGAAAAATGCATCTTAGACCACTGTGCAAATGGATTGGAAGGGTCAAAAATTACAGACAAGGAGGCCAGTTAAACAATTACTGCAGTCTAGATAGGGACTTGAACTAGGATAGAAGTTGTGGAAATGGAAATGAATTTGAAAGATACTGAGGAAGGAAGAATTAAGAAGAGTTGGCCACTGACTAGATGTACGAACAAAGGAAAGGGAAGAGTTAAAGACTACTTTAAGGTTTTAGGCCAGAATGATAATAAAAATAGGAAGTCAGGTAGGGGTGCAGCTGAGGTAAGGAAAAATGATTAGTTTTAGACATTTTGATTTTGTGGGGCTGGCAGAATGTCTAGCAGCAAGTTAGAAATGCAGGACTATTGCTTTCACCTAATACTTCCACTTCCTCACCACTCTGTCTATCAGAACTGTGCTAATCACTAAATCAAATGTCAGTTTTAGTCCTCATCCTCCAAGAACATTCTGCGACATTCAATACTTTTTGGCCAGTCCCCTCCTGTATAAATTCTTTCTTCCACTTAGCATCAGAAATGTCACACTTTGTTGTGATGAAATAAACTACCTCTCTGATTCCTTTACTAATTCCTCATCTCCCTGACCATCTGTTCTGAGCTCTCTACTGTTCTCTTTACAGTCTCTCACCTGAGAATCTCATTCACTATTACCTCTACACAGATAATTCCAAAGTCTATAGCCCTGGGCTCTAAACACACCTCTTTCTTCCTATAGAATATCTCTACTTTTGTGTCCCAAGGACATCTCAGACTAACAGATCTGAAATCAAACTTATTTTTCCAAAATCTGTTCCTCTACCCAACTTCATTATTTCAGTAGCTCCACCATTTGCCCATGTTCAGAACCATGGTGTGTTATTGTTGACACTTTTTTTACCTTTCATAGCTAATCAGTTACCAAGGCATGTTAATTCCATCTCTATCATCTCTTGTATTCCTCCCACCTTTTTTTCCCATTACTACGATACAGTACAGGCCCTCCTTGCTGCCTACCTGGGCTATCCAGGAGCCTCCTAATACATCTTCTAGCCTCCACTCTATCCTACGCATCCTTTACACAACTGACAGACTTAATATTCTTTATGCATAGAACTAGTCACGTAAGCTGCTAAAATTCATCAGTAAGCCCGTATTGTCTTAAGTTGTCAGAACTCCTGGGCTAAAGCACTCTTCTAGTTCCAAATCCTAATCTATACAGTAAATGTATCTCCCCAGTGCTGGGACACAAGAATAAATAAATTCATTTAATAGAATTTGTTAGAGATTTGAGAGATGGAACTAATGTTGTAGATAAGTTTTCATGTTGTAATTGTGATGTCAATCAATAATTTATGAAAACCCTAGGGGATTGGTGGGGCATTTGCAAAGAGTCTTTTGGAACCTAATGAGTTACCTTCCTCATCCAGGGGAGATTTCAATGGAGAAAGTGAAGGTGAAACGGTATGTGTCCGGGAAGAGGCCAGACTATGCGCCTATGGAGTCCTCAGATGAGGAGGATGAAGAATTTCAGTTCATCAAGAAAGCCAAGGAGCAAGAAGCAGAACCTGAGGAACAGGAAGAGGATTCACCTAGTGATCCCCGGCTTCGGCGTTTACAGAACCGCATCAATGAAGATGTTGAAGAAAGGTAATGGCCAGAGCTGTGCCCCCTTGTATTATCTGAACCCCCTGCGTTTTATGATCTAGAAAAAATCATGAAAATTCTCTGTGCCTCAGTTTCCTCATTGGGTAGTGGGAGTGGTGTTGACAATGGTGTTCACACCACCTGTTGAGGAGGAAAAAATTATTTAAATAAAGCCTATCACTGTTTCTGTGACCCTGGGCAAATTACTTAACCTCTCAGTGCCCCAGTGAGCTCTCTAAAACACTTAAACCTTTGACCATTTGCCAGATTGAATTGGTAGAATTCCTCATCATGACTTTCCTGTGCTGATGAAACTACAGGTCTGGTTTTAAAAAATCAGTCTGGCCCAATTTAAGTACAGAATAGGTGGTAAAATGCAAACATGTGCCCCCACTTTAAAGTGTTGCTGGCATTCACATAATGTATACTAGAGGATATGACTCTCTTGCAGGTTGGCCCGGCATCGGAAGATAGTAGAGCCTGAAGTGGTGGGAGAAAGTGATTCTGAAGTAGAAGGAGATGCGAGGCGAATGGAGCGAGAGGACAGTAGTGAGGAAGAGGAGGAAGAAATTGATGATGAGGTAAAGGAAGGGTATGGTTGGGTAAGTGAAAGGCATTGCGGGCAGGTGGAGACCACATTGGTGACAGCTGTTTGGCCCTGACAGGAAATTGAGTGGCGGCGTGGCATGATGCGTCAACGAGCACAGGAGAGGAAAAATGAGGAAATGGAAGTCATGGAAGTGGAGGATGAAGGGCATTCTGGTGAAGAATCAGAATCCGAGTCCGAGTATGAAGAATATACTGATAGTGAGGATGAAATGGAACCCCGCCTCAAGCCAGTCTTCATTCGAAAGTAAGTACAAAACCATCCAGGCTTGGACCACAGGAGACAAAAGAACTAGTAGTCTACCCCAGACCTTTTGAAGCCCAGTCGTCTGACTTAGAGGAGCATCGAGGTGAAATATGTATTGACTACAAGTTCAGAAAAGATTAAGATGGATGCGGGTCCCTGGATCTAAAGTCATCTCACTCTTATTTTGGTGAGTGTTTGGAGAAGAGTGGCAGTTGCCCACAGTTTCTTAGCATTTAGTGGACAAAATTTGGGTAGAAACCCAAGAATGCTAATTCATAATTTCTTCATGTTAACTACTAGAGTTTCTACTACTTGAGGACCGGCAGTTTACTAATTGTTTGAGCTAAACGTTGAACACCCTGAGATCAGTGGAACACCGCTCCTCTGAGGGCTCACAGTGACTGTGGCTTCCGGCAGAGAACTGCATCCTTGAATTGCTTGGCTCTGATAGGATGGAATCTGGTTCAGAATAGATGCATGCTTATGCATAGGAGCTTTAGGATACTAATAGGGTCTTGTTGCTATAGGAAGGACCGGGTAACAGTTCAAGAGCGTGAGGCGGAAGCACTGAAACAAAAGGAGTTGGAGCAGGAAGCGAAACGTCTGGCTGAGGAGAGGCGCAAGTATACACTCAAGGTGCCGGGATGGGGTCTTTGAGAAGCACTGGGTGGAGGGCTGGACAGTTGGGGTTATCCCACGAGGACTGTTTCAACAATTCGGCTAGCAGCTACTGTGGGGGTGAAAAACGAACACAAGCCCAACAACAGGAATGCTGCAAGCCCAGGTTCTTTTGACCTGCTTTACTAAGGAAAGCAGCGTTAAGGGGTTAACAATCTTACTTTAATCCAGCATACAAACATCATTCACTTAGTTCAGGGGAAAAAGCCAGCACCCTGAGCTTCAGAGCAAATACAAACAAATTACAAACATCAACAGACAGATCTTGTCTGATTCAAATCTCAATGCATAGTGACTAGAGTTTAACAAAGTCTGAACATCCGGGTTTACAAGCTGGAGGACTCTTAACTACAGCTGCCCGGAGTCTCCACATCAGCAAACCTTCAAGAGTGAGAGCCCTAAGCAAATGGCTCTGTTCTCTCTTTTTATGCACTGTTTAGCCGTAGCCATATGAGCGACCAGAACTTACCAGAACTTAAGCTCTTACTATTGGCTCTGGTCTTAGCAACTCCCCTTAGAAACCTGGGGGCTTCACGTGCACAATGGCTTAGCACCTAGTAGCTAGGGGTTTTGGGCCTACTTGGGAGTGAAAATATAATCAGACATCCCTTCATTGGCCCCACCTGGAACCCCACCTTAGTTACCAATGCACTACCTCATCAGCTGTGAACTGTGGATTGAATGGTTTTTCCTATCTAGATCGTGGAAGAGGAGACAAAGAAGGAACTGGAGGAAAATAAACGTTCCCTTGCTGCCCTAGATGCACTCAATACAGATGACGAGAATGATGAGGAGGAATATGAGGCATGGAAAGTTCGGGAGCTAAAACGAATCAAACGGGACAGAGAGGATCGAGAAGCGTGAGTAACAGGATGAGCTGCCCTTTTCATGGTGGGAACATAGCAGGTGTGAGGCTCGGGGCCTTAGTGTCCTGTTGGCAATAGAGCAGTTACTGCATATCTTATCTAAGAATCAAGACCTATCCCTGTCTGCCCTGTGTGAGAGAGGAACATTAGTCAGGAAAGATCAGCAAACCATTAAATGAGGGTATAAAGCAACTGCCTATGTTCCTATGTTTACAACTCATTCTACAGTAAAGGGTCCTAAACTTTTCTGTGTCATGGACTCCTTTGGCAGTCTAGGAATCTTGTAGATCCCTTTTTAGAAAAATTTTAAATGTGTAAAAAAAAAAAACCCCACAAGGTAAACCACTTACATTAAAATAGTTATAAAAAATTTTTAACTGAATTAATAGACCCCACATTAACAAACTGTTCTAGAGCAGTGATTCATAATCTTTTCATATTTTAACATTAACAAAACATTTCCTTCCCTCCCAAAGTAGTTATACTATATTCATTGATTGAGAAAAAATGAAAAGTTGCTATGAATTCAGTAATGCTTTTAAAAATGTCTTTAATCCCATTTGAAGAATATATGAATGAATGGATGGATGGATGGATGGATGGATGGATGGATGGATGGATGGATGGATAGATGGACAGATAATGTTTAAAACATTGGGAACCATTATCCTAGGGAGTGTGTTATAAATGGATTTTCTGGCACAACCCCAAATACCCTTCTGGAGCATTTCTTTCCACACTATCCTGATTGTTGAGATGTATAAATATCTCCTACACCTGTCTTTGGAGGTTGGCTTGCCAAAGGCAGGGACTAGTATGGCAGACTTGCTTGAAGGAAAGGAGTAAACATCGTCTTATTTTCATATCCTAAAGTTTAAAGTAAACTGGACCAGCATTGATAATTTTCTGTCCTGAACAGAATCGAGAAGGAGAAAGCAGAGATTGAACGAATGCGAAACCTGACAGAAGAGGAAAGACGAGCTGAACTCCGAGCAAACGGCAAAGTTATCACCAACAAAGCTGTTAAGGGCAAATACAAGTTCTTGCAGAAGTACTATCACCGGGGTGCTTTCTTCATGGTAAGCAAGAAGAGAAAGGGAGAAAAGGGGAAGATCAGGAAGACTCTTTTTTCCTGGTGAACACCTGTAATAAAGTGGAAAGAGCACTCTGGAACCAAAGGCTTGGCTCTAAACCAGCCTCAGACATTTACCACTTATACTACCTTAAGCAAGTCATTTAACTTCCCTAGTCCTCAGTTTCTTCATCTGTAAAATAAGAAGTTGAACTAGGTATCTTCTTAGGTCCCTTCTAGCACTAGACTTACAATCATACCTTCCCTTCTTGATGCTTAGTTTTCCTGTGTTTGGTGAAGGACATCGATCTTTCTTTTTTAATAAGCAAGAAGTTGCCTCCAAAATACTTGTAATTGGTAGAGAAAAAAAGGCTTACTTTAGCACTGTAATGCCATACTATGGTCCTAAGTACCAGAAAGAACTGATAGAACAAACTTGCTTTTCTACAGAGACAGTAAGTCAAACCACTTACCTCATACCCATACCCAAAATGAGTTGTTTCAGTAACATGAGATCAACTGGCCAAAACCATTTTGAGTTGCAAGAATCCATTTTCTTTCATTCTTAACTGCCAGGGAATGGTTCTGAGATTAAATAGAAAGGGGTGGATTTTATGGGACAGTACCATTTTCCCATGTGTAAAGAGCAAAGTCAGATCAGAAAGTGGGTTGACTCTTGGTTAGATGGTATTTTAGCACTAACCACATTTCTGGTGCAGGCCTAACCGAACAGGGAATGGCAGTATTCAGAGCTGTTAACTCATACAGGATAAAATTTGGAAATGATTTCTGTATTAAAAGGGTAGTGTGAAATATTAGAGTTTTGGAAACTTATGTTCCAATAGCCTGAACAGCACCAATAGTACCAAAACTTACTGTCTGTAATCATTAGTCAAACTAAGTGATGACCTTCAGTAAGAATTAGCTTGCTCCTCTCCAAAGTCAATTTCAGCATTGAGTCTACGATCTATTTTATTAATATTTTTCTAGGTATTGGGCTTTTGCCCTGGTTAAGCCAGGAAATTATGGACCATTTCTTGTACTGCATAAAAATGAGGACTGGCTTCTTTTCTCAGATTTTCTACTGGTAGGCCAGGGCTAAATGAGATTAGAAAGTAGAGCATACTTTGGTAGCACATGAAAGGTAGTTCTTTTCAGATAGACATTCTCACCTGCTTACTACTTTTGAGTGTATACAAAAAGTGACTCACAGAGGCTGAAGCAGATTGGCTTCTGTGAAAATGCTTGAGGAACAGTTGGGGTTCTTGGGACCTATGAAAACTTAAGTCCTAAAGTTTTTCAAGTTGTTTGAGTCAAGTCCAACTCATGACCCCATATGGGGTTATCTTGGCAAAAATACTGCCGTGGTTTGCCATTTCCTTCTCCAGCTCATTTTACAGAAGAAGAAACTGAGGCAAACAGGATTAAGTGATTCGCCCACGGTCACAGTCACTAAGTGTGTGAGGCTGGATTTGAACTCAGAAAAATGAGTCTTCCTGACTCCAGACCTGGCACTCTATCCACAGCACCAGCTAGCTGCCTAGGTCCTGAGGTAGTTGCATGTATTTTTATAACATAATCCAGAATTTCTAGTCTGTTGCTCTTGCTTAGAGCCTTTAATAAAGACATTCACCAGGGAAGTAGGAAGAAGTGCCAAGGAAGCTTCCAGATTTGAGTTCTTGAACCAACTGTTAGCTCTTCCACCAAGCTCTCCTTGACTTAACTCTACCCCACTGTGATCTTTCCATTTACATTTAATTTCTGCAGCACTTCCATAATTTATCACCTGCTTAGATATGTTTTCTGTTTCATGTTACCTTCCAAGCTAGTTTGTAAGCTCTTTAAGGGTAGAAGCAATATCATCTGTGTTGCCCCATAATAGTTAAAATGTTAAGCTTTTATTGTTTTACTAGAAAGTATAACAGACTTGATATGGGTCTTTTCTTATCTGCAGGATGAAGATGAAGAAGTATACAAGAGAGATTTCAGTGCTCCCACCCTGGAGGATCATTTCAATAAGACTATTCTCCCAAAAGTTATGCAGGTATGGGAGATGTAGCATGGTAGAGAGACAAATTTTTTAAGAACTGGAGTACAGTTTCTGCATATGATGTTGTTGCTTATTATCTCACCCCTCAGGTCAAGAACTTTGGACGGTCAGGCAGAACCAAATACACCCACCTTGTGGATCAAGATACCACTTCCTTTGATTCAGCTTGGGGTCAAGAGAGTGCCCAAAATACCAAATTCTTCAAGCAAAAAGCAGCTGGGGTACGAGATGTATTTGAGAGGCCATCTGCCAAGAAGAGGAAAACTACTTAGGATTCAACCACCTACTTACTTCCCTGACTATGGACACATGGGGAAGTTTGTTTCAGGGTGTTTTTTTTCCAAGATTGCTCAAGCAGAACTTCCTGTCTGGCACCTTTTGAGCCTAGCACCCTTTTTATGATTCCAAAGAGACCCTAAAACGAGGGACTGCAAGAGGAATTTTTAATGCTGTAAAGTAATATCCAGGTTATGAGCCTAAACGTGGGCTTGGCGACTGGATCCCAGACTTGGTTTCATTACTTCTCATACAAACTCTGAGTTCTGCATCTCAAGTTGGGACCATGGGTTACAAAGAAATAATACAGCATCTCCTTAGAGTTGGAAGAAAAACTAATAGGGAACTTAAGCTTATTAAAAAACCTGTTTTTGACACTTTCCTACCTTGTCTGTTTCTCTGGACTTGAATGTTATTTCACCTACTGTAAATGTATTGCCACAGTCTATGATACAGTCTCCCCATGAACGTTATTGTGCAGATAAAAATTTCAATTCAGATATAACGACCCTTAACTTGTAAAATAAAAGTGCGTGCTCTTTTACTTACTCAACGCCCACCTTTTTTTTCTTTGTCCTGACAAGCAAATAAAATTATTTGCTCTAGCTTCCCTGCATTTAGTTTCAGAGAAAGATGTGTGCCACCTTCCAAACAATCTTCCACCTCTGAAACTGCTGGGAATACAGCACTTTCCTTTCCTTTAATTAAACCACTTCATTTTGAGTTTCAATATAACTATGAGTATCAACTAGTATTATTCATGTTTTAAACCTCAGGGCACTCATCCAGTCGCACTGCAGTAGAATGTTAACCAGAAGTAGTGACATTTAACATCTTTCAGAAACATGGCTTGGGCTATGCTATTATTGTGAGGTGGCTAGTATATATTTAAGTCAAGTTTTCACTTAAGTCTTTTTATCCCCTTTACAGAAGTAACTCACATATTCAATTTTTAAATTGCTCTACAACTTCCAGAGTTGTGAATTGGTTGCAACCTATAGAGAAAGAAGACACTTATTACAAAAATGGTATTATAAAACGACGCAACAACCAGAAGCTTCAATAACCTTATCATTTCAAATCCCCATCTATCAATGAAACACTACAAAGGTGGGGGAAAGAGAAACCTTTATTTCAATAAATAAATCCATCAAGACACGGCCATTCAAAGGTTAGTTGGTAAGGGTAATAAGAGCTTCTACTACATTGCCCATGTGTTCCCGCAAACTCCGTTCTGCTGCTGCCCTCGAGATTTCCATCTCTGTCATCTGCAGGAAAAGGAACAGGTGTCACTAAGGGTCCATTCCAGTCCACAGCAAAAATGTAAAACCAGACACTGTCATCAAGAGAACTGATACTACTATGCTCTTAGAGACTTTAGTATATTGTGCCCAATCTTCTCAACTCTGGGCAAGAGATGTTCTATGATCCACAGCCCCTCCCACCTCTAAAACTAGTATTGTCCACATTATGCTTTGTTTGGGGACCCCTGCCAGCCATCTCCAGGGCACTACTTACTATGAGTTCCAGATCTTCCTTCTTGATTGTAACTTTTGCCAGTTCCTTCTCCCTGCAAAGTTATTTGTGAACATATTTGTTCAGGAAGGGTTTATTGAGGGCAAGGCACTAGGGATACAAAGAAGAAATTGAGAATCTTACAAAGTAGCCGGGGGAAGTGGGGCACTGACAACTGCAAAGATATGGAAAGGTCTTACCTAGGAGGCAAGCAACTAAGCTGAGTCTCAAAGGGAGTTGGGGATTCCAAGAGCAGGAGCTCAGGGAACCCAACTGGAGAACGGAGGTGGCAAGAATCAGGGAGAGAGGCACTAATCACAATGGGGAAAGCCTGAATTCAAATTAGGCCGCAGACCTCTCAGCCTTGCACCACGCGTTCTTGTGAAAATCAATAGTGAACTGCCAGGCACAGAATAAGCGCCATATACAAGTAAGCTCTTATTAAGTGTCACGCTTGTCTTTGTAAATGCAATCGGGCTGAAGATACCCACAACTCCCCAGTTACTCCGGAATCAATCCCAATTTTCTGCCCCATTGGGGAAGGAAACCGGTGGCAGGAAGACCAGCCTCCATCGAAGGGTCGGTTCGAGGTGCTGGGCATAAAGCCGGGGTGCTCGCTTACCGCTCCTGCTTGGCCTTCTGCTCCCGGGACCGCCGGTCTCCAATCACCGACATCGCCTAGGGCAGGAACACACCGCGAGCAGGGGCATCATCTCCGGGTCCTGGAATCTCCACGGCCAGTTGGGAGCCAGACACCCCGGGGTCCGCCCGGCACCAAGCGGCCGCCTCCGCCTCCCTCTCCTCCTCTTCTTCCTCCCCGCCCCTCCCCCCGGTCCCGAGTCTCGAAGCTCCTGGCACCCTCCAGGCCGCCGCCTGCTCCCTGCCTCCCTCCCTCACCGTCTCCAGGTTGGAGCTCTGGATCTCCTTCTCCTCTGCATAGTCGGTCACTCGTTCCAGGTCCGCCGCGCCACTGTCATGTTTCCGCGGCTTCTCCGGCGGCCGCTCGGGGCCACTCGGTTCGGTCTCCAGTTCCAGTTCTACATCACCCTCGGTCGCCATCTCGTCCCAGGCGCGCTGCCTCCCGCGCGCCGCGTCTTCCGGACCCACCGTTCAGCGACTTCCGGACGAGGATCCGCCCCTTCCGGGCGCATCCTGGCCCAAGCTCTCCCTGTAGCGTTCCCAGTGGCCACCACCCTAAGGGCCCCTTGCGACCACGCCCCCTCGCTTGGGAAGAGGGGGCGGGGTCACCCCTGAGCTAGGCGGAGCGAGGCAGGAAGGGGCAGAGCTGTGCCGGGCGTTCCCGCGCTGCAACTGTGACAGTCTTAGACGAGGAGGAGGGGACCTCTCTGACCAGATCTCTCGGTCCGCTGCCCGCCCAGTGCGCTTGGACTTGGATCGGTGACGAGGACGAGGTCACACCTGCAGCGCATATTCTCACAGACCCAAACACTTGACACCACCCCTCCAGCACTCTCACATCACCCTCTAGTCCAGGCCCCCTTCTCTCTGACCCTGGCAGGTCTTCAGTGGATGAAGTCAAATCCTAAACCCATTAACGAAGTTAATCCAGCCCAAACCAGATCTGCAAACCGCCCACCTAATCTGTGGATTGACCGGGGGCCCGTGGGGGGAAAAGGAGGTAGGGCCCGAAGTAGTCACGAGTACACAGCACCGACATATTCGTACATGCATGAACACAGTGCAGGAGATATGGGACCGCCGGGTTGCTTCTCCCAGGGGTCCTGACTCCCACCCAGCCAACCTGCTCCTCCTGAACAGCCGCAGCCAGGATGTTCAGGCAATTTCTGAGGCACTGAGGACGGGGCAAGTTGCTTCCTTTTTCCTTAGCGGAAGCACTAATTAGACCCCTGGACTCTAGGACAGGGATGGTAGGAGTGAAGGCTCCTCCCAGAAGCCCTAACTCATCCCTGGACCCGGTCCAGCAGTGGAGCTCGATCAACAGTACTGTGGAAAGAACTGTTTTGTACCAGGTGAGAGAGCATATGCTGTGTGTGTACGGTTTGCTGAGAATAAGGCATTCAGGAGCCACTTTACCTTCAAATGGGGCCAACTTTGCCCCCTCAACTAATCTTTTACCCTGACTGTGAAATTCCCCATTCCCATCTTCCTAACCTCTGAATTTCTTCCTCAGAACCCTAATCAGAACCCCTAGGGAGGGGTCAGATATTGGTTGTAATTTAAGATCTGGATAAACAAAACTATTGGGACAGGGTCTGCTTGATGTAGTCCTGTGTCTGAAGGACCAGTGAGCAGCATTGAGCCCAGAGCATCTGAGAGCTCCAATCTAAATGAAAATGAATCCAGAAATTAGATGTCTGGGAAGAAGGGAAGATTTCCTTGAAGGCTGCTCCATCCATTAACATCTTCCTTAACACACATTCACCTTAGTCCCTTCTGAGCACACTACCACCCCCCCATCTAGATTTCTACCATTTTCAATTACCCCCAGTGAGGAATTTTAGAGACAACTGTTCTACATCATCTTTGTTCCCAGGCATCGTGCTGCTGTGGCCCTGCCTCCTGGACTAGTGGCTGTTACTCTGGGTTGCCTCCTCTCAAGGAATCTACCAGCAGTCGACTGCTTTACACCCTTCTACATGTGGGGGCCTCAGCCACCTGCTGCCTCCTGCTCTCTCGAACAGTCCTGGACGTCTTCTGGGGCAAAGTGGGTGAGGTCAACAGATTAAGGGTGGCCAGGGTAGTGGAGCAAGAAAAAAAAAAAGTGAGGGAAACGCTGGAATGTGAAGGAAGCTGGGTAGATGGGAGAACCTTGGGGATGTGGCTAAGTGAATACTTGAAGCAAATTTTAGAATAGTGTGGGGAGCAAAGTGCTTTTCTTTCCACAAAATTGATTATTCCTATCTGCTCTCCCTTCCAACCCCTGCCCTGCCTGCCCCCAGGTATTAATCCCCTCTGGTCTGTGTACTGCTCCCTCTGGGCAGGATAACTGCCCAATACCAACTGGCTCTGGGGCTGTGTACCGAGTATGTGCGGGCACTGCCACCTTCTACTTGCTACAAGCTGTGATCCTGCTTAATGTCAACTCTTCCACCAGCCCCCGGGCTCGGCTGCACAATGGGTATGTGGGGAATACAATGTTTTATCTGGGGAAAGAAGGGAATAGAACCTTGGGGAAAAGGCAGAAACAAATTAAGTTCCAGGAAGGGCTAAAATGGGCCAGATTAGGGAACACAGGCCACAAGGATAGGAGGAGAGGGCAAAGTTTCAGCAATCTTATAAGGCCATTGTCTCTCTGTCTGGTAACCTGATCTCTTTTCCTATGAGGTCACCACTTACCTTAGAGAGCTGTAAGGATCAAACGAGATAACCTTATAGTGCTCCATAAATGTCAGCTATTAATACTCCTTCTTTTCTAATAACTTTTATCCCTTCCTACTCCTTCTGCCCTGAGCATGTGTTCTCTCTCCTGTGACCCAGCTTCTGGCTCTTGAAGCTGCTGGCCTTGTTGGGCCTCTGTACTGCTGCCTTCTATATCCCAGATGAGCATATCTTTCCAGGTAACCTTCAGCCCTCATTCTAACCTTGGCTCATCACCTGAGGGTGGTGGGAAGGGGAGGAAGGGAGAAGTACATCCAATGATAAATTGGAGTTGAACGATATTTACTTATTGAAGCTCACCCTACAGCATGGCACTATGTGGGTATCTGTGGAGGCTTCGCTTTCATACTACTGCAGCTGGTGCTCATCACAGCCTTTGCTCACACCTGGAACAAAAACTGGTGAGGGGGAACATCCCTGGAGATCATCCCTAGGATGCAGAGATACTAAACAGGTGCTAGATACAGAGAGCAGTGTGGCAACAGCAGTGGGGGTGGACTGTAACACGATGTGATGATGCCCCCACCTCCCACCCCATCATTACCGGGGAGGTGGAATGAGGTGGGATTCACTTAGGCAGGTAAAAAGCTAGGAGAATCTTGACTAGGAAGTCATGCTGACTCTAATTTAATGGGAGATGGGAACAGGCCTGGCTGTATGGGGACTGCAGAGCTGGGTTGCTCATGGTTCTCACGTTCACACAGGCTGACAGGGGCTGCCCAGGACTGGCGCTGGTTTGGGGCAGTGCTGCTGGCCACACTGGTTTTCTACAGCATAGCTGGAACAGGTGCATTCCTTCTATTCCACCACTATACCCATCCTGCCGGCTGCCTGCTCAACAAGGCTCTCCTCAGCCTGAACCTTTGCTTCTGTGGCATCCTCTCCCTCCTCTCCATCACTCCCTACATCCGCCTCAGTGGGTACACCTCTGGATCTAACCCTCTCTCCCTACCATTAAGTGGATGTTTTCCCTAACAAGTCTGCCAAATTCCGGTCCCCATTCCATTCTTGTTTTCTAATCTGGCCTCCCCTTTTTGGGCGGGGAGGGGGAAGGAAGGGTGCTATTTTGGTGAATTTGTCCTGCCTTCAGGATCCCTGGGACAAGCAAGTTATTGTTGCCCCTAAAAGAGCAAAAGTCTTTGGTGTCTCTTCTCAGAACAACCCTGCTCTGGCCCCCTACAAGCCTCCATCATTAGCTGCTATATCATGTACCTCACTTTCTCTGCATTGTCCAGCAGGCCCCCAGAAAGGGGTGAGTAGAGAACCCAGGGCTCTTTGTGCCATTTTCCCATTCACTCCCATCCCATTTCTGCCCAATTCTTACACTCGCTCTCACATTTTCCTTCTCTTTACTCCCTGTTTCATCCCCGCAGTGCTACTTCGGGGACAGAACCATACCATATGCCGCCCTGGTGTAAGCAAGGCAGAGGCACAGACACCGGATACATCTCTGACCATTCTGAGTGCTGGCATCATGTATGCCTGTGTGCTTTTTGCCTGGTGGGTAAAGGTGTCAAAAGGGAAACACTACAAGAAGTGGAAGGGGTAAAGACAGCAAGAGAAAATAGGCAACAGAAGAATGACTGGAGACTGAAATCAGTTTGAGGTCTAGAGAATAAGAAACATCCCAAGACAAGGGCAACTTCTGGGAAAAACGATGCCATAAGCCAAAACCAGGTCAACATCTATTTGAGCACTTATTTAAAGCCCACAATTAATCAGCTGAAAGCACTTTACTGGCCCTAAACACCCATACAGTGAACTGCCACACCAGACTGGGGTTCAAGGATACCCAAGAGGAACCTCTCACCCTGATTTTAAAGCCACCCATCCCCCAGTCATCATCCCTGTTATAAAACCTTCTATAATGCTGCTGAATCGGCTAGTTAACCCTCTTCCCTCCCACAGTAATGAGGCTTCCTACCTGGCTGAAGTGTTTGGTCCTTTGTGGATGGTCAAGGTTTACAGCTATGAGTTTCAGGTGAGGATGAAAATCTCAATATCCTTCTGTGCCTGCGAAGTCCCAAACCAGAATTCTTACCGGGGATCCCCCAATATACATCCCTGCCCTTGTGGACCATTCCCAAAGCTCCTCCCCGTCCATCCTTTTTTAAAATTTTGCTTTACTTTGTAGAAGCCCTCCATTTGCTTCTGCTGCCCAAACAATCTATCACCAGAGAGAGGTGAGTGTGAAGTGGGGGGTGGGGGGGAAGCACAGTGTAGTGGGGAGCTCTGGAGGGTGAGGGAGCTGGTGGCCAGGAGCCTAAACCCTGGCCCTCTCCTCTCTGAAGGGCCCAGTGGACAGGAGACAGGCTCAGGTGCACTACAAACTTCTCATCGACTCTCCTACAGCTACTCTGCTTTCCACTTTGTCTTCTTCCTTGCTTCACTCTATGTTATGGTCACTCTCACTAACTGGTTCAGGTAAGGCGAATCCTGTACCAAAACAGCCTTGACCCCTGACTTGCTAAGAAGTGGGAAATCCCAGAGAGTCTGGGAGATAGGACTTGAGTTTGTCAGTAAGCCTAAAGTGATGGAAAGATATCTATTTAAGAGCCAAGGATCTGCTCCCTCTAAACAGAGATCTTGGCCCTACAGTTATGAAGGGGCAGAGCTGGAAACCACTTTCACAAGAGGTAGCTGGGCTACCTTTTGGGTCAAGATCGCTTCATGCTGGACCTGCGTACTTCTCTACTTGGGACTGCTACTGATTCCGCTTTGCCGCCCAACCACTGGACCCTCTCAACCTGCTCGTATTGTACGTCGGCGCTGCCGTCGAATCCATGTCTCTACCTAACTGGAGCCCATCAGCTGTTCTGCCCTTAATAATGCTGGGTTAAGTAAAAAAAGGACACAGCTTATTACAAAAATAACTGGTTTTCTTGGCTATCTTTTGAAGCTAAGGGGAGAATAGTGAGCACTGTGGTTATGCTGTTTTGAGATATGATGGACAGGGTCCTGGCCACAATTCTGTCCAGGGAGGTAGGTCTCCAATTCTCTGGGCCAGCAGCTCCTGGCAAAGAACCGACTCCCCAGTAAGCAGCCAAACACCTGCTATCCACCACCACCTAACACTTCTCAGATCTCAGTCCTCTAACAAGAAGGGAGGAAACTGGTCAATAATATCAGGAGAAGGGGGAGTAGTGGGGAGACACAGAGAGCACACACTGTTCTTCTTTGGACAAAGGAAAAGTAAATTAAAATTGGTTCTGGAACTAATAATGTAGTTAAGGATTACAATCCCTAAAGCAAAGCAGTCCCTCAAGAATGCCCCAAGGCTAAGGTATAGGGGCTTTGCTAAGTTTCAGTCATGATCTTGGGGACAAAAGGATCATACTTGGGGAATGACTGCCACTGGAGGACAAACATACCAGGCAGAAGGAGGAAGGCACAGAAAGCAACACCCAAGAAACTACCATTAGATAATTAACTTGATCCCTCTCTTGCCTTGAACTGGTTTTCAGGAGCTGATTTAGAAGAGGGGGAAAAAGTCAAAAGTACAAGGAAGACAAAGGAAAAAGGAAATGATCTGAGGCATTTGGGTTCTCAGGATTCTTCCACACACATTTCCTCAAAGTGGTTAATAGAGAATAAAGGTAGTTTCTATAATCTGCTTCTTCCCATCATTTTATCAAGCTACAAATCAACTCTTAAATGTTTCTCCTCCAGTCTGAGAAGGCAACCCACCCTACCAACCCCACCCCACAATCGGACCCCTTAAGTCACACAGGCATCAGAGGAATTACAAAGCTACTTTTAATACTCTGGGGTAAGCCCCATAGGAATAAAAAACACTGGGAGAGGGTAGCCCCCTCACCCCCAGGAATGCCCTGGAGGAGAGCAAGGCTGCCTGGGGGGAAGGATGCACAGAGGGAACCCACTGCAGACACAGGGCGAAGGGAATGCCATCAGTTCTGGGACCTGTGAGCGCTACAGGAGGAGGCGAGAGCGTGACGGGACTGGCTCCAGGCACACGGTCGACGGGCAAGAGAGATGGGCATGAGCCACAGAGTTACTTGGGCTCTTCCTTCTTCTCATTGGCTTTTTTCTGCTTCTGTTGCATGATCTCCGAGTCCCTGGAGGTAGAGATGATGGGGCACTGGGGGTACCAGAGGGCGAAAAAGGACAGGACGCAGAGGATAAAGGGCAGAGAGGATAAAATGGATGTGGGCAGGGGTAAATTTATCGTGTAGATGAGATGCCCACAATCCTGTGAGGCCAAAGAGCTGGAGTTCAGAGGACATCTACCTGCTTTTTACATGGCCAAAATTCTCAACATACAGACCCAAAGCGTGCCTCACCACACTTAGCAACGTGGGGGGTTAGGGAAGGAACACAGGAGGGGGAATATGGGATCCAGAAACACAGCAATACTTGAAACGTAGGTAACCAAGGCTTTAAGTCACACTACTACTTTGTCTACCCAAGCCTTTCCTAAATGGTCCTAGGCTGCCAATTTGTAGGACTGGCTTGGTGTAGGCACTAGTACGAAAACGAGGGGAAAAGGACATGGGCACTGCCCCTAAGGCATGCTCTCGCCTCTACCCTCCCCCACCCCATGCCCTTTTAAATCTCTTAGGCACTTCCATCTTCATCTGGTCCTCCACCCTCTCCCCTCCCTGGGGCTACCTCTGCTTTCGGGCAGCTGCAGAGAGCCCGTCATCCCGGCGTTTTCCCTTGCCTGAATCGCTTTGCTTTTTCATGTTCTTCTGGCGGGCAAGCTCACGCTGGTTACCGCCTGCAGAAAAGGGGGAGAAACAGGATGAGACCCCAACACTTAAAAGAAGACTCTTTCTCAAACACCGGGATCCGGAAAACGGACACTTGTGCGGACATTGACCACGGAAAACTGGGGGGGGGGGAAGGAGGAAGAAGAAGCTGGCGGCGGAGGCCATTCAAAAGTGGGGGGGGGGAAGGGGAGCAGGGCTAGCACAGGGAACACTGGGGGCTGGGGGAGGGGGTCCCTATGCACACGTGTGCAGGGGGACGTCCACTTGGGGGCTTGCGATGAGTAGATGGGGGAGGGGAGGTCTCTGCGTGGCAGGGGGAGGGGGCTCAGCTCCCCGGGCTTGGTTCCCAGGGCTGCTGTTCTGATGCACAGAGGCTGAAGGAGGTTGGGGGGGGGGGTCCCGACGGGAGTTGGGGGGGTTGAGGGGGGGTCTCAGCATGCTGGGGAGGGGGTAGCGGTGCGTGTACACCGCCACTGGGGAGTGGTTTCGGAGCGAGGCCTAGACGTGGGTTCCCCGGGAAGGCCTAGTGCTCCAGGAGGCGCTTGGGGACCGTGCAGGGAGGGGGCGTCGGTGCTCACGGGTCATGGCGACGGCAGCGGCTCCGGCCTGACTCGGTGGCGTCCGCTCTTTCCTCTCCGACGTCCCCGACCCCGCCCCTTCTCCCCCACGTGACGTGTTCGCCCAATTCCCCACCGACCCAAACCACCCCCTCGCCTTGCCCTCCAACGAGGCTTCTTATTGGTCGACATGGATCACGTGGTGCCACGGGCGCCCCGCGGACTCCTTCACCCAGAGGCGGAGAATCATTGACGAAGGGCACAGCGTAAGGAGGGGCTTCTCGATCCAGGGCGTGGGCGGGGCCTAAGGAAAATAGGCTGCATCACGTGGGTGGGGCGGAGACGAGGCGCTCCCGGAAGGGCGGCCCCTCCCTGGTTCCTTGGCCCGGGAACTGACACGTGACCGGTGGAATGGCCCAGTTGCCTGGGTTGGAAGGGAAGGTCCCGTACTCTTATTCCGTTGTTTACCCATCTCCACCTCCTGAAGTGAATGAAGTTTTCCATCCACCCTTTAAACGCACAGATGCCTACCTATGTGTGTTCCCAAGAGTAGTTGTTTTGGAAGAGCCTAGGCCTCAAAGATTTCTAATTGTCGACCTAGGTTAGTCTCTTGGGAATGTACTGAGAGCATCGAGTTTATTTCTCTAACCAGGCACTCCCTATAGGATAGCTGCTAACGAAGGATCTTGAATGAGGCCTGAATTCAGTTGTTAACATCTGTAAAATCAAATTAGAATGTCCTCCATGACCTTTAAGCCACAATGCAATTCCATAAACAATTATTAATCACCTACTATGTGCCAGGCATTGTGCTAAATGCTGGGGATACAAAAAAAGGGAAAAGAAAAAAAAAAGGGAAAAGACAGTCCTTGTCCTTAAGGAGCTTGCATCCTGATAGGGGAGACAATATGCAAACAAATCTATACAAAGTAAGTTATATACAGGATAAATAGGAAACTAAGAGGAATTAGGGAGAAGGTTCAGGGAGAAGGTGGAGTTTTAGTTCAAATCAGATGGTTCTGTATGCTTTCTCAGAGTTCTTGAAGGTCCAAAGTGCTGAAGGCTTACTGTCTAAATACTCATAAAGGCTCAAACTGAGAAGTTAAGTCTTCGGAGGGAGATGCTTGGCTAATAACATTACGAAGGAGGAAGAAATAACTTGGTTACTTGTGATTTCAAAGATTCAGACCCATCCCAGCAGAGCCAAAGTCAGTTCTAGGCTCTGGAAATTCAAGCAGATTTCCCCTGACTTTAGTCCTGCTTCTTCAGTTTAAACCTAAAACCACATTCTTCCTTCCCTTTTTGTCATTCCCTTCCTTTCTTTACATACAAATCACTAGCTGAGATTCTGACTTTATTTGAGGGGAAAAAAGTCTGAACTTCACCTTCCTTTCTACCTACTACAGGTGGAACACTTGAAGATGCTAGGATATAGGTGGAATGGCCTCTGAGCCCCTTCTGCCCTTTCTTCATGTTAAGGTCATTTACCCCATATCTGGACCCTCTGTCTAAGATCACAGCACCGACAGCTAGAAAGCTGGAATAGTTGAATTGTGCAAAGTTCTTGAGCTGAATGGGAAGAACTTAGAAGTTGGGGGTAAATAGACTATCTTGTAACAGAAGCCAGAGGGCAATTTTGTATCTTAGTTCATGTGCAGCATTACTGGCCATGGCTTGATCTTGGAGCTGTCACACCATTTTGTTGGAACAGACTTGTCCAAAAGTCTAGAAATCTTCTTTATGATGATGTGAAATCAGTACATGAATTTACAGAAGATGTTTGTAAAATAAGTGAAGAAAATTAAAGCCTCTTTACATAAATCAGTAAGTGGCTTGATTTCATTCATGATAGGATAAATCTTGGCTGCTTGTTTATCCAGCTGACAGACAAAATAAATTGTTTGCCAAGTAGCATAAGTAGTAGGGAGTAGGGCAGGAATTTGAACCTTGGGCCTCCAACTACCAATCTGCCATTTGGTCCATTACGCTGGAACTTGGGAATTTGTAGGATGAGCAGAGTTGAAGTTTTGTATCACGGCAGCTAGATGGCGCAGTGAATAAAGCACTGGCCCTGGAGTTGGGAAGATTTGAGTTCAACTGTGACCACAGACATTCACTAGTTATGTGATCCTGGGTAAGTCACTGTTTGCCTCAGTTTCCTCATATGTAAAATGAGCTAGAGATTGAAATGGCAAATCATTCCAGTATCTACCAGAAAAGACTCAAATGGGGTCACGAAGAGTTGGTCACAAACTAAACAACACTATGTGCAATTTGTTACAATCTAACCAAGGCTCAGCATGTTATTTTCTTCCATCTGAAACCTCTCTCCTTCCCACTTTTTCTTTTTTCTATGTGCAGGCTTTTTTATGTCTCTCTTTGGCCAATTAACATCTTTCAGGTTGTTCATATCAGCTTCACCGATAGGCACTATACTTGACCTTCAGAGGGGGCTTTTTACTGTTACTATATATCCTCAAGACACAGAAGCTCAGTGAGGAATAAAATCAGTATACTCTTTAGATTTTATTTTATTTTGGTTTGGTTTTAATCGAAAGGGAGAAGAGACCAAAGAAAAAGAGACTAGACTGCGAGTTAGGACAGGAAGACCCTTAGAACAAGACATCATGGATTAAGGTGTCCTGAGCTGGTCTGCCAGAAGAAAAGCACTAAATTTAGGTAAGGTGGAAGGCCCTGGGCTGAAAGGAATCCAATGAAATCACCTGCTCTTAACTCCAATATAGTGATTGTAGACAAGGGAATTGGGGAGAGGGGGGAGAATGAGGGATCTAAGGCTTCTCTGTAGGAAATGGGAAATTGGGGGAGGGAACTGGGACCTCCCCCATTTCAGGAAGGGAAAGACTGACAGGCTGGGGTTGGTGGCTGGAGGCTTATCTGTCTAGCCTCCACAGACAGTCTGGGGCACATTATTTCTAAAGTCATCACTTCCAATAGCTCCAAACATCATGGGTCAAACAGGTGAGAGGTCTGGTAGGGAGATGTGTCCTAAGACCTGTACTTTGGGAGGCACTGGGAAGGCTAGGTGAACCAATGGATCAGGGTGAGGAACTGACACAATTTGGGGGAGGGAGGATTCAGGGACCCCTCAAGGACCAGAGCACTGGATAGGGTCATCTGGAATGAATTCACAGACTCAAGCATTCTTTAAATCAAGGTGGCAAAGATTTATTGTTATACTTTTTAGCAGGCAAGAGTTCTTAAGGAACCTGTGACCTTAGAGGGGTACAGTTGAGATTATATAGGAAAAGTAGTACATTATCTGGCAGATATACTAATTAGGTGATAACTTACAACCTTGGTCACAGGCATCATTCACTACTGGAAACCAGCGGAAAGGGTTTCTCAGGGGTGTATTTTTGGTCTGTATTTTTATGTCTGTAGCGAGATAGCTTTGAGAGTTGATGTCTATAGCTTGACCTCTGGATTAAATATAATAACTTTGGGAATCAATACATGATAATTCTGTGATTACAAGATAGTCCTGTTTTTAACAAGAAAATTTCTTCAGAAGTCAGCTTGCTCTTGTGATGGGGAAAGATAGTTTGTTTTACCAGGGTCTATTCATGAGTAATTGCAGGGAAAGGTAGTTTGTCTTACTGGGGCCCACTCATGAGTTATCGCTAGGCATAGTGTCCTTGGGCTGGGGAGAAAACTGTCAGGGATAGTGTTTTGAGGTTAGGGAGCAATGTGATCTTGGAATTGGGGTCCAAGCACCCAAGCACCTCATCAGAACCAAGTTCTCTACTGTTGCATTGTGCTGCTGTATCATCAGTTTGGACAGTTCCAGATGGATGGATGGCCTGAGGGAACAAAACAGCCCTGTGCTTAGGTGCTCTGAGCTCATAGATAATAGAGCTCTAGCCCCACTGGCATCTCCCAGCCCTGCTTTCTCAGTGATTGCCACGATGATGTCTCTGGGGTCTTAGCCTTCCCCCACAGAACTTTGCAAAGGGGTGGGGTGAACCTAGAGAAAAGGGATAGATCCATATTCAGAAAATAACCGAAGTGAGGGGAGTTGGCCAGAGGGAAAACATCCAAAGGGATGTCGATGTTTTGCCTTGTTAGTGGGTTCCAGCTTCAAGGTGCTCTTCAGGGCAGCCAGGGCTAGCAGAATATCTCCATACTCTGACAGCAGCTAAGGATACACAAGGAACTTCCTCAGTGTGAAAAATGGATGAGTATGAAGAGCCCTCAGTGTGAGTTTCACCCTAGTCTGGGTGGCTAGAATTACTTCAGGTTCTGAAATGGGCCTCTACTTCTCCATTCCCACTTCAATTTCCCACACGGTCCCACAGATTGGGCTGTAGCAACCTTTCCTCTTCCTTTGTCCTATTATGTTCCCATCCCCCACAAACACACCTTACCCTTCCTGAACAAAGCTGCAACACTGCAAGAGTCCCAGATGAATGCTTCCTCAGAAGACCTCAGAGCTTCCCCTGACAACTCCAGCTTCAGCTGTGCTGTTGTTACATTGTTCAGACACTTAACCTGCTCATCCAGCTGGTTTAAGCCGGTGTACTTCCTCCTTTTCCTCCTCCATGGTTTGTCAACTGATTGGAGAGACAGGAAGTGGAGATTGGAGAGACAGGAAGTGGAGAAACAGGGAGTGACATAGGTAACTCAGACAAGTTGCTCCCGAAGGTTATCTCTAGGCCTAGAGCCCCTAAGAGTCCCCCACCCCCCAGCTCCATCCATCTCTCCTACTGTCCTCCGCATGCTGCTTCTTCCAGCCTATACACTACTTACCAGTGCCCCACAGAACTGAGCAAAGGGGTGGAGCTCATTGTTTTCTTTAACCCTTTCCTCTGCCAGACCTCTGGATCTCATCAAGGCTAGGTTGGGATACAGCTCAGAGTCAAGAAAGTAGAGAGCATGCTGGTAGCAGAGCATATACTGTCCTGGAATGTCCCCACCCCCCATTGCAAGTGACCATTGTCTCCTGCCACAGCTGCACCAGGTTCAGGTGCTGGGCTGGCGACAGAGCCGTAGTGTCCTGGCCTGGAACAATCTTCACGAGCTTAATTTCATATAGAATCATGAACCCTGGTGGCACATCTGGCTCCCTGTGAGGTGTATAAGATATGGGAATTGGGACTACAGAACGACCACTCTCACTACAAGGCACATGAAGCACTCTAACATAGTTGAGTAGTCATTCTCCTGAAGATGTCTCCGAACAGTAATAAAACCTCACAGCCTTCATCCCTAGCTGTCTGGTTGAGGGAAAGTGCTGGGGAGTGCCTGGAGTCAGGGAAATAGACAGGATGACCTTTTCAGTGTCCTGGCAAGCCCTGCAAGTGTCTGTAATCCTGAGGGGTGAATAATATGATACTCAGGCCTACCTCTACCCTCTACCTACTCTACCCCACAACCTTCTACTTCTGAGTTTTGAAAACTTTGCTAATCCTTGGCTTTCTTCCAGCCCAACCCTTGGGTTTTCTTGCTTAGTAAACATTTACTGTGTGCCTCCCTATCCTGGTGAAAGTTCCCTCACCTGCCTCAGGGACCATAAGCATACTGGTCACTTGTGAGAAGGAAAGCAACTTCCTCTAAATGCATGGATAGGACTCCCAGCTCCAAGGTCTGTAAAGAAGAAAGGAAAAAAGAAGAGGAAAGAAAGTGAAAGCTGAGATCAAAGGGCAAGGGTACAACTAAAAAATGTTCACCTTGGGTGAAAACACTTTGGGGAAGGGTGTGGTAGCACCTCCCTAAAAAGGGGGCCCATCCCCCAGAAAGTCTAGTCGACATCTCTATAAAGAAAGTGAGCTTCAGGAGAAGATGTTCCTGTGCCTGGACATGGAGAATGGCAGCCCAGAACTGAGTGAGGGAGCAAGTTGTGCTCCATAGCATGGGGCTATAAGGCATGAGGCTCAAGTTTCAGAGATAGGAGTGGTCTCTGCACCACCCTGGGAAGAAGTTTGCCTGAGCCATAATGTCAAAGTTGGGGGGAGGGAAGGCATTCTGGCTCTGGCATTCTTTTTCTTTCTTTCTTTTTTTTTTACTAGCAAGTCCTATAGATTTATTTATTACCTTCACATCTCTTCCATCCCCTACCCACCTTCCAAAAAGAAAACAATGGTGGCAATAAACAAAAAAATAAAAAACAGAAGGCACCAGAATCTTTAGAATTTCTACCAATGCCAAACAGCCTTATTATACTGTTCTTTGACAATATAAGCATTTTCCCTAACATTTTCCACTAACATTTTTTTTTCTCTGAAGTGATAGGCACTTCACCTTGTAGTCCTCTGCTAACCCATCCCTGGCCTGCTGCCCATTCCCCCCACCCCAACTCAACTGTTTAAAGTATGTACTGTAGGTGAAAAAAAAAACCTACTTATGCCTCCCAAGTGCATTCTTCCCACCCCTCCAGGTTCACCCTGATTACTGTTCTGCTGATGGGAATAACAGGGCCTTAATTATATCTAGATGATCCTTCCACTTCCCACATCTCAATGCAAGAACTGGCCAGTATTTCAATCAGCTAGGATTTATATGGCACTTGGAGGTTTGCAAAGTGCTTTACAAATACTCTTTTATTTGATCCTTACAACAACCCTGGGAGGTAGGTGCTAGCTACCATTTTTTTACAGATGGGGAAACTGAGGCAGTGAGTTACCCAGGGTCATATAACTAGTAAGTGAATGAGACAGCATCTGAACTCAGGTCTCCCTGACTCCAAAGTTCAACATTCTATCCAGTCAACCCTCCAAATGTCTTCCTTTGACATCTCTCCTACCAGGCCTCAAATTCACACCATTAGAGACATTCTTTTGTGTCAAGGTGGCAACATTTTCTCCAGAAAACCACTATTGCACTATTAAAGGAAAGGAAGGAATATTTGAAATGAAACCTCTCATATTAACACTTGAGTGCCATGAAAGAACACTAGTTTATCAAATTAACTGGCTTTCCTTGGAATCAGAGAGAAACACTCCAAAAGAATCACAGAATCAGAAAGTTAGAACTGGAAGAGACCTTGGCCCAGCCACCTCATGGTATAGATGAGAAATCTGAGTTTCCCAGAAATGGAGTCTACGTAGTATAGTGGAAAGATTACTAGGCCTAGGAGTCAGAGGACCCAGACTCAAATACCACCCTCTGACATGCTACCTGTGTGAATTTAGACAAATCAAATAACTTCCCTGGGCCTCGGTCTCCTCATCTGTAAAATAAGGGATTTAGACTAGGTAGCCTCTGGGGCCCTAGATCTATGATCTAGTTAAATGACCTCTACAAGATCACTCTCTGTGAACAGCAGAACTGGGATTTGAATCTAGGTCTTTTAATAATAATAGCCAATATTTATGTAGTAGTTACTAGGCACTGTTTCACAATTAATATCTCCTTTGATCCCATTATCATCTCCATTTTACACTTGAGGAAACTGAGGCAAACAGATGTTAAATGACTTGCCCAGGATCATACAACTAGTAAGTATCTGAGGTGGGATTCAAATTCAGGTCTTCCTGACTTCAGGGCTAGCACTCTATCCACCCAGTTGCCTGATTCCCAGATCAAGCCTATGCAACATCCAACAGATACATTGAACTCTACAAATTACCTTGTAGCTATGGGTCTTTGTACATGTTATATACTCATTAGAACAATATAACTTGAGGGCCCAAACATTTCTCCAGAGCCTAACTAACTCTGTGGAGCATGGTAAACATTTGTTGAATTAAATTCGTGAATGTCTACAGGGTGGGGCAGGAAGATACAGGTAGGTGGAGGGCAGGGAAAAACAGGCATGAAGGTACTTGTAAGGGGACATAGAAAGCAGGAGGCAAAACACCTGGATTACTACTCCTTGACACACCTGGATGGCTGCCCCTTGCCCCAGCTGAAAGGTCAGTCTTAAGCCTCTTTCCACCAAGCTTCGGTCCTCCAGGATCCCCAACAGCTTCACCATCACCTCTTGGCATGCCTCAAGAATAGGGCCCTTCCTTTCTTCCACTAGCCACTTGTGAACCAGCCTGTTCTCCAGCGAAGAAAGCTGAAACTGAGTCTTGCCTTGCCGGTACAACAGGTCTGAGGTGGGGAGGAGCCTGAGCAAGGCTGCATCGTCTGCTTCTTCCCAGGCCGCTCATCTCTGGGCACCCTTCACGACCCACTCCAGACCCGCTTACTGGTCAGGTCTACCCAGCTTGCAGCGGGAGAAAGGCTGCCCAGACTACTCCTCCCAGCCTCACCCCCAGAGCCCAGCAGCTGCTCCAGCCTTCGGAAGACGCCCAGCGCCTGGACTTCAGGTGGCGGCTCCTCCCCACGGTTTGCAGGGCAAGAGAAAACAGACCCGTCGGGCCTTTGCACCTGGGAGCCTGGGAGGACGCTGAGACCGGGACTCTTGACCTGCCATCTTCTAGCCCCTAGGGGACTCCCGGCATTAGCTACCTCAGCAGCTCAGGCGCTTACCCCACCTATAGTCTAGTCCCTCTCTTCCCCAACCTACTACCCCCACCTCCCCGGCGACCTCAATCCCTTAGGTACGGCGCCAAAATAACATTTCCAGGGAAGACCACAGTTCTGAGACTGAGAAAAGCTAACCGCTTTGCCCAACATCAGTCCTAGGAAACTGAGGCAGGAATGGGGATTTTGCCTGGAAAAACTGACTCTACCAAGGCCCCCTTGCTCTTCCCTTCCCTCTCTTTCCAGGAACCCTCCAGTTGGCTGGAGCATCTCTGAATGTCCAGTCCCTCTCTGATCACACCATTCTCAAGCCAAAAAGGTGCAAGGCCCCCACTCACTAGGAGGGGTAGATTGATGGACCCTAGGGATTCTATCAGGGTGGCAAGGGCTCAGGAGACCTGGGGGCGGGGTCTTAGGAGGGGCGGAGTCAAAAACCAAGGGGCTGGACTGGGCTGGGCAGGGATAGGTGGGGCTGCCCGAGACTAGCTGGAGCGGAGCAGTGATACAAGTGGTCCTAGTCCTGGAGCAGCCCCGATTGCTCTCGCCTCCAGTATCACCGCCATGGCGGGGCCACAGGAGGTTCTGAACGGGAAGCTGCGGCTCTCTTTTACTCCTGGTCCGCGAACCAGCCTCCTACTCCTGCGACTCAACGACTCAGCTTTGCGTGCGCTACAGGACTGTCAGCGGATACAGGTGCGAACCCTCCTCCTCAGTGGATCCAGGACTGGTTTCCAATACCCCAAGGTCTTTTTCTCGACCCTGCACTCCCACTGATACAGGCTTCTGTCCACGATCTTTAACCCCTGTATCACCGGTCCTGGATATTCCAGTCCACACACCAACCCCCTACTCCCAAACCCTGCCTCCCACTCCTCTGAGGATCCACGGGCGCTTGAGAATTCTGCGTATCCCTGACCTCTCTCTGAGCAACTTAGAAGGCAGGTGTCGAAGACTTCCTGGCAACGGGGCTAGAGTCACTTCTTGATCCTCAACTCTCCTTCTTTTGTCTCCCTCAGGCCCAGCCTGTGATTGCCTTCCAGGGCAACCGAGGGGTGAGTGAAGGGCCCTGAGTGTTTGTATTGAACGGTAAGGGAGCAAGTGGGTCTTACTGAAGCTTCGTGTGAGGGGGACAGCTTTGGTTATGCCACAAAGATTATCAGAGGAATTGGAGTGGCACCACAAACGACTACACTACCTTCCCCCTTCTGGCACTTTAGCCTAACCTGTGCCCACATCGAGGTGCAAAGTCTGCCTTGGTGTAGGCACAAGGGTCAGGTGAGGTGTGTGCGGGTGGCAGGGGAGACACTAAGGACCCTAGAGATTGCGGGAGATTGTGCTTCCTGAGGGAGCTCAGTTCCAGCTGCTTTTGTTATTACTAACAAGTCCCCTGGGGACCCTAGCTCCTTGTCATAGGCCAACTCTGAGTCCTCTAAATGCTTACTCAAGGGAAGTGGTAACTTTTTAGGTAGGAGAGTAGACAATTTACTGGGTTTATTCTTTCAGTACCTTCGACTTCCTGGCCCTGGCTGTTCCTGCCTCTTCTCTTTCATAGTGTCCCAATGTGGAGTAGATGGGCCAAGAGGTGGACTGGACCTTGTGCGCCACCGCTTGGGCAGGTAAATGTAAATACACAGAAAACCAGACTGAGGATGTTGAATCCTTTAGATTTATTATGCTTTGCTCCCTCTCCTCCACTCTTCTTCAGGTCTGGACCAGGCCTGCTTCGGTGCCTAGGTCCTCTTCGAGAGCGAATTACTATCTGCTCTGCTGTAGATTCTGTACCAGTATCATCTTCACTTCAAGGACATCAGCAGGGTGAAGGTGCCAGGGAAACAGGGAGCCAACAGGGCACTGGACTGGATACAGGACCTCAACCACAGCTATTAGTAGAAGAGGTGAGGCCAGGAGTTATGGGGTGTTACAACAAAGATCTGGAGGTCGAGGAGTCAAGGGGCTCCTGACTGACACTACTGCCTCCAGGCTGAGCCAGTGTCACCTCCCTACAAGGTGCTGGATCCTCTGGAGAACAGTCGAGAGGGACAGCCTATTCCAGGATCCTCAAGAGACCATCTGGCACAGTGGCTACTGAGGTACTAGGGCATAAACTAGGAGGGGCAGAAAGGGAAGGCAGTTCCAAAGTTCCAAATCAATCACCCTTTTCCCCTTCCTCACACTGTAGGGACCAGAGCCCCCATCCCACAAAGGGGCCAGATCAGAGACCCTCTTCCTCCTCCAGCCAGAGGCACTTGAACATGGTAAGTGATTATTTACAGGATCATATACTTAGAGCTGAAAGAGATCTGAGGTCATCTATTTCAACACCCTCATTTTAAGAGGAAACAGGCCCAGAGAAGTGACTGAAGGTCAGAGACAGTAAATAAAAAATCCAAGAGTTAAAACAGGTGGACTCCAAATACTCCACAATACTACCTTGAATAACTCACAGTAGCATGGTGCTTACAGAGCACTTTCCTCCGATGACACAAGCATGATCACAATTTTACAGATGGGGAAACCAAAGCTTGTACCCACTGATCTTCAATGCCCTTTTAAACGAACCTGCCTGAAGAAGTAATCCTTTCTGTTTTGTTTGGAGTGTTACGGAACCCTCTCCTTTAAATTTTAGGATATAAACATGGAAACTGTTCTTCAACTTCCAGAATTCTACTATATGGTAGAACTAGTTGGGAAGAGGGAGGTATCTGCCAGGTCTAAGTCTATTGAACTGGATTTTAAACTTCTCTCAGAAGCGACACCCCTCCCCAGACGTACCAGAACCAGAGGACAAGAGGCCCAGAGGTCCAAGTTCCCCGAAAGAGCTTCCCAGGCATGATCCACATGAAGAGGGAGAAGAGTGGGAGAAAGACCATGATGCAGGTCCCAGAAGGGAACACAGCTCCCTAGCACAAGCAGGTAATGTTTATGGGGGTGAAGGTTCCTGCAGTATAAAGAGGATACTACCTTTTCTTTTCATAGTCTGTTTCTTCACCAGGGCCAGAGTCACTGCTTCCTGGAGAAACACCGGACTACTTCCTGTGAGTCCCTTATCCCTTTTACAATTATCCCTGAGTGACTTTACCCTCCTGCCCTGACCTTCCTAGGGCTGGGGAATGACATTTGGGGACAGTTAAGTGAGGATGACTTTCTGACTTCTGCAGGCAGTACGGAGCCATCCATAGTACCGAACAGTGTCGTGTCTATGAGCAAGATTTTGAAGCAGATTATGCAGAATATCGGGCCCTACACGCACGTGTTGGGGCTGTCAGCCGAAGGTTCATGCAGTTGGGAATGGAGATTAAGAGAGTACAACGAGGCACTCCTGAACACAAGGTAAAACCATTAAAAAAAAATTACTTGTTAACTAGTAAACTAGCTCACTATATCTCTATTTTGGGAGAAAAATCTGTCTAGATTATACAGAACATAAAAAAAAAACATTTCTACCTCCCTTTTAGAAAAGTTGAGGATCTGTTCATGTTTTTCTTACTGTTTCAGGTGCTGGAAGATAAGATAGTTCAAGAGTACAGAAAGTTCAGGAAGGTATGATGATTAGGGCTAGGGGTAGACAGAAAAAGGGAAACTGGAAGCAAGGAAGTTATCTAAGGTATTAGCCTTGTCTCTGCAGCGGTGTCCAGGTTACAAGGAAGAAAGACAGCGCTGTGAGTACCTGCATCAGAAGCTGTCACACATCAAAAGCCTCATTCTGGAGTTTGAGAAGAACAGGGACAGCTGAGGCTACCAGGAGGGCAGCTGTCTGGTGAGATGTTGATAAAGAGGGCAGCTATGAAATAAAGACATTGCAGCCTATTACTGATCTCACTGATGACTGGGGATGGGGGTGGGGAAGGAATAGCAGGTGCTGCTACAAATCCTTGAGGGGTTTGGTTCCCATTGTTACCACAATATTTACATTAGCCAGGTTATGTTGGCATAGTGCCAATCCTTTCCAGCTGTGCCCAGGCACAACAGTTTCATCACCTTTGCCACAACTCCACTAACTATAGTGGACTATAGTTGACTATAGCCCACACGAAGATCATAGTAATGTTTAGTGAATTTCTTTACAAACATGGCTGGAAAACAAATGATGACTGCTCCTGTGTGGTTTGTACAAATTGATCTGTAGTGAAATACTTTGAAGATAGGGACAGGTGCTTGCAAAGAGTGTTTAACAGTTGCCTTTACTTAACCCAAAGCTAGGTTACTGAAGAAGCCAGTTCCCTTTCTAAGAACTTAATTACCTTCCTGAAGTTGGAGTCCCTATCAGTTTTGAGTGATCTGAAAACTACACCCGAGGAAGGGGCATCTAGGTCTCTTACCCACAAAAACAGCAAAGTAATAAATTTGCACATATCTATAGCAAATGAAATGCATCACTTAGACACATCCTTTTTTATACAGCATTATAACAAGAGGAAAAGGGATGCCCTGAGAATACTACTACCATTACCAGTCCTAACAAATAAGAGGTTACTGTGCCACACCCCAGACTGTAGGATGCATAGAACTGCACCCATATTAGTGTCAGCAGTTCCAATAACAGTTTGGAATAAACCCCAAACTAAAGCCACACCCAAGCTCAGTGACTGCAGTAGCAGAATACTCTAGGGCTAAGAGCAGCCCTAGGGAGGTATAAACAAGCAATGGTTCCAGGTATCTAGCAAGGATAAATAGCAACCTACCCTTGAGGCCTAAGCAGGGATGAATAAAAGAGTCAAAAATCTTGTGATAATCACCAGAAAAATGTCTGGGCCGTAAATGCAGGGACAGTTCTGGCTTTACATCAGATCAGTTATCTGGTAGGAGGCAAAGCTTTACTCTAACTGCCAACATTACCTCCACCCCCCTCACCCCAAGAACTTAGTTTAAAGGGGGTTCATTTATTGTCACTGTTCCAAATGTACAAAAAAAATTAGAAAATAACCCCCAACTCAACTCCCCTCTCCCTTTAATATTCCCCCAACACAAATAATCCTCCCCCACCCCCCCATAACCACAAACAAATATCAACTTGTCCTGGTGTTTCCATTAACAGTGCACCTAAAGAAACAGCTTAGCGAAAATTAAACAGGATTCAAATGGCATCCACGCTGTCCACTCATCCCTGAGGCACTGACTGCCCCATCACTGGTAAAAGAGTCCTTATACAAAGTGGTCTGTTTTTGGCTGCTACTTTAGAGATCTTCCTCTGCCTTCTTCTTTTTGGATTTTTCCTCTTGGATCACAGGAGGATTTGTAGCTTCTCTTTGTAGGTAATTAATAAAGTCAGTAACTTCACGGCCACCCTGAAAATTAAAAAATTCATCTAAAAATCTGGCCTTCTTTAGAACTCCAGGCAGGATCTTTTTCTTCCCAACCCAAAGAGACTTTTGGATTTGAAGCTAAGCAAGAAATTTATTGCCTAGGAGGACTGGGAATCCGTTTAGGAAAAAAAAAAAAAGGCTTCTAGCTTAAGGGGAGGGAAAAAACCCTCAGGTGAAGAATAGGGCAAAAGCATATTTAAAAATCCTTTTTAGTTTATCTGGAAATATTGAAAAGTAACATTTTCTTTAAAGTCTTATTTAGACTGGAGAAAAGTTTGGACAGATGGGTGGGATAGGTCAAGACAAAAGAAAAAAGGCTTTCCAATGATGAATGGATTATGAATGATATCCAGAAACTTTAACAAAATAACTCTGATTTAGATTAAAAAAGAATGCCTTTTCCCACCTCTAAGTGAACATCTAAGGATATTTTCCTCCGTCTTTCTCCTGAATGGACCTTGTAAACAACTGCCTACTTCCATTACACCTCCTCTTCCGTATGGATTCTTGATACAGTTCTATAGCAGGAACCTCACTGATTCTTCTCCGAGAGGGATGCAGGAAGAAGATAGTGACCTGGCTGCTCAACTCTGGAATGTCAACCCAGACTATTTTAAGATATCTTTTACTTTTCAAGATTCCTATGTGAGTCCATGTTTGAGGACACTAGGGACTATGCCAGTTTGGAATCTCAGCTGTCCAAACTAGAAACTTCTAGGCTTGGATGTAAATTAATGATAAATTAAACTGTTTCTGGTAGACTGATGCCTAAACCAGGAGAGCACAGTATTATTATTATTGCTTTTTCTTTGACAATGGCTATAGGTGTGTTTTGGGGATAAGTATTCTAGGTACTTACTTCATATTTCCGTGGATTCTGCTTACTATTGGCTGGAGAGAAGTAGATAGTAGGGAAACTGGGGAAAGAAGAGAATGTTATTTAGACTTCAGAAAAACACTGCCAAGGCCCTTTCTCAACTCCATACACCGGAAATGATTTTCTTCATAGTCTCTTATCCTAGAAGCATGGGCAACCAAGTCATATCATACTAAGCCAAGCAAGAACCCATATAATTTATGGGCATACAATGGAGAGCTCTGAACCAGAGTAGCAAGCACTATAACAGGAGATGTGTTTTGCCTTGGTGTGTATGTTAATGTTGCCTTAATATTTATAGTAAGGAGATGGAGATGCTAAGAAGGTAGAAAATTGACTAAAAAGTCTTCAAAATCCCATCTCCCACATATACTTAAGCTCAAAGCCAGGAATATATCATCAAGGTAACTGTTAAGAAAGCATCCTTACCAATCCCAGTATACTGAAGGGTTCATTCCAATAATTAATTTGCAACTACTTACCCTCTGACTTCATATGGAGAAGGCACATCATTGGCTGTAGCATCCATCTTTGCTATGACAATATTGGGATCTTTGCTGAGCTACATAAACAACAAATTTTAAGCCTGTTAGATGCTCCAAATTGATGACTGACCAACAAGTAAAAAATTCAGTCCCACATCTGTAGATTTCTGGTAATGAAGCTATGTCAGCTTAGTACTCCTAGTTTGTTTTGGGGTGGGGAGAAATGAAAGGCCTCTTCTACCTCACTAGCTCATCCAAGGAAGACATGAAATGTCTAAACTTCAAATCCACCTGGCCTGGATAAGCAATTAACTACATGGACTAAATAGGTTAATTTAGAGGAAGAACCTATTATGTCCAGGTTAAGCTGACACTGAAATTATAGGGTACCTTTTTTCAAGTTTAAACCTAAGCCTGAAAAAAAAAAAAAATAAAATAAAATTAGATAACCCAAGGTGAAAGAGCAGACAAAACTTGAGTCATTTAGCAAGGTGAGGCACTAGGGGGCAGTCACAAGAAGTATCATATTTGTTGTAGTAAGTCAAAAATATATATCAGGTAGTAAGTACATTGAAGTAGCTAAGAAGGATTGTCCTAAACCCACGTGAAGACTTTCAGCTCAAAATCAACTTTCAGAGTAAAGCCCACAAACATACCTTTTCTCCCAACTCCTTGTACTTGGGCTCCAGGTTTTTGCAGTGACCACACCAGGGGGCATAAAATTCTATCAGAACATCTTTATCAGCATTCACAATTTCATCAAAGTTCTCAGCTACCACTACCTGGAAAAGTTAAAAAAATAAAAAAGAGCAATATTCTCCAGTTATTAAAAAAATCCAAGATTAATTTTGTGTATGTGGAGAAACAATCCCCCTTACAGAAGATGCATCACTGCTAAATTTACCAAATACTCTCAAGTCCCCCAAATGAGCAATCTTCATGAAACATTAAAATCCATAGCCAGGAATATTTGAACCCTCAGGAAAATCTCTCTCCCATTCCTTTCAATTTCTCATACAGGACATCATCTCCATAACCTGACAAATATTGCCTATACCTGTTACAAAGGAAGACTTCATGGCAGCAACAAATACCAAAAATATTGTACTATATAAATAGCATAACCACCCCAAAGGGATTTGTAATCCTGATTTTAATATCTGATCCATTAGAAAGGGGGTGTGCTCTTGACCCCACAAGGAGACATAAATTCGGTTTAAGGATCATCTTTTTTAGAATCTTGTGGACTCATCAAGGCTAGGACAGATCCTAGTGAGGATTGTCAAATCTCCACTAAGTATAAAAGTGACCTTGCAATGCCCCTGGATATACTCAACATAGTTTTGTAAACAGGAGAGCCAGCTTCACATTAGTTTGCTCAGACCCAATAGCTCTCACCTTCACAGGTCCATCATTATTCTCTGGGATAGGTTCAGATTTTAAGTATCTCCTCAGGTTGCCATCAAAGTAATTCTGCAGGAATCGCTCAAGGGCCTTCCCATCACGGCTAAAGGATGGAAAGACAAAATAAATTCTCTTATAACCACAAGGATCAGCTTTACAAAAAGTTTCCAGGGATAGCGCCTTCTTCAGCTTTGACTCCAAGGCTACCAGAAGACAAGAAAACCAGAAGCAGCATGCCTGCCCCTCAGAACAGGTGGAGGAACTAAGTGATAGAACAGGGAAATGCCTATAGCTAGTTGGGTTCTTATTACCCACTTAAATAAGTTTTTCCTTGGTATTTAATGTAGATTACAAAGTTTTGCAGAGGGAAAAGGAAAACTAGGGAACTATGTTTAGGTTTACTCTTGTTTGTCAAAATGGACTATAAAGCCCTCAGACTAAGTTTGTTTCATGTCAAAAAAGGGGATGAGCAACAAGAAGTCTAAAACTGACTCAAAAAGAGTGTGGACGCAAAACTGCTATTCTCTATGTGTTGCCAGGTTGCTTCTGCTGAGTAAGATGGGCACCAAGAAAGGGTCCTGCTTCTATAAAGTTACTTAAATAGCCTAGGAATAAGTACTAGTGACCAATCATAACTAAATAACTCTTCTACACAGGTAACTCTTCCTTTTTAGTCCCTTAATGGCAGAACAGAGGTTTTCATATTCCCTTTTCTACCCCACTAAAACCAAAATAAATCATCAACTTACGAGAACTCCTCTTGCATAACATATTTCTCTCCTTTTGCAGTTTTGATAGCGACAACAGGCACCTCTCCAAAGGTTCTTTCCAAGCCAAAGTCAGAAAGTTCATGGCTAAAAGTTTTACGACTAGCAACAGCGAAGTTGAGTTTCTTTCCAGCTTCCAGGAATTTCTGTGCCACCATCATTACTCTGTTTAGAACCAGAGATATTTATCAGGATAACACTTTGAAACTAAGTAGCAAGTGACAAATCTACAAGTCAGTTTGATGATCTTCTTCTAATACTGATACAGTAATTCTACTCTTAGCCTACCAGGTTTAAGTTTCATCATTCCCCTCTGCTACTGAAAGGCAGCTGATAGCACAGTGGATAAGAATTCCAGGCCTGGAGTCAGGGAGACCCGATTTCAAGTCTAACCTCACACCCTAGGCAAGTCACTTAACCTCTTTCTGCCTCAGTTTCCTCATCTGTAAAATGGAGGTAATAATAGTACCTAACTCCCAGCATTGTTGTGAGAATCAAATGAGATAACTACAAAGTTTTTAGTATAGTGGCTGGCACAGAGTAAGCACTATGTAATGTTAGCTACTAGCTTTTAAGTTTGTGGTGCTGAATTAATTCCTATTGGCTTTTGTTACACTGTTAAGACTCAAATCTTCCTCAGAGGATCACTTATAAGCAATCATCAGGGAAGGGAAGCTTCTTGAGGGGGACAGTTCACTAAAAGGGTTTAACTAGGTATATAAACACACCTTTGACTTTGTTTTACAGCACAGATGCACCTCCTACTGGGTTTAGCTTTTTTCAGACAAACTGCTGCCTGGGCACATCTTTCCCATTTTTCACGTGAGTCCAAATAAAACCAACTTTACATACACAGCATACATATACAATGTATACTAGGCTCCAGAAATACTTCTTGTTCCTTCAACCCTGGGAAGTGGTACTGGTGGTGTGATTCTCCAAGACCTAATGGTACCCTAATCTTAATAGAAAGTATTTGAGAGTCACTATATAAACATACCCAGAACACTGAAACAATTCAAAAGAAAAAAAGGGGAAAATATGATCCCATTTATTTCTTGTTACTTACCTGTTTCTCCAGTAGTTGGATCCTTTAGCATTCATCTCATAGTCCACATCATAGTAAGCCACAAGTAGGTCCTTGCCCTGGAATAAGTCTTTGTTGTCTTCTGTCATGTGAGGGCAAATACCAAAACTGAAACAAAACAATTCATTATCAGTCTGGATAGGTGCATCGCTTGGAAAGAAACTAAACATTCAAAATTGGCAGTACCTCAGTATTTATTTTGCTTAGCCTATTTTGAGGGGAGACATGACAATGCAGTAATTTATTTTGCTTGACTATACATATTTGTAATGGTTTTTGTTTTTCTTGTTTTCTCAATGGGTGGGGGAGAGGATTCAGAACTGAAAATAAAATTGAATTGTAAAAAAATTTTTAAAAGAAAAATAAACAAAAATACTTAGGTAGTATATGCTGGACCACATAAAGTCCAGATGTTGTTGGCTTCATGGCAACTTGAACTATTATTGCCAAAGTTCTTTTGAAGTCCAAGTGAGTTTTATTGCATAAAGCCTAGACATGGCAAGGTCTAGAGATAGTGTTGTTGAATGACTAGATTACAATAGCAGAATGGAAATCAAAATACCTGAATCAAGGTATGAGGAAAGTACTTACACGTTCTCCTGAATAAATTTTTTAATTTTGCCACTGGTCATCTTTTCCTCTGTGTACTGTATACTGCTTTCCTCAAATTTGTTTGCCAGATGTGGAGGCCGGAACAAAACGATACCCCTAAAAGGAAAACAATATCAAAGTAAGTAAGTTAGAGGAGGGGAGCTAAAAATGCTTTACTCCTAGGTTCCACTTATTGCAAAAGTTACTCTAGCATGGTATATAGCAGCTTTGCAACCATCTCTGATGACAAAATAACAAAATCAAGCTGACTGCTTTTGCCGCCATGTCTCAAACACTTTGGGACTATTTCCTGGGGCATATGGCTTTAAGAACAGTTTCTTTTTCCCCTTTCAATTCTCCTTGGTGGGAGATCACAGGTGTGACTATAATCAGGATACAAACAGGTTGGCTATTACAGGCACAAAGTATAATTACTAGGTTCATCTTAAAAGATTCCTCTGTCCAATAACCCAATTATCTGGCTATTAAGAATTTCAATTTTATACTGTATTTCTACTTTTGGTCTAACCAAAGCTTCCTATGGTTCACTTGGTCATTTTAGGAACCAGGTTCTCTCATTCCTACCCTCCTCCTTCTCCTCCTCCTCCTCCCAATTTAGCTGAAGTTTTAGTCTTAGTTTTCCTGAGACATAAATCCAAACCTATTTCCAGTTTTCACAGCGAATTTTTTTTAATTCCTTAACTTCTATCTCCAGGGCCCTTAATTTCAAAACTCACCTACTCCGTGTCCGTTCCCCACCCCCCCCCCAATCAGGAATCATCCAGTTTGTGCTTTAAGACTAGGTGGCTCTAATCAGTAGCTTTTACTCACATCAAACCTGAATCTGCCTCTCTAAAACTGCCATCCATATCCTTCTAAGTTCTACCCTCTGAGGCCAAGCAGAGCTAATTCTAATTGCTTCTCTACATGCCAATCATTATGGATGATACCCCCTCTTCTCCAGGCCAAACTCCTCTAGTTTAGAAATGTTCTCTTTAAAATATGATACCCAAAAAATGAACACAATACTCTCAAAAAGGTCAAGAGTACAGGAGGACCTCTCTGGTCTTTGACATTACAACTCTATTAATGTAGACCCCATAAACTGGTTGTTGTTTTTTTGGTTGCCATACCACACTTCTGACTTATACTGAACATTCGCTAGCTTTTTTCAAATCCCTAGCTCTATCTTCCCCATTTTGTATTGGGTTAAAAAAAATAAACTTCATGATTAAATTTCATCTTATTAAAATATGATCCAACATTCTAGCTCAGTCAAGATCTTTTTTGGATCCTATCATTCAACATATTGGCTATTAAGTAAGCTACAAGTAGATCCCTGCCCTTTTTGGCTTTTTTCATGTGACATCTAAATTTAAACAAAATAATCTATTACCAACTTCAGCAATCACGTCACTTGGGAAAAAAAATCCCGCCTAGTTTTGTCTTATATACAAATCTTATTAATAAACATGCTATCTATACTTTTCTCTAGGACATCAGTGTGTGGTTATTGTTTTGTTTTGGGGGTGGGGAGCAAGGAACAAGACTTCTAGTTTAAATGGCAGTAGGAAGCCACACATGAGGAATTTCCTTCTACCAATGCAGACCAGAGTCAGGATTTGACCCAGGTCTCCCTAAGGGCAGCTTTCTATCCACTATATCACACCTCTAAGAGAGGAAGAAATGTTAAATAGCACAAGGCTAAGCACAGACCCCTAGAGAACTTTTCCCAAACTGACTACTCTAAGGAACATTTTTTGGGTCCAGCTATTCAAGCACCTTCCAAACCTACCTAACTCCAACAGTAACCTTTGTTTAACTAAAGAGAAGACATAATCATGGATACATATACATGGGTGAAAGAAGTCAAGAAATTTAATACTAACAATCCTCCTTAAATATCTTTTAGTTTAGTGATGGAACCACGGGAAGGTAGAATTTTACACCTCAGAGCAGGTACCTTACTCTAAACAAGTCAACATATACTTCCACCAAATGTTAAGTTTAACAATTTTCTAGGGCCTGGTTTATACACAGAGAGAAGCATTTGGTGTAGAAAGAGTTGAAAATAAAAACCCTCCCTGAAAAGGTTAACCTATCATTTTCCATACTTAAAGGCATCCCATTATAAGGTATTCTCACTAAAAGTCCTGGTGAGAGGCTATTAATACTACATAGGGTAGAAATATCTATCTACCAAGTACAAAGGGCACCTACTACTGCCAGTGAGATAATAGACTTATGTACAAGAATTGCTGGCAACAAGTCATGATCACAGAGTTCAATGGACAACAGTCTCTTTAATAATACTTCACCTACACAACCTCACCTAACTTGTAAAGGGCCAACTTTCCAAGTCCAGCCTTCTGCAAAAACTGACCCCAAACAATGAAATTCTGCACAGTGTCAACACCTTTGTTATCAGAATTAACTATTTATATTCCTCAGGTCACTTACTCTCCATCAGCATCATACTTCCTCACCAGAGCATCAACATTGGTGTGTGCAAAGCGGTAGTTTTCTCTCAAGTTTGTAGCTGCTTTTAGGAACTCTGAGTGAGATTCACTAAATAAATCTCTGAAGAAACCTAAATACGAAGGAGAACGAAAAAAAGCATCAAGATAACTGCAGAGGGGCACTATGAAAAAATTCTAATTTAGAGCTTTTTCTCATTTTCAAAAAAGGGATAACATGCTCAAAGCCTTCATTCTGGTGTAGACAATTAAGGTTTACATTGATATAGTCACACCTAAAAATCCACAAAATTGCTTTTAATGCCTTTCTTTGTCTCTTTATACATACATTTTACAATAAAGCTTTACGTGTATGACACCAACACTGTGGTCTAGTCATTGTCCTCTAAGATAGGCAGACAGAATCTGTAAAATCTCACCAAGAGTTTCTCTTCACTCGAATTCATCTGTGACCCAACAGGCACAAAGAAGCAGAACGTTCTGTATGCTACCAAATAACCAACTAGTTGATAAAGTCATGTTTGAACAATCTCAAACATCCTGAGAAAATTAAAACTATGAGAAGGAAGCAGCTGAGAATGCTGTGCCACTTGTACCACCCCTCTTCAACATCAATTCTCAAGTTTTTCTGACTTCTTTCAAGAGGGAAATCAAGTCTCACCTATTCCAAGAGGCCTTTCCCAGTTATACTTCCCCAACTAATGCTTTCCTCTCTCAGAGTACCTTCTATCTATTCTGTATATATCTTCTATCTACCTAGTTGTTTACATGTTGTCTCCTCCATTAGACTATAGCTCCCTTAAGTGCAGAGACTCTATCCCCACCCCCGTTAGTATCTCTAGTGCTTAAGCACAGCATCAGGTACACAGTAAACATTAACATGACCACAGTAGCATGGAATAAAGGACAGAGCATTATTAGTCTGGGGCACCAAAAGACCTAAGTTGTCCCAGCTTTCTCAATGGCTTATTTAACTTTGGATAAATCACTTTATTTCTTTAAGTCTGAGTTCCCTATTGGTATTGGAATAGGTGAGCTCTAAGGTCCATTCTAGTTCTAAAATATTACTATTAAGCTTCTATGTCTAAGGTAACTAGACATCACTGATCAGTCAAGCTCAAAGCACAGCCAAATATAAGCAGTGAGGCTTAGTGGAAACGTCATTGAAATTTGCGAATCAAGACCTAAATTAATTCCCAGTTTTGCCTCTAATTACTTACATTAGGTAACTTGGGTAGTTATTTAACTTTTTATGCTTCACAACAGAATGCAAGAATTTTAGGGTGAGAACCTTTAAAAAATCTTTTCCAACCTCTTCATTTTATAAAGAAACAGGGAGGTTAAATGGTCTACTATGGTCACACAGCCAGTAAATGGCACAGATGGAAATATAACAAAGTCTCTTGGGGCTCCTAGTCTAGGGTCATACTGTGCTCCAATGCCTCATCTTGCCATCTTTATTTATCTCACAGGATATTTATTCAAATCTAGGATATTCTCAAATTATTCATCCATAGGATCCTTTCTTCCTTGCCCAAATATCTAGCCACTAATTTTATTTTAGTTAACTTTTCCATGTGCCACAGTACTGCTAGACAGTAAGTATACATATTTTGCTTTGAATGCAACTTTCAGAACATAAGCTGTTCAAACAGCCCTTGGAATCAGGGTTAGGGAACTACTGCCTTATACATTCACTTAAAGTTTCCCTATTACTCTGATAGCTACAGAGAGTTGATTAGCCTTAAATTGTCTTAACTACCTTATTAAACAAGTTGAATCTTGAGGCCTGAAAAAGCAATAGAAACCAAAAGCATTATCCGATATCTAGACCGAAATGAAGTTTGTACATCAAATAAACAAGCACTAGGATTTTCCTTAGCTCTATTAGCTTTGCTGCTCCTCTAAGCAAGTGGATTTTTGACTCTGATTTTCTTCCATGACCAACCTTTTGCTACTTACCCACCACAGAAGCAGCTTTGTCACTAATGAACTTCTCAAAATCTTCTGCACTCATGAGAGGAACTGAGGCAGGTCCTGCCTGCTTCTTCAGGTGACTCACAATTCCATCTTAGAAGACAAAGTGAAAGTTCACAGCAAAGTAATGAGTTTAATTTCACCATTTTCTATTAAAACTGAAACTTCATTAGGACCTAACACCTTCTGGACAGATTTAAGATCCATTAAAAGAAATAATGGATCATGTCTAACACTGCAATGAAACAGTAACATGGCTCATTATTACAGGGAGATTCAGAAATGTGGGTTAAAACACAGATCATATAGCTATATATGGTAAAAGGATGATAATTAAATGGGCAGTTGATAACAGAAATGCCACAACAGTCTGTTCGGAGCCAAATCAAGTTTTATTACCTTTTCTCCCAGGATTTAAAATTAATTTAAAAGGAATAAAGAGGATTCCTTAAGAACCCGACAAGCTGAGTTATTATCTGAGTGTCTAAGAGACAATAAACAATGACAATATCAATAACAACTAAAAAGCTTCTAATTGGGTACCCAACAGATCCAATCCCTAAAAGTAGATTTGGGGGGAGTGTATGTATGCACCCCCACAATGGAAAAATTCACTGCTACTTGACTCACTGTCCTTGCTCATTTGAAATGGCCCAGGAAAAAATAGTTCTTATTTTAAGAGCATCGCTAAAACTTAAGTTTAAGCACTTCCCACACTCATGTTTATTCTAGGATCTTTTAGTGTGTCAGTATGTATGCCCTGCAACACTGAAACTTTAAAAATAGGCAGTAGGCAAAAGAACTGGTAAGAGCCTTAGTAAAATTTTAATTATATGGGAATTTCAAGCTTGAGAAAAATATACCTAGTAAACTAAGTTTCCACCAAAGGGAGAAAAAAAAGGAAATTTAATGATGGGCACAAGTACAATGTTATCAGAATGAAGTCCAATTCCCTTACCAGCTGTCCGAGGGCCATCATAGGCACCTGATTCTTCACCATTTCTAAATATTTTCAGGGTGGGATAGCCACTGACTCCATATTTATTACAAGTATTTGAGTTGGCAGTACAGTCAACCTAAAAATACAAACATATCATATACCTTTTTAATTAGACTTTATTTGAATACAACTATAACAAATTCAATAGAGCAAAACCACAACTACCCCCACCCTCCCCATCAAGTAAATTTGAACTACCTCATTTAATAGAGCTTTTGTTTTCTGGCTAAGACTACCCCCTTAAATGTTTAAAAGGTCAACGTCTACAGTCATCACCTCGTTTGGGTGAAGAATACCGGGTCAATCCTTTCAAACCGGTAAGTTTGATATGGTTGGCCACAGAAGTTAAATATTCAAAATGAAACAAGTCAACAGATATGTAAGCCGTCCATTGGATCGAGAGCTGTGAATTTGCTACAGAACTTACTAACCACTGTACCCCATTCTAGCTGTGACAACAGTATAAAAACATCAAAAATTTTAACACCCCAAAAGTTGAACGTGTATGTTATCATGAAATACAAAATCAAGTCTACCTATCATTGTGTTGATCATAAGTACATCATGGTGTACCTATGTACATTGCCCTTATCTCTGGACTATTCTATTCTCAAAACCATTTGTCACTATGAATGACTTAGTCTTGCTTACTTCTTGACTTCTCGGATTTCTATCACCTATTTATAGTAGTGGTTGAGAGAAATGATAACATCCATTTCATGTTAGCATCTTTCTAACTCTGACATTTTTACCTTCAATTTCTTCCAGGACACTTGTTCTCTCCTCTTGTTCTTAACACATGCTTCAAATCTCTTCTGTTTGGCGTTACCTGATTCCCTTAGTCAGATTAAGAAATTTTCCTGTGCTCTTAAACTATGAACCCTTTTCTCATCACAGTTATTATTATTTACTTATTTTATGCTCCCTTATATAATTAAAAGTTATTTATTTTCTATAATTCTAACATTAGATCATTTTGCTGATGCCTCAAATTCAGAACACAAAATGAGGGGTAGCATGTTATCATCAGTTTATAGTAAATCATTTTCATTTATACCATTTCTGTGATTATGTGATGGACTGCTCTTATCCAAACGAGCCACTGTAACTTCCCTCACTCCCTAGGGAACATGGATCACAATCACTGATAATCTTGTGAATGTCTGAGTACTGAATAGAATAAAAATGGCATTCCCTAGCACCGTAGCCCTAGAACCCAAGGACTAAAATGTCTATATTGTCATCAAAGTCACTTATTGCAGAATCCAGTAGCGCTCACCTTTGCCAAAGGAACTATTCCTTTTAGCCTGGTTGCTGCAGCTTCATATTCTGGGGCAAGCCTCTTACAATGTCCACACCTAAAACAGAAACAGCCAATGTTCAACATGATCAATGTAGTATGGTAAAAGAGCACTGGATCTGGAGTCAAAGGACCAAATGAATACCAGTTCTGCCATGCTACCTGTATGACTTTGGACGAGATGCTTAGCATTTTTGAGCCTCAGTTTCCTCCTCTTTAAAATGAGAGGGTTGGATTTAATGAGCTTTACGGTACCTTCTGGTGTAGCTAGGTGACTCAGCAGATAAGAGTGCTGGGCCTAGAATCTAAAAGACTCATCTTCCCCAGTGCAAATCTGTCCTCAGATTGTTGTTGTTTATCCTTTGTTCTCAAAGAGGACCAAAGACATCAGGAAAGTGATGTCACGACTTGCAAGAGAATTGGATTTAAGTGAAGCAGGGCTGTTCAAAGTCACCAGCCTCACTTTTTCCTGTGCAGTCATCTGGGTCCAGTGGCAAGATAAAGATCCAGATGACTGCAGATGGCCTGGATGCAAGGGGAGACCTTGGCCTTTTTAAGCTAAGGTCTTTCCCAGGTCTCAGTTTGTCTGAGTCTCAGACCCTTACTAAGTATGTGACCTTGGACAAGTCACTTAACCCTGTTTGTCTCAGTTCCTCATCTGCAAAATGAGCTGGAGATAGCAACAGTAAGCCACTTTAACATCTCTGCCAAGAAGACGCCAAATGGAGTCACAGAGAGTTGGACATAAATGAAAAACGACTTAACAACAACAAAACGGTACCTTCCAGCTCTAAATCTTATGATCCTATCAGTTTGTTAAGGTTGTTCTCTAGTAAGAATCTCCAATCACTGGAAGGTTCCATAAACTATTAGAGTAATTTGCTATACAGTATTATTAGCCCAAATATACCCATTACTCTTTGAGTACACCAGAGTCCCCACAGGGAATAGGCCAAATTTAATTTGAGGATGATACCATAGAAATGACAAAGATCAGTAGCAACATGTTCTCTTACAAAGAAAATGAAGAGAAAAACTTGAAAGTCTTAAAAGTCAATCACCTTTGTAGAGATGAACAACAAAAATACTATCAGATTTCAATGATGTGCTGATTAGTTCTACTGAAATGCCTTTTCCTCTCCCCTTTCTTTTCTCACTCCGTTATAGGGTGTGGTTCTCTGGATAGGGAAGGTGGAGGAAGACATATGTTGAAGGTGATATAAAAAGACATAAATATATGATGATATAATGAAGGTGACATAGGATTATATAGTTGGGCCTTGAAGGAAGCCAGAGAAACCAAGAGACACAGAATTCTAAGAATGGGGAACAACCAGAGGAAATGCCCAGAGCAGAGATGAAATGTCTTGTTCATGGAACGGCAAAGAAATCAGTGTCACAGGAATGAATGGGGGTATAAAAGTTATAAAGTAGCAAAGAATTCCTTGACCTGGGTAAGTAATGGGGAAATGGGGTGAGGTAAGGAAGAGAAAATAATGGACACAAAAGGAAAATTAAGGCACTGGCCTTCTTTTGCTCCTTCTGTCACTATTCTAGTATAGTATAACCATCTTAAGTCCTCACCACGTCTTTTCACAAGACTTTCAGGATCAGGAGGTTTCTTGTAAACAAGCAGAAATAAAATCAGGACCACTTCTCAGTGGATTCACATGAAAATTGGGAGATCAAGAGTATCTCCCAGTGAGAAGCACCAAGGCTTACAAAGAATTTCCAGAATGATGTACATACCCAAGTCTAAACACCTGAACGTGCCATTCCTGATAAGTAAATGCCACTTTCCCATTTTGGAAGCTTTCTGATAAGATGGAGGTATAAAGGTTATTATTATTGTAAAGACTTTATTTTTATGCATCGTTAGTAGGTAGAATAATCTGTTGTTTTGGTTTTTTTAAAGAAAAAGAAAATTAAGGCACATCATGATCAGTTCATAGAATTGGAGATGATCTACAACTAAAAGGGTCCTTATAGGTCATATATTCCTTGTTTTAAAGATAAGAAAAGTGATGTCCAGAAAGATTAAGTGACTTGCCTGAATTTGGCTTCTAGAATCAGTGTTCTGTACTACTACTCCCACTTTCCCAATTCACATCAAGACTTCAACAACATTTACACTAGCAATAAACACTCAGCCTTTTCCTTCTCAATTGGGCTTCAGAATGGCATTAAAAAAATAATGTATTTGAGTCTGCAATTCTTAATTTCAGATCTACATTGCTCACCTGACCTGGCTACAAGAGATGATCAGGGAGGTTGTACTGTCAGCTAATTCTGTCCATCGAGCTATTAGGGACACCTGCCCCTCTGTCCCAAGAGTACTCATAGAATCCCCAAGCGTATAATGAAATCAGAGGAGCAAGGTACACTACACAAAACTCTTAGCATAACCAGCTGAACATCAACACATCAAAAGCCAATGACATTGCCTAGGGATTACTCAGAGAAGTCGATAATATTCTAACATTTCCCCTGATACTAAGAGCAGAAACAATGAGAGAAATAGGAAGGCGAAAACAATAAATGGAGGCAGGATGACCACTACTAGCCTCAGTTGCTTATAAATCACTAAAGAAATCATGACTCATCTTGCCTTTCAAATACATAGAATGTACTTCAAATGCAAATGAGATAAAATAAAGACATAGCCCCATCAGCAATAACACTACGGAAAAAAATGAGCATCATGAAACTTCATTTAAGAGAACATGATATATAAGATTATGTGACTGGATCATGTAACAAATTCATCCAAGGTACAGATCTTATTACATTTGCCAGAAATGTCTTTTGAGAACCACTTACAATAATTAAAACCAACTAAGATATAAATATTCTTTGAAAATGGGTTTTAAAATAACCAAATATCAATTTCCACTAAAATAACCTGACTTAAAACCCCTCAAAAGGTACATCTTAAGATCAGACAAGGAAGAATTACTAACAACCAATGTCAATCTAGAGTTTAACAAATAACAAACTCAAGATCATGAATTATTTGGGAAGAACTTGACAAGAATTGCTGGGAAAACTTGAAAGTAACTTGGCAGAAATTAAGTTTAGATCAATATATTGCATCACTTACCATAAAGAGCTCAAAAATATATGCAAAATATTAAAGGACACATAAAATCAGGTCCCTTTCACAGGCATGGCTGGAGGAAGAATTCTTAACTAAACAAGGGATGGAGGCAACCACAAAATAGTTAACTTTAAAATTAAAAAAAAAAAAACAAAACACTAATTTATATTACATGTAATTGAGAAGTTACAAGTGAAACATTTATGGTTTTGCCGACTTTTAAAAATTCCTTCTTGACTAGAGATTCATTTATTCTGTTTAGCTCAAGTCAAATCTAATAGTCCTAATGATTCTTAAAAGGTTCTTCCAATCAAAAAGATAGGTATACCTAACTGCAAACACTTAGATCTCTGAATTATGAACCACTAATATCCCAAGATCTCTACTACAAAGAATGTTTAGCATTTTACTGGTTATGTTTAGTCAAACCTGGAAAGCTAATTAGGTACTCGGAACTCTGGCTTATTAGACATCCAATTCATTTCATTAAATGGTTGTTTTCTTAATCCTACTGATAAAACACAAGCTCCTTGAAGGCAGAGACTATTTCTTTTTTGTCTTTGTATCCCCAGGGATAAAAAGTGCTAAAATGCTTGTTGACTGATAGTTTATTTAATACAAGACTCAGGGGATACAAAATATGAAGGTACTTCCTTCAAGGAGTTTACAATCTGATTGAGGCAGGACTTGATGTATTAATAAGTATTATAGGATCTTGTTCAGAAATGAAAGAAAAGACTTAGTTGGTGAAAGATTAGCAGAGAGGTGGGACTTGGGCCCTGAACAGGACAGGTGGGTTTTCACAGGATGGAATAGGTTATTCTAAATGAGAGAAAAAAATAAAGTTAGGGCATTAAAGTAAGAATGAACATAGCTTGTTCAAAGGTATGGGACCAGATTTTTAGAGTTCAAGGGATGTCAGAGGTCAACAACTTCATTTAACAAGACATTAAAAATGAGAAAATAGAGACTCAAAGTGACTTGACTAATGTCACACGTAGAAAGAAGAATAGCCAAAATGTAAATCCAAATCCTTGAGTAGAAATACATTGCATATCCCACTATTCCAAGTGACATAATAAAAAATATTTAATTTTCCAATTTTCAAAAATTTTATTTGCATGTTTAGTTCCCATTAGAGAATAAAGAATGCATCTGTCACATTAGAGGCCATAGCAGAAAGTCATTTCCATTGCTACCAATATCTATTTTTTAGCCCTGATTTTTCAAGAAAACTTAAACAGAGCTATATATTTTCTTACAGAAACATAAAGAATGATACAAGGAAAATTCAGTAGTACTTTACCCTTATCTTCTCAATACAGTTACTATACCTCTTTATCAGGAATACCAATGCCATTTAGTTAGAAGAAACTAAAAGATAGTGAATGAGAAATCCACGAAATAATGACACAACTCCACTAGAATTAGAAAACCCTTTAAAATATAAAGTAGTATTTGCTCAAAATAAGCCTGTTTTACTCTGCTAAGAAACTTTTTTGACTTTAGTAATAATGGTAATAGCTGACATTTATGTAGCACTGAAGTTTGCAGAACACTTTACAGCTACTATCCTATGTGATCCTCCCATAGAACTGTGAAGTAGGCACAGTACTATCCATTTTACACATTAGGAAAATGAAACTAAATGGCTTTCATGAGATTAGAAACTAGGTAGCTAGCTAGATGTGTATCTATGAAGGAATGCCCTATTCAATTAATATTTCCAGCTGAAAAGTCTTAAAACATGAATTTTAATAATGTGTAATGAAAGTCCCATTCAAGGATAACAACTCCAAGTTACACACAAAATTTTCTTATATTATCTTCTAAGCCAATTAAAAACAGACACCACAGCAAGAATCCACATCCAATTTCCTGGGATAGTAGTGCATGATGGGAGATGTAGTCTAGAAAAAAGACACTAAACAGTTTACTGGAGAAAGAATGCCTTCAATTTGAAATATGATAGAAGCCATCAGGTGCCGGCAGCTGGAGGTAGATCTTAAGTTTTAAAGAAATGAATACCTTCCACTGGGCAGAGAAGGACTTTGAACACATGTATGGTTTTCAAAGCCATCAGAGTAAATGAAGAATAGAGGGGACAACTGGAACAATTTCTGCTTTGGAAGACAATTCACATACCTAAGCAATTCACTTTTGCCGTTACCCCACAAGAATCAACAAACTTTGATGGTTACTATAACTCTCTCATTCTAGTTTCAGGGGACAGGTGGGCTATATATTAGGATATAGGCAGTGTGGCATACTATAAAGAGTACAATTCTATGTATGAATCAGCACACAGATATCCGTGTGACTGTCATCAACCCTCAGTTTCCTCAGGTGTAAAGTGAGGGTAAATAATCTTTAACAGTTTGTTTAAAGTATCAAACGGACTCATGTATATGAAAATACTATGTGCATTATAAATCGTTATTCAAGAGTAGGGCATTATCATTAAGCTGAGAAGTGCTGTTCCTTAAAAACCACATATTTATAGAGCTCATGAAGCACAGGTAATAATAGCACCAACACATTGTTATAATGCTCGAAGTTTGCCACAAATATGAGGCAGAGAATGTGAACACCTCTACTTTAAAAATGAGGAAATCTGAGGTTTAGAGAAGTTTTATGACTTATCCATGGTTACACAGGCATTACATTTTGGAGCCAAACCTAGGCTTTATGACTAAGTATCATAGAGATCTTTCTGATACACCATGATACCACCAATTGTTAGCTGTGGGAGTGCCATATTCTTACAAATTTTAAGGCATACTTTTTAGTCACAATAGGATCGGAATAGAGACCAAATCTGTGACTTTATCAATATAGGAAATTTACTCCTCCAATGCATGGCTGCAGCTTCTCTGCAATTTATAGCAGAGCTGCCTGGAGTACTGAAAGGCTAAGAGACTTGTCCAAGGTCATAAAGCCAGTACAGTTCTTGGGTGGGCCACACTAACCTACACTGAATAATCATAACCAAAACTTGCACAAAACAGTCAAGTCCCCAAGGAGTGAGGTACTAGGAATAGGCAATACAATAAATGTGAAGAACAAACCAAATCAGGGAGGTCAAGTGATAGAATTATGGATTTGTTATGCTAGCTTTAGGCATTCCGGCCAGACTCAGCTGCAAAAGTGAGAGGATGTTTCTGGAAAAAAAAAAAAAGGAAAGACTTACTGAATTAGCTATGCTGATTTATACTAAGGCTTCCTTCATCAGAATCCACATTCCTTGGTAGCTGTGACTGGGGCTACCAATCACTTTGAAAAAGAATCGCTCTCCTCCAACGATAAGTACTGTATACACTGGTGTCACTTGGGGAGTTTCTTAGAAATGTTATACCAATTTACTTCAGCAATTTCTATCTAAAAGTAAGTTTCGGGCTTTTTTCATACTAACAACACCTTCCTAAGTCTCTTCAGTCAAATAACGGTTCATCCAGAAAACAGAAATGAAATGTTATACTTACCACGACTTTTCCTCTCAGGAAAAGGCCCTATGAACAACTATTAACTTCATATTTATTATAATGGCCAATAAAGGCCTTAAGAAGTACTCAGGACTGTTCTACAGCCAGAAGTGACCTTGGTATGAAACCAATGACTGCAGGGAGTGGGGCAAGAAGGGTAAGAAAATGCACCAGGAACCCAAGGGCTTCTTTTAACGGGATACATGCCTACAAAGCCTAAGTTTTCTTCAGCTGTCTCATCTGTAGGAGGAAAAAGTTATCGCACAAAAATGTACATAAACCAAGACGAGATTACACGAGGGAGGGGAAATTGATTAAAGCACTTTGCAAAGAGGAAGTGCTGCAACGATGCCGGTAGTAATGTGGCCCGGCCCTGCGCCCAGCGAGGCTCGAGAGGCTTTCCCCCAACCCCCACTCGTGGAGACTCGGGCCAAGGGAGTGGTGGGAGCCCTGGCTGTCAGGCCGGGGATGGACCTCTCCTCTCTCCTAGGAGGACCCTTTGGGAGAGTAGATTGCGGGTTCGAGCCCGGGGTGCGCTGGAGTGGCGGCGGCGACTGGCCTCGAGCTCCCAGCCTCCCCACGTCCTCCCGCCCCCCAGCCCGGTCCTCTCCCTCAGGCCTCCCAGGAAGCTCCGGGTGTCCTCACCAGGGCGCGAAGAACTCCACCAGCATGAGGCCAGCACTGCCCGTATCGGCCACGCGCCGCTCGAAGTTGTCGTCCGTGAGCTCCAGCACATCGGAGGTGGCGTCAGCGGCTGGGCAGGCCGCTGCCAGGAGCAGCGCCAGACCCGGGAGCAGAGCGAGGCGGCGGCGCATGGCCATGGCGGCGAGCGGGGTCAAGGCAGGAAAGGAGGGGGGAGGGAGGCGGGTAGGACCGGTCCAGGCGTTGTCTCGGCAGCAGTGCGGGGACAGCTCGCGCGATGTGCCCCCTCAGCCTCGAGCTGTCTGAAACCAGCCGCCGCGGCAGCCGGAAGTCCCAACCCCCACCCGGGGCTCGTGCCGCAGTGTGGCAGCTCAGGATTGGCTGGGATCGCTGGAGCTGGAGCAGGCTGGGGACAACCTGGTAACCGCCGAATGGGCGAGAGGGAGGGGGTGGAGCTTGGAGGAGGGGACAAGGAGAGAGGAGGCGGGGCGGAACGGAGCGGAGGCGGGCCTGCGGCTGCGCGGAGCCTTGAGGAGGAGGGGGAGCTTGTTCGGGTTTGGGAGCGGGTTCTGGTTGTGGGGCAGGGAGACCCAGGAAAGAGTTCCGGGCTGGTGTAGGTTGAATGGGGGGAGAAAGCCTTGGAATGAAGTCGGAGAGAACCTGGAGCTGAGTCGGAGCAGAAAGTGGGGATCGAGGGAGGAGAGCTTGAGCCATTAAAAAGTTCAGTATTAGGAAGTGATCCGGGAGGGGAATTCCATAAGCCCTAGCCGCATAAGAGCCTCCTCTGCTCACAGGAAGTCTGTGCTTTCCCCCTTCTGCCCTCCTCCCCATTGTCACTTACTTCCCATACCTTCTCTCTTCTCATCCACTTCTTGGTCTCTTACCACCTCACTCTTACCCCTTCTGCTTTCCCTCCTCGTCTGTCTTTTCCCCTTATCTTATTTCTTTTCTTCCTCCTCTCTATTTACTTGCCTATATTTTCCTGTGCTTTCCCTCTCTCTCGACACTCCTCTCTTTTCCCTCTCTCTGCTGTCTCTTCTTCCCCCTCCATTTCACCCTTTTGTCTTTCTTTCATCTATGCCACCTCTCGATTCAGTGCTAGTAGTATTTATTAAGGATCTACTCTGTGCCTAGGCACTTTGTTAAGCGTTTGGGGATACGAAGAAAGGCAAAAACGAATTACTCTTAAGGGCTCTCTGGCTTCTCTTTTTCTCCTCTCAACTCTCTGCCTCTTCGCCGACTCTGTCTCACCGTCTCTCTGCTTTTCTAACCTGCTTACTCCACCCTCACCTGTTGGACGTCTCCTCTTTTTTCTTCTTCTATCAGTCTCCCTCTCTGTGTCTGGATCTCCCCCTTTCCTCTGTTTTCCTTTATACCACTTAGCTGTCTCTCCACTCTGCTGTCTTTCCATTATGTCTCTTTCTGCCTCTGCCCTTCTGTTTTAAGTGTTCATTTCTCTCCCCTTTCACTTTTCTTTCTCTTCTCTCTCTGCATATCCTCTCCATCCCTCTCTCAGCCTCTCCGTTTTTTACTTTCGTCCATTATTCTTCCCTCAGTTTTCCTATCCTCTGTCATCTTGCCTGGTACCAGTCCCAGAGTTCTGGATTGGAATTGTCATCATACAAGTGATTCCTCAGTCCTGCTTGGCCAATTGCTATGAGACTTCTCTCATATCTTTGGTCTTCTGTTTTAGAACTCCACTGCTGTGAAACTGGGTACTTTTGAGTGTGCCTCAGCTGCTCCTGCTACAGTTCATTAGGGAGGGTATCCTGCAGTATCCGAAGGACAAAGATGAAGGTGATTGGGAGCGAGGGTAAAAACTTTGCCATCTTCCCCCTATTCATCATGATGCAGCTCATCCTTTCCCTCAATCCTTCTGTTTTTTTGTTTTTTTTTTTTAAACAAGGCCGTTGTCCTTGCCTAATGCTTCTTTTTTCCTCACAGGCAACTTCTGATATCTCTGAGATTTCTGAGATCTTTGAACCAACAGCAGTGACCAGAGCCGACGCTGTGCGTTCCAGACTCATTGACACTTTTTCTCTGATCGATCATTTGCGAGGCTTGAGCCAAGCTGTGCCACGGCATAACCTCCGAGAATTCCTTGGTCAGCAGCCTTTTTCCCCACTGGGCTCCTGATCACAACCTATCAAAACAGCCTACAACTTAGAAGGGGATAGAGAGGGAATCTAAGAGTAGGGGAACCTTGGAAATCAGGCAATGTGTATGTGAGGAAGCCCTAATTTTAGTAAATTGAACCCAGCTTGGTAAAGCAACTGGATTAATATAATCTCTTGGCCAGACTTCAGGGGCATGAAGCCTCTTTAGGGCAGAGATGAGCTCCATGTTACATAAGTATAGGTGTTAACACTAAAGGAACTAAAGATTTTGTAAACCTGAACCTACTGTACATATTTCTCAGAGAATGAGCACTGCTACTCATGAACAATCTAGTAAGAAAAGCTAAGTGCCAATATTCTTATTCCTAGTAATTTGATAGCTCCCACTTGCCATAAAGAGTAACATGCTAAGCTAGCTGCCTCAGTTTAAGACCCTAGACCTACCTAAAAACTGTTTGATTTGTCACTCTCTCCTGAGCTCAATTCTTCATAGTCTCTTTACCCACTTTCCCCTGAATATGTTCACAACAGATCCTAACCGCCAAAGAAAACTGATGCTGGGAGATCATCATCAGCTGGTCCGCTTCAGTATCAGGCCTGGTCATGATCGAATCCTTTTTGCTCAGAGGCAGCAGTGTCGACTTGGGGTTCGTTGTAATCGATGGGCCCCCCTTTCTCTTTGGGCTGGCTGGGTCCTTGAGAGTATCCTTTTGTCTAATATAAGGTATCTTTGATTCCCACTCCTGGGCTATGGGACCCAACTTCCTTCCCTGGCCCAGCCTTTAACCTCATATACTCCTTAGACCCCTCCATCATGGACTTGGCTTCCCTAGCACCAAAACTGACTTGAGTCCAATTCTCCCTATTCCTACCCTGAATAGTCACTATCCCAACTCTACTTTTAAACATTTTTTTTCCTCAATGGTAAACAGAACGTATCTTCATAAACCTTATCAACCTCCTCATCTTTTTGAATACCATTCTGCTCATGATTGAAATAGGTGAGTCCCTGGAGTAGTTGGAGGAGAGGAGGGCTTGAGAGATAATTCCCTTTAAATTTCCTTAGGATTTCTTGAAACATGTTGGTATTAGAGTGGGACAGATAAATTAGTTTCTTGGCATGGGGGAACACAAAAAGAATAGTAAAACCACAGAGACCTTGAGAGAAGAGCAGGGAGGCTTAGGAAAGTAAAATGTACAGTGTTTAGTAAGCATAGGTAGTCTGTTGGGAACTGAAGAAAGAAAAACCAGTTTAGCAGATTCATTTGTAAGCTATGAATCCCTGTCAGTGAATGATATAATACATTTAAATTTTAACATATATCTGAAACGATTACCCAAATGAAGAAGGCAGGGTAATTTAGATAGAATTAGTAAATCAGAAGGAAGAGGAATGGAAGGAAATGACAAACCACTCCTGTATCTTCACCAAGAAAACCCCACATGGGGTCACAAAAAACCAGAATCAAGGAACATCAAAACCAATAGATCTCTGAAGGAAGCCCATTCCACTTTGGGACAACTCTTATAGGAAGTTCTACTTCACAGTGAGCCAAAATCTGCCCTTCCAAATGTTTACCCATTTATCCCACTTGAGAGCTCCTCAGATATTTGTAGTTGGTTATCATGTCCCTGCTAAGTTTTCTCAAAGATAAGCATCTCTGGCACCTTCAACCATTTCTTCATGGCCACAGCATGCTACAATGAAAAGAATACTGGATCTGGAGTCAAAGAATTTAAGTTTAAATCTCTTGTGTTTCAACTTCTGTGTGAACTTAGACAAGTCACTTAGCCTTTTTAGGCCTCAGTTTTCTCATTCATAGAATGGGAGGGTTCAGCTAGATGCTTTCTGATCATCCAGCTTTAGATCAGAGGCAATCCATCCAGATGGTTCCCTTCTGGATGTGTTCCATTATGTCAATTTCAGTCATGTCCAACTCTTTGTGACCCTATTTGGGGTTTTCTCAGCAAAGATACTGGAGGGTTTGCCATTTTCTTTTCCAGCTCATTGTCCAGATAGGGAAACCGAGGCAAAAATGATTAAGTTGACTTGCCCAGGATCACACAGCTAGTAAGTGTCTGATTTGAACTCAGGAAGATGAGTCTTTCTGACTTCAGGCCTGGCATTCTATCCACTGTACTACTGAGTTGCCCCCTACTTTGTCAATATTCTGGCTGAAATATGGTACCTACAACTTAATATGCCAGATGTGATCTGATCAGAGCTGAATACAGTGGGACTATCACCTCCCTTGTTCTGGATGCTCTGTCTCCATTCACTTTTTTTTTTTTGCTGCCATGTCACACTGTTGACACATATAATAAGTTTGTAATTTGCTTATCTCTAGACCTTTATTAGAAGATCATTGTTTAGCCGCATGCATGCACCTATTCTGTGCTTATATAGTTCATTATTTTAACCAAATGTGAGTTTACATTGATCCTTGTTGAATTTCATACTGGTAGATTCAGTCTGTTGAGTTTGATGCTGACTCTTGTCATCTAGCATGTTAGTTATCCTCCTCATCTTCATACCATCTGCAAATCTGATAAATATGCCATCTATTCCTTCATCAAAGAATCTGGGAAAAAATATCAAACTGTTCTGTTCCAAGGACCAAAGATAAATTACTCTACACTCAGTAAATGCTAATTCCACCTAACTCTACTTTTATCTAATCCAGAATTCTCCATCTAGTCCAGAAAATATGATGAGCTGCTGAAATCCAGCTACATTATGTCTACAAAATTCCCTTGATCGCTCAGTCCATTAACCCCTCCAGTTAAAATACAAATAGGATTAGTCTGGCATGAGCTCTTACTGATAAAAAAAAAAGATGAGTTATTTCCCTTCCAAATGCTCACAAATTAACTCTTTAATATTCCTAGATTTTTGCTAGGAATAAAAATCAAGCTCATCGGTCTGAAGCTTATAGACAGTACCCGCTTCACTTATTTGAAAATCAGGATGACATTTGCCTGTCTTTAATATTTCATGATTTTTTTTGGTGGGGGGGTATTATTCCATACATAATCCAGAGATCACTGTTAGCAGATCAGTTATCACATCTGCCAGTTCTTTCAGTACTCTGGACTATAATTTGTCTAGGCCTGATGACTTGATCCCATCCAGGGCAGCTTAGGTACTCTCATTATCACCTCACTTATCTTCAATTCCACCAACACTTATTAAACACTATGTACTTCAAAAACAAAGACAAAATTAAATCAGTCCCTGTTCTCAAGGAACTAACAATTTCCCAGCTGACTAAAACATATTAACAGAGAAGTGCTATATAATTTGAAGAAGAAAGCACTAACAGTTGGGGGAGGAGGGGAAGGAAGAGGGAAGAGACACATCAGAGCTCCTGAAACACTTCTTGCTGGAGATGAAGCTTCAGCTGACCCTAGAAAAAAGTTAAAGATAATAAGAGGCAGAGGTGAGAAGGTCATGCTTTCCAGGCATAGGAAATAGCTAACATGCAAATTTGGATCCCAGGGTATATAAAAGGGGAAGTAACAAAACAAGCCTAGAAGGATAGCCAGATTGTGATTGAGAATCAAACTTTGAATGCCATACTGAATAGTTTATAATTTATTCTAGAGGCAATAGGAAGTCACTAAAAACTTGACTAGGGAGGCATGATGTGGTCAGACCTAGGCAGCTGTGCCTAGGATCGTATGGAGAGAGGGGAGACTTGAGGCAAGAGACTAAGAAGTAAGGGCCATGAAAGGGGCAAAATACAAGAGATGGTGTAGAGGTCGAATTGGTATGACTAGGTAGCTGGTTGTTTATGAGGAGTAATGGGGGAGGGAAGAGTCAAAGATGACAAGTCGTGATCTTTAGCGACTAGAAAGATGGCATTACCCTCAACAGAAACAGGAAAGTTTATAGGAGGAGTGAGTTTTTTGGGAAAACTGTTTTAGACCTATAAAATTTGAGATGGTGATGGGATATCCAGGGTGTAGGGCTGTGGTTCAGGAGAGAGATTAGGGCTAGATAATATATATTTGGCAGTCATCTGAACAGAGCTGATTTTTGAACCCAGGGAGCTGATGCAAAAACAAAGGGTAGATAGAGGAAATCCAAAGGTCTTGGAGGACACATGCTTATTGATTGAGAGATGGCTATGATTCAGAAAAGGAGAATCAGAAGGTCAGGCAGGTAAAAAGAGAATCAGTGAAGAGTATTCTGTGGAAGACAAGGGGAGAGAAAAGTATCTCAGGAAGAAGGGGTGGTTGATAGTGTCTGAAGTTAAAAAGAGGTCAAATAAAAATAAAGACTGGAAAAAAAAAGCTTTTGGATTTAGCAGTTAGGTCATTGAGATAGTGGAGAGGATAGTTTCAGTTGAGTATAGTATTGTCTCCAGCATAGATTCCTGCTGTGTACACTCAGGATAATCCATCTGTTCTTCTCATCGTTGCTTCCTTCGGTGCCATTTCTGCTTCCTTATTCAGGATATTTAGGATGTTGGAGTCCAAAAATGGTGGCTCCACTGTCATTCATAGTGAAAAGAGTTTGTGGTATTGGTGAATGTTTAAATGGCTCCCTGGGGGGAAACATGTATGTACAAGTTCAAGTTTAATTTTCATTATATTTTCTCCACCACTTTCTTAAGACAATTACAAAACAATAAGTTCTGATCTGTAGCATTTGTTGATTTCTGAGGCATAAATGCTCACACTGAAAATTCAACAAAGGCCAATACAAGCTGGCTGTAGCACACCCTTGCTTATGCATCTTCTTCAATTTTTGTCTCTCTGTTTTCCTTCTTAAAATTTTTCATTAAATACCCTCAGGATAATTTTGTTAGTTGGATCTCTCACTAAACTTTCTACAAACTTGTTTTTCCACCTACTGTTTTTTTCTTGTTTTATGGGGCAACATAGCTTATAATCTTCCACTATCCTCCTCTGTAATATTTTGTAAGCAGGTTTGTATTCTAAACTAAGCATTTCTGTTGACTGATAAATCTCTGGTTGGCAAGGAGCTCAAGTGTTTGAAGGCTAACAGGGTTTATGAGTTCTTTTGGCCTCATTATGGTGATTACATCAGTTAAACTTCCTTACTCAGCGATGGTAGTCTGTGTCAGTATCTGGTGGTGTTTTTTTTTTTTTAACCATTCCCTGTTTTTCAACATCAACAGTTTGTTAAATGGGTCAGGTTGAAATTGAAAGTCATGCTGTCCTCTCATTTTTATTCACCTCATCTAATATTGATTTTGATCTTTGCTATAACACGTCATTGGTGTAACTACATAGACTGGTTTTTCAGAAATAATTCCCACTTTTACTTTTACTTTCACTTTAAACATAATCACTTTCATTTTTTGTCATGTTATTTGGTACTTACCCATGTCCAGTATCTCCTGATTCTCTTCTCAAAGAAAGTTTTGTTTGTTTTTTTAACCAATATGGGGATATGAAACTTCTATGAGATATGTAAGCCTTTGGCTTCTCTTCTGTCTTACTCCTGAACCACATGTTCCACCATACTTTTCACTATCCTCTCTTGTGCTTACTTTTGAATAGAAATTAATAAAAATTAAAATGTATGTTGATTTGAAGGTTTTATCAAGTTCTTTGTAGAATTTCTCTTCCTCCTCTGTAATGGAAATTGACACATAAACTACAGTTATTTTACAATTATTTACAGTTGTCTTTTTGCAAATGCTCATCACATATACTTCAATATGAGATGACCAAATGTCCCATGAAATGTTTCTTGTTGTCTTGGATGTACAATAAAATCAATTCATCTGCTTCCTTTATTTGACTCTCTAGGCAGGATGTATGAGTAAACCTTCCATTTAACTTCAATTTCCTTTCATCTTTTGTTTTCATTTATAATAAGAATGCCAAGATAGATATGATTCTGTTCCTCCAGTAATATAAGTCTACTAATTCATTGGTCACTGGACAAGAATTTCATATGTAAATTACCAACAGTTATATTAATGTTTATAGACAGTCTAAAAACAGTGTGATTTTTAGCACCCTCTTCTTTTTTTTTCTCTTCTCTGCCACTATCACTGCAGAAATGAAAGTGGACCATACAGGACTGAAGAACATCTTAAATTTTCCTTTGTTTCATATAATGCCATTCGTTTGTGAGCTTCTTGAGGTCAGGGACTGTCTTTTGCTTCTTTTTGAGTACCCAGCCTTTAGCACAGGGCCTAGAATATAGTAGCTGTTTAATAAATGTTTATTGATTGACTAGTGAAATAGTTCATCAGGAGGTGCTGGATGTGTCTGTACTTACCTAGACTGATACTTTTAAGGCAGAGATGGTTGCCTAAACTGTATTTACCTTCCCAGCATTCAGTTATTCAACAAGCATTAAGTGCCTACTAAGTGGCAGGCCCTGAGACTAGAGAAACAAAAAGAAAACAATCCTTTCCTTCAAAGGGCTGACTAGTGTGGGGAAACAACATGTATATGAGAGAACCTTTGGCCTGCTGCCATAGCTTTTGGGGACCCAGGATCTCCTCCATGCTACAACAAAGCCTTGGTATAGGGCTTTAACACCATAAGGGCTATAAATCGGGTGAACATAGATATGGTCACTGAGTCCAGAAAGAGGAGGCACGCCTTACAAAGGAAATGTAAGGTTACATAAGAAATAGTAAACTTAAGTAGATTTTCTAATAAAATGTGATGCAGGCTGAACCTGGGTTCAAGATGAGTTTAGATAAATCAATATATGATGGATAAATAATGAATTATGAAAGGAAACTGAAGGTGTTTGGTACACATCCCTAACCCTTTGAGGTGACATGATAAAGAATACCCTCCACAAGAAATTTCTCTTGGTATCACCATCAGAAACAAAATTCTGAGTGAGTTATACTGTTGATCTGATCAATAATGGAATTCTGTAAGTTCTTACTAATTTCTGTAGTCAGTGGGATACTTTGTAAAATTGATATTTTCACACTTGTAGAGGCTTATTTAAGCCAATAAACATCTATCAAAATGTAAGGTATAGGCAGGATTTTAATAGGTAAATCTGCAAATTGTACCTTATGGCATAGGGGAAAGAAGACTGATTTTTAGAGTCTAAAGACCTGAGTTTAATTGCTATCTCCAAACCTGTATAACCCAGGGACGAGTTATTAAACCTCCCTGAACTTCAATTTCCTCATCTGTAAAATGCAGATAATAATATTTACCTCCCAAGGCTGTTGTGATAAAAACAAACCAAAAAAAAAATCCTCCAACAACTTCACACACCTTAAAACATATAAATGCAAAGAGTATTACTTTGAGTTGTTATTAGAACATATCTATAAATAATGTGCTATGCTCTTTCCACATCACAGTTGGGCTCCTTATCACCTCTAAGATCAGATTTAAAATCCTCTGATGTTCAAAGAGCATTCAAAGCTCTTCGTAATCTAGTGCTCCCCTTACCACCAACCCCCATCCCCTGCCCCAGTCTTCTTACACTTTGTACCCCAGCTCATATTCTTCAATCTCACGACACTGGCCTCCTTGCTGTTCCTCAAACAAGCCAGCTACCTTGTCATGTCACTGGTGGTTCCTCATGCCTGGAATGCTCTCTCTCTACATTTCTGCCTTCTGACTTCCTGGGCTTCCTTCAAGTCCCAACTAAAATCTCACCTTCTACAAGAAGCCTTCCCCAGTCCCTCTTAATTCCAGTACCTTCCCTCTGTAGATTATTTCCTATTTATCCTGTATATAGCTTGTTTGTGCATAGTTGTTTGCATGTCATCCCTATTAGATTGTGAGCTCCTTGAGGGCAGGGAATGTCTTTTGCCTTAATTTGTATGCCTAGAGCTTAATGCAGTACCTGGCACATTGTAGGTGCTTCATAAATGCTTATGGACTGAGTTGCTGATAGTCTTAGAAGCCAATCTGTTATTTATCTAGTGTTCTGTGAGATAACCTAAATTTTTTATACTCTCTGAAAATGAGAGGGAGCAGAGGATAGTCCTCTATCCCTGGAAATTCAAATGGTCTGGCAGCATATGAACCACTTGACCTGTTTAATAGGAGGAAGCAGTCTAACTCTCCCACCACTCCTCAAGATAACTTCCCCTAAATAAAGTCCAACTTTCAAACATAAAACTTTCAAGCTTCACTGATTAATCAGTGTTCTAATCTATAGTCCAGTGTGGATTTTTCTAGAACACTTCACTCTATTCATTACCTAGTGTCTTTATGACTAATTAAGCTGAAGAATTCCCAAGATTTTGGATCAAGATTTAGTGCTTCAATATCTGAATGATGGTTTACACTTTAATACTTTAAAGTTTTCAAAGAATTTTCCTCAAAACAAGCCCATTAATGCAAGTATTATTATCATTTTGCAGATAAGAAGAATGAAGTTAAGGGATTTTCTAAGTCTCAGCTTCCTTATGTGTAAGATAAAGGAATTGAACTGGAAGATAGCTAAGATTCCAAGCCCTCAGTTTACAGATTAGGAAACTGAGACCCAGAAAATATAAAGTGATTTATCTAATGCTACACAGTAAATAGCAAAGAGGCTTGAACCCAAATCTTCTGACTCTAAATCTGGTGTTTTATTTTTTTTCTGCACCACGCTACCTCCCCTATGTGATCTTAGGCAAGCCAATCAATATCTCCAGGCTTCAATTTTCTCATCTATAAAATAAAGCTTAACTAGATCTCAGTTCCTTTTTATCTTTAAAAACTATCTATCAATCAGGTAAAGGACAGTAGCTAGTGGCAGTGATCTGTGCCTTCCCCTCTCAATGTGTCACTAGCAGTACTGCAAATTGGAAGAATGGGGGTAATAATAGCTAACACTTATGATGTCTCAGATACTGTACAAAGTGCTTTATAATTGTCCCATTTGGTCCTCACAACAGCCCTGTGGGGTAAGTACTATTATCCCTATTTTGCAGATGAGGTACCCAAAGCTGAGAGAGTTTAAGTGACTTTCCAAGGTCATAGCTAGTAAGTATCCGATCTAGTTAGAGCACCAAGCTGTACTATATGCTATACTATGTGTAGCATATATACTATATGTTATCTACACCAACCTCTACCATATCCACAGTGCCACCTAGCTGCCTAAGGAAAGTAGGACAACATTGGCAAGAAGTTTGGTTTATGTGGCATCTATGTTTTCTTTAAGTCATTTAAACAAACCCTTTTCATATCCTTTCCCTTGACCCTTACTACTTGTCTCCTTCATATAGAGTTAGTGAACACTACAGATAGCAGAATGGTGCCAATAATGGTTGCTCTAGAGGCAGCATCTTGGTTCATCTTGCTTATCTTCGTTTTGGAGATTATCCTCCTGTGGTTGTACAATTTCTTCCTCTTCTGGAGAAGTGCCTGGAATCTCTTTGACTTTTTTGTCACCATACTGGTAAGATTTAAGAGGGGATGCTCAAAGGTGAGTCTAGGAATGTGAGAAGCAGCCCACAAGAGTCTAGAGTGAGGGATGGATTGGGGCAGATTATATGAGGTTATATTTAGGTCATACAAAGAAAAGAAACTTTTCCCTACTCCTCTGAAAACTGAGAGGTGGGCAAGCCATGCCCTAGAAATGGCATGCAGTGGTTGGGGGTGGGAGGGTGGGGAGGATGAGGATAAGGAAACAGAATCTGAAAGGTAATATTTGGGGAAGAATATCTAACATCAGTACTTTGTGTGGTACCCACAGTCTTTGCTTCCTGAGGTAGTGGTGCTAATGGGGGTCTCAGGTGACTCAGTGTGGATGAAGTTGTTACGTATTTGCCGGGTGTTGAGGTCACTCAAACTCTTTGCCCGGTTCCGCCAAATTCGAGTCATCATCCTGGCCCTCGTCAGGGCTCTTAAGGTAATCGCAACAACCAAGGACCGGGTAAGGTGGGAAGCTGGAGCCAAATACAAAGCAGAGGAAAGTGTAGGAGATGAATGGTCCAAATGGCTAATAGATTGGATGGGAGTGAATTGGTGATTGGATGGTAGTAATTTGGAGATGAATGGGTCCACAACTGGGAGTGAGGGTTACAATATCAAATACCTGGGCTGGACTGGGTTGGGTTGTTGGGAGAGAACAGTTTGGCCTAATTCAACTATCCTTTGATTATGGCCTCCAGACCATGACCTTCCTCCTGGTGCTGGTTCTTTTTTTCTTCTACATTTTCTCTCTGACTGGTATCTACTTCTTTGAGAGTTATAGCCGTTCAGATTTGCAAGACTTGGAATACCAGATGTACTTCGTGTAGGTAGAACCAGGGGCAAACCTGGGGGAGGTAAAAGGAACTTGGGGTGGGTCTAGGGAGCAGAACTAAAATAAAAAGGGAGGTGAAGTCTGGGAGCATAGTCATAAGAACCCAGAGAACACAATTAGGTGGGTAGGGGAGGATTGGAGAATATAACAAATGTTATTGACTGTAATCTTGAGAACAGAAAGACCTCTCCATAGGATTAGGGAACAATATTCACTCCAGGTGTAGTCTAGGATGCTAAGTTGCACACATGGATACATTCCCTAGACAGCCAGAGCTATCAAACATTGTTACAAGGCCTACTTCTAGACTCCTAGAGAAAAACAATTCTAATCATTACTGTCACTCTGTAGGTATAGGGATTTCGTATTACATGGAACACACCAAGCAAACTAATTGACATCTTCAGTTATATTCGTTTATCCTCTGTGAAGATGCTTGGATGTTCCCTGATTGCCAATGGATGGTTCATGTAAATCTGGGGAAGTTATCTTGATTTTAATTATTTATGATGTTACATATAAGGCATTAGGCTTATCAGGAAGTAGTCATGGTTTGGCCCAATAGGCTCATAGTAGGGTTCTTTTTAGTGTCCCTGGTAATTACTTCCAAGTTGTTGTTCATTTTTCAGTAGTGTCCAACTCCCTGTGATCCCTTTTGGGGTTTTCTTGGCAAAGATACTGGACTGGTTTTTCCATCTCCTTCTCCAGTTCATTTTACAGATGAGGAAACTGAGGATACGTGATTTGCCCAGGGTCACACAGCTAGTAAGTGTCTGAGGCCAGATTTGAACTTAGAAAGATGGGTCTTCCTGACTCAAGGCATGGCACTCTATCCACTGTATCACCCACTGCCCACTTTTAAATTATTAAGTGATAACTTCAAATATACTTAATAAATTATTATTGATAGTTAATATTTAATAAATATTTAAATTAAATAGTACCTGTAAAGCAAAACACAACTTTTGAAAGCATTATATGAGTCTCAAATCTGGCTTCAGAACTACACTTAGACCCCTGGGCAAGTCATTTAACCTCAGTTCCTCATCTGTCAGATGAGACGAAGGAAATGGCAAGCCACTCCAGTATCTTAGCCAAGAAACCCCTAAATGGGGTCACAAAGAGTCAGACACAGCTGAAGTGACTGAAAAATCACCACCACCACCACCACCACCACCACCAATGGAGAATAAGATTACAATTAAAAGCTAATGTGGCAAGTGAGAGGAATAAGATGAAATTAAATAGGCTGAGAGCTGGATTATTCACTTAGAGGAAAAAGTGTAACTGTACAAATATAAACTGAAGAATGATTAAAGAAATACATTAAAATATGGCAGAGAAGGAGGTAAAAATCATAGTAGATCACAAATAAGTCAGAAATGTTGTTTCAAAAGTAAGCATGACTCTGGGGACCTGGCTTTTTTGTTGAGAAGTCTAGCTTCTTCTCTATTCCCCATTCAGTTCTTTTCTATTTCCCATTTTTTTCTTTTCCTTAGGGATATGCCTAACTCCCTGGTGACAGTGTTTATCCTCTTCACCCTGGATCACTGGTACGCACTGCTTCAGGATGCCTGGAAAGTTTCTGAAATGAGTAAAACATTTTCTAGTCTATATGTTATCCTGTGGCTGTTGCTTGGCTCCATCATCTTCCGCAACATCATAGTAGCTATGATGGGTAAGCAAGGGCTGTGGGTGGGGGTGGGGGACCTATGAGGTCAGAGAAGCTTAGAGAAAGGAGTACCTTGGGAGGGAGAGAAGGATAGGATCAGTGTTGTGTGATTGAGGGTAGAAGTGAACTAGATGTGGGAGGTAGGATCCAGGCCTGGAAGGTATGTTTTCTCCAGCCCCCCAGCATCCCCCAGCTTTTCTTAGTCTGTCTCAGCATTCACCTAACCCAATTCCTTCATGACTCTTTGTGGCAGTTACTAATTTCCAGGCAATCAGGCATGAGCTCAGTGAGGAGGCAACACATTCGGAGATGCAGCACAAAGCTGACATGTTCAAGCGACAAATCATCAAAAGGTCCACCACCCTCCCTCCCCATTCTCAAAGCCAACTTTGGCCTCTTAAGGATCCCTTGACCTACCTCCTTCTCCCAACTTCAAATCAAGCCACCTTTTCTCCTTCTCTTGATCCCCTGTCTCTTGCCTAGCCCTCAATCCCCAGATTTTCTAGTAAGAAGTGCTTAGGCACAGAATCCTTCCCTGCTCTTCACCTAAGCTTATTCTGTTCCTTTCTTATCATCTTTACCAATATCTTTCCCCTTTCCTACTTTCTGGCCTTAATTCCATCCGCTATTTCTCTCCTTTCCCTTCTTGGTTTTCTAACAGACTCCAGTGTAATTCCCTTTACTCTCTGTTCTCTGATCAACAGGAGATATTACCAGAGAGAAGGAGGAAAAGCCAAGTCCAAAAGTTCTGTGTAAGGAGTGTGCATTAATGAGTGGGGGCAGAGATAAAGGGACTAGTAAAGAATGGGGAAGTAGATGGCCAAAGCTGAGTGTTGGGGCAGAGGGAACAAGATTGGGTAATGGAAAGTAGGGATAGTGGGGAGTGGTAGGGCTGTGGAGACGGGATAGCAGGACTTGGGAACGTGAATGGGGAAGGTAGATGTGAGGATGGATATGGGTTTAGAAGGCAGACACTGGCTGAGGGGCAAGGGTATGACTATGACATTGGGATATGGGCTGATATTGTCAGACTAACATTCTAAGTACTCAGGCCTGGATTCTGTGAACATTTTGGACCCTACCGTACCCATGGCCTAAAATCTGAGCTACAGAGTCTAGAGCTTAGCTCAAAACAAGAAGTAGGAATATGCCAGAAATCATACTCTCTGGATATAGCTAAAGAAATAAAAGTCACATTTCTCCATGGTATCGAATACATCTGCTCCAGGACTTTGCCAGCTTTGTCATCAAGCTTAGGGAATGAAACTTCTCAAGCAGAAAACGTAAAGAAGACAGTTATCCCCAAAGACTCCACATCTCCACAAGAACACCAGTGTGAGCTGAACTGTGTTCCATTCAGACCCAAACATTCTAGCACTTTCTTTCTGAGGTGTTCCCATGTGGGCTCTGACACTTTAGCGTTATACACTTTTGCCTCTTACATACCCCCTCTCTCCCTTCTAACAACCCTTGGTCATCTCCTCTTATACTTAATCTATCCCTGACTCCACACATGCTTCTCAAAAACATCTCTTCCCTACAGCAGTTAACTTTGATAGCCCAGGCCTAGTGGACTGGGAGACCCATGTGCACCAGAATCTCCATGGGCTGATGGAAATGGACCAGGATGAGCAGGTGGTTTGGCCCCGAGATTCACTCTTTCGATACTTTGAATTGCTAGAAAAGCTTCAATACAACATAGAAGAACGCAAACAGCTACAAGAATTTGCAGGTAGGAAGCATCTGAGGGCCAGAGAGAATTACCTGACCAAGAGGTGCTTAAGACAGTGGTTTGAGGGACCACTGTTCCCTCGAAATTTTTTTAGGTTCAAAGCAGATGAATGCTACACAGAAATCAATACAAAGACTAAGTATAGAAATTAACTGAGCTCAGTTGGTGCCTTACAAAATAGCTCTTTTCTGGCAGTTCGATTTTTCAGATCCCATTCCAGCAATCAAGAAGTGAAATCTCCAATCAAGGTTGGGCCCAAAGCAGGGTTAGGGAAGAGAATCAGGGGATTTGAGAATATGAGAGAATATAACACTAAGATAGCTGAGTCTAGCTGGGAGAACCTTAGAGGGAAAATGCTTACATTGGGATATAATAGAGAATTTGGGCCACATCCTGAGCAGTAAAGTAGGGAGGGAGAGCCAAGGTCCTTTAGTTTCTATACAACCCAAACGAGAACAAGAGGAACCTGGAGAAGAAGTTATGGGGCTATAGAAGTGGATCATATAGCCAGAGGCCACATAAAGACAACAGACCTACCAAGAGTAAGGGAAAGGAGACACCAAGGATGAGAGGTTGCCAAAGTAACTACTTCAAAGTTTTGCATACCATTTTGCCTCCATTCTTTCACAACTCTTCCAGCTCTTTTATCTTGCTCTAAAGAGTTTGGATAATTTGGTGGAGAGAAGAGAGGGTAGAAAACTGGCCTCTCTAGTTCCTGGATATTAACTTGAGATAGACTTTAAAAGATGGATCTAGGATTAGCTACGGTTGTGTTGACAAAGTCTAAGTGAAAATGTGGAACTACACACACACACAACTTAAAGGCAACTTTCATATGGGGATCCAAAACCCAATGAATGCAATCTTCACTAAGGGTTTATGCTGTTCAGGATGACTCAAGAACTCCATTCTCACAGTCTATTCTTTTACAGTTAAGGCATTGATAAACCTGAAGGACAACTAAAGGACAACCACTGATAGCTGCAACCATGTCATAGACCAGGAGAAAGATGGAGAAAGGATTAGTTGAAGGGGAGAGTGCCAGACAAAAGATGTTTGAATAAATCTATCTGAAAGTTCCCTATCTGCTCATCTTTGCCTCAAATGTCCCAGACTCAGTTGAAGTTAGCATGGACACACTGGAGTGTGTCTTTTTGTATTCCTAATCCTAGTCTCATAGTACCAACTAAGTTCTACCTTTCCCTTCTCACTATACCCTCTCTATCATGCTAAAGTCCACTTCCCAAATTCCTGTCCCTACCAAAATAAGGGAACCCTTTGTCAAGGCTCTCCCCACTGCCTTGAAGGAACAGACTTAGCTGGGGAGATTGTGCCTATCGTTACTATAATGTTTTGAAAGCTAGGGAAGGAATATGAGACATTGCTCATAATGTGATGAATAATCTATGAACATAACTTATCCATAAACTACTAACCCTGTTCCAAAATTTTATGTAGCTCATGGGCCCTCTAATGTTGACTACTACTGGTTCCATAGTATTCAAAGGGAAATTTTCTGTTTCAATCGGCACCTCATAAGTCCTCATTTCTGCTGTCACAATAAATCATGTGATATCATAGTAAGGCAAAGGGCATTTACTTAAAGAAGAATACACAGCAAATCACAAATAAGTAACCACACTCTCAGCACTCATTTCCCAGGGCCATTCCTCTCCCGGAGAGCTTCCTGGGGAGGATCATCGGTCTTGGGTTTTGATGAGCCATTCTAGGTTTAATCTGCCAGCTCTGCAGTATGCCAGATCTGCATATATCAATTCATTCACAGCAAGATGTGAATGTAGCATCAGAAACTGCAGTGTTGGTATGTTGGATTTCTCTGTAGAGTACTGTAGGCCAGTGGCACTCCCAGCAAGACAGAGTGCCAGCAAAAGGTACTCATTGAATTGTGTGGGATGTTATTGCTTCCCTGTACAGCAGCTTTGGAACAGGATTATCAGGACCAAGTCTCAGTCATTGTCATTTTCTGTCTCAACCCCTGGCTCTCTTGCCCCAGTTTCCTATCTCTTTGCTTGTTTCTCTTCAAGATTCCTGTAACCTTCTGAAGTGGGAGCACTGAAAGCTGCTAAGCTCCTATAGGCTTCTGATATGTAATTTCAGAGTAAAGATGGCAGATACCATGCCTGGGCCATTACCTTTATGTAGCTCTAATCTGTATAAGCATCTGTAACTATTACTGACCCAGAAGAAAAGCATCCCTGTTTTCTGCCGCCTTACCCATTTCTAGGGTAGTGGTCCAAAGCCTATAAAAGGATTCAATTCAGGAAATTTATTCAACAAATATGTGATAGAATTGAAAAGGACCTTTAAATATTGTTTAACCTCCTACCCAATTCAGGAATAATGACAGATGGTCACACAGCCTCTGCTTGAATACCTCTTGTGGATCAGCTCATGAGATCACCCACTCTATTTTTAGGCAATCCTGGTTGTGAGAAATTTTTGTTTAATTTTTTTAGATACCTAGGTAAAAGGGGGAAGAAGAGAATTTAAGGGAGATACACAAAAGGAGATACCTGCCCTTAAAGGAGTTTAGAGCCTTATTGAGAAGACAAGACATATACATATGAAACAGCTAAATAATGAAACATCGTATAATCAGGTGTCAAAACATTGTGGTGGTCATTGTATATCTCATGTTGACTCAGTATATGTACATGTCATGGGCAAAGGAAATATCTGCCAGGAGAGAGAGAAGTACTAGATATTGCCCAAGCTAAAGTCTAGGACAATGGTTCCCAAGCTAAATGTTGATGAGCTCCACATGATAGAAGGTCAGTGGCCTCCAAGGTCAGAGATTACAAAGAGTAGGTTTGATCTTGGAACTTCTGTATATTATCACTAAGTCTTTGGCACCTTATGCCCCACCTAGAGTTTAAGAAAATCTCAACATACTTATGTCTAGGCTTCCACAAGGGGCAGAAGGTGTCTCCAGCTTCTCTATAAGCACTCATGCTAACAAATGCATTTACTGGGTTGAGTACAGTCTTTATTTCACCTTGCAGAAAGTGCAAAAGGTAGATTAACACTCATGATGCAAAAAAGACATAAAGGACTCATAATCTTCCCCCTCTCATGGGACCCAGTTTTCCACAAAGTTCTGAAGTCCTTTAGATTTCATTCTGTGATTTAAAAGGATGTTGAGCTTTGGGCTTATAGGCAGGCAATACCTTAATGTTTTGGTGAATCCCTTTATAACCACAAAGACTCCTACAGACACACCCTCAATCTAAGGGTTTGGACTCTGCAGAAAGAAAACTCACGTGCTTGACAGGCAACCTCCCTTCCAGACCCACACCATCCAAAAAACTACATTAATGGTGAAGTCTAAAATCCAGTTCCCTCCAGCACTGGGGGCCACATCAGCAATCTTCTCTTTCAAAGGCAATATGGGAAGGAAATTCTCTCAAAAGAAGGCTAGATCAATTGGGATAACTCAAAAGCCAGTCCCTGAGGCTGGTGTTGTCTGGGAAATAACTCCTATGACAAGGAAGCTGGATTCTGGGATCAGGCCCAGGATACCTTCCTGCTAGAGCTATAATTCTAGGATTCTCCAAACTGGGCCTGCTAGAGAAGAAACACTCAAGAGCTCCCAAAGAAAGCTGGGATTTGGGACAGCTTAAATCATGCAGGCCATGCTGTTGACCATGTGCCTCCTTTAAAACTTCTAGTAATGGTTCCTGAAATACTCACAGGCTCTCTCTAGAGTAAAAGTGGGAAAGAGAAAAATCCAAAAGGGGCTGAAAGTCTCTCAGCAGTCTGATTCACCAGAAAAAAGGAATGTTTCTTCCCTGATGAATCCATCTAAAAAGTCCAAAACGGCCAATTCATCCGGATAGCCCCAAGACATTAACATATTCTTGACTTTCTTGATTTCCTTAAAAACAGCTCAAACATCAATACCCTGCTTCTTTCTGCAAGACTTCTTTGCTATCCTGACCCTCACCCCTGCTACTAAAGTCTTCCCTCTAAGATTACCTTCCATTATAGGTACATTGTTATTTGTGTTTTCCTCCCCTTATTAGAATATGAGCTCCTTGAGGGCAGGAACTGTTTTTTTTCCTTTCTTTGTATCCCCAACTATGCCAGGCACATAATAAGCAATTAGTAAATACTTGTTGACTTCAGTCCTTTCAACAAGGTGTCAATGGGCATGTCCCAGCCCTGTTCCAAAGATTCACCAATCCATAAGATCATCAACATGAATAGAGAAGTCTTATAATTCATTAATGCTTTTTAATGATTTTGTATTAATGCATTTATGAATATTTGAAAAATAGTAATAAGTGTCCATTTGTAACATTTGGCCTACAAGTTAAAGATCAAAATGACAACACTTTGTCCTGAGCCCTCTTCTCCCTCTATGCTATTTTGTACTCTCTCCTGGTTCTCCTACCTATCTGACCACTCTTCAGCTTCATTTTCAGGGTTTTCATTTAGATCAATCCCACTCATCATAAGTGTCTCTTAAGGCTCTATCTTGGTGGTCTTCTCCTATGCTATATCACTTGGCAATCTTATCAGTTCTCATGGATTCAACTATCATTTCTATGCAGATGATTCTCAGATCTTATTGTCTAGTCTAGCCCTTCTGATCTCCAGTCTCACATCTCCAGCTCAACATCTTAAATTCAACATGTCCAAAACTGAATTCATCTTTCCCCTTGAAATCCTACCCTTTAACTTCCCTATTACTGTCTAGAGTATCCTCCTAGTCATGCAGACTCAAAACCTAGGTGACATCCTCAACTCCTCATTCTCACTCCCCCTCCCACCCCAAATATCCAAGCAGTTACCAAGACTTGTCATTTCTAACTTAATAACATCTGTTGCATGTGCCCCTTTCTCTCCTCTGATGCTGCAACTACCCTAGACCAAGCTCTTATCACCTCATGCCTGAACTATTGCAATAGCCTGCTGTTTGGTCTCCTTGCCTTAGGTCTCTTCCCCACCACAGACCAGTATTCATCCAGCTTTCAATCTGATCTTCATAAAGTGCAAGTCTGACTGTGTTACTCTTCCCCTATTTAATCAACTACAGTGGTACCCCCTTGCCTCCAGGATCAAATATAACCTCCTTTGCTTGTTTTATAAAACTCTCCATTACCTGACACCTTCCTACCTTTCCAGTAGCCTTATGCCTCACACCCCCTTCTCTTAACTGTGGTCTAATGATGCTGGCCTCCTTGTTGTTCCCTGAATGTGACACTCCATCATTTCTTAACTCTGAACATTTTCATTGTCTCCCATGCCTGGGATTCTTTCCCTCCTCATCTCCATCTCCAAGCTTCTTTCAAGTCTCAACTAAAATCCCACCTTCTATAGGATGCCTTTTTCTATCCCCCTTAATTCTAGAGCCTTTCCTTCTGTTAGTTATCTCCATCTTACCCTCTATATATCTTGTTTATACATAGTCGTTTGACTATTTTCTGCCTCGTTAAACTGTAAACTCCTTGAGAGCAGGAACTGTCTTTTGTCTGACTTTATCTCCCTGGTACACAGTCCCTGGCACATAGTAGGTGCTTAATAAAATATTTATTGACTGACTGACTAAAGGCCTTTTTAGGGGGGATCCTAACTTTATCATCCAGTGTGTTAACTATTTCTTCCAAGTTTATTACCTGCAGATTTTTTAAGGCTCAAAAAATACTGTCACTTTAACATAATATAATAAACATGATATGATGATATGTGATATAATAAATATAATGTAACTAATATACTATAGTTAGAACTAATAAAAATGTCTACATTCATCCTAGCCAGATGCTTTAGAGGCCAGGGAATGCTTAAAAGTCATTATCTGGGCAGAAAGCAGCAAATTTATCACTGTGAATGAAGTTCTTAGGCTTTTATCCCTTTGGGGGTGGGTGGATGGGCAGGTATGGGAAAAGAGCCAGAGATTCATGTGGTTAGGGTGGGCCCACTGTAAAATCTTTGGTTTTTTTTTTGTTTTGTTTTTTTGCTTTTTTTTTTTTGGCAGGGCAATTGGGGTTATGTGACTTGCCCAAGGTCATGCAGCTAGTACATGTGTCAAGTGTCTGTGACTGGATTTGAACTCAGGTCCTCCTGACTCCAGGGCCGGTGCTCTATTCACTACACCACCTAGCTGCCCCTGCACTGTAAAATCTTTGTAAGATAAAAAGGAGAGCCATTTTAATATTGGCTAACTTTTCTTGTTTTTAATCCCAACTAGGTCATAGAGGTGTGGGGAGGGCAGCCCATTTTTCTTTTCTTTTTTTTTTTTTTTGTTACTCTTCTACATTTCTTCCCTGCCACTCTCCTCTATCCTCCACCAACCAGCAGTCCAAGGTCTGTCCTGAGAGTCTGGGCTTCTGATAGGTGACCATTAGCCAGTACCATCATCCTCCTCCAGGTCACCTTCACACCATGTTGCTGGTACGTTTACCTACTGTCGTTGTCTTCCTCTGTTAGAATATAAGCTCTTTGAAGGCCAGGGCCTGTCTTGTTTGTCTGTATGTCAAATAATAACATTTTTATTGTACTTTATATATGGTATTTGATCCTTACAACAACCATGTGAGGTAGGGACTATTACTATTCCCATTTTGCAGATGAGGAAACTGAGGCTGAGAGAGGTTAAGTCACTTTCCCAGGATCGCATAGGGATTAAGCATCTGAGGTCAGATTTGAACTCAGGTATTCCTGACTATAATTCCTCTGTGCTACCTGCCTTGGAGATGAGAAGAAAATAGCAAACCAGTCTAGTATCTTTGCCCGGAAAACCCCAAGTTGGGTCACAGAGAATTGGACACTACTGAAAAATGCTTTTTCATTCATTACTTGGTGGTTTCTTTTTTTGGTGACTCATCCCTAAAGAGAGCGCATTCATTCATTCAATCAATATTTATTGCACACATATTGTGTACTTTGAACTGGAGGGGTCCCTATTCCCAGGTGGGGAGAGCTTGGAGTGAGTATTCTCCTGTTAGGGTAGTTGGGCAGGACTTGGGACAGAGAATGTGTTTCAGGAATCTCCAATTAGAATTCTGAATGCATTTTCCTATGGAAACATTACTATGCATGGTGGTTAGGAATAGATGTGTGTGTGTACATACACGTATGTATGTATGCATATAGACATACATATGTGTGTGTATGTGTGTATAACATGAGTTTCAAAATACCCAGGGAATTTGTGTGCTGCCAGGTAGATGTGACTCACTGAATGCCTGCACGAGGGGCAAAGTTGCGCCAGAGCTTTGGAGAAGAAACAACTTCTTCATTCCTTCTTTGGCAAATATGGTTCCAAACTCTCTTTGGGCAAAGCCCTATTGAGAGAGGAAAAAAGAGACTGAGAAATAGCAGGCAGATAGAGGAGCTAGTCATTCGGAATGTCCCTGTTTCCAGCTTGTCTGCCTAGAGACTTCAGAGAATTGTCCTGGGGTGAGATACAGGTCACTCTCTTACTTCGGCTGAGCTCCTAGTGTGGGTGCTCATCTCATCTCTGGCTTTTTTCTTTTTCTGCTATATTCTAATCTGTAGAACTCATCTGTTTGCTATTTGCTTAAATAAATGGGTTTATTCCTTATTGACTGTGTCTTTTGCCTAACTAGCATTTAATGGGAAGAGTCAAATGACTATATCAAATGACAATGTATGTAATCTTGGGGTTACCCCTTTGCCTTTAAACCAGAAAAGCAACTTGAACCTAAAAAAAAGCTATTCCCCTGGACCGGCAATATATTTTTAGGGGGGTAGGGAGGGATCAGATATAACTGCAATCTAGCACCCCCTCTCTTTTGAAGAACAGAGTAGACTTGACTTCATATCTTTCTCCCCCTCCAGGCAGTCCTCAGAGTCTCCTTTGAAGAGGAGGGATAGGGCAAGATTCCAGAGATATCTATCAATTCTTCCCTGAAACTTATATAACCCATGTGCACATATATAACCAACATGGGAAGCACACACTCTACATACACTACATAAGAAAACACATAAGCATTTCAGTATATTACTAATCAGAAGTAAGTGTACACTGGGAAGAAACCTAGATTTCTTAAAAGTATAGGAAGACTTGGGTTCAAATCTTATCTTTGGCATTCCTGGTTGTATGACCATGGACTAGTCACTTAAGTTCTTTGTGCCTCATTTTTCTCTTCTGTAAACCATGAATATCAGCTATTATTATTTTTGCTATGCTTCAATTAGTCTATGACAAGCTGACCTGGGCTTCTAAACACTATGATGTTGTTCCTCAAGGAAAATGTGCTTTGCTATCCAAATAGCCATCTTATAAACACACTTTTGGAACACAAACTGCTGGAAGAAGCAGTAATCTATCAGGAGAAGCTTTTGGAGGTGCCTAACTAGGAGGACAGCTGTGTGAGCAGAGCAAGGAAAATTATTCTAAAGGGTAGGGCAGCTTCTTTGTTCTCCAGAAATCTTGCTGATCCGAGACCACCCCAGGCCTGGAAATTATGTAAGGAGCATCAAAGGAAGCTCTGGGTCCATTTCTCTTCTCATTTGCTCCTCTGGCTTAGCTGCCTTACTCATTACTTGTTGCCCCTTCTCCCAGCTCTCAATCATTCCCTGTAGGTGCTCCCCTTTCAGTGTTTTCTTCAGAGCCGAGTGCTTCCAAGTGCAGCTCCTCTGACCTCACGCGGAACCCTTTGATATTGGTTTTATGAAGAGACCTAGGCTGAGGCATGTTTCTGCTCAGTCTTCATTCAATAGGCATTTGTAGTATATAATACACCTCTCACCCAAGGGGGCCCCCAGAAAAGCTACCCCAGATCCAATCTACTCAAAAGACTCCATCTGTGTGTTTGTTTTTTACTCTAGTCAGCCTGAGGACACAATTAGTTCAAAGCGAAGGCATTTAATGAAGCGGTATACCAAGAAAAATTGTGAAGTAATCTCACTGGTTTTACCAATCCTGCTCACCGTCGGGTATATCATCTGCCAGTGATTGGTGCTCGCATATTTTCACCTGGGTATTTCTCCAACAATGGTCTTGGGGGTTTGCTGGGTGCAGTACTGTTGTGTGTTGTTACACTGGTCTCAGATGGCCTCCCGTAGTGGCTGTTGAAATTTTTCCTGGGAGGCATTGCTTCCCAGGATTTGGGGTTTATTTCCTCAGAACCAACCAATGGCCACCTCAGTCTTCTGCGGTACTAGTTACTAAATCCTCTTCCTAATAAGGAATGGGGCAGCTAGGTGGTACAGTGGTTAGAGAGCTGGGCCTAGAGTCAGGAAAACCTGAGCTCAAATCTCGCTTCAGATACTTACTAGTTATGTGATGCAGGGCAAGTCACTTCACCTTGTTTGCCTCAGTTGCCTCATCTACAAAATGAGTTGGAGAAGGAAATGGCAAACCACTCTAGTATCCTTTCCAAGAAAACCCCTAAAAAGGGGTCATGAAGAGATGACAAGACTGAAACGACTGAACAACAAGATCAGACTGACTGCTCTTCAGTCACAGCCACCACATCCAACTACCAAAAGCCAGGCAGAGCACCCCCAGTCTAAGATCAAGTACTTTATAGGTGTGGAGGGGCAGCGCAGTGGTGCAGTGAGTAGAGTACCAGCCCTGAAGTCAGGACAACCTGAGTTCAAGTCCGGCCTCAGACACTTGACACACTTTCTAGCTGTGTGACCTTAGGCAAGTCACTTAACCCCATCTGCCCTGCCTTTCCCCCTCCAAAAAAAGAAAAAATTTATAGGTGTGGGAGGAGGCTCCAGATAACTATGTAATTTGGAGTAAAGCATTCCCAACATCTTCTCCAGATTTGGCATGCAAATAGTTAAACGAAAAAAGATAAACTAGGGTCACTGTCCTACCCACTGGTCTACATTCCTGTCTTTATCATGCACAACTGCCAGTGGCAAAATTCCTTTGTGGTCAGCTTTAGGTATGTTTGCTGTGAATCTTCCTGATTCCAAGCCCAGAGAGAGGCCTTGCCAACGTAATTAAAATGACCATCCTACCAAAATTAATGTATGCTTTTATTACTATACTAATCAAATTACCAAGAAGATACTTTACAGAGCTTGATAATAAGTACATTTGGAAAAACCAAAGTTCTAGAATATCAAGGGAAATGATGAAAAAAAGTAAAGAGGAAGGGAGGATAGCACTTCCAGATCTCAAACTATATTATAAAGGAACAGTCATCAAAACTATTTGGTATTGTTTTAAAAATAGAGAGATTAATGGAACAGACTAGACAAGGGAAATTAAGAAACAATAGAACTAAATAACCCAGGGTTTGATGAAGTAGAAAACACAAGTTACAGATAAAAACTATTGGGAAAACTAGTCTGGCAGAAATTAGATTTAGACTAACAACTTACGCCACACTCCACAATACATCCTAAATGGATGCATGACCTTAATGTTAAAGATCATGCTATAAAAAGTTAGAAGAGAAACAGATCATGTACCTCTCCTAGCTGTGGGTAAAAGATACATTCCTAACCAAATGAGATAGAGACAATTAAACAAGATAAAATAGATAATTTTGATTAGTTGAAGCTGAAAAAATCCTGTACAGAAAACATTAATGTATCTAGGCTAAGAAGGGTAATAGTTGAATGGGAAAAATTTTTTTCAGATTTTCCCAATAAAGATTTGTATCAAAGCTACGTAAACAAGTTAATATATAAGACTAATAGTCATTCCCCTATAGATAAATCTCCAAAGAATATGAACAAACAGTTCTCAAAAGTATTTATTCATAACCACATAAAAAATACTCCAAATCACCAATAAGAGAAATGCAATTCAAAACAACTCCGAGGTTTCATTTCACACCCTGAAAAGTGATTAAAAAAAATGACCCCAAAATGGCAATAGTCAGTGCTGGAGCTGTGAAATGGTACAACCATTTTGGAAAGCAATTTGGAATCATACAAATAAAGTGACAAAAATATCTGTACCCTTTGAGCAAGATACCCATTACTGGGATTATATCCCTGAGGAAGTCGTGGATAAGAAAAAAGTCCCCCAAAGTCCCCCAAAATATTTATAGTAGCACTTTTTGTGATAGTTAAGAATTGGAAACAGAGTAGATACCCATCTACCAGGGAATGGCTAAACAAATTTTGATACATGAATGTAGTTCAATACTACTATACTATAAGAAATGATGCATGTGATGAATACAGAGAAGTATGGAAAGATCTATATGAACTGATACAGAGTAAAGTAAGTAGTCAAGAAACTATACAGAGACTATAGAGAAACTATTCATAGAGACTATATTATAAATGGAAAAAGCAACATGCCAAAAAAAATCAAAAGTAAATGTAGCAAAATTATAAAGATTAAATGGGACCTGAATAAAAAAATATGAAAAGACAATCCCAACTTACCTCTTTGTGGAGGTGGGAAGTCTACAAATGTTACACATTCCACATGTTTTTGGATTTTCTCAATGTATCAATCAGTTGCTGATTTCTTCTTTCCTCTCTGAAAACCCCCCACTATGATATGAGATAACTCTCAGGGAGGGAATAAGGGAGAAATACATGGGATACTATGATGATGTAAGAAGCAGAAAACATCAATAACAATTATTTTAAAATTAAAAAAGAAAATCTTTGCTATTTCCTAACGCATTTGCTAAGTATTTAGGCAAAGTTTAGGTTAGCCAAAAGATCAGGTGAAAATAAAGAAAAGTTTCCTATTTCTATGGCTAGAAACACTGGCATTATTTATGGAACCCATGGACACTCTGTTCTTTGCTTGCTGTGGACACCAAAGTTCTTGACCTGGCTAATACCAAGGTCCAAAGAATTGTGTAGTTTTGTGACTGTTTAGATGATATGATCATAACTGTGACCCATTAGTAGGAGATGGAATAGGTCTGGGTAGTTTGGACCTAGCTTCACCATTTTGAAAAGAAGGGTAAAAGAATGGGGTAAAGTGACCTGGTGTTTCAGAAGGGAAGTGAAAGTGAAAAGCTTTGCCCTCTTTGAATTTGGGGTGGCAATGTAAAGTGAAAATTTTAGAAGGAATCAGACCAGAGCAAGGTATTTCTTCAAGTTAGGAAAAGTTTGAAAATTGCATTCTGCCTATCCCACACATATCTGACTTGAGAATTGTGTCCCCTATGTATCATTGTTCATTGAAGGCTTTGAGACCTTAATGTAACACATCCGACTTACCACAAAATAAATGTCTCTGTGCTATGAGGAGCAGGATTGTCTGCCTCTAAAAAGGTGACAGAAGCATTTAGACTTTCAGTCAAGATGGCTTCCTTAGTGAGATGTAAACCAACCAGTTAAAACATACCTACTAACCTTAAAGTTCACCCCAGACCAAAAAATGGCCAAGAAACCATTTCTTAGAATTTTTTCCACCCCAAAACTACACAAAAAGTCAGCCAGTATGGGCAATAGGAAAGTCCCTTTCCCGACCCAGCAAAACCAGTTTCAGCAACTTCATACATGATCCCAGACAGGATATGTGGAGCCTATAAGGCTTTCTTTCTAAAGCAAGAGTGGAAAGCTCCCCTGAAAAAGTCCTAGAGTGGGTATCTCGGAAACCCCAGGGAACAGGAATGAGAGTAGAAGCAAGTAGCAACCAATGAGGTACCATACTGCTCAGACCAGGACAGCTAAGGTCCAAGGGTTCTGGTCTTAAGACCCTGGAGAGTGCCTTGAAGATCTATCACTCTGAACTTCTGGGCCAAGGAGATCTAATCCTAAGAGTTAGAAGATCCAAGGCAAGACTAAGCAGAACCTACTGATAAGGTTTAGACTGTGGGAACCCCCTTGGACCCCAAAAGAATTTGGGTCTCGTTCATTTGAGGGGGGAATGATGAGGTTTAGACTGTGGAAACCCCCTTGAACCCCACCCTGATTCTTTCCACTTGATCTGGCTTTTCATGCCCAAATAGCCTAGCCTAGCCTAGCCTTTCCATTGTCTGGCTACCTCTGGATTGCCTTCTGGCTGTTTCCCACCCTTGATCATGATCAAAATATCTATACCCTAGCTCTGTTACCCTAGCTCTCTTATTGTCTGTCATCTCCAGGTAGCCTTCAGCTATTTCCCACCCTAGAGTCTGACCTCATCCCAGTCACCCCAGTCTGCTCTAAACCCCTCCTCTAGTCATCCCAGACTACTCAAGACCACTCCTCAATCCCTCCCACAATCTTTCTGTATATGTCTCATCTTGCCTCCATGAAAGAGCTCAGATTCAATCTAACTCAGCTCAGATTGAATCTGGCCAGCTTGTGAAAATAAGCATCACAAATAGTGAGATTTCTAATGGCAACCCAATATGGCAAATCCTTAATAAACTTTGTCTTTCTTTGGCTGTGAGAAGGCTTGAGTTGAATTCTTTTGAGCAGGACCCGGTATGTGGGTACTTTGGGGTCTCGAGCACCCCTCAACCCCCAACCTCATCATTTTGGTTCCCTGACTGGGAATTGAACCTGGGCCACGGCAGTGAAAGTGGTTGAGGGGTGCTCGACACCCCAGAGTACTGACATGCCAGGTCCTGCCCAATCAATTTGACTCAAGCCTTCTCAGGCAAGGGAAAACAAAGTTTTTAAGGATTTGCCATATTGGGTAGACTCTTAAGGAGCCTGAGCATTTGTGACGCTAATTTGCGACCTTACCTTCAGCCTCGATTTTGCCCAGGGCTCAGCAAGAGAGGTGGAGAAAGTGGGAGCACTGCCAAGCTCCAGGCTCCCCATCTTTCCCAGTCTTGAGAAGACTGGAGGACAGGGTACTGAGAGGAGACTTTACCACTTTTTCACCTCAGGGATAATCCTTCCTCCAATGTCCCTCCCGTCACATGGGCATGGTCCTGGAGGTTTTGATCCTGGGGGCTTCCTCTGGGGAAGCATCCTAGAAAGACACTCCTTGGACCAGTGACCCTCCTTGTGGCATTGAAAGCAGGTTCCCCCACAGCCCAAACTGCCAGGCTTCCTCCAAGGGGGCACCCTGGAGTGGTGCTCCTTGGGTCTTTGCCTGGCCATGGCAGCAGCCAAGAATTGAGCATGTTCTCTGTATCTAGCTCTTTCCCTCCCTTTCCTTTCCTCTGCTGCAACTAGGTCTCTGTTGTTAAAGACTCCAAAGGCCATTTCCAGTAATTGGGCCTGAGGTGTTTGGGATCCCATTGCCAATTTCTGCAGTTTCCTCCCAATATCTGGGGCAGACAGATCAATGAAATACATGCTAAGTATTACCATCCCTTCTATAGAATCAGGATCCAAATTTGTATACTTTTTAATAACGTCTACTAGCCGGTTTTGGAAAAGGGCAGGGTTTTTCTTTTCTCCCTGAGTAATTTCCCTAATATTTTGAAAATTTATCTGCTTTTGAAATGCTGTTCTTAGGCCTTCTAACAGGCAAATTACCATATGATCTCTCTTTCCCCTATCCTCTCTTTTTTGATAATTCCATCCTGGGTCACTAATGGGAACAGCAGCTGTACCTGGGGGACATTTTGTGCGGTTATTGTTAGCCAAACTATCCCCAAATTTTGGGCCTTGTTCCCACAGCCTCCTCTTCTCCTCAATGGTACAATAGGTAGAGAAGAAGATATGCAAATCACCCCAAGAAAGTTGGAATTGTCGGACAGCCCCTAAAACCCTCAGTAGACTTAGTGGGGTCTTCTGAGTATCTCCCCAGTTTCTCTTTAGCCTGAGTGAGATCTGAAATGGAGAATGGAACATGCACTCTGATTGTCTCACAGGGTGAGGCAGGCACTTCCCTCAGGGGAAAAAGCCCTGAAGGCTCTGTGGGGACTGAGGATTGGGGAGGAATAAAGGAAGTCCCACTTCTTGTGAGGGAGGGGCTGGACAGTGCCAATTGATCTGTATTGGACTGCAAGACCAGGGGATCTGGCTGGCAAGGGAAAACGTCAGCTGGCACCTGAGGAGGGGAAGGAGTCAGAGAGGGAGATACCCCAGAGACTGCCATGGGGGCAAGGCCCGTGGTGCTAGATACTGAAGGGCCTGCAGTAGGGGCAGGCTGAGAGGCCAGAACCTGAGTAGGGACCCCTTCCGGGGAAGGGGCCACAGAGGGAGGCACCTCAATAAGACCCTTGGCTGGGACCTGAGCAGGGGTCACCAAGGGGGGAGGGGCTGAAGCCCTGTGGGTCATAAGAAGGGGGTCATCCAAAATGTCCTGTTCACCCCCATTGCCCCTTTGTGGGGCAGCTCTAGCTACGAGCATCTTGCAACCTTTTCTGAGGATGGGGTTCTTTTTAAGTTCTTTAGAGAAACTAGATTTTTCCCAATTTTGCAAAAGACAACTCAAAGGCAAACTTGCAGGAATTGAAAAAGATTGACCCTTTTTGGGAGTTTGGGCTGGAAGTCCCTTCCTCCGTAGTAAAGGAGAAGTTAGGAGTAAGTGTAGAGAGACAAACAAAATAAAACAAGACAAAAAAAACCCACAAGAACATACCTGCTGGAGTTTCCCAATTCCCTAGTGCGAAGAGAATTGAAAGAATCTGGCATACACTTCTGGATGGAGCATCTGTCCGTGTCCTCCATGCTTCAGAAGCCGTGCCTAGGTCCATGGCCTCCAATATAACCACTGGACTGAGAACCACCCGAGGCTGAGTACAAGACAGCCTCCTAGCTGTCTGACCTACTGGGACCTGCTGAGGTCAGGCCCGAAAAACACCTCCAAGGTACCTGGGAGAGCTAGAAGGGGATAGGGAGAGGGGGAGGCTTACATACCTTCCATTCTTGACTGGAGAAGAATTTGAGGTTAGCAGTATTCCCAGTCTCAGGGAACCAAAACGGTAAGGTTTGGAGTTGAGGGGTACTCAAGACCCCAAAGTACTGACATGCCAGGTCCTGCTGATTCTACTCAAGCCTTTTCAGTCAAGGAAAAACAAAGTTTATTAAGGATTCACCATATCGGGTAGACTCTTAAGGAGCCTGAGCATTTGTGACGTTAATACCAGCCAGCCAGAGCAATCTGAGCTGAGCTAGACTGAATCTGAGCTACTTCATGGAGGCAAGATGAGACTTATATACAGAAAGATTGTGGGAGGGATTGAGGGGTGGTCCTGAGTAGTCTGGGATGACTAGAGGAGGGGTTTAGAGCAGACATGGGGTGACTGGGATGAGGTCAGACTCCAGGGTGGGAAATAGCTGAAGCCTACCTGGAGATGACAGATAATAAGAGAGCTAGGGTATAGACATTTTGATCAGGATCAAGGGCGGGAAACAGCCAGAAGGCAATCCAGAGGTAGCCAGACAATGGAAGGCCAGGCTAGGCTATTTGGGCATGAAAAGCCAGATCAAGTGGAAAGATTCAGGGTGGGGTTCAAGGGGGTTCCCACAGTCTAAACCTCATCACCTCTCCTCAAAAGCACATCAGGGTATATAGGCCCTGACCCTCACACAAAGTGCCATCTCAGAAACTAATGCTGGGGAGGTAAGTAAATCAAACGAAACATCAACCAGTATTTTTTTTTTTCGGTAAATTATTGAACATCTAGAGATCTCTTAAAAGGTGGGAGTTTAATTGCAAGCAGAGATTCAAAGCATTTTCCATAAGGACAAGCATGAATAACTAGAAGAAATGAAGCAGAAACAAAAATGAAATAAAAACTCTGGGGGAAAGAACTGGAAAGAAAATAAGCAACTTAGAAAAGAAAGCGGTAAACCTTACTCAAGAAATAGAATCCATGAAAGCTAGAACAGACCAAACAAAAATCAATGACTCTACAAGACAGTGAGAAACATTAGAACAAAATCAAAAGATTGAAGAAGAAGAAGACGATGGCCAAAGTGAGGTAATTTAAGAATCACTAGACTCCCTGAAAACCATGATTAAAAAAAAAGAAGCCTGGATACTATATTTCAAGAAATCATAAATGAAAAGTGCCCAGATCTTTTAGGATCAGAAGGCAAAGTAAAGACAGAAAGAATCCACTCATTGCCTCCTGAAAGAAGGACATTATTTCATTTAAGTTGTTGGTTTTATTGGCATAGAGTTGGTCAAAATGTTTCTACTAAGATCTCCTATTTCTTCGTCATTTAATATGAATTTTTCTTTTAAATCTTTGATACTGGCAACTTGTCCGTTCCCTATCTTTTTTTTTTTTTACTGCTACATTCTTTTTTATAATTAAGATTTTTTATTTTTAGTTTACAACACTCAGTTCCACATAACTTTGAGTTCCAGATTTTCTTTCCCCCTCCCCACTTCCCTCCCCAAGATGGCATGGAATCCGATATATCTTCTACATATAACTTCACATTGAACTTATTTACACAATAGTCAAGTTGTAAAGAAGAATTATGACCAATGGAATGAATCACGGGAAAGAAGAAACAAAACCAAAAAGAAAAACCAAAAAACCAAAGACAAAAACAAAAGAGAAAAAAAGGGGGGGGGCAGGGAAAGGCAAGCATAAAGTGTGCCTCAATCTGCATTCAGACTCCATAATTCATTCTCTGGATGTAGATAGCCCTCTCCATCATGAATCCTTTGGATTTGTCTTTGCACCTTGTGTTGCTGAGAAGAGCGAAGTCTATCAGGGTTAGTCATCACAGAATCCATATATCTGTGGTTGTGTATAATGTTCTCCTGGTTCTGCTCCCCTCGCTCAGCATTATATCCTGTAGGTTTTTCCAGGATATTATGAAGTCTGTATCATCCCCATTTCTTATAGCACAGTAGTATTCCATTACCTTCATATACCACAACTTGTTCAGCCAATTGATGGGCATCCCCTTGATTTCCAATTCTTTGCTACTACAAAAAGAGCCACTATAAATATTTTTGTACATATGGGTCCTTTTCCCACTTGTGTGATCTGTTTGGGATATAACCCTAGAAGTGGTATTGCTGGGTCAAAGGGTATGAATGTTTTTATAGCCTTTTGGGCATAGTTCCAAATTGCTCTCCAGAATGCAGATGATATGATGATTTATTTAGAGAATCCTAGAGAATCAAGTAAAAAACTACTTGAAATAATAAACAACTTTAGCAAAGTTGCAGGATATAAAATAAACCCACATAAATCCTCAGCATTCCTACACATTACTAAAAAAGCCCAACAGCAAGAGATAGAAAGAGAAATTCCATTCAAAGTTACTGTAGACACTATAAAATATTTGGAAGTCTATTTGCCAAGACAAACCCAAGGCCTATATGAACATAATTATGAAACATTTTTCATGAGAATAAAGTCAGATCTAAATAAATGGAAAAATATCAATTACTCATTGTTAAGCCAAGCTAGTATAATAAAAATGATAATTTTACCTAAATTAATTTATCTATTCAGTGCCATACCAATCGAACTACCAAAAAATTATTTTACAGGGCTAGATAAAATAATAACAAAACTCATTTGGAAGAACAAGAGGTCTAGAATATCTAGGGAATTAATGAAAAGAAATTCTAGGGAAGGTGGCCTAGCCATACCAGATATTAAACTGTACTACAAAGCAGCAGTCATCAAAACTACCTGGTACTGGCTAAGAAACACAGTGGTGGATCAGTGGAATAGGATAGGTACACAAGACGAAGTGGTCAACGACTATAGCAATCTACTCTTTGATAAACCCAAAGAATCCAGCTTCTGGGCTAAGAATACATTATTTCACAAAAACTGCTGGGAAAATTGGAAAATGGTAGGGCAGAAACTGGGCATAGACCAATATCTTACACCATATACCAAAATAAAGTTAAAATGGGTTCATGATTTAGGAATAAAGGCTGATACTATAAGCAATTTGGGAGAGCAAGGAATAGTTTACCTGTCAGATTTATGGGAAAGAGAGGAATTCATGACACAACAAGAGATAGAGAGCATTACAAAATGCTAAATGGATAATTTTGATTATGTTAAATTGAAAAGTTTTTGTATAAAAAAGCCAATGCAACAAAGATTAGGAAGGGAGCAGAAAATTGGGAGAAAATCTTTCCAACTAGTGTCTCTGATAAAGGCCTCATCTCTAAAATATACAGGGAACTAGGCCAAATTTATAGGAATACAAGTCATTTCTCAATTGAGAAATGGTCAAAAGATATGAACAGGCAGTTTTCAGAGGAAGAAATTAAAGATATCTATAGGCATATGAAAAAATGCTCGAAATCGCTACTGATTAGAGAAATGCAAATCAAAACAACTCTTAGGTACCACATCTCTCCTGTCAGATTGGCTAAAATGACAAAGCAGGAAAATGATAAATGCTGGAAAGGATGTGGGAAAATTGGAACATTGTTACATTGCTGGTGGAGTTGTGAATGGATCCAGCCATTCTTTCCCTATCTTAAATCAAATCAGCTAAAGGTTTATATATTTTATTGGTTTTTCTTCACATACATACAAACAACTTAATGCTCCGAATCCTTCTCAAGGTTGTTGTATTAAAGGAGAGATTTGCAAAGTTCTTTGCAAATCTTAAAGCATTATATAAATGCTAACTATTCTTGTTGTTGTTGTTGTTAATAAATTTTCAATGTTCCTCTTGACTCCCACATTTGTATTTCAAAGTTTCTGTTCAGCTCTAGTCTTTGGAAGTCTTTTTTTTATTGTAAGTCCATTTCCACCACCACCCCCCCATCCCCCAGTATAATTATATTCACTTTTTCTTTGTAAGTTATTTTTGGATGTAGGCCTATATCATTTACCTTTTGGAATTTGGAATTCCATGCTCTCTCTTCCTTTATGTTGTAGTTGTTAAATTGTATGTGATATTGACTAATTCCTCAGTACTTGAATTCTTTCTTTGTAGTTACTTATGGTATTTTTTTCTTTGTTGTGGAAGCTCTGGATTTTGACTATGATATTCCTGGGAATACTGGGGTTTCTTTTGGGAGGTGATTGGTGAATTCATTCTATTTTCACTTTATTTTCTTGTCTTAATGTGTTCTGGGCACTTTTATGATTTCTTGAAATGTGTTATCCAGGCTTTTTTTTTTTTTGGTTGTGGCTTTCAGGGGTTCAGTGATTCTTAAATAGTCTCTCTTTGATCTATTTTCCAGGTCAGTCTTTTTTAAAAGCATGAAATACCTTACATTTTCTTCTACTTTTTCAATCTTTTGACCATGCTATTAAGTCTCTGAGCTATTAAGTCTCTTTCGAATTCTCTCCTCTGTAGTTTTCATTTCTTTTCCAATTCTTTCCTCTGTCACTCTTATTCATTTATAATATTATTTTATATTCTTTATAAAAAAAACTCAGATCATTTTTTTTCTAGGAATTTGAATTGATTTTGTGGGCAAGCTGTTTATTTCTTAGAGGCTTTGCTGGAGGGTGTTTTGGAGTTATTCTCCTCTTTTGGCTTTGTGACTTGGGCATTTCTGGCATCATAACAACTCTTTATTTGTTGTTAATATTTTTTATTCATACTTTCAGCCTTACTGCCTGGGTTGGGACTTTGTGTTGAGGCTAGGTTCTGTATGGCCACCTCCACTCATCCACGTCTGGCCCTTGGACCCAGATGGTGCTGGAGGAGAAAGTGAGGCTGATGACTTAGCACAGCCCTCGCTCACTTAAATCCAACTTGCATGTTGTGGCATCACCTGCATGATGTTATGGTCCTCTTTGAGAACAAAGGACAAACAATAACAAGGCTCTGAATACTCTAAAAGAGGCAATGTTGGGGCTTTGTATAATTCTGGTCTGCTTTGTTTGTTGTCCTGCTCCTGCAGTCAGAGCAATGGTACTTTGGCTCTGTTCTTTGTTGTGTTTTGCTCTGAGATCCTCTATCCTATATAAAGCAACAGCATCATGGTCCCCGTGTTCAGTCTCAGATGACCCCCTGGGGATCAGGATCAGAGAATGATGAGACTGTTCTTTGGGGGTGGGGGTGGGGAGGCTGGGCCTCCTGACATTAAGTCTAAAGTTAGGAAGTAGGCTGGAGCAAACAAAGAAAAAAGTCCCACTATAAAAAGTTGTTGACAGGAGCATTCAAAACACAAACCCAGAAGAAAAGAATGGCTCTAAAACATCGACAAGCAAAGTCTCAAATAAAAACATAGCTTGGGCACAGATTCAACTAGAATTCCTGGAAGAGATGAAGCAAGAGTTTAAAAAGAGAGTTAAAAAGGTTTTTATAAATAAAATGAGAGCCTATATCAGATTGCTCGCCACTCTGGGGAGGAGGGAGAAAAAAATTTGAAACTCAAAATCTTGTAAAAGTGAATGTTGAAAATTATCTTTACATGTAATTGGAAAAGATAAAATACTATTAAGTGGGAAAAAAATAAAATGAGAACATCAGAGAAAAAAATTGGAAAAGAATTGATAACTATGGAAGAAAGAATTTGAAAGGGAATTAAATGTTTGGCACAAGAGGGACAAAACCTCATCCAAGCAATAAATTTCCTGAAAATTAGAATGGATCAAATAACAGCAACAATAACTAGCATTTATATAATGCCAGGCATTACGCTAAGTGCTTTATGAACATAATTTTGTTGATCCTTGTAATAACTATGTGAAGTATTATCATCCCCATTTTATAGCTGAAGAAGCTGAGGCAAACAGAGGTAACATATCTTGCCTAGAGTCACGGATATGAACTCAGGTCTTCCTGTCTCCAGGCTCAATCCTTTATGCACTCTGCCAAAGACCCTGTGAGACAATAAAAAGTTGTTGCCTAGTCACTTAAGTCAAAAGACTGGAAAAAGAGAAGTAAATGTAAAGTTTCTCACAGCCAAAACAGCTGATTTGGAAAGCATACTGAGAAAGAAAAAATTAAGAATCATTGAAATCACCTGAAAGCCAAAACAAAAAAAAAAAAAAAAAAAGGAAAAACTAACAGACACAAAAAGTAGCCTACACATCATATTTTAAGAAATCTTAGAAAACTGTCCTCTTAGAACCAGAGGGTAAAGTAGAAATAGGAAATATCTTCCAGCTACCTCCTGAAACTCTGAAATAAAAACTCCCAGAAACATTATAGTCAAAATCCAGGCTTCCAGGTCAAAGAAAAAATACTGTAAGCAGTCTGAAAGAAAGAATTCAAGTACCAAGGAGCCATAGTAAGGATGGTGTATAATTGAGCAGTCACCACTACAAAGGAGTGGAGAGCTTAGAAAATATTATAGAAGGCAAAGGATATAGGTTTACAGTCCAGAATAGCTTCCTTAGAAAAACTGAATATCATCGTATAGGGGAAACAAAGGATTTTTACTGAAATATAGGACTTCTAAGCATTTGTGGCGTGGCTAGGTGGGCCATAGTACACAAAGTACCAGCCCTGAAGTCAGGAAAATTCATCTTCATGAGTACAAATCTGGCCTCAGACAAGTACTAGCTTTGTGACCTCGAGCAAGTCACTTCACCCTGTTTGCCTCAGTCTTCTCATCTGTAAAATGGTCTGGAAAAGGAAATGGCAAATCACTGCAGTATCTTTACCAAGAAAACCCCAAACAGGGTCACAAAGAATCAGATAGGACCGAAACTATCGAACAGCAACAAGCATTCCTAATAAAAAGACAAGAGCTGAGTAGAAATGTCAAAGTCTGAATATAGGAGTTAAGAGAACTATAAAAATATAAACATAAGCAAAAATAATAACTACTTGCATTGAAATGAAGAAAAGAAGGAAGGAAGGAAGGAAAGAAAGAAGGAAACAAGCATTTATTAAGTGCCCACTATGTGCTATGCACTGTGCTAAATGTTTTGCAAATATCCCTTTTGATCCTCATAACAAACTTGGTAGATAGGTTGGATTATTATCCCCATTTTGCAGTTGAGGATACTAAGGCAAATGGAGGTTAAGTGTCTCGCCCAGGATCACACAACTACAAAGTATTTGAGGCCCAAAATGATATCAAGTCTTCCAGAGTCCAAGCCTAGAGCACTCCTTACATAATACATTTGTTTGTGTTTATGTGTGTAGGTATGTGTATATTTATACATATATATATATATTTACAAATTTTTATTTTAGATATGGCCAACAGGGAAATTTGTTTTGCTTTATTATGTGTGTTAATACTGAGATTTTTCTTTTTCTTTTATTTTCAAGTTGGGCGATAAAGAGTGACACAGGAGAGGAGAGAGGGCAGATATTTGCTAACTGAAAACAACAAAATTCAATTTAAGAAAAAGCATTAAATGACAAGTAATTTCAAATGCTGCAGACATTCACCATCCTAAACCACCAGCCCTTGAGCTTCTGACTTCTAGCACTTAATAATAGGACCTCAAGTCCCAGTGAGTCTTGGTTTCAGTTGCTGTGCTAGAGCCACTGTTGGCCTTTGGGGCAGGGTTAGTTATGAGAGGGCTTCTTACAGATGAACACTAAAGGAACTCCATCTTGATTCCCAGCCTAGCCACTAGATTTTGAGTTCCGAAAAATCCAGCAGCCACAGCATCCCACCTGAAAGGGTGAGGTCTCAGGTGCTTTATAACTACGTTAGAGCTTCGAGTTGGCATTAGCAAGCGTGGGAAAGATTTTATTGGTTGGCCACAAGCACAGGCCCATCAAGTCCATCATTGGCAGGAATGGAAAAAAAGCCAATAACAATACTCCCACAGGATGAGCTGTAGGTCAAATGGTATCCCTTCTGCAGAGACATGTCAGATAGTGACATGGCAGCATCACCGCTTCCACCCCCTTCTGCAAAGACATGTCAGATAGTGACATGGCAGCATCACCACTTCCATCTTCTTTTTTAGGGGTGGAGAGGAAACAGGGGTTAAGTGACTTGTCCAGGATCACACAGCTCTTAAGCGACTGAGGTTGGATTTGAACTCAGGTCCCCCTGACTTCAGAGCTGGGGCTTTATCCACTGTACTACCTAGCTGATCCCCCATCTTCTTAAAAAAAAAATCCGATACTTCCCACCTTCTTTTCTTCTGCCCACCCCGACGATCTCCCTCTGCCCTGGCCACTTCCATTTTCTTTCTCCTCTGTGCTGGTATTTACCTTGGAAATACCTTGGTATTTCTTACTCCTGCAACTTCTCACCTTAGTTTGTGCCAGCCCAGGTGGCCAACCACTCAACAATGGCAGCTGCCAGAAAGATCAGTTCAGAGATACCTGCGAGCAGAGTCCATTCGGTCTGTAGTCATTTTAAGAAATATCCCTTTGATCAATCAAGATGAATTTTTGTTAGTAGAACTAAAATAAGTTTTGCTTTTTATTGATATTTGTTTTTGCCATGTATAGAACCTTCTTTCTTTCTTCTTTTTCTTAAATTTTTAAAGATTTTTTATTTTCAGTTGACAACACTCAGTTCCGCATGATCCTGAGTTCCAGATTTTCTTCCACCCCTCCCCCCCTCCCCCCGACGGCATGGAATCCGATATATCTTCTACATATAACTTCGCATTGAACTTATTTACACAATAGTCAAGTTGTAAAGAAGAATTATGACCAATGGAATGAATCATGAGAAAGAAGAAACAAAACCAAAAAATAAAACAAAAACAAAAGAGAAAAAAAAACAAAAGAAAAATAGGAGAGCAAACAGTGTGCCTCAATCTGCATTCAGACTCCATAGTTCTTTCTCTGGATGTAGATAGCTCTCTCCGTCATGAGTCCTTTGGAGTTGTCTTTGAACCTTGTATTGCTGAGAAGAACAAAGTCTATCAGGGTTAGTCATCACAGGACCTGCCCTCTACTAATATACCTCCCTTTCCCTGTCCCCTCCCTTCACCTTGTCGGACCCTAAGTGACTGCCTATCTCCTTCTAATACTGGCTGGCAGTCAGAGGCACAGAGAGATGGAAGGGTAGCCTCCCAGATTTCCTCACAATTCCCTGCACATACATTTCTTGGTCAGTACTGTTTGGGCCTTTGCCATGTTGTTCCTAACTTCCTGGAATGTTCCATTCTCAACTTTCTATTTATATTGTATATAGATTTTTTTGGTATATATTTGTTTGTGTGTTGTCTCCCCATTAGATCATAAGTTCCTTGAGGGCAGGGACTGTCTTTTGTCTCTTTTTGTATCCCCATTGCCCAGCAGAGTGCCAGGCATATAGTAGGTACTTAATAAAAGTTTATTGATTGATTGATTAGGAAGAGGTTTCCTGCTAATATTCTCTGGATACACATCTTTCTCCCATAATCCCATTTTTCGTTGCCTCCACTCTCTGGGTCCCTATCTCCTTATCTCCTGTGTCTCCTTCACACCCCAGCTCCTTTCTTTCCCTAAAGTCTCTAAACTTCTCTCCTATTCGTCTCCCTCCCTCCTTTCCAGTTGGGCTCCCATCTCTGGTTCTGCAGCTCATTACCCCTTGACTACCTCTCACAATATTATTTCTCTCCTGCATGGCTTACTCCCTCTCTCCCTTGCTTACCTTCTTCCTCTCTGACTCTCTCCCCCCTCTCTCTCTCTAGCCCCTTCCTAAGATCCTCTGGACTTCTCTGTCACTCCTTTCCCACCTTTCCTTATGACCACAGGATCAGATGATCAGAAGCTCAGGTGACGACACCATGTTAGGTTACCCATCTGTTAGGTTACAGATCTTCTTTCCTGCAGGCCTGGGTGGTGTTGATAGCTGGAGTCCATGGCTACTGTGTCCTGCCCCCATTCAGCTCCCCCTAGGAAAAGTAGCTGCCCGGTATTTACCTCCTAACATCTTAATGCTCACCTTGAAACATGGCTCTGAGCCTCTGGCCCTTGCTGTTCCTGCTGCTGCTGCTACTGCTCCTTCCCCATGCAGGTGAGGGAGGGGCTAGAGGATGGGGTGGGGAGTGGATGGGGAAAGTCTGTGGGGAGGGACTATTGATGGAACTTAATACCTGTTTGTTGAATTGAACCGAAGGGTTGAAGGTGAAAGGGGAGAGGAACAGGTAGACCAGGGCTAAAGGAGAGAGGAGCCAATCAATGGGAGAATGGGAAGGATCAGAAGTTGGGCCGGCCCTGCCCATGGGCCAATGATAGAATATAACTTCCCCACTTTGCCCAGTCCTTACCTTTCTGAGCAGAGAGAATAGGGACAGCTGGAGCTGGACCCAAATTTGGGTCATTTCTGCCACAGTGACCTCTGACTTCTTCCTCCACAGTGACCCTGGCCCCTGTGGAGTCCCAGGACGCAGACCCTGTAATTTCTCTCCTGGGGTCACTTTTAGGGGCCCTGGATATGGTCCCGCCAAGCTTCTTCAGTCGTTCACAGTTCTCTGACTTCCTAGACAATATTTCTTCTACCCTGGAAGGCTTAGAGCCTAGAGATATGGGTGAAGAAGAACCCCCAACCCTAAGACCCCCTGCACTACGGCTTCATGATTTTCTGGTGACCTTGAGAGGCAGCCGGGACTGGGAACCCCTGATAAAGCTACTAGGGGACACCCTGGCACTGTTAGGACATGAGCAGACACCTCGGGACTTTCTAGGGCACCAGGCAGGCACCCTAAGTGGGCTGGCAGAGGTGCTACTGAATGTCTTGCTTCCTGAGGAGTCCACAGTGCCTCCCCGGCCCCCCTGTACTCGGGATGGACCCCCTGACTGTGATCTGGCCGCTGATTGGTTACCTTCACTTCTACTGTTGCTGGAGGGCACTCGTTGGCAGGCATTGTTGCAGATGATTCCTGTGGCTGACACCAACTTCACAGACCCTGGCTGGGGGGAACCACCACCCCGACTTTTGCAGGGCCTCCTGGGCCTGTTACCACCACCTGAAGAGCCAGGCGCTGAAGGACCCCTTTGGGTGGGCCTACTTCGTACAGTGGGGGCTCCCCTCTATGCTGCCTTCCAGGGAGGGCTGCTGCGCATCACTCACTCCCTGAAAGATGAGGTGTTTGCCATGCTGGGGCAACCAGAACTTGACACTAGTGGGCAGTGCATGGGGGGTAAGTAGTGCCTGTGGGTAAGGAACTGGCACTAGAAGGAAGAGGGGGGTTGGGTTGTGATGGGGTCATCTCCTTTTCTTTCTCCATCCTAGGTAACTTGAGACAGCTGCTCCTATGGTGAGTAACCAAAGACCAGATCTGAGAGAGATTGAGCTGTTCCAGTTGAGGGAGACAAGCTGAGGGAGCCCGGCCTTGAGGGCTATAGTGTAGAGGGATGTTGTAGCAATGGGACTGGCCAAAGAAGAGGGGAGGGCTAAGCTAGATTGCCCCCTCCCCACCCCCCCCTACCCCTACCCCTCCCTTCAAAGGGTTGATGACATCACCCATTGCTAGGCTGATTGCTTCATAGGAGCTCTTCCCTGGGCAGTCTTTGAATTATCTAGAACCTGGCCTAGGTGGGCAGGAAGAATGCAGAGAGGGTTGTCCCTCAATTTTCTTCATGCTGTGGTAGGAATTTTTTTTAGTACTATGACCCATTCCCACCTGCCAGCCTTCTATGGACCATTCTCATTAATACCTAGACTCCCAGAGGACCTAGCCTGTGGCACAGTCTATATTTATCACCCCCTCACCTCCACCCCAATACATGACTCTGGACACAGGGTTAGAAGAACCCTGTGAGTGACAAGCTCTGAACTGACTGATCCTATCTTACATCCTCCTTCTGTACTCAGGGGTGTACTGCACAATGTATCCTGGGATGCCCAGGCACTGGGATTTCTATCTGGGACTCCACCCCCACCGCCTGCCCTCCTACATTGCTTGAGCACTGGGGTACCACTGCCCCGGGCCTCCCAACATTCAGCCCGAAGCAACTCTCGAGAGCCTCGAGCCTTCTCCATGGATACAATCTGCTACAACGAATCAGACTCTGACTTACCCTTCAGCATCTCCAATTTCTCCATCCACCTGTATTGTCAACATGCCAAACCCTCCACTCCCCGTCCACCTTCCAGCATGGCTGTGACCTGTGAGACAGCTGCATGGTATGTGACCTCTCTGGAGGTGAGCGCCCAGTTTTGGTTGCAGGCATGCCATGATCAGTACCCGGAACAGTTCCTGGAGGTCATCTGCAGTAATTTCTCCCTGATGTCACTGCCCAGACCCAACAGAGGCCTGGTGAGACGGCTCTGTGCCAGTCTCCTCCCCCCACCCACCAGTTGCCCAGAAGGCCTGCCTCCCATTCCTCTTACCCCAGAGCTTTTCTGGGGTTGTTTTCTGGAGAATCAGACATTGTGGGTGGAGCGAATGTGTGTGGAAGAGGGCCTAGAAGCAGTGCCTCCACAGAACCAGGCTTGGGTGCATCATGTGTGCCAGGGTCCAACCCCTGATGCAAGTGCCTTCCCACCCTGTCATGTTGGGCCCTGTGGGGAGCGTTGCCCAAATGGGGGCAGTTTCCTGGAGATGGTATGTGTCAATGATACTCTATATGACTCCCTCGTGCCCTTCTGGCCCTGGCTAGAGGGACAGTGTAGAATTAGCCATGGGGGTAACGATACCTGCTTGCTGGAAGGACTGCTTGGTCCTCTGCTGCCCCCGTTGCCTCCTCTGGGGCCCTCTCCCCTCTGCTTGGCTCCAGGTCCCTTTCTGCTTGGCATGCTATCCCAGCTGCCGAGATGTCAGGCTTCAGTGCCCACCCTCTCCCACCCTACCCGCCTACACTATTTTCTTCGCCTCCTGGCATTCCTCCTGGGCCCAGGGGCTGGGGGTATAGAGGCCCAGAGACTGCTGGGCCAAGCTCTGCTACTCTCCAGTCTCCCTGACAACTGCTCCTTCTGGGACTCCTTCAACCCATGGGGCCGGAGCAGCATGCTACGGTCAGTGGGTGAATACCTGAAGCAGGAGCAGAGGCTGACACCACCTGGTCCTGGCCCCCCTGATGGCCCCATCCAGGATCCTGGCAAGAGGGAGCTACTAGCTTGTTACAGTGTGAGTGCCCTGGCTTTTCAGAGGAGTTGGGGACCTGTTGGGGGACCAAAAGAGGTTTATTTTTGCCACTGCTACCCTCTCCCCTCAACCCCACCTTATACTCTTCTTTCATAAGGCAGGGTGGAGAGATGAGTTTGGTCTTTAGGGCTGAAGGTAGAAGAATAGGAGGCTAGAAAGGTCTGTGGAGCTAGGGTGGTATCTGAAGTGAGAATATCTAAAAGTTTAATATCTGGTCTTTAAACCAGAAAGACCTGGACATGCACTTCTGACACATACTGCCTGTGTGACTGCAGGCAAAGCATTTAAGCATTCTAGGCAATTCTCCCCTTCTCACACTCAGGATATTCACTAGGCTCTAAGACTACAATTTACAGAGAAAGGTGCATACCTTCATTAGTAAAGGGAATTGCCTCACTAGGAAGTTCCTTATTTCAGTGAAATCACAGGTTTATTTGTTCTCCTAAGTGGCTTCTGGATGTCCAAGAATTATGAAATGATACCTCAAATTCCATTTTCTCCATGAAGCCTTCCTTATCACCATGCCAGAAGTGATCAATCTGATCTGTGAACTTTCATAGCACTTTATCTGTGTCTTATGTACTTATCTCACCCTATTTTGTATCCTAAATATGTATACATTTTTATCTCTCTTACTAGACTATAAGCTCCTGAGGACCATATCTTATTTACCATATCACTTACTAGGGCCATGCTTTTCACATCCCGGGCATTTAACAAGTCATTAAATGAATGAATGAATGAATAAACCCAAATTCAAAGTAGAATGGCTATAATTAGCCAAGAAACTTTTGTTCTAGGCCCAACTCTGCCAATAATTATCTTTCTGACCTTGGGCATGCCACTTTATTCACCCTGGTTTTCTCATCTATAAAATGAAGGCATTATACTGGATGACATCAAAAATCCCCTCAATTTCAAAATTTTGTGATTTATGTCACCCTACTTATTGAACCTTGGATGACAACAAGTGGAGGTGGTTTGGTTGACAACAATCAACAAAATTTCAAATATTTATTGTCACCTACATCAAGCCAGTATTATGTTCATTGATCAAGGGGATTCAGAAATAAATATGGTCCCTACCCATAAGGAGCTTACCATATAACACAGAGTAGTTGAGGAAACAACAGAACTACACAACTTTAGGCTGGGTTTAATTAGGGCTGAGTACGTTGATATCCAACCAGCTCCTTAGTCCTGACATGAAGTAGTATGGGACTAAGGCCAGTTCCAAAGTAGGTAGAGTACCTGGGGGATCTATGAGACTGGCTGGTGAGAAGGGTTGCCTCTCTTTGATGTGTTCTTTTTCCCAATGGCAGCCTTTGCTTTGGGAATTGCTCCAGAGGGAGAAGAGTGCTTGGGTCCTACAGATCCTTGTTCAGGTAATGGTCCAGGGGTGGGAGACTGTGACCCATAAGACTTGGATTTCACAAGTCAGTGGAACCTCAGGTTCCTGTCAAGGCTTTGAGAGTATGCTCACCACAATGTTACCACCCCTTTTTCTTACCTTTCTACCTTCTCCTCCCTCTGCCATCCTCCAGGAGTACCTGCACATGCCCCCAGAGAATCTCCAGCAGCTGGTGTTATCAGCAGACAGTGAGGCAGCTCAGGGTTTCTTGGCACTCATCCATCACTCATGGGCCCAGCTGAAGGTGGGAAGTCACTGGGGGAAGTCACAAGGGGGTCACTGGTCCAGATTGAGGCACAGCGGGGAGCCTAGAGAGAAGAAGCAAGGGATACTTTGGGTTAGAGACCCATGCACAGGGACATGCATGGATGACTTGGGAGGGGCTTAATCAGTGGGAAGAAGAGCTTGTTCAAGATGAAGTCACTGATCACTATTGTGCTTCTGTCAGGTGCCCCCATCAGAGGAGAGGGCCCTGGGCCGACTGACGGCTCTCTTGCTCCAGCGATTCCCCCAACTCACGCCTCAGCTCTTTATTGAGCTTTCACCGCTCATCCCCTTCCTGGCTGTAAATGATCTGCTTCGATTCCCACCCTCCCTGTTGGCCAATGAGAGCGTGTGAGATACTTGCTTTTGCCATGAGCTGTCCTCTTTCCCCACCACCATCCTTGCCCTGGACCTAACCCTATCCCACCATGAAGTGAAGACTCCATATTCATTCCCTATCCTCCTCCTTCTCCCCCTGCTTCTCACCATGGTAGACACTTCCCTACTTGCTTCCCACCCGTTCTGGGGTCTCAGCCTACCTACCATTCATTCATAGGATCACAGATTTAGAGCTGGAAGAGACCTCAGAGGCCATTAAATCCAACCCCCTCATTTTACAAATGAGGAAATGAGATCAAGAGAGGTAGTGCTTCTCCCATAGTCACACAGGTAGTGAGCAGCAGAGCCAAAATTTGAACACAGGTCCCTTGACTCCTAATCCAGCACACTTTTCACTATACCACATGGCCAAACATGCCAAGATAAACCCTGGGTGGCCTCACTGAGTTGAGTACTGACATCAAAACTGAGGGTCTGGGAAAGGGCTAGGGGGTGACACTCATCTCCCTCCCCAAGGCTGGCCATCATCCGTGATCGTAGTCCAGCCATGAGACCTGAGCAAAAGGAAGCCCTGGCACAGCTGCTGCTGGCACCTGAGCTATTTGGGGAAGTGCCTGCCTGGTCTCAGGAGCTGCTGTGGGCTGCATTACCCTTGCTGCCCCACCTCCCTTTGGAACACTTCCTGCAACTTAGTCCCCACCAGGTACTGACAGTTCTTCCTAGGAATGTGAAAAGGCTTCTTCTCTTGGCCTTGACCCTTGACTTTGACTGGTTTCTGTCCCTGCCCTGCCCCTGTTGAATGAGATAGGAACTAGTGGTCAGGATTAGTTAGGTCTATGCTCTCTCTTTCCTTTCTCCCTCCCACCCCAAGAGTCATGACCTTTAGGCTGAAAGAGGGCTTTCTTGTAGCATGTTGGGAGAAGGCTGGGCCCAACTGTGACTCCTATAGTAATTCCCACCAAGACCAGCTTGACTGAACAATGACTCAAGCCTGTCCATTTTAGATCCAGGCTCTGGAGGACAGCTGGCCGGCAGCAGGGCTGGGACCAGGACAGGCCCGGCATGTACTACGCAGCTTGGTGAATCAGAGTGTCCCAGATGGTGAAGAACAGGTGCGAAGGTGAGTGGCTGTGGAGTTAAGGGGTAAGGACCATGTGGGCAGAGCTAGAAATGGACAGTACCAACTGGAATTTCAAATTTGTAAAACCTTTTTGGAGAGCAGTCTAGCAAAACACAATAACAGATACACAAACAAGCAGAACCTTCAACCCAATAATTCAATTGTTAGGAATATCCTCTGAAAGTGTCATCCAAAAATAAACAGAAGGACTTGTTCAAAGATTTTCAGAGCATCATTACATGTATTTTTTTTTTTTTGCAGGGGGGAAGGCAGGGCAATTGGGGTTAAGTGACTTGCCCAAGGTCACACAGCTAGTAAGTGCGTCAAGTGTCTAAAGCTGAATTTGAACTCAGGTCATCCTGACTCCAGGGCCGGGGCTCTACTTGCTGCGCCATCTAGTTGTCCCAACATTACATGTAATTAAAAAAACCAAACTATAAAAACTGAAAGTAACCTTACAACCATAGGAGAGTGGTTTGATAAAATATAGTAATATTGTGATGAACTATCATAATTCATTGAGATTGGCAAATATTTTGAAAATCTAGAAAGAACTTTATGAAATAATGAAAAGTGAAGAAAAAAGACTCCAACTGAGATCATAAGAGGAAAAGTGAATGAGAATGAATGGAGAAGGAATTCTTATGGTGATTTAGAAGGAGGGAATGAAAAGATGTTATGATACTTTAGGTGCCGAAATTAATTGATTTAAATGTAAATAGGTACTAAGAAAGTCTAGCTGTTTGTACTGATGCTTAACGTTATGTTTCTAGTAAAAGATTTAATTTCCAGAAAAGAAAAAACAGGACTAGCCATTGGCAGAGCCAGTGGAGCAGGAAAAGGCTAAAATGAAATTGCTGGAATCTGGGGAGGAAGAGAGAAGGAAGAACATGGTACCCTCAAGTAACACAAAGCTCAAGTGATGCCCTTACAAAGCCAAGCTTGGTACCACAGAGTACCTGCATGTTCTTTTTCAGCACCTATAATGCCAACTTAGAGCCCTGCCTAGTATCTACAGGATTCCTCCCTTCATGCCCATGTTAGTACCCACATAGAAAATGGCTCTGTGATTTCCCAGGCTAGGCTCCCTTGCCTGCTTCCTAAGTACTGAGGAACTTCAGAATCTTGTGCCCCTGAGTGATCCCTTGGGATCAGTAGAGCGAGGACTGCTTGAATGTGTAGCCAATGGAACCCTCAGCCCTGAAGGACGGGTGAGTCCCTTGACAGAAGAACCCTAGTTCCAGGGCTACCTTGCTGTGCCCATGTAGATAATTTTTACTCATCTGACCCAATCAGGCCTTTGTGGAGTGGTGTGAGGCCCCTTCCTCCCTTCCTGTCTCCATGTATGGGCCCCCTGCTACTACCTCTTCCTTGCCTTGTCTCCCCCTGGTCTGTGATACTTCCACTACCACCAGTACCACTTCATCCCCTCTTGGCCCACACCATTCCTGTCCCTCCTCATCCTCCTCCTTCTCCTTAACCCCTCCACATTGGTCCCAGGCCAGGGCCTAAACACCCTGAATGATTGAAGGTGAAGTTAAGAGGCTGGTATCCAGGTGCCTGTCTCCCATTTCCTGTTTAGAATCCTTATGTTTTGCAGGTGGCACAAGAACTGCTACGGGTGCTGCGTTCAACTGGGGGCACAGAGTTGAGTCCCCAGGAGCTGCAGGCCTGGGGCCCCCTCTTCTCTCAACTTGGGCTCAGCTTCCTGGAGGAGCTGTCAGAGCCCCAACTCAGAACCATTCTCCCTGCCTTGCAAAGAACTAACCTCACGCTTGGCCAGGTAAGAACATCCCTGATCCCCTAGGAAGCCTTCTTTGCTCCTATTCCTCAAAGAAACCTTCCCCTGTTGGCACTGTGCCTTACCCTGTGATCTGAGTGACAGAGATAATGAGCACTGAGTAGGGGGAGTCTAAGGGTAGGACCAAGAGGTTTTAGGAGAGAGGTTCTTGATCTTTTTGTGTGACATGGACCAATCTGGTGAAATCTATGGAATCCTCAGAATAATGTTTTTAAAATACACAGGATTACCAAGGAACCCAATTATACTGAAATACAATTATAAAAATATTTTTAAACAACAAGTTCACTCCTATTCTTCTTCCTCATTTCAGGCTACCCTGTTGCTTGAACGCCTTCTCCCACAAGAAGATGTAAGCAGCAGATCCTCTCTCCCAACGTCTCCCTGGCAGATCCCTAACCCTCTTCCCCACCACCACAGTCACCACACCCGGCCATTCAGCCTCACCTCTTCCTCAGGCCTCTTGTACTGGTTTCTCCTCAGCTGTCAGTGGAAGAGCTCTGTGCTCTCCGTCCTCTGCTTCCGGGCCTTAGCCCACAGTCTCTCAGAGTCATCCCCACAGAGGTCTTGGCTGCAGCCTGTCCCTGCTTGTCGCCCATGCTGTCTAGGCTTTCGTCAGCTCAAAAAGCAGCATTGCTGCAGTCTTTCCGGGTATGTAAGTGGATGGAAGGAGTAGTGGGGATAAGTAATACTAATGATTGGGAGGGTAGCAGATGCATCTAGCTCTGTCCTCTGCCCTTCTTGTAAACATGGCATCCCCAAAATGATAGAGATACAAAAATAATGCCAGCAATTTTTATTCAGGTGAGAGATGGAGTTCAAATCACGGGACCAATTGGTGCGAATCCAACTGTGTGCCCTGCTGACCAAGTATGTCTGAAGTTTCCTCACTCCACTCTAGCTCCACAGGTCTCAGGGCAGTTTCATTTACCTGGTGCTGACTTTCCTTACTCCAATAATCTCCAAGAAGTCAGACCTGTTCTACTCCCTGCCCTAAGCTGCAATAGATTTTATTCATCCCTTGGGAGGGGTTCCAGAATCCTGGAGCTGGTCCAGGTTCAAGAAGTGCAGTCCAGGTGTGTCTCATGAGTTACCTCATGTGTCTGAGCACCTGGTTGTGTAGAAACCTAAGGACTCCCAAAGTCTATCTTATGAGTTACAGAATGAAGTGGAATGGCCCACCGATAAGAAATCCTGAAATGGTAGGGAAATGTTTCTATCCCCACCCCTGCCCAAATGGACCATACTGTGGCTCCTCTTCATCTTCCCTTTCCCCCAACTGTCACGGTTCCTTTTTCTTTTCTAAGGGCTAAACATTACCCCTCTCAATTCTGCCCTAACCCCACCAGCCAGGTTCTCTTATCTGGCCAGCGTGTTTACTTCCCTTGCTGCCCCTAAAGCTGCTACAATTGGACACCCCAGTTCTTCTGGCCAATCTCAGTCCCTATCAGGAGCTGCCCTGGTCTGAACAGCAGGTAACACTCCCTGCCTGGCACTTTCTTCTTCTTCTTCTTCTTCTTCTTCTTCTTCTTCTTCTTCTTCTTCTTCTTCTTCTTCTTCTTCTTCTTCTCTCTCTCTCTCTCTCTATCCCTCTCTCTCTCTCTCTCTCTCTCTCTCACTCTCACTTCAACACCCAATCTAACTTGACACCTATGAGCCCTCCCATATTGGCTCCTAACCCTGCCTCTTTTCCATTTCTTCATTTCCCTTTCCCTGGGGAGAAAGTATGTGGGAAGACATAGGAACTTTGGGCGGGTGAAAGCTAGCCATGGTTCTGGCCCTTAGTGGGGCGGATGAAATAGACTCTGGGTGACTTGAGTCTTTAACAGACAGAGGCCTCTCTCGTTTCACTTCCTTTGCAGGCCCAGTTTCTCTGGAAGAAGATGTCAATGACCACCAACCTGACCCTAAGGAACTTGCGGTGAGTGTCTTATGTCAGAAGCAGGAAGTTTCTCTTCTGTTCCCTCTGCCCCTGTTGAGACAGCCTTCTTCCTTTTGTTCCAACCTGACCTTTGCAGAAGAGAAATAGGGGTCTCTCATGTCTGGTCTAGTCAAGATGTCTCTAGGGACTCTAGCCAAGATCATCTAAGACTGATAGATGACCTCTCCTTACAAACATACATACATACATTTATGCCATTGTTGAGTTGTTTCAATCATATCTAACTCTTCTTGAACCCATTTGGGATTTTCTTGGCAAAGATACTGGACATACATTTATACACAGATACACACACACACACACACACACACACGCGCACACACAATTTTGACAGCATTATAGGTGTCAAGCTGGGAATGGGGGGCAGGTGGCAGGCTGTTGTCTGGCTTAATTGCTTCTCCTTTTTTCCCTCAGGTCTCTGGGCACCCTGGCAGGAGGCATGACCTGTGAATGGCTGCAGCAGTTCAGCTGGCAGACAGATTTCCTTAAAGTGGTGGTCTTGCTCTACCAACTGCCTGGTGGGGTTCGAGGGAGTCTGGTGAGAGACTTTACTACGTGCACTATAGGAAAAATAGTGATACCAGACACTGAGGGGAGGAAGGAGCAATGTTGGTATCAGATATCCAATTTAGGTTCCTGAAAACACTTCCTCACCCCCTCCCACAGAGGGCCTGTATTTGGGAGGAACTACAAAGAAGGATGGAAATGTCCGAGCTGGAGCTAGGAGGCCTGGGATCAGACCTGAATGGTCTGCAGCGGGAACTACTCTTCCAATTACCGTAGGTGCTGGGGTCCAATGTCATGGGGTGACAAAGTTCCAGGAGGCCTACTGTGGGGAAGATGGGAATTTTGCCATTAGGAGATGCTGTCAAAAGTGGTTATTTCCTGCCTTGGATCACAGTGCCTTTCATAGTGTTTAATAAGTGCTTGTTGGGCAGGGTTGGGTTGGATTGGATTGGATTGGGTCACTCAGATTACTTCTGGATCAATAGGTAAGTAAGGATTCTGGTTAAAATGACTATTTCTATTGGTTGGCAACCCAAAAATGCACCCCAGGAGTGAGAGAAGTAAAGGAGTACATCGTCTTCATGTTTATCTCCATGCTTTGCTTCCACTGCAACATGTATGTGAACTGTGTTGCTGGAGATTTTGGGGAAGTGAGTGGGGATGATCTCAGTGCTTACCTAGGAATGAAGCAGTGATAAAAAGTAAATTCTAATGTCATATTTCTGAACCTTTCTCCAGCCTCTCCAGAGACTTCAGTCTCTCCACTAAAACTAACTATATTGTCTGGCCCAATTTCAAAGTTGTCATCTCTGGTTTCCTATATCAGAGAAATAGGACTACTTCCAGTGTCATTTTCATGCAAAGATGTGTGGGTTCTATTACATCACTTCCTGTCTGAGAGACTGCACCCTTCCCCCTCCCCCAACTTCTTAGTAGAATGGGAAAATGTCAGAAGACCTGTTTCCTAGCTTTGTCTTTCCCCTTGTGCTGTGACTTTGGACAACCCTATTTGGGTTCCAGTTTTGTAATTTGTAAAATGGATTATTAAATTAAAATTAATTTTTGTCTCACCTCAGAGTATTGTCGTGAAGATCAAATTAGGTAATGGATATGGAAGTACCTTGAAAATTTTGCAAAGTGTTATAAAAATGATAGGTTCTATTATTGTCCCTTCCTATTTGGTACATTCCATTATGTCACGGTCTTTTGGAGCCAGCATCAAGTGGATTGAACTGGAGGGCTGTCTCAATACCATGTCCTTTTCAGAGGACCTGAAACCATACCACTTCTATTCTCCTCTCACTTCAAGTGCAATCTTGGGGGAAAAAGTCAGGGATATTTCATTTCATTTCCTGTTCAAGAATAGGAATAAGGGGTTCTGCTGGTATTGTACTGTAGCTGTGGCCTCTCTGATGTCACTGCCTATTCAGGGACACTTTGCTGTCTTGGGACTTTGGGGTTATCTGGTGTCACTTTCTGACTGGACTTAGTTACTAACTGATACTTAACTCTTGTAGAGTCCAGCTGATTGACAGGCTGTCCAATGATTCCATTCTCTTGGTACTGGAGCTGGTACGAGGAGACCCTGAGCAATTCCTGGTGCTGCCCCCGCTCCGACGAGAAGCCTTGGCAGAGAGGGCACTACGAAGCCTGGTAAGGGCCTTCCCTTCTTATACTTTAAAAGGCGTTGCCCCTCTGAACCACTTGAGTTTTCCTTATCCTTCAGGATCTCAGATTCCCTTAGGCATTAGACTCTTTCCTAGGGCCTCCCTATTCTATTTCCTAGACCTATCCACAAATCCTGCATCTCACCTACCCCCGGGTTCTATCTCTTCAGAGTCCAGATCAAGAAGAATCTCAGGGAACAACTCCCAGTCTCCCAGGCCTAGCCTTTTTTAGCTGGGCTCATTGTTCAAGAATATTTTGAGGGCCAGAGTGGAATGGAGAATCAAAGAATCACAGGGTCCAGGAAGGTCAGAGGTTTTGGGACTTTGGTCAGTAATTGTGGTGTTTTGAGACAGAGGTCAAAGTGCCCTGGGCTTGCTGCTTTCCTCAGGCTCCACAGGACATCCCACTCTCAGGGGAAGTGCTGGAGGCTTTGGGCCCTCTGGTTGGATCCCTGGGGACAGAGAGCATAGGCCGGATCCCTCCACAGACTCTGCTGGCCCACCTCAACCGGCTGCAGAACTTCTGCCTGGGAGAACCATTTACCACAGAATTGGGATGCTTGCTGTTGCATGAGTCTGCATTTGGGTATGGACCTTCAGGAGTCTAGAACTCCATTTCTTTGCTCAGAATCCTTGAATCCTAACTCTACCCAACTTCTAAGACCTCATTTATAATATTGCTTCTCGACCCCTAGTCTTCTCCAGCTCTCCTTCTCCTAGGTTCCTGGTTTTTTTTCTTGATCTAAATCCCCTCTTCTGTTGGCACTGACTTCACCACAAATTCCCCAGGCGGCCAGAACTCTGGAGCCGAGATGAAGTGGAGCAGGCTGGACGCCTGGTGTTGACTTTATCCTCTCAAGCCATTCTTCTACTGCCCAGGGTGAGGTGGGGAGGGCATAGAATTCCATCCACTAAAAAGTGGGTAATTGACACATAAATTAGTAGGGCATGAAGAAACATAGAGGGAGGGCAGAAAAAGGAGAGAGGCATTAGGCATGTATGAGGAGGGCCATAGAGGGGGCAAAGGCTTTAAACCGAGACATCTGGCTTTGGCTGCCTCCATGTCTTCCAACCTCTTTGATTTCAGGAGGCCTTGGGGCCTGAGACCCTGGAGCGACTTCTAGAAAGGCAGCAGAGCTGGGAGCAGAGCAGGGCTGGCCAACTGTGTGGAATTCCAGAGCTAGGCCTCAGAAAAGCAGCCCTGGTGACTGGGGTTGTCCAGGCAGAAGGTGAAGATGAACCAGGTGAGAGCCCCCCAACTTCTTAGACTTCCTATATGGTGCAATAAGAAAGGGTACACAGGGAGTGGAGACAAGTTCTAATTCTAATCACTAACTTGCTTTATGACTTTGAGCAAGTAACTTCATCTTTTGGTGACTTTGCTTGTAAACAGAAGATTTAAAGTCCTCTCTGGCTCTTAACATGCTGTGATTCCATAGCTCTCCATAACCTTTCTGCTGCTCCCTGGACTCTCTTAGCTCAGCCTTCCACCATATCTCTCCTCTCCCCAATGCTTTCTGCCCCACCTTCCCTCTCCTCAATGTCTTACTGCATCATTGTCTCTGATGCAGATATGGCAACCATTAAAATGGCAGACTGTGATGCCCCTCTTCGTTCATAAAAAAAGTAAGGGCTATTGCTTTCAGAGGAGCCCTGTGAGGCCAGGCTTTTAGTTCTGCATTGCCTCTCTCTGGCCCTCCCTTGTCCCTCAGATCCTGTGCCCACCTGTGCAGATGTTCGGGGGACATTCCCAGGAGCTTGGTCAACAGCACAGATTGAAGAAATGGGACTCTCTGACTTCGAGGACTGCCTGGGCTTGTTTGCAAAAGACCCCAGTCTTGGGCCTGAGGAATTACGAGCAGCAATGGGCAAGGCAAAAGAGGTCAAGCAGAGGGCTGGGAGTACATAGAAGTCAATGGGGGTGATCAGTATAGGAACATGAAAACAAAGATGTTTGAGGATGAGGAGAGGAAAGGGGATGGCAACAGGAGAAAAGGGGCCAGACAGAACCCCTTCTTGAGCAGGTGGCCAAAGGAATAGTTTGCTATGTTTCCCTAAAGGGAACCTGAATTTCAAACTTCCTTCCTCTTAGTTGTGGGGTCCCCCTCAAGGACTTCATCCTGAGCAGATCCTCCAGCTGGGTCGGCTATTAATAGGGCTGGGAGAGCGTGAGCTCCAGGAATTGACTCTGGTTGACTGGGCAGTGCTGGGAGCCTTGGGACAGTTGGAAGGCTGGAGCAAAAATCAGGTGATTACTTCCAAAGGACTCAGGGGTCTCAGACCCTTAGGTATGTCCAGGCTCTTGGATCTTTTCTTTGAGACTTCTGTTTCTCAACCACCCTACATCTTTTCTTTTTAATTTCCCCCATCATCCCTATAACCCTATGATGCCATGTTCTCTGTGCTACAGGGTCTCCTTCAACTATTCCATATATTCCTTTCAACTTCTCATATGTCCCTAGACCTCAGCCCTGGACACTTAGCCTTCCCCTTAGGCTCTGTGCGGTCAATGGCATCACAACAATGGTTGAGAGCATCACAGAGCTGAAAGGGATCTCACTTATATGGCATGTACCTATCTTCTTAAAACTGGAAATTTTTTAAAGAATCTATTTGGTATTAAATTTCTATAACCATGATGCCTTCCCCTCTATCATCTCCCCCTTGGTTCCCATATCCCCGTACCTTCCAGCTCCAGGTCATTGTCTCCAGCTTCTTACGCCAGAGTGGCCGACATGTGAGGAACCTGGATTTTACTCACCTAACTGCCCTTGGCCATGCAATCTGTGGCCTTCGGCCAGATGAGATACAGCATATCAACAATCGGGAGTTCAGGTCCTTTGTGGTGTGGACAATGAGGGGAAGGGTGGGTTTATTGGCAAAGGTCATCAAACAGGGGTCCCTAGGAAAGTGTGGGCAAAGAAAGAAAATCCCAGTTCGGAGGCTAAGTTTCATTTGTCAAAGTAGCTCCTTTCTGCCCTACGACCATGCCCTGGTTTCAATTGTCCACAGCAAGGCCGTTCTCTTCCTGGGCTTCCTGCCCCTCCAGTGCTCTGAGGAACAGCTAGAGGCCCTGGCTCACCTGCTTGTGTTGCCTGGAGGCTTTGGACTAGTCAGTAATTGGGGGCCTGAGATCTTTACTGAAGTTGGCTCAGTTGCAGGTAGGAAGACAGGATGTGCTGGAGATAGGGGAGGGCAATAACAATGGGCAAAGGGTCTCTGGTTTGAGTGGTGGGGGAGGGTACTTTCTAAGGGACTAATGGGATTTTCAAGGTGAAGAAATGAGGAAGGGGTCTAGGTGAAAGATTTGGGGGGAGTCTGTGAATAAAGGATTAATGGGCACAGTCCATAGTAGGACCTAAGTGCTTCACTCTAACTGGCTCTCTAGCTGGGCTCCCAGACCTGGCGCTTTCAGCACTGCTTCGGGGACAGATCAGGGGCCTCACTCCATTAGCCATTGCTGTTATGCCAGCACCCAAGTTTGCTGTGAGTACCAACAGTGGGATTGGGTACAGGAAAGCAGGGCACAGAGAGTTGGGATTGAGGGAGAATAATGTCAATTCACCAGGTGGTATTCGGCCCTGTCCAGCTTTCTGGTTTCACCAGTGCTCAGGCTCTGGCCATCACACCTGAGCAAATGGCCTTCCTGAGCCCTGAGCAGCGTCAAGCAGTCATCTGGGCTCAGCATGAGGGAAAGGAGAGCCTAGAACAGCTGGGTGAGTGATCAGTTTTGTAATTTGATTTCTCCATCTCCACAGCCTGTTCTTGACTCCCAGGATCTGACCCCTATTCTCCTGTGATATATGGTTCTTTGTCCCTCATGCTACTAGTCTAGGCAATACCTGGGGTGAAGGGGTCCATAGACAGAGGAGCTGGGTTCCAAGTAGATCCCTGAGAAGTAGAAATCAATCCCTTTTTTTTTCTTTATCTTTCTGCAGGGCGTAACACAGCTTGGGGCCTCCAGGAACAGACAGTTTCTTTCTGGACCCCAATACTGATTATTTTCCTACTTGGCTGTTTACCTTGAAGCTGAGGGTCTGGGGAGCCAAGAAGGGAAGCTGATGGAAGAAGGGCCTGTGGTCACATTTAGTAAAGTATAAATGGAAGGGTGCCTAGTTGTTATTTATATTTGTAATTTGTAATATATAACAAAGGCTAAAAAGGAAAATGCTGATGCTTCCCATCTACTTGAAGTTTAGCATGGCCTGGCCCCCAAGATCTTTTGTCTACCTCCAGCAATTTACTACCTCTTTCAGACCTTTTCCCCTTTTCTTTTTTTAGGATTAGTTTCCTGTCACTCTATATAGCATCAGAAATTACAGACAACTAGAGCATAACAAGTGGGTTTTACTGGGTCAAGGGTCAGATTCACAGTTGGCAGGAGAGGGTATTGGCTGAATAATTGGCTGAGAGCTTGGGAGGATCTATGGGCAGTTGGAAAGTTAATTCTTGGTGTTGACAATGGGTGCAGGCACACGGATGTCTTGTCCTCTCTCTAGCCGCCGCTCACAGTCAATCAGGTAGTTGACCCCATCAATGACAAGCTGCACCAGCTCCACCTGGAAGGCATTGACTGGTTTTGACTCTCCTAACATGCACTCTGGGAAAAGACTCAGATCTTGTCATCCATATTCCCTGGAGGTTCTTTCCTGATCCTCACCTCCCTCCTTCTAACCAACCCCTAAGATTTCATTTCCAATGACTTCCCCAACCCCAAGTTTCACCTCAGATTTGCACCATCTTCTTGGATTTCATTTGGACTTGTCCTTCTAGCTTTTCTAGGATCTGCCACTCTTAACCCCTGTCCCCTGATACCCAAATACCCTCCTGCAGGTTCTCACCTCTGATTTGCCTAGCCGATCCAAGTTGGAAATGTCAAAAGTGCTGCCTGTGGCTGCTGTGTCCACCCCACCAGTTCCACGTTTTTGTAGCCTTAGGTTCTCTAAGATCTTGGCGAATCGACTGTCCTAGAGGGGAAATGGCATGGAAGACAGAGTTAGGAAAGAGCAAGGCAGGTCCTCCATGGCCTGGGGCTGAGTATTCTGTTAGAACTCTTCGTCTTACTCAGAATTCTCCCATTATCCCCCCACTTTCCCTTTGGCAACAATGTGTGCCTACCCCCAACACTATTTTACTCTTCCCCTCCCTCAGCTCTTTCACCTTGCTTAACAGGGGCAGTTTGACATGTACGCCTGCTCGAAGTCCAGTTCCCAAATTAGAAGGGCAAGTCAGGATGTAACCCAAACGCTCATTCCACATGAACTCCCAGCCACGTTCTTGGATTAGACGTTCCACCTGAGACACATAGACTCTCTTAGCTAAAATCATGGGCACATGGATCCTCTTTTAGGTGAAATGACAAGGATTCAGGAATCTAGATAGAACTGGGAAAATAAGAACACTTTCTCTAGGTAGATTCTTAAAGACAAAGTTACCTTAGGGACTAAAACCAGGATAGGAGAGGCTCCTGATTTACTGTCAGAACTATTTCCTTCAGTTAGAAACCCATTGACACAAAGATTAGTAGCAGAATTAGAGAAACAATAAGTTTTCCCATTGGTTTGGGAATTCTCCCTCATACTTGCTAGAAGCTGTGTAAATTGTTCATCTAGACACTGGAACACAGGAATTCCCTTCTCTCTTCTCCTGAAATGCTTAGCTAGAATTAAATATATGGGAACATGCATGTAGAATTTGAAATAGAGGGGCTACTTAAGTTAGAACTTAACATGGGAACTCAGTTCCAAATAGAATTGGTGACTTCTTCCTTCTCTAGAACTTTGGAAATTTTTCCTACACTCCTCAAATGATTCCAGTGGCCACTTAGCCAATTGGAACCTCAGCCATCCCACTCATTGGCTAAAGCCATAGTACCATAATAAAAATAAAAGGGTCCAGAAGTTAGGCTTACCTTGTGTTAGAACTAGGAAGATGGAGTATTTTCTACTACAGTAATGAACACACTCATTCCCTTTCTCTGTATAGAACCACAGATTTCCCTTGGGCTGAATCTAGGGGCATGACTCAAATTCTACCCAATCTCACACATAGCCTCCCCCCTAGGCTTTGTCATTCTAAATCAGATCATATACTCCTTCCCCTCAGGGATCCCCCAAGGTCCCCACCTACTTCAAAGACATGAATATCTTTATCTTCTGTTTCCCATTTAGCCTCCCAACCAATTCCTCAGCCCCTTCCCCTCCAACCTCCTTGAGCCCCCGGCAGAATCTCTCGAACACTCTTTTCATGTTGCCACCCTTTTCCATTGAGATGACCCGTGTGTGATCCTCCTCATTCACCCAGATCAAGAAGCTTTTTTCATTGTTGTGCCTGAGGGAGTGGAGGTATAGGATCAGGAGGTAGGAATAGAGTGAGGGTTGAGTGAAGAGTCATGGAAAAATGTAAGAATAGAGGGCAAAGGATTGAAGAAGAAAAGGTACATATTGCATACCATATTCCTCGAGCATCTGGCCAGTCTCGGGCCATTCCTGCTGCTGTCAGCAAGGGAGACACAGGCTTGTCAAATAGGAAGTGGTCCTGGGGGGAGTTAAGGGGAATGGTATAAACATCTTTGCAGGTCTTCCATCACTTTAGCCTCTGGGCCTGTCCCAGCTTCATTAGTCACACCTCATTCAGCCTCTCCCAACTCTTGTTTCTCATCCTACCCACTCCCAGTACTCCTCCTTAGGGCCCCTCACATCAATAAGCTGCTGTTGCTCAGCCTCAGTCATCTCGCTGAGCCGGTAATATCGTCCAGCCAGGTCACCCTGCAGGCCACTCAGTGCTTCCACTACAACTCGTTCCACTTCCCGTCGCTCAGCCCTTGTACAGGCAGGGGGTAGACTGAGTCCCCTGATGCTTCGGCCAGTCCGGACTCTTGAGGATAATACATACCTCTCATCAAAGTGGCCTGCTCGAATCTAGAAGATTTGGAAGATTAGTTAAGGATACTAAAGCGTGATATAGTATGTGGACCTAAGAGGTCCTAGGGATTAGGGACATCCTAGCTGCTCTATCCTGCATATGCACAAGGAGGTAAGATGCATATAGGATACCACATAAGTCATTTCCCCAAATGTGGAAATTCTTTCAAAACACCCCTCTATGTGATGTGGTAACTCTACCACAGGAACTATCTTATTCTTCCTGAACTTGCTTTCCTTTAAGATGCTTCCTCCCCCACATCAAGATGAGGATCCAGATGCCAAATTCTTATATACGGTCTTGGAGGTCAAGAAATCAGCAAAGTCAAGGGAATGGAACACCAAAAATTCAGAGGGATCATGAGACAAAAATGGTACAAATTAAATGGCTTAGAATCTGTTTGGGTATTCAGTGTTCACCTTGCTGGCATCCAAGTCTGTGGTATGCTTCATTGTTCGGGGATCATAGCCATTATGTCTTTCTTGGATCACAGGGTCAAAAAGCTCAGCAAATACCTAGGGAAATTATGGGGGGAAGGGTGACCAATGGAGAAAGACAAATTTTCCTATGTTATCCTCCAGGAACTCAGTCTTAGATTGATTTCATTGAGACAGAAAACTTGAGTACAGGAGAATACAGGGTCAGAGGGTAAGGTTTGGGGTCACTGGAAAGAAGAAACCAGGATTCTGTGAGGAAGGGGTGGAGGTCACTGGGAAAGAGGAGTTAGGGTCAATGGGAGAAGTTCAGGGGTCCACCCACCTCATAGGTCTCTTCATCTCCAGCTACCATGCCCACAGTCTTGATGAAAGGGTGACCAGGATTGTCCACACCAGTCTGGATACACTGGTCTAGTGTCCATCCTGTGGGCGTGGTCTTGTCGCAGAGCCGGGCATAAACAGCTGGAGTCAGGTGACTAGCCATACAGTTGTTATGTTTTCGAAGGTCAGGGTACTCTGCACTGAGGAGGGGTACAGGAGTCATCATAGGGGAAACGGGACAGAAACCAAGCATAGCCTTACTGGGATCTGCCCAGAAGCTTAAGCTCATGTGTGTGACCTCCTATTGTCTTTTTCCCCCCACAATGGGAAGATGTGCAATGTGGAGAAGAGAGGGATTATAGAGAGAGAGATGCTGTAATAATCGCTTTAGGGATCCTTCTGGCTTGTTCTCCCTACGTCAGTCATATACAATCTTTAGCCACACATCCTAAACAGCTCAGTTTTCCCAAACCTACTCAGTGCCATTCTCTCAGGAATACAAAAGTAGGACTCAGGGAAGAGAGGAATCTGAATGAGCTAGCAGAGGATGCTTGGCAGAAGAATTATAAATGGCAGGAATAGATCAGAGAGCCCCCAACCTGCCTGAGCAGATAGAGAGTGACCAGAACTCTACAGGGCAGTGTGGGGCTTTGGGGGCGGGGCATTTAGTAACAGGTCTCCAGGAATGTGTCCCATGGCTTCAGCTCGCATTCCCATCCCTGACCCTCCAGTGACAGCCTCCCTGTTTTAGTGTCAAGGTTAATATAGTCGTTCTTCGAACCCTGGTTCCCAATCTCCATCCTCATCTTCCCATCACCGCCCTGGGCACCCCATTCCTCAGGCGCTGATACCTGGGTGGGTACAGCCTTCTTCGATCGCCAGCGGCTCGTAGTGGGTCCGGGCGGAGCAGATACCCAGCAGCCAGAGACCCTGCGCCGGCCACAGCAAGAAGCCTGAGTCCTGGGCGGGCAGAGAATAATCGGGAGAAGGAACTAGCCATGGCGTGGGGGCCGGGTACTCGATCTGGGAGTTAGAGCTGGAGCAGGGGCCCAAAGCGAACCAGAGGCCGAAAGCTAGATCTGGCGCTGGAAGGGGGCCGGAGCTGGGCCAGAACCGATGCTGGAGCAGAAGGCGAAGTGGTTGGAGACCGGGTAGAAATTGGAGCCAGAGGCTGGCACTCGAGCTGCGTGGAGAAGCGCAGTGAGCTAGGGGGGTATGCGGGACAGAAAGGGTGGGGGGGAGAGGCTGGAGCCGCAGTCCCTAGGGGAGGGTTTCACCGAGGCCCCGCCTTCTACCCTACCCTCGCAGTATGGGGGGGGGGGGGTGTTGTGTCATCTAGGAGCAGGCAATTGAGAGGGAAGAAGGAGGGGCCCCTCAGTCTAAGGAACGCCCACAGCAATCCTGGGGCTCTCTTCTTCCCAATTTCAGCACCAAACAGCGGACAGCGCTCGTAGGAGGTGCGGCACCCGGATACCTGCCAGCCCCTGGAACGCCCAGTTTAATTTGTAACCAGAGAAGTCTACGACGTGGGTGTGAAAGGCGACATTGTCTGACACCCCCGACTTTTCCTCTTTACTGAGCTTGCCCTACCACCATCTCTTCCTTAGGAGAGGCGGCGCCTTAGAAACCTAGAGAAAAGGGGGAACCCACTCAGACACCAAAGGGAGAAGCAAAGGGGTCAGAGACTGAGGTCGACATAGACTAATGCAAACAAGCAGTCACATAGATACACAGAGAAGCAGAAAGAGGCAAGTGGAGTCTGGGTGAGGCATCCACTTGCTCAAGGTCACCCTTTCCTTAGAAACAGGAAGAAGATTCAGGTGTCTGGCTACCAGCCCTGTGCTTGCTTTTTCACAAGGTTAGGGGAGATTCAGAAGAGCCTTTTTTCACCCTCAAAAAAAAAACTCCTGCCTCCACTTACACTGTGTACCCTGGCACCTGCCCCATGGTCCAAAGCTGATGCCCTGTTCACCCAGAATCTCCCAGTCCCCACTCCTCAGCCCATCTTTCCCTCCACCCTACTGCCTCCCATTTTTCCTTTTCTCAACCCTGGACCTGATCAGTTGTCTGAAGTCACAAGCTTCCGGTCAGCTTCTCTGTCAGACTTTGTGGAGTGTGGAAGTTGGTTTGCCAGGGAATTTTCTTCCTCTCTCGGCTCTTCCTTTTCCCCAGTCTCAGGGCTGGAGGGGAGTGAATGAAGGGTGGAGTAAAGAGTAGGGGTGTGGTTAGGAGATTGGGTATATGGGGATAGGACTGGCAGGCACAGAGCTCTTGGCCTTTCAACCCAACGTAATCGTTTCCTCTCTTGGATCTTTAATGCTGATTAATCCAGCTTTTAAGGTCTATTCAGGCACAAGGGCATGGGGTCATCAGAGGATCTGGTGCCCCTTCAATACACCACCACCCAACCCCATCTTTTCTCCTCCCTCTTCCCTTGAGTGACTTTGAATGAATAGCTGGCTTGGCCCCAGCAGTTATAGGTGTGGCTCCAGGTGTGTCTTGACCTTCAAATTTAGCCTGTCGTGTCAGGAAAGAAAGAGAGAAACCAAAAGGGGAGGAGTGTAGAGAAAGGGAAGAGTGGGGCAGATTAGCTAGAGAAGCAGTCCAGCGATTTCTTTTCTTTACCTGACAAACCAAAACTCCATGTCTGTATGGAAATCTTTGGGGAGAATTAATTGAGAAAGAGGTGTTCTCACTCCATAATAGCTTTCTTTCCTAGTGCTGAGATCTTAGCACTTTCATTCTCTTCAAGATCCTATTGTTCTCTCCACCCTGGGCAAAGTTTTCCTCCGAGTGAGGTACCTTCAGAAACCATCAGACAAATGCTTCTCTCCAGCTCCAGGGATCTTAACAATCCTTCCTGAGGTGGAGTAATTGCTAAAATGTGGATGAACTTACACCTCTGAAGAGGATGAATATTACTTGTGCTTGTGGGATTATAATTCAGATAAAAGGAGAGAGGGATAAAGTTCATTGGAAGTGAACATAATTGCTCAGGTAAGAGAGGGAGGAGTAAATCAGGTGTAGCAAGAGAGTTTTACGGTCAGAGCGTGGGTAGTTATGAGAATTAGGGGGTGAAAGTAAAGGTTGGAAGGAAGTACTACGTGTGGGAGGAGGGTAGGGACTTGCCTAGGGAGCCAAGAAATTACCTACATTAACAGGGTAGTTAGGATAATTACCTCATTTGGAGAATACCTGGTCAAAGGGATATAATTATCAGGAGGAAGGCATAATATGCAGTCAGAAGGTTATTTACTTCAATGAAGAAATTGTAGGGAAAGTGCCTAGAATATCTATGGGGTCAGTCCTTGGAGTCATTGCCATCTTTCTTTAGGCCTTTACATTAGCATAATGTGGAGTCTGGTAAAAATAGTGTAGTGAAGTGTCAGGGATCTAACAACTTCTGAGGATGAGATCAACTCCCCAGTTCTAGAAGAAAGGAGAGGAAATCAATAATGGATGGGGGAACTTCCCTTATGGAGACCTTCAATACAGAATGACTTGATAGAGATCAGGTTGAGTGAAGTAGGGGGAAAGTTGGCATTTTTCCTCTCTAAAAACTTTTCTACTTAGGCATCTTTTCATCTCTCTGGTCTTCAACTTGCATTAATTTTCTCTGTGGTGTCCCTGACTTAAGCATATATGAAGTTCTAGTCTCTCCCCTGAACTCGAGTCCTGAATCACCAGCTGCTTACTGGACATTTCCACCTGTATATCACATAGGCATTTCAAAGTCAACATGTCTAACGGAAATCATTATCTTTCCCTCAAATTTACCCTCTTCTTAATTTTTCTTTTCCTGTCAAGGGACTCATCATCTTTCTAGTCATCCAGTTTCACAATCTTGGAATTACCCTCTATTTGTAGCTCCTCCTCACTCTAAATTATGAATTAGCTGTCAAGTCTTGTGAAATCTACCTCCAGGACATCTCTTGAATCCTAGGTTGTTGTGAAGGCTCAAATGAGATAATGGATGTTTAAAAGCATTTTGCAAATCTTAAAGCACTACATCGATGTCAATAATAATAATAATATGTACTATTGTTATTATTATTATTAACCTATAGTCACCATGCCTCTAGTCTGATGATGACTTCATTCTCTGAGTCTTCAACTGCATTTCTACTGTGGTTTATAGAGCAATACAGAGACGTGCTGGTAAATATTTGACAACTGGGCTGGGGAAGGGCCAGAAATAGTGTATTGACTCATACTTTTAAGTTCAATCTGCATTATAAACACTTTCTTAAGGGTTTAGACAATCTTAAGGGTCTAGACAATCAACAAAACAATAAATCAAGCCTTGATTTGTAGAAATTGAAGGATTTCTGAGGGATAAATGCTCATGCTCAACATTTAACAAACAGTTGGCTTGCATCTGTATCCTTCCTACCCACATGGTCACTTTACTTCAGGTCCTTATTTCCTCTTACCTATACTATTGCAATAGCCTGGGGCTCAGCTGATAGAACACTCACCCTGGAGTCAGGAAATCTCATCTTCTTAAGTTCAAATATGGCCTCAGACATTTACTATCTGTGTGACCCTGGGCAAGTCACTTAACCTTGTATGCCTCAGTTTCCTCATCTGTGAAATTAGCTGGGAAATTAAATGGCAAACCACTCCGGTATCTTTGCCAAGAAAACCCCAAATGGGGTCATGAAGAGTTGACAAGATTGAACAATAGCAACAACAGGCTAATTGGTCTCCCAAACTCAAAATCTTTCCCCAAACCAATCTGCTATACAAATGTCAAAGTGATTTTCTTAAAGTAAACACCTGACCATATTGCTCCCCTGATTAACAAACTCCAGGGGCTCCTTTTTGTTTCTAGGATCGAACATGAACTCCTCCATTTGGCACTTAACAGCCTTCACGACCTAGCACCTTTTTAACCTTTACTCTCTCTTCGTTTTAGCTAAAGTGAGCTTTTTGCTGTTCATCAGGAATAAAAACATCCCATTTCCTATCTCCATTCCTTTGAAACTGCTCTAACCCATTCCTAGAATGCACTCCCTCTTTATCTCTGCTTCTTAGAATCCCTAGACTCCTTTCAAAACTCAGCTCAGTTACTACCTTCTTTCCACAAAAATACTTTGAATTTATTGTTGTGAATATGTATGCTTGCGTCTATGCTTATGTTCAAACAAAGAAAGTCTTTCATTTCAGTCTTTGTATTCCCTGAGACTAGCACAGCTCTTGGTATGCAGTAGACGCTTAATAAGTGCTTGTTTATTGTTTCTGCTATCTTTTTGTTCAATTTCTATCTTTGCTTCATTTTGGTATTCTCCAGTCTCTATAGTCTGTCTTTGTCTGTGCCTTTTGTTTGTAAACATTTTCAATCACTTATTCTGTATGTGTGCAACGTAAAGTACTTCAAACTGAATTAGCATTTACAAAACAGTGGGAGATAGGCCCTTTGACCTTTAGGGGATACATAGTTCATATATTGTTGTTTTCCTCCCCTCTCTCATCTCCTTTAAGTGTCGGCCGGCCAGTCACATTCTCTTCATCTGGCTCCCGGTCTTTGTCTTTAATCCTGGGGTTAAGAGTTGCAGGATGCGAGGAGGTGTAAAGAAAAGGATTTAAGAATCTTTCTAGTGGTAGCTGTGACCAGCACAAGGAGAGAGCTAGGCTGCACTTCCGCCAACGTAGCACCAGGGGGCGCGCTTCCTCCGAGAGCACCGGCCAACGCAGCCTGACGCTCGTCCCGGAGCGCGCCCGCCTCTGATTGGCGGTGCGGGGGAGGGGAAGTCGCGCTTTGATTGGGTCCCTGTCAGGTGCCCGCTGCCGGCAGGTTCGGCTGCGCCGGCGGAGAGAGGCGGGTGAGTGAGGGCCCCGGCAATGGGGGAGTGGCTGGGGGCTGGGGTCGGGGGCGGTGTCTGAGGTGGTCGCAAGCCCCGGGCCGCCTGGGCTTGGGGGTCGCGGTCTTTAGGTGCGAGCTCCGGGTTTGGAAAAGGGCTCAGGGGACACCGGTCCGTGTCAGCGTAGGCTGTGTGACCCGGGCTGAGTGGGGGGGCGGTCAATGTCGGGGGCGATGGGGGAGGGGGGAGAGCTTTCTGAAGAGGGGGAGGAGGCCTTCGGGTGAGGGGTCATCCGAGGGTCATTGTCAGGGGTTATTGCGGAGCCCCAAGGGAGCAAATCACGGCTTGTTCTCTGCTACGGAGGTGGGGGGGGGGGAAGGGGAGGGAAGGAAGAGAAGGGAAGGGGAGAACGTGGGGGTGCAGAAGAGAAGGGGGGTGAGTGTGAGGAGCCCTCTGGAGACAGGCAAGGATCTGGGGAAGGTTGGTGTAGTAAAGAGGTGGGGGAATCCCCCTTGGGGGTGAAAAGAGTGCTGGAAGACGTGGGATGCTTCTTGTTTTGGGGGGCGGGGAGAATTCTGCCTGGAGCCTAAAGTCGTTCTTCCCATCCACGAAAACCCCCATGAAATGTTCTAACTTGGAACTGTTGCATGCAGCCCTAAATTCTAATTAAGAGGATTCCCGAAATGCTTTTGATTCAGGGATGGGGTAAGGAATTTGGGTGCCTTAGGCAAGGTTTTGAAAATGTTGCTTCCCTCATTTTGACCAGCTCCTCCACTTTTCCATTCCCCCTACCCTCCGTCAGCCCTTCCACTCTGCTCCCCACCCCCCCAACTGCCTCCCTTCCTCCTATCGCTCTCCCCTACCCCGGTACTCCCTTTCCCTCCCAAACCCTCTTTCCTCTTCCTCCCACTTTCCTTGCGAGGCTTTGAGCCTTCATTGTAGCAATGCATCTTATCACAAAATAAATACTTATGTGCCATGGAGAGCGGAACTTTCTGGCAGAAAAAAAAGTGTGCATTCATAAAAATCAATATTAAAAGTACCCTTCGTTGTGGTTCTCAATATATTTGTAACTTGGCCACCCCCCATCCCAGTTTCGCTTTCATCTCAAGGTTTTTTCCTGCTCCTTCACTCCACCCCACCTCTGCTCTTCCCTACCCCAGCCCCCCATTCCTGATCCAGTGCAGGAGTCCCCTAGAGAGGAGACTGCTTTCCTTTTTCTCTGTTGATTCAGTTCAAAGTGAGTGAGGCTGCCATTTAGCCTAGAGCAGAATCTGAGGTTTTATTCTTTGTTACCATCTTATATTGGAGGGGAGGAGGAGGAGGAGGAGGGAGAGAATGGAAAGGTAGTGGGAGGGGCTTGGCAGGGATATACTGACCCCAGCTTCTTGAAAAGATACATAGAAGTAAATCTTACTGTAATCAAAATATATGCCTGTTCTCTCACACAAGCCTCCTTCATAGCAAGCCCAGGCCTATGATTGCTGTGGACATTTTCTGTTCTCACTTTCTTGATGTCCTCCTCTAAGGAAAGGGTTCTTAACCTTTTTTTGTGTGTGTCATGGACCCCTTTTGACAGTCTGGTGAAACCTAGGGACCCCTTCTCAAAATAAAGTTTGCTTACATTCATAATTGAAGTAAATTCTAAACTTCAGTTAGACTTTAGTGAATATAAAGATGTTGTTTTTCCCATCCAAGTTTATGTACCTCCTGAAATCTATCCATGGGCTTCAGATTAAGAACCCTTACTCTAAGATTTCAGAGCATAGCCAGTGGTAATTCTTTCCTGATCTCAAGGAGTCTTTTCCCTTGATGAATAATGACTCCACCTGTCATTAACCTGGTTTTGTTACTTTGTTTATCCTTTTTCTAGTCCTTAAATATGGGCATCTTGCTCTTTACAGACATATTTGAGAATGTAAGGGGGTCCTCTTTTTTGCCTGTTCTCGGGCTTCTCTTTGGGCTAGTTTTTTGAGAGATAGCCATCAGCTCTTCTTTAACTATAGTCATAAAAAAACTTCTCACATTCGTTAAGTAAACCCTGACACAATCAAAGTGTATTCTTATTCCCCCACACAAGCCTTATTAATAGCAAGCCCAGCCTTATTGATGTTTATGGAGCTTCTTATTCTGAATACTTTAACCCAACACCCTTGTGTCTGTCACTGAAATGAAATGTGAAGTCAAGAAGACAAGCTGTTGTGAATTTAGAGCAAAACCAGAAGGGACTCCATGGGTGGAAGTGCACAGGATCAGAAGAATCCTAAACATGAGAGGAAATTCTGTTGCAGAGAAAGAACAGGGAGGACAGAAAAAATCTAAGCTGCTTAAACTCAGAACTGTACAGAGACTTGGGAACACTTATAAGGTATGAAAATCAGGCCAGGTCACTGAGTCCAGAGTAATAACAAAATGATATAGGCACAGAGGCATTCTACAAAACACACAAAAGGAAATAGGAAGATATTTTCAAGGCCTAGGAAGGGACCAAGGAAAATGCAGTTCTTTGAATAATGGTTGGGGGATAGGTAAAGGACATACACAGAAGACAAAAAAGATGGAGGTCTCTGTGGGAACAAGTCAATTATAATTACATAATTAGAGAAAACACCACTTGTAGTGGGAAGATTTAAAATCAAAACAAATTACTGAAGAACACTTTAAAAGATTGGATGAATTTAAATATATAACTTTCTTCCCAAGCTAAAGTAAACATTTATAGCATTTTCCAGAGTCTTTATTTATAACAACTCTGTGGGGTGGGGAGTACAAGTAGGAGTATTCTCATTTTGCAACTGAAGAAACTGAGTCTCAGATAAATTAAGTGGCTTGCTTAGGCCCACATTAGCAAGTGGCAGAGTCTGGATTTGAACCCAGGTCTTCAGATCCTAATTTTGGTGTTCTTTCTATAAGCCGTTCTACAGAACTTTCAAGCTGTTTTTTTGAGAATTTTTGCTGGCTGTTGTCCAAGGTAGAACCCTGTCCTGTGATACCTAGAGTTTAAGATCCCTGATGAGAGAAATGTGTGTCAAGCACTCAGCTCTCAGTCTGACAGTATATTGGTAGAAATGTGACTGCTGTTAGTCCAATCTCCCTAACAGTTTTATGGCCTTTTTTTGACGTCTAGTCTTTTGTACATTTCTTTGAATTGGAAAAGCTATGGGTTAGATGGAGGCTAGGATGTGAAAGGCTTTGAAGCAGTTGACACTGCAGTGGACTTCTGGGTTGAATTGGGGGTAATGATCTCAGGCAATGACAGCTGGCTTCATTCCACTTTTGTTAGGGTCCCTAGGCTTAGCACTGTGAGGATAGTGAGAGAGGTGGACTAAGAAAGTTCTAAATTGAGTTCTAAGTCTAGAATGTGACTGTCAGCCGTCTTTCTCAGCAAAGAACACCCCCTCCCCCCCACAGCCCTTTTTATGAGGGGCTGCTCCTCCCACTCGTTGCTGAAGACACTTTTCCATTGGAATACCTGAAGAAATGTCAGCCCCATAAGGGTTAACTTCCTGACTCTGGTAATAGTTTTCATAACCTTTGGCTATTCCCTTTTGCCTGCTTTTCTAACCTTTAATTATCACAACTTCTTTCACCTGGCATCTTCCTTCTTTCTTCCCTACTTATCATCTTGCACCTATTGTTTGTGATCTGCTATGGTCTCAGTGTAATCTTCTCAGTCTTGTTTCCCTGCTTTCCTTAGTGTCCTATGTAGTTCTCTCTCTACTATTCTATATTGGATATATTCTATATCGTCTGATGGAGTGCTGTCTTCTACAGATCGGGATGAGTGGGTCTCCTGGTGGGAATGTGGTCGCTGACGGCCAGTGAGATCGAGAGTGCCACGCCCCGCTTCTTTGTTGGAGCTGGGGATGAGGGGCTGGGCACCCAGAGAGCAGGCATGAGTATGGAAGAGAGTGAGAGTGAGCTCCTCGAAGATGAGGAAGATGAAGTGGTAAGTACATGAAGAATAAAAGGTATAATGGTGGTGCCACTATTACCAAGGGTAATAGTCAGTGGTGACCACTTCTTCACCCTCTAGAAAGGCATGGTCTATCTGCCTTCTATTGGCACATGGCTCTTTTCTGATTTAAGAGATGGCAGAGTAATAAAACAAACTACTTCATTTATAGAACCTTTGCTCTAGTAAACTCTCTAGAATCTAAGGGGTTGCTGGCTGTCTGGGTAACCTGATGCCTAGTCACAAAAATACCCTGCCATGCTCCTATGGAGAAGACATTATTCCATTGACAGCAGGAGTCCCTAAATTTTTCTTGGGGTGGGAGGAGGAGGGGGTACGCCTAGGGGTGGGAGCAGTGTTCCCTAGATTTGACTATGTCCTGTAGTTTATATATGGGGGAATCCAATGTCCTGGCAAAAGGGGAGGCTTTGTGTCCCTAGGAAGTCCTGACACCTTGTATGGAAGGTTTCTGACAACATCTTCCACCCTGTAGCCCATTGAACGGCAGATTATTGTTGGCATTTGTGCCATGACCAAGAAGTCCAAGTCCAAACCAATGACCCAGATCCTAGAACGACTATGCCGCTTTGACTACCTAACTGTGATTATTCTGGGTGAGGATGTTATCCTCAATGAGCCTGTGGAGAACTGGCCACCTTGCCACTGCCTCATCTCTTTCCACTCCAAAGGTAGGGACCTCAGCAAGAAAAAAGAGTAGAATGGGATTGGAAATTGTGGGATTTAGGAGTTTAGATTTGCCCTTCACAGTTTCATCTCACTGGGAGAGTGACAGTGAATGGGGGTGCTTATCCCTCCCGACACATTTAAAAAAAAATGCCACTTTGGGTGGGGGCTTACACACTCCAGATCTTAGGACAGTTCCATAGCTTCTAGAACCATAGGAAGTTGTGGGCTCCTGGAAATAATTCCAAAGGTTCTTTTGGATCTTTGGGAAGTGAGTCAGGGGTAGTGCTGGAGTCAATATATAGAGGGGCTCAGTGGAAACCGACAATTCTCATTTTTATAATGTTTGTGTCTTGGGTTCTGCCTTTCTGCTAGGCTTTCCTCTGGACAAAGCTGTTGCTTATGCGAAGCTCCGAAATCCCTTCCTCATCAATGATCTGACTATGCAGTATTATATCCAGGACAGGTATGGCTTCCTACTGGCCAGTCAAATATATGGGACTGCGTCTTCCTTCATTGTTGTCCACAGACTTAGTCTCCAGTATTTGGGCAGCCCATTTAGGGGAAGGGCAAAACCAGAAACTTGGTTCTCTCTCACACTGCGCTCTAATACCCTCATCTCCATCCCACCCCCACCCTTTTCCTCATACTTCCTTTAGCTAATAGTTTTGGGGTTGCAGGCGGGAAGTATACCGAATCCTACAAGAAGAGGGCATTGATCTGCCTCGATATGCTGTGCTTAATCGTGACCCTGCCCGGCCAGAGGGTGAGTATCCAGCTCTATCCTTTGCCCAGCCCCCTGGGCTTCAACCTAGCTCAGTGTCCTTCAGATTTTCTGCTATTACCAACTAAGTAGGGTTTTGGTTGTTTTATGGATGGGAGGGTTAGGGGTCTTGGGATAGGGCCTCTGGGGTGGTTCCTAGGTTGCAGAGATTGAGGCGCTGGGGGATTCCAGTGGTAGAAGAGGTGTGCCCAAGGCCCCTAGGACTGACCATATTCTACCTCTCAGAGTGCAACCTGATAGAGGGTGAGGACCAGGTGGAGGTGAATGGAGCTGTGTTTCCCAAACCATTTGTGGAGAAGCCAGTGAGTGCTGAGGATCACAACGTCTACATCTACTATCCCAGCACAGCTGGTGGGGGGAGCCAGCGCCTCTTTCGTAAGGTGTGGGGGCAGTCAGGGATATGGGGAGGGGCAGAGAGATTGGAAGGATAGGGATGGAATTGTGGGGTAAAGGCTGAAGGATTCAGGAACAAAATGGTGAGGGAGGGTGGACCCACATGTTTTTTACTCCCTCTCCTTTCCGTAGATTGGCAGCCGAAGCAGTGTGTACTCCCCTGAGAGCAGTGTCCGAAAGACTGGATCTTACATCTATGAGGAATTCATGCCCACAGATGGCACTGATGTCAAGGTTGCAGGGGAGGGAACAGGGTGTGGGTATACAGGTTACACAAATCACCATTTTGGAGGCAGAAGGGAACTCAGAGGCCATGTAATTCAGTCCTCTCATTTTAGAAATTCATTTCCTTCTCTTTATGTATGAGGAAAATGAGGCTCTGAGAATTTAAATGAATTACCCAAGGTCACACAGTTAAGGTGTTATTGTGGGGGTGGGGCAGTTGGAAGTATAAGAAAGGGTCTTACAAGATAAAAGCTGAGTGTGGGTTTGGTAATATACTGAAATTACAAGGTAAAGAGTGAAGATAGTGGGTTTGAAACATTTATGACTTTTGTGAAGTAGGGCTGGGAAGGCATTTGGTATATTGCAGTGAGGGTTTTTTAAAATAGAAAATGGAGGATAACACTGGGTCATGGTAGAGCATACGTCTGCCTCTGTAGTCTTGGATGAATGTTGATTTTCTTAGGTTCAAGATCTTTATTCTAAACTAAGCCTAAACATAATGTCCAAAGTCTCTCCTTTTAAAATGATTTATTTCCCATAGTTTCTCCAAGTATGTGTGTCATGATTGGCCTGAGGGAACTGTGTGACATGGATTTTTGTAGGTATATACGGTGGGGCCAGATTATGCCCATGCTGAAGCCCGAAAGTCTCCAGCATTAGATGGAAAGGTGGAAAGGGACAGTGAAGGGAAGGAGATTCGATACCCAGTCATGCTGACTGCCATGGAGAAGCTAGTGGCCAGGAAAGTCTGTGTTGCTTTCAAGGTAGAGGAAGATCCAAGTTGGTGGGATGGTGTTTTTGGTGAAGGGGAATATAGGATGAATGGGATGGTGGGGCAGGGTTAAAGGCACGAGGAATTTGGGAAGAAATTATTCCTCCAGCCTGGTTTTATAAGGATACCTTATTCTCCCACAGCAAACAGTCTGTGGGTTTGACCTTCTCCGTGCCAATGGTCACTCCTTTGTCTGTGATGTCAATGGCTTCAGCTTTGTCAAGAACTCAATGAAATACTATGATGACTGTGCCAAGATCTTGGGGTATGATATGGGAGACATTGGTTTGGGTGAGGGGAAGCCAGTCTAGGATTGGAGTTACCCTTTTTTTCCTGTTTAACAGAGATCTTCTCTTTTGCAGTTTTTTTTTTTTTTACCCTTGTAAGGAAGGATATTCCATTGTTTTTCTATGTCTTCTTCTTTCTAGGAATACCATAATGCGAGAGCTTGCCCCCCAGTTTCAGATTCCGTGGTCCATTCCCACAGAGGCTGAAGACATTCCTATTGTCCCCACCACATCTGGCACCATGTAAGAGAGAGAGAAGCTGTAGTTATTTACTCACAAAGATATCTGGAGCTTGGGATTCCCAGAACTGACTAATAAGCACCTATCACCTCTCCCTAGACTGACAAGGCGCTTCCTTTCACATAGTTTCCTTAGCTACACCCCCATTCCTTACTACAGATGGTACCCTTTTCCCTCCTAGGCATTAACGAAGAGGTTTGCTCACTGAGGTTGCTCTAACATATTCCTTCTTCCCAGGATGGAACTCCGCTGTGTCATTGCCATCATCCGTCATGGGGATCGAACTCCCAAACAGAAAATGAAGATGGAAGTTACACACCCCAGGTAAGAGGAGGGTCTGTATACTGAGTGAAGGCAGATAGTAGTTCTTGACTCTCTCACTTACGTTTTTCTTCACCCATCCATTCCCAGGTTCTTTGCACTGTTTGAGAAACATGGTGGCTACAAAACTGGGAAACTGAAACTGAAGAGGCCAGAGCAGCTGCAGGTAGGTAACTTGATTGTGAAGGGCACTCACTGTAGGTGGAAGGGATATGACTTTGGGAAATCTGTCTGGGAAAAATGTAAAGTGATCCTAAGATAGGTAACTGTTGGTCAAGAGTTTTGATCACATCCCATTATTCCCCCCCACTTCAGGAGGTGCTGGACATCACTCGGCTGTTGTTGGGAGAGCTGGAGAAGGACCCTGGTGGAGAGATTGAAGAGAAAACAGGAAAGCTGGAGCAGCTAAAGACTGTGTTGGAGATGTAAGGAGTGGGGTGAGAATAAGGGAGCCTGATATGGGCTGTTAAGCATGGAATCTGTGTCCTGGGGTTGGAATGGACAGTGGACCTTGTTCTTGGCAGGTATGGACACTTCTCAGGCATCAATAGAAAGGTACAGCTGACTTACTACCCCCATGGAACCAGAGTCTCTAATGAGGAGCAAGGTAAGATATACAACTCACTCTAGTTCTCTGAATCTCTAGCTTCCTAGACCTATAGAACACCCATTCTTTGCCCTACCTCCTTCATGCTTTTATAGTTTCATCCCCCAGCCTCTTCCTTCTCAGAATTATTGAGGCTAACAACCAGACTTCCACTCTGTACTACTTGGATGTTCTTAGAAGGTTACCCAGACCGAATTCACTACTTTCTACCTTTAGATCAACAGCGGGAAATCCTGGCCCCATCTCTGCTGCTGGTGTTAAAGTGGGGTGGGGAGCTGACTCCTGATGGTCGGGTCCAGGCTGAGGAGCTAGGACGAGCTTTTCGTTGCATGTACCCTGGGGGCCAGGGTGAGTGTGTTGAGGAGTAAATGTATGGTGGGTTTGAAACAAGATAAATATGGGTGAGTGGGGGAATAAAAAAAAATCACTGTGCAAGGAAAAGTTGAAGGGGGGGAGGAATAAATTCCTTCTTCCCTGCCTTAGGATCCTGACAGTTATCTATTTGTGGTCCTCTTCACTCCCAGGGGACTATGCTGGCTTCCCTGGTTGTGGGCTTCTACGACTCCATAGCACTTACCGCCATGACCTCAAGATCTATGCTTCAGATGAGGGTCGTGTACAGATGACGGCTGCAGCCTTTGCCAAGGTGTCCACCCTAACCCCAAAGTCATGGACATTGGCAGTTGGAAAAGCTGCTAATTTAGATGGAGGGTTAATGTAATGCAGGGATTTTGGGTGCTCATCACAGAAGGATAGGTTGGTGGCTGGATGACTGTATCTGACCCACTTCTGTTCTTCTGGGAATAGGAGGTGGGAGGTAGGGGCACCCCTGCCCCCACCAAGCCAGCTCTGTGTCTTCTCCATAGTCCCTTAGGCCCATTCCACCCCTCCACCATCAGGGCTGCTGGCCCAGAGAGGGGATTAACAACGCCCCCACTCCCCATGGCTCCTGTCATAGGGATTACTGGCACTGGAGGGGGAGCTGACGCCCATCCTGGTGCAAATGGTGAAGAGTGCCAACATGAATGGGCTTCTGGACAGTGATGGTGACTCTTTGAGCAGCTGCCAACACCGTGTGAAGGCACGACTACATCACATTCTACAACAGGATACACCCTTTGGCCCTGGAGACTATGAGCAGGTCTGAGCTTCCTTGTGCCCTGTCCTCCAGATATCTCTTTCTGGGTCCCATAAATAATACTGTCCACACCCTTTTCTGCTAATTACACAGTAACTGCATTTAGATAGTTAGATGTCCTGTCTTCATCTTTTGGTATTTGTGGAATCCTAGGGATTCCTTAAGGCGCTGTTTCCCCTTCTCCAGTGACCCTGCTTCATGACTGAGGATGCCTCAGGGTCTTGAAATGAAAACCATGATGGACTCAGATTGCATTTGTATTATAGGTTGGAATCTAGGCAGGAGACCTGCTTTGCCTTGGTGTTGCATGTAAGGAGCTCTTCTAAACCCAGCCTATTAAAGGAATTCCCTGTCTAAGTTCCTTTCTGAAATTCAGGGCTGGTTTAGAGTCACTCTGTCCCTAAGACAATCTGATCTCCAGGGTTAACATAGGCCTGGTAAGAAGATGACCATTTGCCAAATTGAGGTTAAACAACATCTCTCCATTTCCCCTTACTATTCCTGTTTTTGTTATTTTTGGGGGAACTTGAATGGACTGGGTAGCTGGATACTTTATGTGGGTTGATGTAAGGAGGGCTAAGTGACTCCACTTTCTCTTCTCTTGACCAGGATGTAATGCGTAACCTACTTTTCTGCACCTTGCTAAGTATGCAGCTGGACAGAGTTGACCTTTTATCCATTTTTTCCGTCCTGTAGCATTTACTATAAGTTGGACATGTAGGGTTCTAGGTTGCGTGAATTATCTCTGTACCATTTTAGGGCTTGTTTATATGACTAAGAACAATCACCTTCACTGACAAATCCTTCTTCACTTGTGCTGACCTCAGGCCCTTCTCTCTATCCCTGCCCCCTTTACTGACACTAATTGTCTCAGGCAATAGAGAACTCAGGCTAGTGTCTCTAGATACTAGTTATCCATAGACATGAATAGATATAAAATGTCTATCACAGGGAGCTAGCATGCGTTTGCTTTCTGATTACCCAGATCTGGGGGTCTGGTGAGGGGCCCTGAGCTCATGATGCTCTTTTCCTCTTGGTTTCCCCTAGTTGGCCCCTACTGGCAGCCTCTCTTTGCTCAACTCAATGGCCATAATTCAGAATCCTGTAGAGATTTGTAACCAGGTCTTTGCCCTGATTGAGAACCTCACACACCAGATCCGAGAACGACTGCAGGACCCCAAGTCAGCAGGTGGGTAAGAGCACTGCCATCTCTCCCCCAGGATATTGTCAAGGTTGTTTTGTCTCTTCCTCTGGGTGTCTGGGGGAATCCTTATCTTCCCTCTTGGACCCTGCATATTTGGAATCTATTTGCTCTTCAGGATAGTGATGGTGGCCCAAATCGTGGTCCTTAACTCGTGTTAGTTCTCTCTGCCTAATATGACTTTTCCCTGTTACCTTCAGACCTGCAGTTGTACCACAGTGAGACTCTGGAGTTGATGCTGCAGCGCTGGAGCAAGCTGGAACGTGACTTTCGGCAGAAAAGTGGACGCTTTGATATCAGCAAAATCCCTGACATCTATGATTGTGTCAAATATGATGTACAGCACAATGGGAGCCTGGGGCTCCAGGGGACAGCAGAACTGCTGCGGCTCTCCAAGGCACTGGCTGATGTGGTCATTCCTCAGGTTGGTTCTGGAAATGACTCATGGCTGGAGTCTGGAAGGGTAGGAGAGAGGAAGCATAGAGGCAGAGTGGGATTAGTTGAATTGCTTCAGCCATCTTCTGATGACCAACCACACTTGATAGGTGCCCTTGTTCTATGAGTAAGAGCAAAGGATTCTGGCATAAGTAGAGAATCCTGATAACACATGGAGTGGGAGTAACAGTGGGTTTGAAGAGAGACCCAGGAATGATAGACAGGAGGATAATGTCAGGTTTGGGGCGGAGTGGGAGTAGGCAGAGGCCAAAGGAACACAGGCTCCCTTGAGTGCTTACTTAGCCTCTGATTCTCTAGGAGTATGGGATCAGCCGGGAGGAGAAACTGGAGATTGCTGTGGGCTTTTGTCTCCCATTGCTGAGGAAGATTCAGCTTGACCTACAGCGAACCCATGAGGATGAGTCTGTCAACAAGCTGCACCCCCTGTGAGGGAGGGTTAAGGGGGTACTGCATGGGGGTGGGGCACGTAAAGGACTCTTGGGGAGGTCAGAGCTGGAACAGTTAGAGAGGCTTGGGCACAGAAGGACTACTGAATGTTAGGGAAAGGTCCTCTTTAGGGAAGAAAGAAAGAGGTGGTGGAGGGGTGGTATTATGACTACATACTTGTGAATGATCAGGCAACTTTCTCAGGTACTCCAGAGGAGTGCTCTCCCCAGGCCGCCATGTCCGCACCCGCCTCTACTTCACCAGTGAGAGCCATGTCCATTCCCTGCTCAGTGTCTTCCGTTATGGAGGGCTTCTTGATGTAAGGACCCTCTGTCTCCACCTGCCTGTCATCCTGGGAAGCTCCTTTCTTTAGTTCTCCTTGGTCTCCAAGCAAGCCTTTTTGTTTCCCGGTCCTCCCCCAATCCCAGCCTCAGGCCCACCACCCCCTTCATTCTCTGTCCTCTCTTATCTCAAGCCCTGAGATGCCTTTCCTCATATTTGGTAGGAATCTCAGGATGCACAGTGGCAGCGGGCTCTGGCTTATCTCAGTGCCATCTCAGAGCTCAACTACATGACTCAGATTGTCATCATGCTATACGAAGACAACACCCAGGTGAGGAGATGTCAGGGTAGGATCAGAAAAAGATCTACTTTCTTTACCCCCAACCTTTGCTCAGAGAAGGAAGTCTTTGCCCGTCTCCATGATCTGTGGACCACCATGTGGGAGATCATGTGGATTATAGAGTACTGCATGAACCAGGATAGTTAGTAGCTTCCTGGTAAACAGAGAACCAATTCTGGGAATAAGTAGTGCCAGAAGGAACAATATGGAACCCAGCCACTGGACCTAGGGCTAAGGTGAGAGGAGAGCAAGATCAGATAAGTCATCTTTCTCTCTAAGCTTCATATGTGTTTCTTTAAGTGGATTATGTAATGACCAAGTTCCTGTGGGAGGTCAAGGAATAACATTTATGTTTAGTCAAGTTGCATGAACAAGGGACCACAGGGTTAGGGAAGGGAGGATTCCTTGACCCTAGATACTACAATAGAAGAGATTCACGGTAATGTGGTACTGGAGAAGGAGGCAGGACACAAAAGACTGAGAATTAGGCACCTTTCTTTTTGGAACTCCCTTTCATCATCATCACCCTGCCTCTTACCATCCCATCCTTTGACATCCTCTCATCTGGTGGTGTCCTCTAGGATCCCTCATCAGAGGAGCGATTCCACGTGGAGCTGCACTTCAGCCCTGGAGTGAAAGGTGTTGAGGAGGAGGGCAGTGCCCCCACTGGCTGTGGCTTCCGCCCAGCCTCTTCCGAGGTAGGAAAGGGTGCTAGAATCTGGATCTCAGGAAGTTGGTGGCAGGGAATGAAAGGGCCGGATGTAGAGAAGGCGGTCACCCCTTCTGTGTCGATGCAGAACGAGGAGCTGCAGACAGGCAAGGGCAGTATGGAAGACCTGTGCCGGAGTAAGGGTCGAGACGAGCCAGATCGGGTATTGCAGACATCGCCTCAGCCGCCTGAGATCCCTGGTCTCCCAAGAAGATCACCACTCATCCGTAACCGTAAAGCTGGCTCTATGGAGGTAATGGGGAGAGGAGGGAAGAAAAGATGGGAAGGGGACATATTGGACACTATCCATGTGTTCTCAATCACTGCCCTTTCCATCCCCCATACTCAGTGACTTTGTGAGCTCTAAAGTAGCATCAACCTCTTACCCCCTGTTAACAGAGTGATCTTAGCCTCCTGATTCCACCAGATGCTCCCTTGCTTCTAGAGCTCTCCCAGATCAACTAGTTTGAAGCTAGAGAAATCCCAGTGATGGAGGGGCAAGAGTGGTGATGCAGAGGTTAGGAGTATTGAGATGTGGGACTGAGAAGATATCTGGGCAATATGAGGAAGGGCAGCTTCTTAAAAATTAGGAGGCTAAAACTGGATACTTTCCATTGCCATGTGACCTTCACAAAAATCTTTGTCCAGATGTCAAAGTCTCTCCTGGAAAGGATGGGTTATCCTCACTGAGCCATGTGAACCCATTTTTTTTTTTCTGGAGAGACAATCTATTTGGCCCCGTGATTAATCTTGGTTTCAGAGCCTTTTTTGTAATGTTTTCTGCTCTGGGATATTTTGTTTTTTGTTCAGTTTTGTGTTTTGAGGCATCTTTCTCTTCCCTGGTCCTCAAGACCCTATGAAGATCTCTCAGGATAACCTGAAACTGGCTTTCATAGTCAGTCCATGATTTAAAGGTCTGACTAAATCGGTGACTGGAGAGCCAATATAGAAACTACCTTTTCCTTGGAATTAACTCTTGTTTCTTTGTTATCTTTTTTTAGATCAAATTTTTTTTCAGTCAGCAAAACTCTGCCTTCTCTTCTTCCTGTCCCACACACCCCTTCCCCGCTCTGAGAAGGAAAGGAAAACAAACCTTCTGTTACAAACGTGTATTGTCAATCAAAGTGAATTTCTGTATTGGTCAAGTGTCCCCCAAAATACACACAAATATACATATATATGTATACACATATATACATATATGTATACACATATATACATAAAGGTCTCATTTTGCACTCTGAGTTTTTCACCTCTATCAGGAGGTGAATATCATGTTTCATCATTAGTCTGTTGGCATCATGGTTGGTCATTAAGTCTTTCAGAGTTGTTTGTCTTTACAATATCCTCCTGTTCCTCTTTTCTTATAATATAATAGCATTTCTTCATATTCATTTACCATAACTTTGCCTTCTCAAAAAGAGCTACAAATACTTTTGTACATCTTTAGAGTCTGTTTTGCTTAGGACTAATCCCTCCCTTAATTTGCCTTCCAGTTCCCTCTCACCCCTCTCCCTCTCCATTGAGTGAAAAGTATTTCTGTGTGTGTGTGTGTATGGGGGAGGTGGGGATGTGGTGTGGTGGTGGTGGTGGTGGGTGGGTGTGTGTGTGTGTGTGTGTGTGTGTGTGTGTGTGTGTATGTGTGTATTCCCTCCTTTGACCAGTTCAAATTAGAGTGAGGTTCAGGTATCATTCATTCTCCCCTTCTTCCTTGTTTGTATAGACTTTTATATGAAACACCTCAATACTTCATGATTATTTTAACAAGAATTTAAAGCTGCATACATAAGGTAGCTTTCTTAGGTAAAATAAAGCTAGTGCTACATTTTTTCCCCTAATAATTCAGCATCTTCTGAAGCGCCCACAAATACATATCAAAATAAAAGCTGGACATAGATAGAAAGGTACCATCTCTAGCATCAGAATACACCCACTACTTAGCTGATCAGCATTTCTACCAGCCCTCTGGTGTGTGATGCCTCTTAGGTATTGTTTAGGCAGGTGACATAGGAATGATGAAAACTTCTATGTTCTTGGTTTTTCTACTTCAGGAAACTAGCTTAAAAAAAAAGTACTCTTAATATCCCCAGATAAACACAAACAGTAAAATATACAAGAATAAAAGATTGTAATTGATTAAACATGAAAGTGTTAACTTGTTATTTATAATTTGTTTTTTAAAACATATTTTAATTTTAACAAAGTGATAACAAAATTTTCCCGTTAGTTTTCATATGCCCATCTAAACTTCTTTATTTATTTGTATTTATGCAGATTATGTTGGTGTTTCTATTACTATTTCCAAAGTTGAAGTCAATGCGTATATTGCTTTTTTGCATCTGCTTTCTTCACTTTCTATTACTTCATATAAGTCTTTCTGTATTTGTTTATATTCTTAATGTTTTTTATTTTTAAAAAAGTTATTTTTATTGATGTCTTTTATTTTTACACCACATTTCCAGATATACCCTCTCTCCCTTTCTCGTTAAGGGGAAATTTATATAGTGCTTTCTATTTGCCAGGCACTGTACTAAGCATTTTTCTCCATATGTTATCTCACTTGATCCTCACAACAGCTCTGTGAGGTAGTTGCTGTTATTATCCCTATTTTATAGTTGAGGAAAATGAAAGTGACCTGCCCAGAGTCACACAGCTAGTAAGTGTCTGAAGTCACTTTTGAGCTTAGGTCTTACCAACTCCAGGCCCAGCGTTATCTGCTGTGCCACCAGCTAGCCATTACTAGCAGCAAAGATTTAAAAAATAAAGAGAAAAAAAATCAGCCCAGAAAAACTAAACAGTATACCAACCACATCTGACAGAATAATATGCATAATTTTGTACCTTCTGCAACGAAGGGAAGGAAGGACATTTTCTAAACTCTTCTTGAATGCCATTATAATATTATAATTATATAGCAGGGATTTTTGTTGTATTGCTGTTCTTTCTATTTACATAGTTGTCATGATATGTATTGTTTTCCAGGTTCTTCTCTCCTTTTAAGCACATATAAGTCCTTGTTTCTCTGAATTCTTGTTCTTCATTATAGTTGTCATTTCTTATGGCATAGTAGTATTACCTTATATTCTTATGCCAGTTTGTTCCACCATTCTCTAATCAGATACAGATATATTACAGATATCATTGCTTGGAATATTTCTGTACAGGTTTTTTTTCTTAATTTTGTCAATAATAGCTTTGTGATATAATCCTAGTAATGGAGTCCTGGGCCCGAAAGATGTGAAAAGTTTTGTAACTATATTATTTAATGCCATTTTGGAGTCCTGCCCTGTGATTTTATTGGTGTAGAGAGCTACTGGTTTGTATATCCTCCCCGTTAATGCAGGTCAGCCACTTAATTATTACCTAGCGTTTTTGTTGCCTGGAGCATTAAGAGGCTAGAGGTTGATCCATAATTTTACAGGTATGTGTCAGAGGGACTTGAGCCCATGTGTTCCTCATTCCAAGGCTTGTTTTCTATCCTTTGCCCCATACTGCTTCTCATATAATACCTTATTGCTTAACAGAAAAATCAAATCCAATTCATATCTCCACCAGCCATGAACCAGTAAAAGCACGCCTGTTTTTTCCATAGTAGTACCAGTATCATATGTAACCATTTTTGCCAGTTTGATAGGTGAAGGGTGGCATCTCAGAGTTGTTTTAATTTGTGTTTCTTATTTCATTAGATGGTTTGAACACTTTCATTTGATTATTGATCATTTAACTTCCTCATTATGAGTCTGTAGGGATCCTTCTGCCCTAACCCCAGTCCAGCCTTCTGCCTACGAAGGACTGATCTCTTCCTGGCCTACCTAGGTGTGTTCTCTAATCTAAGTCTAAAGAGTAGGAAACCCCTTTTCTCTGTTCTCTGTTCCTTGTCACTTAATCAATCCTTTCTCATTGTACTACTTGCATTATACCTTTTCTCCATATTCATGTCTATATCAGTATGTGACTCTGATACCATATGAATCCCAAGTAGTTTGTCTCTTCAATTCTAACTAGTTTTGCTTTGTAAGACCTGGAGGTTAGAGGGGTGGCCTTCTGCAACCCCGTGACCAGCCCTTTATCTGATCTGCTTGCAGATCACAAATATGCAGGCAGGCTAACCAAATGACCCTTTGGGGATGGCCAGTGGGGTACAAGAGACCTCCCCTGGCCTTTCCCTGCCATTGGCCTACAGCAGGGCTATGTTCACCACCTTCCTGGCATCCTGTATGTAAGTGTCCCTCCCCCCTCCATCTGCTTTCCTTTTCCCACTTTCTGTCTCTGATGCTTGGGACCTAGGTACTTAGCACATCTTCTAGGTAGGGCAGGGCGTGGAGGTTGGAGGAAATGATCAGGTGTGGTCTACTTGAAAATTCATTTTTAATTTCTAGAGTAGAATAGGGTACAGTTTAGACAAGGTGGGAAATGGAACTCAGGGGTGTGGCTGTAGGACCACTGAACTTTCTGCTTTTCCTGTACCAGTAAAGATGGAAAAAAGGAGTCATTAACACAAAGATTGGGGGGAGGGGGTGGTCATCCAGACTGTTTTCTGTTTAGGATTGAGCCGTTATAAACTTCTGAATCCTAGAAAGGAGCATAGGAAACAGGGAGCTTTCTCTACTGGGACTATGGAGTAGGAGGAATGATTGTTTCTTAGCTGGAATGGAAGGGGCTGTGGGGAAAGGGAACAAAATGGTTTATATTTTGGAAGAGAACCTGGGTAGCTCTCCTCTCTCTATACCTGTCTTTCGCTCACATCTTCCCATCAGTGCCCTTTTGCCTTTCAGCTCTTCCGATACTGGCTGCTTGACTTTAGAGGGAACCATGGATTCAGGACCTGGGTTTTAGTTTTCTGGCTCATATAGGGAGATGGTAACATATGATCCTTTTTCTACAGGTGTTGTCTGAGACTTCATCTTCACGACCTGCTAGTTACCGTCTATTCCAGTCTTCACGTCCCCCCACAGAAATGAAGCAAAGTGGCCTGGGTATGGTTTCCCAACCTTTGTTCTTCAGTGCTGGGTAGGGACGTCTGCACTGTGACTGCAGCCATCCCCAACCCTGGGAGTTGGGTATACCCAAGTTTTTTGTTGCCAACTGGGAATGGAAGTGGGAGGAATTATACTTTGGATGTGAACTTTGATCTCAAATGACTGGTTTCCATCTGTGAAAAATCACTCCCTTGACTCTCTGCATCAGTCTTTTTCCCTAGGTTTCCTCAGTTCTTCCAATCCAAACTGGACCTTAAGGGAACTAGGAGGCTCTGAGCCAGCAGAGTCATCAGAGATAGAGTTCTGAGCAAGGACATTTAGAACCGTTGAGTTATCCCATACTTTCTTTCTTCCCAAATCCTAATCCTGCTTTTTCTTTCCCAACTCCCATGCCCTCTTCCTCTGCCCTCTCCCCTATTCCCTTCTTCTCCTTTTTAAAAGTAATGGATAAATCCTAGATAAAATTGCAAGGGGGTGGTATTTCTTTGATCTGGAGATCTCTAGTAAGTGTGGGGGACTGGGTGAGGAAGGCAAACATTGAATGTCTCTTAAAGAGACCAAAGAATCTTAGTGTTTGGGAGGTGGGGAGGAGGGATTGTTGGTCAGTAGAAGGGAAATGCCCATCCATTCAGAATCTTCTTTATCTTAGTATCTTGGTATTAGGCCAGTGGCTTGAGGTTGTTGCTTCTTATTATCCTGCTTAGTCTCTTTTGCCTAGCTCTCTCAGGTCTCACTACCTTTGTCCATGGAATCCACCCTGGCCTCCAGCAAGTTAGAACTTGATCAGAATACCAGATAAGGGTATTTGTTCACTGCCCTACCATTCTTTGCTGCAAAGGATGCATTGAAAATCTCTTAAAGGTGGTGTATAGATCTGTGCTTTAGAGCACTTTTTCCCTTAGAAAAGAAACTACTCCCCCAGAAGAGCAGCTAGGAGTACTAGTTAAATGGTGGTAATAGCACAGATAGAGTAGGAAGAGAGAAACTAGATTTCAATAGAAGTTGTGGGACCCAGAGAAAACTCCCTAGAGATTATACCCTCGGTCTGAGCAGAACAGGATTAGAGTCTTTTCTACGAATAGGGTGGGGCTGACTAAAGGGGACACTGAGCCAGTGAGGTCTAGAAATGGAGCTAATTTGTTTTGAGGAAGATCGGAGATTGTTGAGATCAGGTTCCTTTCTCTTCATTTCTCTTCTTAGAGCCTTCATCCTAGAGCCTAATTCAAGTATGAGGGATGTGAACAAACCATTTATGTTAGGAATAGAATGCTGACTTAAAAGTTCTCCATTTGATTCTGAGAACCAGAGCAGAGTCTTGTTATCTGAACTACTTTCTTTTATTCCTTGATCTAGGTAGACCTTTTGCCCCTGTGATCCTGGCCCCTTCCCTATAGACTCAAGGGAAACTCAAGGACTCCCCAACAGGTCTGATATTATCTCTCTTGTAAATGCAAGTCAGGAGCCTTCACAAAGTGTAGGAATGGGAGCTGCCAGTCACAGGACCTCAGGCAGCAGCTTGAGCATCCTCTCACTAAAATCATTGGCAGGGCAAAAAACCCATTCAGAGCAGAAGACAGGTCCATCTAGGGGCATCTTGTTTCCATTGTGGGACAGAAAGAGCTTAGGGGTAGTGGTCCTTCTTGTCTTTCCTTTCCTTTGGAGATCCTGTACCTGGTGGACTGCACCAAGATCTTTTCTCTGTTTTGGTATTATGATTCTGAAGTTCCCCCTTAGAAGAAAAGTGTTGTAAAGGAAAGAGCCATGAGTTTGGAACCTGAAGACCTGGGCTCTGCCATTTTTACCACTTTTACTCTCTAATGTTGGGAAATTAAGTGTTCTCATTTATAAAATGAAATGGTTGGCCTAAATAATGTATAAGGTCCCTTCAGCTTTTTTTTTTTTTTTAAGGAAGGAAGGGCAGTTGGGGTTTAATGACTTGCCCAAAGACACACAGCTAGTAAGTGCGTCAAGTGTCTGAGGCTGGATTTGAACTCAGGTCCTCCTGACTCCAGGGCCGGTGCTCGACTCACTTCTACCACCTAGCTGCTCCTCCTTCAGCTTTAAAATCATATAATCTCTAGGGCTTTGTGTGTCCCTACCATGTGGACTTTCAGTATTGCGTTTAGGTAAAGGTAGTTGTTGATTGATAGTAAGCCTTTTTTTAGCCAGTAATCATATCTTTTATTTTTGTTATCTTTTCCTCTGTATCCCATTGTCTAGAATGGTGTTCCTCATATAGTAGGCATTTAACACAGTGTTCATTGACTATGGAGCTCACTATAGTGCCTTATAAAGGTGTTTTTTTGGGGGGGGAGGTAAGAGCAATGTGTCAGTTTAAACAGGTATAGAGGGCTCTACACCATTTCAGGAAGTAAACTTTCTTTTTGTTTGTTGGTGGAATTGAACTGACTGTCAGGAGACCTGTACAAGTGAACGTAAGGTTTCAGAGTTTTAGTTTTCTCTTTTGTAAAAGAAGGAGGCTATGTATGGTGATCTCCAAGGTTTCTTACAGCTCTGAAATTATTTGAATCCCATGATTCCTTTCTTGGAGAAAGCTTAAAGTCCCGAAAGCTTGGTTGGGAAGGCAGAGGGAGTGAAAGTCTATGAGGAGAGTGAAAGGGAGCCATTAAGATCCTGGTATCTGGTCTGTGGCTTCACCCAAAGTTGTTCCTCTCTCTGCCCCTAAGGGCCTGGGGTGCCTCAAGCTCTGTTCTCAGGATGGGGGAACATCAAATAGGTATGGAGAATCCAGGAGAAGCTCTCCCCCTTGGCATTTTAGGGAATCATCTGAAGGAGGACAAAGTATAACTTATCCTTCCAAGCAGCTTTGACTCCCCTAAAATGACTAAACTGCATGGAGTAGCAACTTTTCCCCCTTGCCACGGGCCTGTGCACAAGGCCCCTCTCCTTCATTAACTTGCCAAATGTAGTAGTGTGTGGCAGTGAAGGCTATGTGCGGTGGTGTGGCAGCTATGAATGCCTTGCCTTGTGTGTGTGTGTGTATGTGTGTTTTATCTTTGTTAAGTGTGTAGTAGTTGCGGCTTTGTTTGGCTGCTAATGTGCTTCCGGCTTTGCAGGCTCACAGTGCACAGGGCTGTTCAGCACCACAGTGCTGGGGGGTTCATCCAGCGCCCCGAATCTCCAGGACTACGCTCGCAGCCATGGCAAAAAACTCCCACCTGCCAGCCTGATGCACCGAGATGGTATGTGGGTTGGGGGCAGCAGTCCCTTTCCTTGGCCCACCCCATCTCCCCTTCATCTCCCTGATGAGCCTGTGGCAAAGGAACCATTTAGTCTCCCAGGTGATGTTGCAGCAGAAGTGGCCTGCTGTGTGGGTGAAAGAAGCACCCCCTGCTAATGTTAGGTACATTTCACTCCACACAGCTGTCCAAGTGCATTCAATCATTTTACTTCCACCTTGTGCCCTTTCTTTCCTGCGCTCTAGACCACATGGGTGGATAACAAGCAGCAGGGAGGGGTGTGACACATTTACGGCTGGAACTGTAAGAGATCTGGCTGAGGCAGCACCTGGGCTAGGGACCAAGAGTCTCACTGGGACTTGATTTCCAGATAAGCAGACCCAGGATGTGGTGAAGATGAGAATATATGGAGTAGGCTTAGGGTAGGAATGGGATATGATTCCTCATGGAGACATAATACAAGGGGAAAGATTTATGTAATGGTCAGAGAAGTGTTTGTATGGTAGGTGGGAAAGGGTCAGGTTTGGGTATAGAGGACAAAGAGGGTATGTTGCAGGTAGAGTTTAGTGTAGGGGGAAGGGACAGATGCAGGTATAATCCCCATGATGTCTTCTCTCCTCAGAGTTCTTGTCTGTCCCGGCTGTAAAGCGATTTTCTGTGTCGTTTGCAAAGCATCCGACTAACGGTACGTTTGCTTCTGACTTGATGTTCTACCTCATCATGTCACCTTCACTGACTCAGATACTTACATCTGACCCCTGGCACTGACCTCTCTCCTTTTTTCCTGTGTGTTGACACCTTGATGTGTCCCTCACTGGGTCCCCTGCCTGAATATTCTCTTGTTCTGACCATGACCACTTTGGCTGTGTACACCCCACACTGTTCCTATCTTCTTGACTAGTCTCAGTCTTACCTTCCATCACCATCACCCCCATTGTCATCTTTGTTACCATCATCATTAAAACTCTAAGTCCCTCTCATAACATTCCCAATTTGGGACCTTGTACAGATATGAAAAATGATTCCCATTCTCAGGGAGAGTACTATATAATGCCTAAACCCTCATACCCTTTTCCTTCTCCCCTGCAGCTCATGTAACTTGGATCTTTTAATGTCCTTCCCTACCTTTTGTGTATAGGAGAACAGACTAATTCCTTCCTTTTTGGAGACCATGCCCCACCCCTGACTCATTCTCCTCACCTTCAGTCCATGGGGTACAAAGTTTCTTCCCATCTTCTTATTCCTACCATTGTGTGTGTGCTTCGTGGTTCTTGTGCTCTTGCCATCTGCTTCATGTTGCTACTAACCTGGCATCTGGGCCTGGAAGGCAGAAACCCAAAGTAGTTTGTGAGGGGTGTCTGTGGTAGAGGCAGGGGGAAAGAAGGGAGTCAGTTCCAGCATCAGACTGAGAAGCAGTACTACAGCCTCAGTTTATCAACATCCATTCTATACAACCCAAGCTTACCCAGGGCATAACTTGCCCCAAAGAATCTGGAAGTAGAGAGATTAAGTCAGTGTCCGAGGGAGTTGAAAAGCTAGGACTGCAGGTACCTGACCTGGAGGGCTTTGGGGCACCAATCCAGGGACTGTCGACCTGTGAGTTCTTTGTGGGATCCTGGATGGGAGGGGATTGGGAAGGGAGTGGCATCGCAGCAATGGAGTTTAATCCTTTGTAGACTTGTTTGTGTCTTCGGGATCTGTGTTTAGAGTAAATGAAGTTTTCTAGCCACAACCTCTTTCTTCCTAAGGGCTAAGATCCTCCAAAGGAATTAGAGGCAAGCCCAGCCACCTGGAGGGCTCTCTTATTAAATTAACCCCACTCCATCTGCCACTGTGACCCTGGGCATAATCAGGCCTTTGTGCTGGGGTCTCCTTGACTGTCCTCTCTCCAGTCTCACCACCTGCACTAGGCCCTGTTGCCTTCTCTTTCTGGGCTTGAGAACCCCCACTTTCCCAGTCAGAACATGCTCCAGCCTCCCTGAGAATTTGTGGTAGAAGTGTTCCCATTCAGAGTGTGGAGGCCAGGCCAGCTTATGCAGCTGAAGAGGAGCTGATTCTGAGCTTTCCTAGGTCTGAATCATGGTCATCTCTAGAGCAGAGCCTAGAACCTACATTCCTGGAGTATGGAACCCCAGGAGCCCCAGCTTCAGAGTGTGGAGCTTTGAAATCATATGCAAAACAACCCTCCAAATCCAGAAAATGAAGTCTAGAATCTGATGTTTCCTTTCTTGAAGTCTGAGGTGGCAGCCCTCCCATAGAGAAGAAGGCAAGGTTGGAGAGAACTCAAAGACCAAGCAGGAAAGGGCTGCTGCCATGTTCTCTTTTGCTTATTTGCCAACCCTGCCTATCTCCTCAGAGCTCTTATGGCCTCAGCCAGTCTTCTTGCCTTTCAGCTTGGAAGTTATACTGGCCAAGAAGCTCTTAGATTTGATGCTTGCTAAGTAGCAATAAGGGAAGCTACACATTGGAGGAGACAGTCTAGTTTCTACTCCTGGCCCCCAGGATGTCACTGAGGCTCTGGTAAGGCCAAGGCTTTGCGTGGCTGATAGCATAGCCACAGAGGAGACGTGTGTCTCTGTTGCACGTGGCAGCATGTATGGGTACTCCTAGCACCATCCATCATCTCATTGGAATTCTTGGCTTCAAAGCAATGCCTGGAAAAGTTAGATTTGGAGGAAAGGCAGAGCTACTTTCTTTCCTCCCCAAAATGTGAGGCCAGTATATGGCCCAGCTCTACCCCTGAAGATCTTAGTCCTGAATTCTCTGTCCCTTGTGAAGACAATCATATCATGTGAACACATCGCAGGATTGGAGTAAACCTGACCATACATGTGGTCAGTTATCAGACCACAATCTAAACCTATTTGAAGAAGTCGAGATATCATGAAAGAAGAGACCAGGACTGTGTGAAATGACTAAGCTGTTGTCACTGTGTACCTAAAAGTTCCTGGGATTTCTGATAATGGCCACAGTTACTGCTCCTCAGATCAGTCTCTGGAGCAAGACTAAATCTGAGAATCCTGAGTGTGATCTGTAGTAGTGCCTATAGCCCAAGCTCATCTATATAATGTCTCAAACCTGACCACGAATGTTTAAGTCACACATTTGCTTCTCTATCTGGCCTTATGCTCAGCCTCCACCCAGCCATCTTTGCCCCCGTCCTTGGGTCAGGCCCTCTAAATCTATTATCCTCCTAAGAATCTGTCCCTTCTCCTGTCCTGCACCTTCCCTCTGGGCCTTTCCACATCTGCAGTCCTTTGCAGTTTCATTATAGAGATCAGCAATCAGCGGGGAGCAATTCATCAAAAAAATCAATATTCAGCAAGCACATGAATGGAATGAAATTGAGATTCTCCCACCCACTTGCTGAATAAAATGCAGTCAGACTTAATAGCCATAGACAGAAAATGAAAAACAGTCCAAAACCTGGCCCATGTAATGAATTCAGAGCTGGACGACTCCTTTTCTCTGCAGTGGCTCCTGGGACTTCTGCAAACCACTTTTCAAATCTTACAGGTACCAGGCTGGGAGATGTGGTGGTTTGGGGTCATCGTGTTGTATAACCAGCAATAGTAGTTGATACTGGCATTCGTATACAATGACTTTATTGAAACATGATTGGCTTGGTTCCATGCTTTTGTCAGTATTCCTGTACCTGACCTTTTGCCCAGTCTTCTGGACCTAGCTGTGGTTCTCCCAGAGTGTGGCTCAGAGAGGCCGGGCATGAGCCCTTGGAAACAGTTCAGGCTTCAGCTTCAGCCTTGATGATGCTCATCTCTCTCCCATTCTTGTCTCTCTGTGTGCCCTTGGTTCTCATCACCTCCATCTTATCCTCAAGAACTCCCTGATCTTGGTAGCAGCCCTTTGCTAGTACTGTCCAGCAGACATCAAGGGGTGCTCAAGTCAGGATGCTGCTGCCAGCCCATCCCTGCTGAGAACAAAGTCTGCAGGCATCTTTAAAAAAAAAATGCACAGAGCTGGCCTAAGAGAGGCTGCTGTGGCAGGGGCCTCAAGTCTTTGCTTTCCCTTCAGGCTGCATTTTGTGTTCCTGTCCAACCCTTTTTTTCTTGCTGGAGATATCTTGTGGCCTTGTCCATCTCTCCTCTTTTAGCTCATGTTTGGAGCCAGGTAGTCCACATACACTGGGGTCACGACCCCACCTCCTTCTTATGCTTCTGTTAGCCAGTGCCCCCCTCACTCTCCCTCTTGTTTCTCTGTCTCTCTCTGCTTTCCTTTATGGCCCTGTCCTGCAGAGCTGCTGGATGACCAGCACCCTGTGGTCCAGCTGTTGCGCAGTTTCTCCTCCGACTGCCCAGGGGGCTGGCCAATCTCCCTGGATGCCACGCTGGCGCATCACCTGCACCAGTGCTCCTACCACCTTCGCCTCTTCCGGAACTGGCTACGCTCAGGCCAGGATGATCCCGAGTGCCTCTACGGTACCCTCTCTACCCAGCTGGCTGCTTTGCTTGTTGCTATACTAGCAAGGGAGCCTGCCTATTTACCTGTACCTTTCCTGAGGCTCCATGATGGTGCATTGAGCAGCTTAGATGGTGCTGGGGCCAGGCTGTCTGGTAGCTGTAGCATTGGCTGCCCTTTTTCCCCCACCCCCTAACCCTGCTGCCTCTTACTGCCCCCTTTTCTATCTTCTCCTTACTGTCCTTATTCCTAGAACTGATCTGCAGACCATTGTTCCCCAGGCACCCAAATCTGTTCAACATAGAGGAATTTCTTTCACTCTGTTACCATAATTCCTTCTCCCCCCTACTACCATCTTCCACTTTAGAAAGGAAAGAAACTCTCCTCTCTGACTCCTCACTGAAAAAAGAAAATTCCCTTTGGCTACTTGTTCCTTTTATCTGAGGAGCTGAAGCACATTACCCAAGATCGAAGAGACACCACCACCACTACTGCTGCACAGTAGGGTAAAAAATAGGGAGGCTCAGAGTTGTTGGAAAGTGCCTTCCTTGGTTTCCTTAGCAAGGCCTGGGATAAAGGGAGGGCCAGAGGCAGGGAGAAGCTAAGGTAGAGCTGCAAAGAGAGGACTGAGTCCTTTGAGCTACAAAACTGGTCCAGTTTATGGAACAAGAAATTGGAGTCTCAAGGACCTTTTTTGTCCTATTCTCCCTCCAATACCCCTAGGGATATGTAGACAACATATGGGAAGGACTATATTAAATAGTTTTTCAGGTGCATACTTGGTCTTCCAAGAGGGAGATTTTGCTCCATATCAGCACTTGGAGTTAAAAATCACAAATGTATCTAGCTTTGTTCTTGTCACTACCCTGGACAATGAGTGTGGAGACCAACATTGAAATTATTGGGAAGGGGGCAAGAAAGTGGTTTTCCTTGGAGAGAACCTGACCCAGTCTTCTGATAGGCAAATTGCTGTCCATAGGGGCTGAGGCCTCCCAAAGGTGAGATTTTTGATGTGACAGATATTAACCAAGGAAGAACTCTCACCCTCCAGCCTGCTCATGCATGTGGTTTTGCTGGGCTGAACTCTGTGTACTGCATGCCCTTTCAACTTCTAAACATTCCACCTCCCCTGCCCACTTCCTGAATCTGCATGTTCCACCCATCCTCCCACCTCCAACTCCATACACTGTTAAAGACTGAACATTACCCTCCATGTAGTCCCATTGCCTTTTCATCCTAGATTCCTCGACTTCCTCCCAATCCTGTGACCTCACCTCATGTCAGATACTATAGTATCTTGCTCTACACTCACATCTTTTTTTCCCAGAAGACTTTAGGGATTGATTCCAGTAGCATTGCAGTAGCCTCCTAAATTAGGCATTTGTAGTTTGGGGTTTCCTGAGGAGGGCAGTTGTGGGTCTTTAGAGGCAAGTTTTTTTGGGAGGCTAGGCTGTCCAGGGGAACTGAAGGAAAAAGAGGTAAGCTTAAACAGGGGATCCTCAGAATATCCTTTCCTAGTAATTCCAAAAATCTCACTTTTCTAGGGGTTCAAGAAGTGTGGTACTATCTTTTTAGAGATAGCTCATTATCCTGGTGCCTTAGGGACTCACTTTCCCAGCTTCCTTGAGGCCCGGTCAGGTGTCTTCTGCCTTTTTTTTCTTTTGCTTACTTTGCTCACTTCAAATCTTAACCCTGGCAGGATTTGAAGGTTGTTCCATGGTACCCACCATCTACCCACTGGAGACTCTGCACAATGCTCTCTCCCTTCGCCAAGTGAATGAATTCCTGAGTTCAGTCTGCCAACGGCACACAGATGCCCAAGTATCTGCAGGTATGAAGGTTCCCTCCTACCCCTCCTCTTCCTCCAAGGTATGGTCTGAGCTGGAGGACCATGGTAGGATAGGGCTGGGCAAGGCTAGGAAGAAACATCTGATCGTAGATAGGCCTCTGCTGACCCCTAGCATCTCTGGAAATGGTTCCTTCCCAGTTTTCAACATGAGAGGGCTGAGAAGGGGTACGGTAGCTGAGACTTGTGAGGAAAGGCCTTGGACCCCCCACACTCAAACTCCCACTCATGTGTATTCTTTCTTCCCTCTCCAGCTCTGTTTGATTCCATGCACAGCAACCAGGCTCCTGGGGGCCCATTTGCTCCACCCCAGACCCTTCACTCACCCCCTTTGCAGCTCCGGCAGCGCTCTGAGAAGCCCCCATGGTGTGAGTGCTCTTGCGGGGAGGGAATAGGGGCATAAGGGGTAAGGGATGAAGGGATGGGAAAATAGATGAATGGGGAAGGGAGCAGGAGGGTTGTGGGATGAGAGGCAGGTGGATGAAAGATAGTAGAACTAGGAAGAGGAAAATAGACATCTTATAGGGTGACATATCCCCATCCACTATAATTGAGGTTAGGAAGTTGTAATGTGGGGAGTGTCTTCTCCCTCTTCACCTCTGCATTCTTGGCCCACCTTGCCTCATCATTCCTCCTCACTGGAGGTAAGCCTGAGAGATAATGAGGAGGAAGGCCACCAAATCAGAGAGTGTAGAGCGAGAAGAGCCCGCTGAGGAGGAAAGAATAGAAACCCGATTCCCTTTATATCCCTAGTTGGACTACTTATCTCCTTCCAGGAACATATGCCTAGGGAGGAGAGATGGATATATAGAAAAGACAGGAATAGTATATCAAAGCCTGCTACTGACTGTTCCATATCCAGCTTTCTCAGCTCAATCTCAGGCAGTGCCAGTTCTCCAGTGAACTTGAAGGACACTGGGGAAGGGGAGGTGGCAACCTGCCTACCCCAACTCCTTATCCCACCCTTGGTCCTTGGTCATCTTGATTGTCTTAGCCATTTGTTTCCTTGTGGACAGGTCACAAGATGTTCTTTTGCTGTGGCAGTGAGGGAGGGAAGAATGAACAGGGGGTAGAAAAATCACTGGGTGATGGTTTTGGGCTGTAGATACTGATGTTAGAGAGACTTTCCTCGGAATGCTTATCTTTTGCTTAACAACTGAGGTCAGATGTAACTTACTTTCATTATTTTGCTTGGATTGCATCAGAGGAAGAGCTGAGGGAGAGACTCCTATTTGACTCATGTGGGCTATAGTGACCAGGGTTATGGAGCAGCGCTTGCCGTTTGAGACCATTGGAATGTCAGGGTTTAGTGTGATCTTAAAGGTCATCTAGTCCAACCATTACCTACGCACTTATCTCTTCTACAACATGGCCCAGAAGTGGTAACATAGACTTTACTTCAATGCGTCCATTGATGGGGGACTCACCACGCTTCAAGGTGGCTTATTCAGTTTTCAGACAGCTCTGATACAAAGCTTTCCTCCTATTGAACTGTACTAGTTGTCAGAAAAGTGTGTGGTTAACTTGAAATCACTCAATTAAATAAGATTTATTATCATTGACTCGTCCTGAACTTGATGTTTGCTAAAATCCCCGGATCTTTTTCACACAGACTGTTACCTAGCCGTGCCTTCTTCACTCTAAACCTGCAAAGTTGTTTCTTTGAATTGAAGTGTAGAACTTTACAGTCATACCTATTAATTAGATTACCTCGTTGTTATGTCCTGTCAGCATCTTTTTGGATTCTGATTCTGTCATCCAGCGAATTGACTGTTATTCTCAATTTAATATTTCAGGAGTTTCATGATCTTCTTGCTGTAGGTATTCCCTGTAGGGATATAGATTGTAATTCATTCATGCCTTCTCATTCTGTAGGATTCTGGCCTATGTCTTCCCTTATAGCCTCCGTAGAGGATGGGTTGTTGGGAGACCTTCCGCTAGATATTTTAGCATTTAAGAGGTACCAGTGCTACATCCAGGCTCTCTTTTTCTTATCTTTTGCTCTTGCCATGTGACTAGCCAATCTGCTTAAAAAAATTTTTTTAACATTTTTAAGTTTTGAGTTCCAAATTCTATCCGTCCTTCCTTCCCCTCCCCCTCCCTGAGACAGTAAGCAATACATGTGTAATTATGTAAAACATTTCCAGATGAGTCATTTTGTACAAGAAGACTTGAATAAAAAAAGAAAGAAAATGAAAAATAGCATGCTTCATTCTGTATTCCGTAAATATCAGTTCTTTCTCTGGAGGTAGATAGTATGCTTCATCATTAGTGCTTTGGGATTGTCTTGGATCATTGTATTGATGAGAATAGCTAAGTCATTCACAGTTCTTCATTGAACAATATTGCTGTTACTATGTACAGTGTCCTTCTGGTTCTGTTCACTTCATTCTGTATCAGTTCATGTAAGTCTTTCTAGGTTTTTCTAAAACCATACTGCTTGTTATTTCTTATAGCACAATAATATTCCACAACAATCATGTACCACAGCTTGTTTAGCCATTCCCCAATAGATGGGCATCCATTCTATTTCCAATTCTTAGCCACCACAAAAAGAGCTGCTATATATATTTATTACAAATAGGTCCTTTTCCCTTTTTTTGGATGTATTTGGGATATAGACCTAGCAATGATATTGCTGGATCAAAAGGTATGCACAGTTTTATAGCCCTTTGGGCATACTTCCAAATTGCTCTCCAGAATGGTTGAAACAGTTCACAACTCCTCAGATAGTGCATTAGTCTCCCAGTTTTCCCACATCCCCTCCAACATCCAACATTTTCCTTTTTTGTTGTATTAGCCACTCTGCCTATCTGCTTTTTTCATAATATGTTTCCTAGATGACAACTTTTATGCCACTTCCTGGGTACAATTCATCATTGGTAGCATGTTGCAATCTACCATGTACCCCTCTATTGTTCTTTAGGTGACTCTGGTTTTGATTCTTCAGTGATAATGGCGTTTCACAATTCATGGCCATACAGCATCTCTGGAAGAATATTTACTTTGATACTGTGGTTAAATATTGGTGTTAAAAAAAGTTAGGTTTTATGTCTGGTAGCAGCTTGGAATCATTAAAAGCACTGTGTATTATCCCTTTATTTATTTTTAACATTCATTTCTTAAAAATTTGAGTTCCAAATTCTCTCTCTTCCTCTAGCCCCTTCCCTACCTATTGAGAAGGCAAGCAATTGTGTGACATCCCAAATACAATCTAGCTTGCTCCCTTTGCAATTCTTGGCCCATCTTATGTTCCACCTGTAGTCCCTATGCAAGATATATGGATGTACCAATCCTAGGGACTGCTTATCTATGGAATCCTAGAGTAGTAAGGGACCTTAGCAGCCCTCTAGTTCAGCCCAACTTGAAAGAAATCTCTTCTTTAACGTGGTCATTCAGCTTCTGCCTCTCTGCCTTCCATTGTTGGATAGCTCTGATTTTTAGAAAAACTTTCCTGACATCAAGAAGTAGTGTAGTATAGTGGCTAGAGAGCCAGTATTCAAGTTAGGAGTAATCAAGACTCACTTCTGACTCATACTACCTGTGTGACCATGCCTCACTGTACTAGGCAACTCCCTAAGCTGTTAGGGACTGTTAAAGATTTTGTAAACTATAGAAAAGTTGCTGAGCAATTTGGACCATCAGAAGTTGAGAAGTTAGTCCAAATGTGGTGGTTCCAGCTTTTATACATGTTTTAAACAATGGTAAATATTATTTCATTTTTCATTTATTTGTTGTTTTCCCAATTTTATATATGGATGCTGTTTGATGATCTGCTCAGATAGATCTTAAACCAAGCCTTCTGAAAGACTCATTTTCCACTTTCTACAGATTCATTTCCACTTCCACTACTTTTTGCTACATTATGAAAGAAATACTGCAGAAAAAAACAAAACAAAACAAAAAACTGCTTTTAAGCTTCCTCTTTTCCTTCTCAGTATTGATTTGCAAATGATTTTACTTCTGGCTTCTGTGTCTCTTCACTTGGCAAAGAGATTATGAGGTTGTTTCTGGGCTTTTTTATCTTCCTTACTTTATTATATCAACTAAATTTCTTTAGGAAATTGTGGTAATCAATGAGTTTTCAATCATCCATTTCCCAATTTTTGGCATCAGTAGTTTGTCTGACTAGGTTAGGTTGTATTTATATCATCTTCTCATAGTTATCCTTTTTTAGTTTGGTATTTTTAACTTTCATCCAACTAATCGATTATCTGATTGCACACAGACCCATAATCTAAAAATGGCTCCCAACATCATTAACCAGTCATTTTCTGTCAAGATACACCACACCTCTTGACATTGGCTGTGTGGCCATGAACAAGAAGCATCAGCTCTTTTAACTGTAATTTTATCATCTGTAATATGAAGATAATAATATCTGTATATCTATCTTACAGGATTTTCATGAGGCTTAAATATGTTAATGGAAAATATTTTGCAAAGTGTAATATCACTATATAAGGTGTCAGTTATTCAGTAGTTTCATTTTTGTGATGTTATTCTGGCTCATAAGGTAGCTAGAAGGTGCATTGAATAGTACCAGAAAGACTCATCTTTCTGAGTTTGAATCTGGCCTCAGATGCTTGCTAGCTGTGTGATCCTGGACAAGTCACTTAACCCTGTTTGCTTCAGTTTTCTCATCTGTAAAATGAGCTGGAGAAGGAAATGGCAAACCACTCCAGTATCTTTGCTAAGAAAACCCCAAACTGGGTCACAAAGAATCAGACATAACTGAAATGACTAAACAACAACAACATTCAGGCTCATCATGCCCAGTACTTTTTAGTTATCATCTACAAAACATTATTGGGGATATACATATGTGTGTGTGTGTGTGTGTGTGCTTGTATATGTGTGTATGTGTATATGTGTATATGTGTCTGTATATGATATGTTCTCTCTCTCTATATGTGTGTGTATATATACACACACACATAGATAGATAAATAGATAGAGGCAAGAGTCTTCTGAGTAGTCAAGCCTTTGGCATCTTTTGTTTCTTACTCCTGAATCATATTTTCTAATGTTTTTTGCCATTCTCTCCTATGTCAACTTTTGCATGGATGTCACGGAGTATCCACATACATATTGACTTGGTTTGGAGGATCTTGTTGAATTATTCAAAGAATTTTTTTTAACTTCATGCTCTGCAATAGATGTTGATGTGTAATCAGTAATTATTTTCATGTTAATCTCTTTGCTTATGTTCATCATGAGGACAGCAAAGTGCGATCAGGTGTCTTTATTGTCTCTGGGCTCAGAGACCAAAACCAAATTTGCAAATTCTTTAATTTTTCTTTTCAAAGAGATCCTATTCTCTCCTCCTAGTTCGAGAAAGAATGCCCTCATTGATATGGTTCGTTCCTCCAGTAAAAAATCTATTCTTTGGCCATTGAACAAGTTTTTCACATTTAGAGTATCAGTAGCTAAGTTAATGTTAACAGTCTAAAGCTTGTGTGATTCTGACCACAGTAGGTCCCTGCCCAAGCTCCACTTAATGGCTGTATTTTGGGCCCTCTTGGCTTAGAGTGAATGTCAATGGTAACTGTTTCTTTTTAGAACAGTAACCCTGAGGGTCTTCCCCTCCCAGTTTGAGTTTTTTTTCTTTTTTTTCTAAGTAAAGGGGTCATTCCTTGACTCACTTCTTAAAGAGGCCTGTTCACTGAATGAGCATTACCTCACTCTGAGTACATAAAAAGGCCTTAACCTAAAAGGGCCAGGGTCTTCCATTGCATCCTCGGTCAGCACCAGTTGTCCTGATGAATATCAGGTCACTGGACCCAGATGGCTGTGGAGGAGAAAGTGAGGCTGGTGACCTTGCACAGCCCTCCCTCAGATCAAAGTCAACTGCAAGTCATGTCAGTATTTCCCTGATGTCATGGTCCTCTTTGAAAACGAAGGACAAACACAACCTACTCTTCCACCATTTTGCTAGTATTACAGCAGAAGCAGCTAAGGATGGGGGTGGGGTGGGGTATACACAAGACTGAAAGCCATTCTCTATTTTTCTTTGTTTCTTGGGTTGCCATGGCCTGAGATTTCCACACCTAGCAGCCAACCTAGTGATGATGAGCTTCTCCATATTTAGCTAAGATAAAAATAAAAACAGCAGACAGTGTCACGGGGCACATATTCAAGGCCTTTCCATCTTAGTAGAGCATGCCAGTGCTTGTGCTCCCTTATCATAGCCTTTAAGAACCAAAGACTGAGGCATATGTAAATGCATAAAGGGCATCCCAGAAGTCTTAGCCAACCTTTAAGCTTAATAGTTTAAAACTTCACTAAGACTTTGTGAAACCCTGGATATATGGCCAGACCTGTGATTTCATCACTGTAGGGAACTCCCAAATGAGGAAGTCTGCGTCAAGTCTGTCAGTCCTCATTGTTTCTGCAACTTAGTCTTAGAGAGTTGCTGAGAGCACTGAAAGGTTAAGTGATTTGTCCAAAGTCACACAAATAGTATGTGTCAAAGGTACAATCCAAACCCATGTCTTTCTGATTTTGTAGTCAGTTTTCTATTTGCTATGCTATACTGTCTATCTTTTATATACACATAAACACACATAGTCAATAAAAATGTATTAAGCACCTGTTGTTGTGTTCCAGGCATTGTGCTAAGCTCTAGGGATACAAAGAAAGGTAAAAGATAGTCCCTGCTCTCAAGGAGCTCACAGTCTAATGAGGGGTACGACACTCAGACAGCTATGTACAGACAAGCTATATACAGGATAAATTGAAAAAAATCAACAGAAGGCACTAGAATTAAGGGGGATTGGGAAAGGCTTCCTGTAGGTGAGATTTTACCTGGGACTTGAAGGAAGCCAGAGAAGCCAAGAGGCAGAGGTGAGGAGGGAGAATATTTTAGGTTCCCATGGCATGTCCTGTTTGAGGAATGAGTGGATCACAGAGTATGTGGTAGGATATAAAGTATAAGAAGACTAGAGAGATAGGTGGAGAGGGTCAGGTTATGAAGGGCTTTGAACACCAAACAGAGGATTTTATATTTGATTCTGGAAGTAATAGGGAGCCACTGGAGTTTATTGAGTGGGGAAGGGTGGTGATCTGGTCAGACCTGCTTTTTAGAAAGATCACCTTGAGAGTTGAATGGGGGATGGACTAAAGTAGGGAGAGACTTGTGGCAGTGAGATCAAACAGCAGGCTGTTGCAATAGTCTATGCATGAGGTGATGACGGCCTGCACCAGGATGGTGGCAGTGTCAAAGAAGAGAAGGGGGCATATATGAGATATTATGAAGGTAAAATCAACAGACTTTGGCAACAGGTGGGATATGAGGGTTGAGAGAGAATCAAGGATGTGAGCCTGGGGTACTGGGAGGATGGTGGTACCCTGAACAGTAATAGGGAAGTTTGGAAGAGGGAAAGGTTTTAGAGAAAAGATGATGACTTCAGTTTTGGACATGCTCAGTTTAAGATGTCTATAGGACAGCCAGTTTGAGATGTTTAGTAGGTAGTTAGAGATAGGAGACTGGAGATCAATAGAGAAATTAAGGCTGAAAAAGTTAATTTGAGAATCATTAGCATAGAGATAATTGAATCTATGGGAACTGATGGGAGTGCCATTTGAAATAGTAAGAGAGAGGGGAAAAGAGAGCCCAGGACAGGGTCCTGTGGGATGTCCACTGTTAATAGGTATGATCTGGATGAAGGATCAGCAAAGTAGACTGAGAAGGGGACCTCAGATAGTTTAAGAGTAAAATCAGGAGGGAATAGTGTCCCCAAAACCTAGAGAAAAGAGAGTTTCAAGAAGAGGGTGATCAGCAGTATCAAAGGCTGCAGAGAGATCAAGAGAGATGAGAAGTGAAGAAAGGCCATCAGATTAGGAGATCATTATTAACTTTGGAGAGAGCAGTTTCAGTTGGATTGTTCAGTTCAGATTGGAAGCCAGACTATAGAGAGTTAAGAAGAGTGAAAGGAGGGAAAGTGGAGGTACATGTTGTAGATGGCCTTCTCAAGGAGTTCAGCCACAAAAGGCAGGAGAGATACGGGATAATAGTGATCAGTGATGGGCGGTGGTGGGGTGGGAGTGGGGGAAGTCAAGTGAGGGTTTTTTTTTTGAGGATGGGGAGATGTGGTCTTGTCTGTAAGCAGTAGGAAAGTAACTAGTAGATGAGGAGGAATTGAAGATAAGGGAGAGAGTGGCAATGATAGAGGGGGCAAAATGTTGGAGAAAATGGGATGGAATGGGATCACTGTGCATATAGAGGCCCTTAGCAAGGGCCATCTCTTCATATGCAGTTGGGGTGAAGGAGACACAGAGGTCAAAAGCATCTGAGTAATGTGAGGAAGAGAAGGGAAGAGAGAGTTATCAGTGAATGGCCTTAATATTTTCAGTAAAATATAAGATAAGGTTCTCAACTGAGAGGGTGGGGTTTGGGAAAGGCCTGTCAAAGTAATCTTCCTAAACAAAGATCTGACTGTCACAAACACACTCCATCCCACCCCACTCCACTCAGTAACTCCCTTATAACCTCCTGGATCAAATATAAAATCCTCTGGTATTCAAAGCTTTTCACATGTATACATGCACACACACACACACACACACACACACACAGAGTATATTTATTATAAGAATTACCATCCAGGAGTGAAGTCTCAGTTGGTATTAGATGACAAATTTATAGTGGACCCAGTTGGCATAATTGTGTTACTTCCTTCTGTGGCATTTAACAACATACAAGTGAGAGCAAGGAAAGTATATGGTAGGATGTAAGGTGTAGGACTTGGTAAGACATGAGATGTGACAAATGGGCAGGGTATTGCAGGGTAGAGGACAGTGTATAATTGAACTGGTTTACTACTGTATACTACTGTATACTGTTTACTACTGCAAAGGGAGAAAAATGAGGCCAGAGCAGGGGTAATGTCCTGGGAGAGCAGAGAGGAGTGGAGTGATTGCAGATTGTGGTGAGGTCAAAGAATGCACTTAGAAGAAAGGCTAAAGGAGAGATAGAAAGGTAGTTGTGATCCAAGAGAGGAATTTCAAAGTTGTGGGTAATGGGAGTACAACAGTAATGAGTTATGGGTGAGATCAAGGGTATTGCTGTCCCTGAAAGGGGCTGAGGGAAGGGAGAAATGTTTCTTTTTTTGTAATTTTTAATTTTTTAGAGACAGTTGTTAAACATTTATTAATGTAATATAAACATATATTGAAGCTTACATATAGTTTATATAATACAAACATGTTAAAATGTATGCATTATTTAATATATTAAATAAACATATTTCCCTTGGCCAAAGCTTTTTGGAGATTCACACCAAGTTTAGCACCAATATAAGGAATAGGAGCAGGGTGTCACCAGACTAACTAAAGAGAGAGAAACCAGCCCAGATCCGAAATGGAGCAAGTCAAAGCTTCCATGCTGATGAGCAGGGGGAAATATTTCCTAAACGTGTAGTATATGTCAAGCACTATGCTAGTCTTTACAAATGTCTCATTTGATTTTCACAGTAACCCTGGGTTATTGGTGCTATTATTATCCCCATTTTACAGTTTGAAGAAACTGAGGCAGACAGAGGTTAGGTGACTTGCCTACAGTCACAGGGCTAGTAAGTATCTAAGATCAAATTTGAACGCAGGTCTTCTAGACTCCAGGTCCAGCTCACTATCCACAGCACCACTTAGCTGTGTGGTTGAGTTGGAAAGTGTAGGTTATGAGAGTTGAAGAAGGTGAACTGAGAGGCCAGAGTTTTGAGGGGGCATTTACTTGTATGTTGAAGCCCCTGAGTATAAGTGCAGAGAATAGGGTGGATGGGAATACCGTGACCCAGGTGCTAACATCACTGAGAAAGAATGACCTAGGACACATAGGGGACTGTGACGAGGATCCCAAGAGTGTGATGGTATGGAGTGAATCTCAAAGGTTAAGCGACAATGGCAGTGAGGAGCAAGGAGGATGTCTCCTCCTCCTGGTTCAGGGGGTTGGAGGCATGAGATGAGGTGTCCCCAGCATTGGGGAGAGTGGTGGGTATGTGTGAGTGCAAGAAGATGGAAAGGATGTAGGAAGAAGAGGTGAAAGATGAAGTTAGTTTTGTGAACACCAGGATGGGAGTTCAGAGGGCGTGATGGGAGGGACTGGGCAGAGTAGTTGGTAGGGAATCAAGAGAGATAGGGCAAGAGTGGATGGAAGTGAGAGAGTAGAGACTGGTAGCAGTTGAAGGGCTTTTTTGGTTTGTTTTTGCCTAGGCAGCTAGTGCTTCTGAAAGAGGAAAGTAGGAATTTGCTAAGTATTGGATAGGGAAATACCACTGGGCTAGGGCTTCTACTTGCAAGTGTCATATGATGACAGAGGGCAGTATCAATTGATTTTTTTTTTCTCAAGCACTGGGGAATACAGGATATCAAATTGGCTGTCTGGGTCTGGTCTCTACATATCTGGTGATCAGATCTTCAGAAGCATGACTGAATTTATTTTCAGTGCCAGCTCCTTTGCCTCATCCTAAAGTAGCAGGGGACATTGCATAATGCAGTCTCTGCACAGGATATATATGAATGACTTCTGGTCAGACTTGATGTCTGAGCCCTAAACAAGGTCCTGATTGCAAGAAGCCCTGAGTGGGATCTTGGTGGCAGGAGGTTTGTCCAGGTTCTTATGGTTATTGGGGGTTGTAGGAAGAGTGGGATGAAGGTATTGTTGCTTTTTTTTTTCTGGGCATATATTGGTAAGGAAGGTCTGCAAGGTCGTGTTGATACAAGACTGGGCAGACACAGCTTCCGCAAAGTGCTGGAATGAGGTGGTTTCCAAATCCAGTCCCTGAGAGGCATAGGAGTTCTTGCCTTACTCTCCCAGAATCACTGATAGGGAATGGAAGAATTGGTGTTAGAACAAAAGTTTTGGTCCCCCTGTCCCTTGATGCTGAATGGAGGGCTGTAGTTTTGGTATGATGGCACATAGTCGAGTAGGGCAGTCCCCAAGTGGGGCATTGGTCAAGAGCAAGAAGGCCCCCAGACCAAGCATGGGCAGGAGGTCCAATGATAAAGAGTTCGAGGGGGAATAGCAGTTGGGGCAGAAGCTTTCCTGTTAGTGGAAGCCCCCACTTGGTTGGCTGTTTGGTGGTAATGGGGAGCTGTAGTATTATTGTAATGACTCAAGGTAGATTAGGCTGCCGTGGAGGAGAAGAGGCCCCCAAATCCAACCCCCAAGTGGGACTTTTACTTTGGTTAAGCCATAGCAGCTCCACTCTGGCTTCATCATTGTTGCAGTGACTCAGGATGGAGTGATAGTTTCCAATCTAATAGATTCCCTCAGGGGAGGGGCTTCCAAACCAGTGCTTGATCTGGGCTAGTTCATTCTGTCTCACTGGTCAAGGGACAGCAGCTCCCAACCCCCCAACTTCTCCCTTCTGCTGACACAAACTGCTCTCAGTTACTTTTCATCTTATTAGATTTACCCAAATGTTGTAGCCCATTAATGTCTTTTTGAAGCTAGGCTCAGACATTCATTCTGTTTACTATTTCTCCACCCCCAGCTTGGTATTATCTGTAAATTTGATAAAGCATGTTTTCATCAAAGTCACCAATGAGAAAATTTTGAGTAGAGTAGTATCAAGAACAGATTCCTGGGGCACTCCACTGAAGACGCCTCCAAACCTCAGGACATTAATTAATGCTCTCTGGGTCTAATAACTCAGCTAGTTATGAATCTGCCTTGGTGTATACATCTCTCAGTCTTGTCCATAAAGAGCATAAATGACTTTTCTCAAAAGCTTTGCTGAAATCCAGGTGTACCATGTTTTTAGCATTCTCCTGATCCACTAACCCTAATAAATGGAAATGAGGTTAGTCTGACCTGACTAGTTATTTGGCCAGTTTGGGCATCTATCTAATTCTCAGCCAATCTGAAAGCTTCCTGATGGCATATTAGGTTGTAGTTCTCTACCTTTTTTACCTTAGCTAACTTTCCCCTTCCCTCACCAAGGGAAATTCAAAGGAATCCAAAATAGTTACAGTATTCACATCATCTCAGATCAGAATTCAACCTGACACAGGTCACGGACCAAGTTTTATGTTTTAATCCCTTTCTTTGCAACTGTATGTGGATTTCTTAGCCCAGAATAAGTAAAATCTAATCCCAAACTGGCATGGCTGATGCAGCACACTTCTGATTCCCAGGCTCAGTTCCTTTCTCACTTCATTCCATTCTTTTTTTTTTTTTTTGATGGGGGAAGGCAAGGCAATGGGGGTCAAATGACTTGCCCAAGGTCACACAGCTAGCGTCACATGTCTAAGGTCGGATTTGAACTCAGGTCCTCCTGACTCCAGGGCTGGTGCTCTATTCACTGCGTCACCTAGCTGCCCCAACTTCATTCCATTCTTGTGTGAGAGAGAGGGTGGATGTTCTAACAAGCTCCTCAGAATCCAATCTCAGGGCAGATTTGGTTTGGTAGTGCTGCCAGATCTGGGAGAGTGGAAAGTCTCTCCCAAAACATGCTTCCTTGTATTACAAGATTGTACTTTTTAAGCCTCAAGTTGCTATTTCTATCTCTATTCTCTCAGATATGGGTGATTACCTATATGAGTTATAGATGATCATAAACACATGTGTATATGTGCACAATTTCCATATAAAATATATATACACATACATACGTGTGTATCTTTACACATTGTTATGCCTGCATGGGGACCCCCCTGACCCCACCTCCAACCCTCGCTTATGACGCATTTCCACTCTGCAGCTGCCCCAGGCTTTACAAGTTCACCCAGGGTTGGGGAAGGATTGGGGAGGAGGAGGAAGGGAACAAGCATTTATCAAATACTTATGCACCAGGCTCTGTGCTAAGTGCTTTGCAGATGTTTCATTTGAAGGTACTTTGCTATGTGGCCTTAAACATTTCCATTCTGAGCGTTAGGGTGTCTCATGATGAACTTGCAGCTGCCCTGCTCCTTTCTCTTTTGAAGGTTTCTATAGTGCCAAGCCCCTAAAAATTGTATATTCTTAACTTATCTCTGACTCATTTCATTCTTTCACTAAGATATTTACGAAACATTTATGTAGTGCCTGCTGTGTTGAGTGCACTGTGCTAGGCCCTTAGGAGAGCTATGGTGTTTAAATAAAACATGGTCCTTGCTCTCATTGAGTTTACAGTTTAATAGGGTGATAAAAGTCAAAGACGCTAAATATTATTTCTGATAAGTTAGAGTTCAGACCCCTGAGCTTTAGGGCCCATTCTTTCCCCCGGAGCAAGACTGGCACTGACCCATCCAGTCTGGCAATTCTAGCTACATGTAGAGGGTGGTGCATAGTCCTCTGGCTATCCTGACTCAATCCCTTTGCTTTGCTTTACAGATAGCAGTGGTCCCTCTAGCACTGTGTCTAGTGCTGGCCCCTCTTCCCCTACTTCAGTAGATGGTGGCTCACATTTTGGCTTCAGTGACCGTCCAAACCTGAGTTCTCAAGTGAGTGAGGAGCATCAAAGTCATGGGCAGCCTCAGGAGATCCCTGAGGATGGGGACAAGGAGACCACAGAGATGGGAAAAGAGCCCTCTAAAATCATCCAGCCATCTCAGGAAATGCCTGCGGAGGATGGCCAGCTGTTACAGGAAGCCCTACCTGAAGAGACAGTCCAGGCATCCCAAGAGGTTCTGGTGAAAGTTGAACAGCTGACTCAGGGAGCCTCTGAGGTCAACCAGCTGTCTCCGGAGGGCCCTATCGAAGTTGATCAGCCCTCCCAAGAGATTACTGTGAATGTTGACCCACTTTCAAAAGAAGCCCTTGAAATTGGCTTCATGTCCCAGAAGATTCCTGAGGAGACTGACCAGCCGAGCCAGGAGGCTAGTGAGGAGGTTGACCAGCCAACCCAGGAAGCTGATGAGGAGGTTGACCAGTACACTGAAGAGGCTGGTGAGGAGATTGACCAGTCCACCCAAGAGGGTAGTAAGGAGGTCGATCAGCTGCCCCAGGAGGCTCCCGAGAAAGCTGACCTGTTGTCTCAAGACAGTCTTGAAGAGGTTGACCAGCCAATCCAAGAGGGTACGAAGGAGGTTGATCAGCTATTTGGAAAGAATGTTCTTCAAGACCAACACCTGTCTAGTGACCCAGACCCTTTAGACCAATTCCTGACCTTCAACCAGCAATTTCCCTTCCCACCAGCACCACATGACTAAGCACTCTGCCATTAGTGGTCACATTGCACCAGTCATTTGAACCAGCAGCAGTTCTGCTGGCCACCTCACCTACCAGTTACAGGCCTTGGCTCCAACCAGAGGGCTCTGAGGAAGCAACCTCTCTCCTCATTAAGAGGTGTATTATTGGGGCAAGAGCTAGGCTGGGGTGGAGCCAACTCTGCTAAGGGTCCCTTGGTTGCCTAATTAGTGTTCTCAACTCCTCAGAGTAGGCCAGAGGGTAACTGGGAGTTGAATGAAATGTCCGTTTGTTGCTAAAGACAATTGAGGACCAGCACAGATAAGAGAAGGAATCCCAGGTGAGGGCCTTGGATTCTGGCTAATGCCCTAGCAAAGGGTGAATAACCTCCTAACGTCCCTTGGGCCCCAGGGGCATTCAAGAGGTCTACCCAGTGTTCTTTGGGCAGGTTTAGGATGGCCAATCAAATTGGGAGAGGGAAAGAGGATCCCATTCCCCAAATAACCATCCCGGGTGGCCATTGATACTGAAATTGGGCTATAGATATTCCCATATTATCCCTAAGTGCCCCCCTCCTATCCATCTGGACAACAGCTCTGGCATAGGATGGGTATCAGACTGCTCTAAAGATTTAAGAGTAATCACTTAAAGCTGCTTTAGGGGTATCTTGCCTTCAGGGGACCCTTGGCCAACTGCTAAGGGGTATCTTGGCTTAGTGTGGGGAGAGAGTCTATAGAGGAAAGAATCAGGTTTTATTTTAAGCAATTAGAAGAGATCACTATTGTACAGACAGGAGCAAAGATTTAATATATATATATATGTGTGTGCGCGTGTGCCTGTGTGTGTGTGTGTGCCTCTGTGTGTATGTATGTGTGTGTGTGTGTATATATATATATATTTCTGTAGTGAGGCTGGGCCCACTGGGGACCAAGCACTCTAGGGTCCCTGTGAGGTTCATCCTTGCTTCTCTGTGTCCTTAGGGCCAGATGTGATTGTGAAGCTTTTCCCAAAGATGGTGGGGGGAGGGGGGAGGGAAGGGTGGGAAGGGAGATACAGTCATTTGGGTTGGGTGAGGGCAGGAACATTGTGAGTGCTCAATAAATATAAAATAATGACTTCAATGGTATGATGGTCTAAGTGTGAGTGTGATACCATGTGTCGCTGGGTGAGTGATGACTGGTATAAGATTCAGTGTTGATAACTGATGTGGTTGGATCGGAATGCAGTAGAAAGCAAATGGAGGCCAGCTATTCTAGCAGATTCTTGTGGACCAGCTAACCTGGGGAAGCCTTGAGGAGTTTGGCCAGTGGGGTGGGGGTCAGGAAGGAGGGTGTAGGTATCTGAGTCACTAGAACTCTGGGTTTCTTACACAGTTTCTTACTAGATTGGTGGAGTCACCCTACTGTGGATCGCCATCCCTGAACTTGGTTGTGAATTTTATAGGAACATTTTGGGGAGAGGCTATGCCTTCTTTGCCACCTCCTTCAATCCAAGTGTAGATCCTATTCCCAGGACAGTGAGAGTCCCTATAGTTGCAGCTTCTCTCTCCCCACCCCTTGCAACCTGACCACTTACAGCAGGTCTGTACAATCATAGCTTTACTGGGGACCCTACCCAGCTCCCCACTTTACCATAGTCTGCTCTATAGGTTTGAATTTTCATGGTGGGATCTGAACTCTAGGAGATTCTGGGTCAGTGAGGGGCCCTACAATTAGGCTGTAATCCTAGTTCATTATTAATCTTCAGACCCTGCTTCCCGGACTCTAAATCCCTTGATTAGGAATGCTCCCTAAGTTGTCACTGACTCTTTCCCACTCATAAACGCTTGTTTTCTATGCTTAAGCTTTTCTACCTGTTCTCAGAAACCAGCACAGTGGGGCACAGGGATATCCCATCCCTTCCCGAACACCTACGTGGTCTTTTGGAAGCTTCTAGTCACCCTCCGTTGAAGCTATGGTGAATCATACGAGATCTAAGTCCCCTTGGGAGAAGGGGCGCCAGTGGGAGGAGCAGAGAGGGAGAAACTGGGGTCCATGGACCAAGCAATATGTGAAGTCGACAAGAGCCAGGCCAGGCCAGGTGGTAACTGCCACAAAGTTGGTTTATTGTTAACGTTCAAAGTGGCTCCTTTACAAGAGTGGGAAGATGAGTGTGTGGGGGGCCAGGGAAGGAAGGTTGGGCAGGGATGAAGAGCAAAGCAGCAAAGGGAGGGAGCAAGGAAAATAATTGATTTTGGTTTCTTCCCTTCAGGATAGGAGCTGAGCCCATTCAACCAACTGTGTCAGGGTCTGGGCCTCACAATCTGGCAGCAGACTGGCAGGGCAACACATGGACTTTCTGGGGGAGGGGAGGATGTCCCTTCTTCTAAGGTGCCATGTTCAGCCTATTTTGATCCTGCCGGGGTGAGCTGTAGTTTAGCTCCACCTCCTCCCCTGCACTGCCCACCTCCCCCATCCCAGTCTTCCTCTGCTATGGCTTCCACCTCCCAGCTCTAATTTCTGAGAACTCTGGGCTAGGGAGGAAGTAGGTATCCCCATCTCAACTACAGGATGGCAGTAGGGTATTGAAAATGTTGGGGGTATTGCACAATGTTGGGATGTCAAATGTTAGGGTTCAGGCAGTGGCATTTTTTTCACCCATTACACACCAGGCCAGCATAGATGGCCACATGCATAGAAGCCAAGCAGGAAAGGTTTGGACAGGAGCATGGGAGGGAATATGCCATGGAGTCCGGGGGCTTGGGAAAGCTCTGGGATTGGGCTGGTCTGATTCCTCCCTCATCCCCTGTGCTGCCTAACAGGCCTGGCCTGGGCATTAGGCCCTTGGCATATGAATGGGATTGGAGGCAAGATCCCTGCCTTTGCTGCCTACCGATGAGGGGCAGAGGCTGATAGGGGAAATTAGAACGTCCCCTCTTCCCCAGTTCGGCCCATTGGTCAAAAGAGCTTCAAGTTTTGGATTGAGACATTCAGATGTGAAGGAATCCTGGGGGCAGGGTAGCAGCAAGACACCCCCAACTCCTGCCAGAATTAGAGGGTGCAAGGGGGTGGGAGACAGGGTTGTAGCTCTGGGCATTTAACTGACAGTATCATGTCCCAGGTCATATAATTGTAAATCCTGGGATGCAAAATAAATACTTTTGAGATAGGGAGGTCCCCTAGGAGTGGGGAGTGATCTTCCTCTATGCTTAGAAGACTGCTCTCCATGAGAACCCTGGGTCCTGTACTTATTCCCACTCCTATACTCCAGCCCTTGACGGTACTTGAAGAAATCAAGTTATTCCAAGGTCCCCAGGCAGCAAGTGACCTTCCCAGGTCCCCATTTTGTGCCTACCCCACCTCCCTGCTCCTTTTGGTTCTGGGGAAATCCTTTGGTTCTGAGACCTCTCTCAGGCCTGTGGATAAACGGGAAGGAGACATTGTGTATGGGGAGGGGGGAGGAGGGAGGAATGATGCCTCCCACTCAACACAGCCCCCAGAACTCATTCAGCCTCCATAGCCCCCCACTCCCAAAGGACTCAGCCTCAGCCATTCTCTGGGAAAGCTGGGGAAAGGGGTATGAAAGGGAGGGATAAGTGGTCCCTTTAGAACTCGATCTTGCAGGCTGGGAAGGATTCATCCTGCATGACCACAGTGCTGCTGCTGGCCAGGACGAGGACATTCAGCTGTTGCTGCTGCTCATGTGTCTGCTGATACCATTCACGGGTCACTTCTGTGTCATGGGTAGGGATCAAAGTTACCTGAATGGGGATAGGGTTGGGAGGAAAAACATATGCCAAGGAGAAGTAAGAGCATGATAGGATAATTTCTAAAAATGGATATGGGTGAAAGGATGGGAGAAATCTTTGTATCCTCCCAAATCCAGTGGGTTTTTCCCCGCAAAGGTCCCCAGAAAGATTCAGATTATGTTCTATCTCTGCTTCGGACAGTTGATCACAACTAGGGTTTAGCCCTCTTTGCCAGCTCCTGCTTCCACTCACCTGCAGATTCTCTCCCCACTGTGCCTTGCCCTCCAGCAGTGCATCCAGGACGGCCCTGCTTGGCTCTCCGTTGGCAGGATCATTTCCACTGACCACATAGTAAGCCGCCCGCACACGGCGGAAGAAGTCAAGGTCAGCAGTTTTGCCACTGCAGTGATTAGGGATGTAAGCAAGGTCCACATACACTGGAGGGCCAGAGCCACCCTTCTGGCCTGTGGCAGCTATAGATAAAGAAATGTCAGAATTCTTGGTTATAATAAAGGGGAGCAAAAACAGGACCCACCTCTCCCTTCTTCCTACTAACTCTCCACATCTGTTATACTACCACCTTCTTTCAGGCAGTAGCTTTCTATATCCTATCCCAGATCAAACTCTCTTCCTTTTCTTTTTATTACTTACTTGAACCAGCCTTGAGCCCATTGACCAGTCCCTTGGTCAGAACGTTGTGTCCGTCCTTTTCTTCAGGTGGTACCTGGCCTGCAGTGGCACGGGGCCGAGGTGGGACTCTGGAGGTGCGTTCAATGGGGCCCTTCCCAGGAGTGGGAGAGCGTTTGCCCCGAAGATCCAGACGTCTGGCAGGGGAGGCTGGCTTGGCCCTGCCTAGGGCCCTTCGCCCACTCCGCCCCTTCTCCTTCTCCTTTTCTCTAAGCCGTTCAGCCCGCCCTGCATCTGTACTTAGACCCTCAGGGTCAGCCATGCACACATCAGGGCGTGGAGGGGGTGGGCGGGGGTCAGGTTGGGGAGCTGGGGGTGGGTCATGGACAGGGCGGGGATGGTGTGCCCCACTGACTCCCCCAGCTTTGTCCACGGGTAAGAAGTCACCATCTTCGTCCGAGTCCAGCGCTGCCTCAGCTGTGATGGAGGGACACTCCTCAGTCTCTGGGGGGACATCTGAGTCTGATTGTGAGGAGCCCGAGTCACTAGCAGAAGTGGGAGGTGTCTCATCAGCCACAGGGCCTGGTCCCCCAACGCCTCCTGGTCCCCCCACCCTGCGCCGTCCCCCTCGCCCAACTAACCGTGCCTCTTCGGTGGATAGATCGCTATCATCAATGGACCTGGGGAGGGAAGGGTTGAGAAAAGATGGGGACAGCTCTCCACAGCTGGGCCAAGATTCAGCAGCACATCCTTGAGGCCCAGATTCTGGCTCAGGGGAGGCACTACTAGGCCGGCTCCTCATGGATTCTCCTGGACACAAGGGCCGCTCTGGAGATAACAGTGTGGCTGGCCGGGTGCATTTCTCCGCTCCTTCGGGCCAGTCTGCACATTCCCAGTCTGGGCGAAGCTCAGCTTTCTCTTCAACTTCTTTGGCTGTGGGGAGCCCTGGGGGACTGGGGCTGGCCTCAGTAGGGCCATTAGCTGCACAGTCCCTGGACGGGCTTGAGCAGGATCCCAGTGCCTTGGTGACTGCTCCAGAGCATTCAAGGCGGCAGGGCAGAGTACCATCATCCATGTCCCCAGGCAGGCTGGGGGCAGGGGCAGGGCTCAGTGTGGCTGGAGGGGCTGGGCTCAGTGCGGTTAGGTCCCAGAGGCTTCTGCCTTCTGGTTCTGCTCCTGTTGCCATCTCCCCGGCTGCCAAGCTTAGGGGGAAGCTCTCGGCCACACTGGTGATGACGGGAGTGGTAGCCTCAGATGAGGAGCCCTCCGAAAGGGCCGGTGAAGCAGGACGGGGCAAATTGGACAGGAGAGGAGCCCCAGGAGAGGTGGGGGATGGAAGCTGGGGTAGTGAGGAGTCTAGGCTAGGTGCCTTGGTCACCTCCAGGTACTCATCATGCCGTGCCCTTGTTGGGGGTCCTGGGGCCAGAGCTAGCGCACGATCCCCAGAGAAGGCAAGGGAGCCACAGGGTGCAGATCGAGGCTCCGCTGGGGAGGGCAACTGTGGGGCAGATGGCTGCAATGAGGAGAAACCAAAGGCTGAGGCAGGAAAGTCCAGGCTAGGCCGAGCTGGGGCAGGGGGTGAGCCAGCGGAAGTACTGGTAGGCACCTCAGAGCCAGCCTTGGGGATAGAAGGTTCAGCAGGGGTAGGGGATGGGGGACTTAAGGGCCGGGCTTCCTTCTCTGACGGCTCTCGAGCTCCCTTCTCCAGCTCAGAGTCGCTGGCATGTTCATCCCAACATTCTGCCTGCCCTCTACTTGACTCCTTTGGGGATAGGGTCACCCCTTCTGGTCTGCAGCTCAGGATGTTTCCATCAGGAAGGGGACTAAGGGCTTTGCTTGGAGCAGCAGCTCGGGGAGGCACAGCTGGAGGGATGGGACTGGGCTCCAGATCCTGGTCTTGCTCCATCTCCTGCCTCAGTGCACCCTGTCCAGGAAATGTTGCGTAGTGGAAGGCTACGTCTGTACTTCGGTCCTTAGGGGAGACTGGAGATGACAGCTCCTTTTCGGCAGGGGTGTGCCGGCCAGCTGCCTCTTCCTTGGCTGAGATTCGGGGGGGCCAGTCCCCTACTGCACCCAGTGGGGGCTCCCTGGTTGGACAAGCTGAACTGAAGCCAGACAGAAGCACCTGCTCATAGATATCTGCATACTGAAAGCTCCTCTCCTCGGGGTATGGTGTGGGCTCCCTCTGTTCTGGCTCTGTGGGTTCAGGCTCCTTGGCTTTGGAGTACTCCCTAGCCTTGGAAACCTCTGAGCTTTGAGGGTCTCTGTCGGAAGTCCCGTCCTCCTTTTCACTCTCTCCTTCTCCTTCAGTCTTTCGGTAGTCTTTTCCTAGGGGTGAATATGGCCCTCCTTCCAACTCAGCTGCTCCCTCCTGCACTGCAGCCACCACACTATCATACTCAGCCATACCCCAAGAGAAAGGGGCAGGAGGGAGTGGCTCTGGGGCAGGCGTGGGGGGGACTGGAGCAGGGGAAAGAGGTGCTGGGGGGACTGGCCTGTCTTTGGGGACCCATGGGGGGATCTCAGCCAGCCATGAAGGTGTAGTAGGTTCTTTATGTGTGGTGGGCATTGGTTTGGGCTCTGGGCTGGGGGTCTCTTGGCCTAGGACTGAAGGAGCAGCAGTGTGATCCAGGACTGAGCAACCCATCTGCCCAGACAGCTCAGGTGGGGAAGCTGGAGGAGAAATGATCTCAAAGGGGGAACGAGTTACCCTCTCCTCCTTTGGCGGAAGTCCAGTAGGGGACTCTGAGAGCCAGCGCTCCATCTCCAGTTCACCCTGTGGTGACGCCTCCTGGAAACTCTTATAATCTGGGATCCAGGGGCTCCTGGGTGTATGATCCAGAGGGAGCACCTCTTGGTCATCATCTGGTCCCTCATCAAGGAAGGTGCTCTCCCGTTCCTCACTGTACCGGGGTCGGGCCCCTTGGCCTGGGGCCCTGTCCAGTTCATGTGGGAACCAGACTTTTCTCTCACAACTCAGCTCCCTCCAGTATGTCTCCTCTTCTGCTGCCCTGTCCTCTGGGTCTTGCCAGTACCTGTCTTGCTCATGGGCCCTGTCTTCCCACCTTGAAGCAGTCTCTTTTTGTTCCCCAGCTGGAGACTCCCTCGCTGGGGCTGTGCCCTGCCGTTCGCTGCTCACATCTTCCCGTTCCCTCCAGCATTTCTCTTCCTGCTCTTGGGACTTGTATTCCCAGATGGAGGCCTTGGTCTTCTCTAGGGTTTTGTCCTCCAGAGTCTTCTCTTTCTGCTCCAGGGCCTTGTCTTTTTCTTCTAAGACCCTATTTTCTTTCTGTGTTTTTACCTGCTCTGGGGCCTCATATGGTGATTTATCCCCCTGCTTTAGGTCTGTGTCTTCTGGGACCTCATCCTTTTCTTTTGAGGTTCTTTCCTCCCCCACTGGGATCTTTTGCTCTAAGTCCCTGTCCGCTCCCAAGGCTCTGTCCTCCCCTTCTTGGACTCTGTCCTTCTCTTTCAGGGCCTCCGTTTGGGCCTTGTCCTTCTCATGGGCCTTATACTCCTCCAGTTCCCTGCCCTTCTCCAGGGCCTTGTCCTCTTCCAGGGATTTGCCCTTCTCCAGATCCCTGCTCTTTTCTGCCAGGGCCTCATCCTTTTCCTCCAATAATTTGCCCTTCTCTTCAAAGGTCTCATACTGCTCCAGAGCCTCATCCTTTGGTTCTGGGGATTTTCTCTTCTGCTCCAGGGCCTTACTGTCCTGCCCTAGGGCCTCACTCTCCCACCCTGGGACTGCATCTTTCACAGCTGGGCTCTGAGGGGGCTTAGGGCCTTTAGTTAGAGAGCTGTCCAGGATCAGATTGTCCTGCCCAGGGCCTGGAGTCATTCCGGGAGAAAGCTTCAAGTCTCCCAGTACCTCAGTGTGAGAGGAGTGACTGGCAGATGTCCCTCTGATGGGGCTGTCATCTGGGACATGGCTCTGAGCAGCGTGTGTTGGGGATGTTTCCACGAAAGGAAGCCCTGTGGCTGGATGGTCAGACGCAGGGGCCAGGTGATGAGGGGTGTGCTCAGCCAGGGCCTGAGGCACTCTCTCCTCCTTTTCTTGGCTCAGATCCCCAAACTGGAGAGTACCTAGACTGTCTGGTGACAGCTGCTTGGAGGAGATATCTAGAGAGGTCTCCTTGCTAGGACTCTCTTCTGAAAGAGAAAGTGACCTGGTATCCTCAGGGGAGACTTCTGGCCAGTGGTCCTTGGGTAGGTCATGTTCTGCTAAGCCTTGAGGAGACTGTGAAGCAGGTCCTTTGCTGGCAGAGTCTGGGGAGATTGCCTTGGGTATTGAGAGGGATTCAGAATCTTCTGGTGAGGGGATTCTGCTAGAAACCTGGGGTGGTTCATCTCTTTGGATTCTGTCTGCATCTTGGAGTGAAGCCTCCAGACTTCTAGGAAGGGTCTCTGCCGTAGGAATCAGGGCTGGAGCCTCCACGGTCTCTAAGATGGCAGCTCTGTCCTGTTCTGGCATCTCTGGGATTCTGCTCACAGCTGTCTCTTGGGTGAGAGGGCTCTTGAGTACTGGGGTGTGCTCTTTCTCCTCTTCTGGTTCTCTTTCCACTGTTTCTGATTTGGGCTTTTCCTTAGAACTGTCTTCCTTACCAACTCCTGGTGTTCGGCCAGCCTCACCCCAGGAAACTGCTTCATCAAAGTCCTGAGGCTCAGACTTATCCTCCACTGGGGACTGGTGGAATGGTGTGTGGGCAGCACTGGGTGGGCCTGATGGGGGAGGTGATGCCATCTTGACTGTGCTGTCATCAGGACTGAAGCAGCGCTCCTCTGGTTCCCCAAGGATTGGTTCCCCTGAGTGGAGAGTGGATCCAGAAGTGTCAAAGAGTGGGGACCCATAATGACCCTGCAGTTTCTGTGACAGCTCCACATTGGGAGTCTCATCTTCCTCCTCCTCTTCTGCAGCTCCTTCTCCAGGAAGGCCTCTTCCTGGGATCTCTCCCTTCCTCTCAGTCTCACTGGGCACTGGGAAATCCTCATAGGGTGGAGACTTGAAGCCTTTGTCTTCCTCCAGGGAGGAGGTGGGAGAGATGGTACCGGCAGATGGTACATAGTCTAGGCCCTGAGTAGCTTCAGTGCGAGACGAAGGGATGCTGGTGACTGTGTCCAGCAGCAAGGAACTCTTGCCTGTCTCTTCAGTCTGGGGAGCTGTAAGTGAGGCTACTGACTGGTCTTCAGCCACTGACGTGGCAAAGGAAGACAGCTTGTCACACTCGGTGATAGAGGTGGCTGAGGATACGTGTTCTTCTTCAGCCAAGGGGGCAGCCACCATGTTAGGAGGGTAAGTGAGGAGTTCTGTCTCTGGGGCCCCATAACCCTTGGCAGGAGTAGAAGGTACAGTAGTACTGTCAATGGGCTGGCTAGTCTCAAAGGAGCTGGGAGCATCAGGCCCTGAGAGGTCGTAGGTACTGGGAGGAAACCTGGGTGGGGCAGGGCGCTCCTCAGGCTCCTCATGAATCTCCTCATCTGAGATGGTCTGCTCTGTTTCTGAGTAGCCAGGGATGGTTTCATCCTGTATATATGAGACATGCTCTGTGGCTCCTGCAGGAGTAGCCAGGCTGCTGAGGAATGATGATGTCTCCTTCTCAGGGGCCTTACCCTGTGGCCCCAGTTCCCGACCCCCAAGGGCCTCCCTGCCCTGTGAGGTGACCTTCGGTGATTCCTGCATGTGGTGCTTTTGGTAGAAACCCTCAGCCTTTGTCTGCTCCTCCTCTTCTTCCTCCTCTCCATCTGATGGATGTACTTCCTCCATCTCTTCCAGCTCAGCCTTTTCAATCACATCCTCCTTCGTCTCTGGTTCGCTCTCTTCTCTGGCCTCTGTTCCTTCTAGAAACCTCTCAGCTTCCCTTTGCTTCCCATCCTGGACCTCCCCAGCATCTTCACCCTCCTCTTTTTTGGTCCCAGAACCGGGGCTCCCGACCTTGCAGGTGGGTCCTTCAGGGGTTTCTGGGGCAACCTCTTTCTCTCCTTTCACAGCCTCATCGCGATCCAGGCCTGGGCCAGAAGGCACAGCATCCGGACCAGCTGTGCTGGGGAGCCCTTCTTCCCTAGTTTCAGGAGGCTGGGGCCTCACCTCCAGGTCACTGTCCTTTTGCTCAAGCACAACTCTTTCTTCACGCTTCATCTCCTCAAAGTCTCGGGTGAGGTCTTCCGGTGAGGATAAAACCAGCTCTCTTGGCGCAGTGACTGCTGGTGGTGGTGCCACCTCCTTCTGGGCCGGAGGGGTCCGGGGTTCAAGGGAGACCTCCTTCTCACGGACCGCCCGACTCTTTTCTGTCTTGACCCTGCCTGGGACCTTAGCTTTGTACAGTGTCTTTCGTACCTCAGGAGTAAAGGGTTTCAGGTCTGGCTTAGAAAATTTCTTGGGTTCCGGCTTAGCATCTTTCTTCTTATCTTCCTTCTTTGCATCCTTTTTCTCCTCCCTCTTTCCCTCCTCCTTCTTGATCTCCTTCCTCTCCTTCTTGATCTCTTTTTTCTCCTTGTCCTTTTTCTCTTCCAGTTTTGACACCTTCTCCTTCAGGTGTTTCTTCCCAGTCTTATCTTTGATCAGCTTCCTCTTCTCAGCCTTCAGCGCTTCGCTGGACTCGGTTCGGACCCTCTCAGCCTTGGCTGCCTTCTCCGGAGGTTTTTCTGGGGGCTCCTTTGCCCGCTTTTCGCTTTTGGCTAGCTCCTTGGCCAGCTCTGATCGGGCCTCCTTTGCCCCTTCTTCAGGCACTTCCTCTCGTTTGGCCAGCTTCCCCACAGCGGGTTTTGCAGATGCTTTGAGGCTCTCCCTGCTGTCGGCCCGCTGTTTGATTTTACCGGGCTTCAGGTTAGCCGGTACAGACCCAGAGGCCAGGTCTTTCTGCGTGGCCACAGGATAGCGGAGGAAGTCCAAGTGACGAAGTTTCTCCAGCCCCTCTAGGATCTTGTTCTGGGGGGCGTTCCCAGGGAAAAGCACCCGTACGATCTTCTCCGTGGGACTGGCTGGTAGCCAGACCACCAGGGCAGTGATAGAAGTGAGGTAGGGCACCGAAATCTCGCCCTCTTTGCCGTTGGCCAGCACGATACCGGTCTTGGCCTTGCTGTTGCCTGCCCACTTTTGCATGAGGAATTGCATTTCTTTGCTGTCCTTGACAGGATTAAGGACGTACATGTCCAGCCGGCCCACACCCATCTTGTGGAAGAGAGTCAGTGGCTCGATGGTGTTGCTGACCACCCGGTACAGTGGCTCTGCCTGGATGCCCAAACGGTTCAGGTGCTGCAGGGTCAGGCAGGCCTCCTCGATGCTCCGCTTGGCTTTTCGGGCAGCATCCGGCAGGCGCAGCTTGTCGGGGACGTTGAAGAAAACCACCCCAAGCTCAGGGGAGATGAGATTCTTGACCCAGTCGCTGTAGCTGCTGGAGCCTTGGGACTGTTCCTCCTCCTGCTCTGCCACTTTGCGCTGCAGTAGCCCATTGATGCCAGGCAGGTTATCTGCACCTATGTGTGTGAGCAGGACCGAGTCTATGCGATCAAGGTGCCTCACCAGCTTCCAGAAGCAGGACTTCCGGTCGGAGCCACCATCCACTAGGATGTTGAAACCATTGACAGCAAAGAGAGCAGAGTCCCCTCGTCCGCCAGGGAAGATGTAGCAACAGGGCTTGGAAAGCTTGAGGAAGCCTCCAGAAGTGGGGGGCTCCAGCAGGTCAAAGGGAGACGGCACATCTACAGTCTCAGAGACATATTCTGCAAACTCAGCCACACCATCCATGGTGGGCAATGTGGGTTCTGGGTTTAGCCGAAGATGCAAGGTTTCCTGGGAGCTGTATTGGCCCAGGCGGCTCCAGTCACCCTCGCCCAAGCACGACACAGTGAGGGAGGCCTGAACACCAGGCTCTCTGTTGCTGAGCAGTTGTGCAACCTAAAGGGACAGCATAAATACCCAGTCAAGGTCACTGGAGCTGATCTACCTCTCACTGGGTGTTGGATTCCACTTCTGACCAGGGTCCCCACCCCCATCCTTCCCAAGGTTGAGGGCTCTAACACAAGAACCTTTAAATGTCTTCCATGGCCCTCCTTCCTTCTCAGTCCCCAGTGTCCTAGCGATTGCTTGCTTTTAGGTTCCCTTACCTAAAACTCCAAAATGAAGCTTACCTCTGGATTGTGAAGGACCTGGACAAAATTCTGGTAAGAATAGGTGCCACTCTGTAGGATGAGGTCCCCACCAGGCTCTGAACTTTGTCCACTCAAGATCAGCAGCTTGTGAGCTGATGGGCTGCTAAGGAGGGAGTAAACCTAGAAAGAGGTAAGAAATGGACAAAAAGACAACTGTACTTTTCTCTTCACCTTACTCAGTCCTGTAGGATGATTCCTTAGTCCCCTTTATGCATATATACTTTGGATCAAGACTGGGATTGGTATGATACCTCTGGAAGGAGGACCCAGAGATGGTGGGAAAGGAGAATTGGGGGTCATGTGTGGTGACTCTTAGCCATGTGGTAGGGAGTGGGGGGAGAGGGTATCTCAGCATTAAGAACGAAAAGCACTGGGCTGCTGCCTCACCTCGGAGCTGATGCTCCCTGAATTGGGGTTTACCAGGATGACTGTCTCGAGGGTCTCACTTTGATGACAAAGGGTCCGTTGGCCTGTGATAGAGAGAGAAACATTTTTGAAATGGGGGGGGGGTCAGAATAAGGTGGGAAGAGGTAGTATAGGACTGTTAAATGAAAAGATAAATCATTGACTTGATGAATGTATGATGGAGGTTGGGAAGGCAGGGCTGGGAAGGAGTAGGATACTGGGGAGCATGAGAATTTGGGAAAGAAAAGAAGCTGGCTGGATCAAGGGTACAGTATGTTGGACCTCTGTAGCTGGCCCTTCTTCTAGAAGCAGCAAGATAGTGTAGTGGATAAAGCACTGGGACCGAAGTCAGGAAGACCTAAGTTAAAATCCAGCTTCAGACATTTACCAAATACTGACTCAGTTTCTTCAACTGTAAATTATAGATAATAATAGCATCTATCTCCCAGGTTGTTGTGAAGACTAAATGAGATAATATTTGTAAAGTGCTCAACATATTTGACACACCTTTAAAAAACCCCAAAATAATCTAACATTTATATAGTGCTCCCTATGTGCCAGGCACTGTGCTAAGGCTTTCACAATTAGCATCTCTTTGATCCTCACAATAACCTTGGGAAGCAGGTGCTATTATCACCCCCATCTTACAGATGATAAAACTGAGAGAGCTGTTCAACACAGTGCCCAGCACATAGTAGGTGTTATGTAAATGCTAGCTATTATTATCTTTATTTTTAATCATTCCTAGCCTTTTCAGGGACTGCTACCCTACCTCTCCTCTAGCTCGCCCCCTCCAAACTGGTTATCGCTTTCTCCTCTAGTTACCCAGGCATACTCCTAGTCCTCCCCCTCTACCCTCCCACCCCAATGCTTTGTCTACTGGGACTCCTGCCTCTGACTCCCTGGTTGACAAGAAGCCTTTGTCCAGCTCGAGCCCTGTGCTCCTGGTGCTGCCTGGGCAGTGGGGGAGCCAGCTGGGAGGTCCCCCAAGACCACAATCCTCACTCAGCTTCCCTCCCACCAGTTGTATCCTTCCATGGACGTTTATACCTTCAGTGGGGCTAGGAATGGATAGATGGTATCTTCTGAGCAGTGTCCAGGGCTTCCCTTCTCTCTCCCCACCCCCACTGCACTTCAGGATTCTTTTTAGAAAGGCTCAGAGAAGTCCATAGTATCTAGATCCCTATGTTTAACAGATCAGAAATAGAAAGACGGCCCTACTCCCTTACTCTGTTCTGTGGGCATACTGGACACCCCAAGTCCCATTATATACCAAGCACCAACCAGTCTCAGAGCTTTCCTGTCCCGTATCACTTTCTGAAACCCCCAAGAGTCCCAGTTTGATTAAAAAAAAATACAAAACCTCCCTAAGAATCCTGACAGGGAGTGATCTGAGAAGGCATTGTGGTAAATAGAAAAATTCTCCAGGCTAGGAATTAGGAGACCCAAGTTTAAGTGCTGATTCTGCCACTGAAAGAGCAGTATGACCTTGGAAAAGTCATTTAACCTCTGGATGCAGTCTCCTCACCTGTAAAATGAGGGGACCGGAGCTACATGATCTCTAAAGGTTCTTCTAGTTCAAAAATTCTGTGATTCTGTGATTCCCCTTTCCCACCTCTGACCATCTCCTAACTATGTTCCCTGTGTCCAGGCACAGAGAGCAGAGTATGCAGAGAAGGGTTGCAGAGAAGGAGAGAAAGGAAATGCTCCAGTTCCTCTCTCCCTCTATGCCCATTTGCAAATTCAAATCCTGTCTCATTTCTTGGAATTTTAGCAAGAAATCAAACTGGCGTAGAAAAATCAGGTGGTGAGTCAGGCAGATGAATAAAGAGCCAGCACCCCCTATGCTTACCCTTAGCCTTTTAATCATGGATTTCAAGGTAGCAGAAGAGTTATCACGGGTCTAGGTTGGGAGGGGACATAAAGGTGGGATCCTAGCCTCTGCCTGATAAGTCTTAGTCCTGGGTCCCTCTTGCCCTCCCTCTCCAGCTCCCCAGGCCAGGGTGATTTGGAATAAGGGCATTTCTGAAAAAGATGCATCTGACCCCAAACCACAAGATGTAATTTGGAAGGAATGTGGAAGAGGAATATTGATATCAAGACCAAACTGAATGGAGGGAAGGGTAGGAAATCCAGAGATATGGAGAGGGTACAAAATCCAATATTATTTAGGAGTGAATCTTAAAAGGAGGAAGGGAACTTGGGGGGTGGGGGGAGGGAGAATCTATTCAGCTGATGGGGAGCTGGTCTGGGAGTAAAAGGTTGGACTGTGTTTGGGTTGGGAAATATGAGGGGTCAGCCATAACTTATCTTTATGGAAAGAGCCTGAGCCTTCTTCCCATCTCCCCTCCTCACACTCCAAAGGTCATACATTACAATCGAAAAGGTAAAAAACAAACAATCTGGTCGGCACCACTCTTAAGGATTTCTATTTGGCCCTAAGAAATCAACCTGAACCCCCCCTTCTTCTTTATTCTTATGGTCTTCTCTGAGTCCAATCCAGTCCCCTGTACCTAAGACCCCCTCCCTCTGTCTCCATCACACCCAGAGTGCCAGCTACTAAACGCATGTTTATCTACCTCATTGCCCCCATACTCCCATGGGTCCTCATCTCTCTCCCCTTTTCTCTGAACTCCTTTCACTGGAGTGAGGAGCCTAGGGTATAGGACCTTACCCCATTCTTCCTCTTCCTTTAGGAAAGGCTCCCTAACTGCTTCCCTTGCTCAGGGATATTGGGGCCCTTTTCTGGGTGGGAGGTGGGGGCGGGGTGCTGAGCCAGGGCAGTGGAGGAGGCAGGTGGCTCCGCAGTAAGGCCGGGTGTGTGTGGGGGATGGCTCCAGCAGCTGCAGTGTGCCGCAGTGTCTGTGTGTGTGTGTGTGTGTGTGTGTGTGTGTGTGTGTGTGTCTGTATGTGTGTGTGTGTGTGTGTGTGTGTGTGTTCAGCTCCGGCTCCTCCTCTCTCTCCTCCCCCCCACACCATGACAAGTCATTTTCTTGGCTGTCTCTGCAAGGGGGGTGGGGTGAGGGGTAGGAGTGTGTGGGAGAAGCAGGAACAGAGTGTGCCCCTCGAAGCAAGGACCCTCACTTTGCGAATGAAAAGCAAAGATGAGGAGGGGTCTACAGGGACATCACAGGCAAGGATTGGCCTGGAAACCTCAAGGGCTCAGTCTGGGAGAGTAAGGATGGCTGAGGGTGAGGGTGAGGCTCCCAATCTCAGCCATGGTTCCAGCCTGTCAAGGGGGAGGGCCTCAGGGGGTGCAAGTGAAAGGGGTTTCTAGAAGCCTAGAACTGACATTCACTGACAGTAAAGGATAACGTCTACAAACTAGCCTGTCCTGGAGGACGCTCCTGCCACGTTTCAATGACCCCCTCCTCCAGTCGCCCCCCCAATACCCTCACCGTATTCCCTCCCATGCAGAAGCCCATTGCAGTGCCATCTCCACTCCCTCCGTGCCCCCTCCCACCCCCACCTCCCCAAGCAGCTGGGAAATCTGGCAGCTGAGGCTCAGGGACCCTCCCACTAAGGCACATTCCCTATACCAGCCTTTGCCCCTCCCCGCCCCCCCTCAAATCCCCTCCTTTTACACCAAAGATTCTGCCCTCCATGTCTGTGTCATCCCAGGCTACTAAGTGATGGGGTGGAGGGGGGTGAGGCGCAGGGAGTGAGGGTCCTGGCTTAGGTATTGGGATCATCATGCAACATCCTCCGACTCAGAGCCCTCCAGCTCCACCCGGTCTATATCAGGACTGTCACAGACACAGACTAGGCTGCTTTCCTGCCCCAGTCCTGGTCCTCCCTGGTCTCCCACCCTTGAATTCCTCCCTCTTCTGACCATCCTTGGGCCTGTCTGCTACCCCACCCTGAGAATCCAGAGTCCCAAATTATTTATCCCCACTTTGTCCTCCCCTCGCCCACTCCCCAGTTCCTCTTTAGCCTTTCCTCCTGTGCCCACCGGTCCCCCATCCTTAGCCTTCCCCTCCCCTCCCCTCCTCCAGTCCGGCTCCTACCCTGGGGTGCGGGAGGGGGGCCCTCATGGAGGCGGGTGGCTTCAGCCCCAACCAGCAGCGATAGGGAAGAGTCTGCAGCACTTTGGGGGGGGGAGGGCTAGGCTGGTTGGGGGGAGGTAGGCGGGATCAGGGCGGGGATGGGGGGCTGGATCCATGACGAGGCACTAGAGTCTTAACTCTTTCCTCACCCTCACTATATTCTACTCTGTTTTAGAGCTGCTTATGTGTCTCCACTTCTCTTTGGGAAGATACTGAGGGAAAGAAATCTGGGGAGATTCTAGGGGCCATAAAGAAGCAGGAGATACAACCTCTCCCTCTCACCCCCAGCCCTCCCAGCATGGGCTTCTCCCCAACACTGTCAATTAAGACATATTTATTGAACTTTGTATGCACAGGACTTTCTGCTAGGCATGGGGCAGGCAGGTGGGGGGATTCGAAGAAGCAGGAGATGACTGTCCCTTCCCCCATTCTGTCAAGCACCATCTCCTCTACACTTGGTAGGTTCAAGGAAGCACTCCCCATGTCCCAGGAGTCAGTAAGAGAAAAGGAGGCTGGAGGGGAGGGAGGCCATGAAGGATGGTGAGGAAGACAGACAGAGCAAAGGGAACATTGGGGAGTGGGGGAAGCAGTGAGAGGGAACCAAGTGCAAAGCTTCATGAAGCAACGTCAGGTCCTGAACTTATAGCTGAACTAAGGAGTGAATGGAAATGAGGCCCATCTTAAAGCAGGGACTTAAAGCAGTTTTTGTTTTGATAGGGCATAGGGACAACACCCTGTGAATTCCTAGACAAGTGTGGCTGAGGAAATGTCCTAGAGTTCCTCCAGGGTTCATTATTCTCCAGTTACTGGGTGTGAAGAAAGGAGCCTCTGATCTGCTGCTATGCCCTCTATGAGAATTCCTGCAGAAGTCAAACCCAAGTCAAATTCTTTTTTTTTGGGGGGGGGGGTCTGTCTGGACCTGTGATTTAATCCTAAGGTCATGGACCTAGAGCTGAAAGGGACCTCAGAGGACACCTAGTAAAATCCCCTCATTTTACAAGTAGGGAAACTAAGGCCCAGGGAGCTTAACTAACTTGCCCAAGATCACAGAAGTAGAATTTCCAGTCTGGAAACTCTCTTCACTAATGGAGATACTCCACTCATCTGCAACAAGAGTCTTAGAGAGTCGCCTGAGAGCACTGAGAGGTTAGGTGGTTTGCCCAGCACCTATCAAGAGGAGAGATTTGAACCTGAGACATCCTAACTTCACATCAGTTCTCTACCCACTCCCCCACTCACTTCTCAAGCTTCTTTTACCTTAAGTCGATGATTCACATAAGTTATGCATTAAGATGTATTCTTTCCATCCACTTAAAAATGACATGTTTTATGATGTTAATGAGAAAATGGGGGGTGGGGTGGGGTGGATCACTCCCTGTCTTTCTCCCTCTGGGTCTGTCTCTGAATGCTTGGTGTCTTGCTCCCTAAACTACCCTCCCCCAGCCTCGGTATTCCTGCTGTCCTTTCTCTGTCTCACATTAAGTGAAATGCTCTAAGTAATCGGGGTGAAATCTTATTGAACCTTAATGCTTTCATTCCATTTGCAAAGTCTTCAGGCTCTTCACCGAGCTATTTCCTCCCCTGTTTCCGTCCGTCATTCCTCTTTCCCAACCTATCCCCACAACTGTACCCATTTTCCCCTGCATCATCTCCCCACCCTCTTTGCTGCCTTCCACTCTACTGTGTGACCTCTTTCCAAAAATCTTATCCCCCGGACCTCAGAGAGCAAGCACTAGAAGGTCACAGAAAGCAAATCAGTCTCTGGTCCTGGACAGCCAGCATCTCCCATCCCCCTCTTAACTATGCAGTAAGAGGAGGAGCTGAGTCATGGAGTACCCTAGTAAGGGGGAGGGGTTACCGTCCAGATCCAGGGATGTAAAATAGCCACAGTACCAGGGTGGGGTGAGCCCCCACCCTTCCCCAGTGCAGAGGGGGAGTAGGATCGGGGAAGGGCGGGGCTAAGAAGGTAAAACATGGAAAGTTAAGCCAAAAGGCTGGCTAGGCTGGGTTCTTACCACCAGTAATAGGAATAACAGCAAGAAACGCCCTCTCCACCAATCTTCCATGCCTATTCCCCGATGGTGTTTAAAAGGCATTTTCTACCCACTCCCTGCTCCGCTCATACATATCTCTAGGGACCTTGTGTTGAGAAACGAGTGAGGGGGATACTCTGGGGACACAGTTTCAGCTCTGACAATAGTTTTCCTATAGCTCTCCTTCTGCTTCCACCCACCCACTGAGCCCCTGGCCTGTTTAGGGAGTGACATTTTGAAGAGAGCAGAGCAAAAACCCATAGACTGATGAAGACATATGCCTACTTAAGCACAATTTTTCAAAAGCACATTACTCTATTTCCCTTTAAAGGGAAGGAGAGAATACTACAGAGGGGTCCGGAAAGGTCTGTGGTGAGTCCAGTGATTCCAAAGGGGCAGGTCAGCACCCTTTAGCCCTCCACTTTGTCAGACAACAGCTTAGACCTTGTGGCTCCTGGTTGTGGTTTCTGAAGAGTTAGATAAATTTACCTGCTAATGACTTGGGAGAGAATCTGGAAGCCTTCCTAGGTCTCTCAGGCTCTAAGGACTATCTGTGCTCTTTAAAACAAGTAGCCCAGGGCCCCCATCCCAGATAATCAACCTCAGAATTATATTCTTTCTCTTCAGACCCCTGCACCCTACCTCACACACCCTCAGCCCCCTGCCAATACTCAGCAGTAGGAAGGTCATCCTAATCCATGACGCTTATTTGGTTCTAGGTTTGTGCTAATAAAACTAAAATATCGTATTGCTTTGCAATGGAAAGGGTGCTTAGAATGGTTGCCAAAAGACCAAGATTTGAACCTTGGTCTCGCCATTTTACCTGTGTAACCCTGGGAAAGTCATTGGGCCTCAGTCTCCTCCTCTGTAAAATTAAGGCCTCGGACCAGATGACCTCTAGGGTTTCTTCCTGTTCTAAAGCGATGATCCTATGAACTGCGGCTCATGAAGGCTCTGAAGGGACAGATGCCAGGTAACCATTTATGGCTCATGTTCTGTAAAGCGGGACTTATCCTCTGGGACAACAACAACATTCTCTGACCACCAGAAGGCATTAAGCAGGTAGATGCTGTTTCCTTCTTAGGGAAGACCACTCTTCCCAGGGGCAGTAGGGGCAAGGAGATGTTATTCCCTTATTCTACTCTTGGAAGAAGAATTTCCATCCTTTTCAGTAGTTTCTTGGAATAGGGTTGTGTCATGGCATTGTGGGGAGAGGAGGGCGGAGAAAAGGTTCAGGACATCTGTGGGATAAGCACAGGGGATCAGACACAGAGCACAGTGTTGAAGGGTAGTGTGGTGCCTTGGAGAGACCTTGCCTTGGGTTCAGGAAGACCTGGATGTGAACTCCCCTCCTTCCACATTTAGCTGTGTGATCCTGGGCCAGTCCCTTAACCTCTCTGGGTCTTAGTTCCCTCAGAAATAATTTAAAAAAACCATATATACCTACCTCATGGGGTTATTGTGAGGTTCAAATAAGATACTATAGAATGATTTGTAAACTTAAAGCAATACACAAATGTCATAATATATTAGTCCCTGGTTGGGCCAATAAATTTCACTTTGTGACCTTGAGTAAGACAATTCTCCACTCTAGACCTCGCTTTCCTCATCTGAAGAAGGAGGAGGCTAGATTAGATGATTAACAGGGTTTCTTCTATTTCTATGACTGTATCTGTACCTTGCTTTCCCACAAACATCCCAGAAGTGTTTACAGCTGCTCTGGCCTGGCTGGTATCTCTGAGACAGCTGGTGAGGATGTAGTATGTATTTCTATTGGTATTTGAAAGTGTTTGGCTTGGAGAAGAGAGGAGGGGAAACAGAGCAGGGTGAGTCTGGGACTGTCTTCAGCAGTGTCTTATTTTTTTCCTGGAAATTCTCCAGGACACCCCACCCCTATGCTCATGGACATTGATCTGCCACCAAACAAATGTTGATGTCTAAAATAGTACCAGTACACTTTTTTTTTTTTTACCAGTACACTTTCTAAGAGAGAGAGAGAGAGAAGCTTTGATCCTAGGATATCTGAGCCCAATTCCCATGACAAGGCCTGTGGCTGAAAAAACCTGGGCTGGGTTGAGTATCTGCATTTTTGTCTGAGAGTATCTGAGTGTGACTATGTGATATTCTTTGTGTTCCTCTGTATCCTGACTTAAAAATATGATTCAGTTGCTTGGTTTAAATTCTGATCTGCTTTTCTTTTGTTATTCTTCAACGCAGCCTACTCTTGATTCAGAGCATCAGGCTTTTCATCCTTAGTTCTGTGACCTTGGGCAATTTAGAAATCAGGAAGCTGAACTTCTGTTTCCTCCTTTGTAAAATGGGAATAGTAATGCCTGTCTATTCCATCAGGCTGCTGGGAAGTTAAAAAGAAATGCTACGTAGGAAAGCGTTTTGTTAAACGGAAAGCAAGACGCAAACGTAAATTATGTCATCATCATTGTAATCGCCTCTTCGCAGTCATAAGGGAATGATAGTTAATCATGGATAATTAAGATGAAGAGAGAACCCCAAACCTCAATTCTGGTGTCAGTTTTATTCTGCTCTCCTCCCATCCAGTTTTTGTCAGAGCATCTGGTAGTAAAAAGTGGTAAATTGCTTTTTTTTCCCTTATCATTGCTAATGGAGGAAGTGTTGGTGTGGATAATCTAATTCAGAGGGTCATCCAAAAACAATTTATGTTTGAATTCATACAACATTGTTTTATTTTTAGAAAACAAATTTACCTAGTCAAGTTTTGCTTATTTAGCCTGGTATGAAAATTAGTTGTCATTCCCCAAGCATGTACCATCTGACAGCAAAGGGACTATGTGGCCCAAAAGTATGCTGGGTCTCCAAGGGAGGTCAGCCTGGGATTTAAAAAAAATTGCTGCAGATAATCCATCAAATATACAACCCATATGGAGATAATGGGGAATTGACTATATTAACCTTCTTCTCTCCCTTCTCCAGCACTATCTCTGAAGGTGTCAGCGAACAGGTAGTAGGAGGAAAGATTAGGAAAAAGAAGAAGAGGGGGGGGGGAAAAGCACTATTTCTAGAGGTGTCAGTGAGCAGGTAATAGGAGGGAAGAATAGGAAAAGGAAGAAGAGGAGGGAGAGTTTTTTGGATAATCCATACACTAGATAATTTAGAAGCTGACTGTTCAGGGTGTGAATATAATCAGATGAAGGGATTGTGCAGTTGATGCTGTATACCTGTGAAGCTAGAGCTACTTGAACTCAATACGCCAATAATTTGCCAATAATGTGCCTACTCATGCTTCTTGTGAGCTATGACTCTTTGTGGCTTTATATTGGGATTGTAACACTATCCCCAGTCTCCTCATAGCCTAGGACTAGATGGCTCCTAGGAATCTATGAAAATGCTTTTGCAACTAAGGATCAGAGTTCCTAAAATTATGCTTTCCAAAGTCTCTAAACCTAACTCCAACCCAAGAAGTTAAGAAATTGCAACCTTTGACTTTTGTTCTATGAGTTAGCTTTTCCCCCAAGATGTGACTGGCCCTATAATAATGGACCTAAGAACCTCTGATTCACTGAAAACCTATGAGATCTTCCTCACTCTTGGTTCCTAGGACTCAACCCTGACAGGAGCTGAGCCGATAAACAGGAAGAACAAGGAAACTGGTTGAAGGCAGGGATCATTTTTACCTTTCTTTGTATCTCCCCAGTATTTAGCATACTGACATAGTAAACCCATAATAAATGTTTGCTGACTGACTGACTGGTAGATGGACTATGAGAGTGACCAGAAGAAAAATGCTGAGCAAAGGGATGGGGAGTGACTATGGGAGCTCTGAAGAAGGAAAATGGAAGAAAGAGAAGAGGAAGGTAGAAGAAGACCAAGTTCTGCATGCCAAATTATTTTTTTTAAATTGGAGAAGTGGCCAGTTCCCAGGTATAGGACTAATGAATGTCATTGTAACATTTGTCACCAAATTATCCGTCTCTTCTGGCTGAGCCAGATCTTCACTGCCCTCCCCTTCTCCCCTCCCCCCCCAATAAAGCCCTGGGCTCCTCCCCATCAGTGTCAAGGATCCTGGAATTCCCAGAAGGCCCAGCCCTTTCTGGTCTGAAGTCCCAGTACCAAGATCCTTGTCCTACCCATCTGCCTAGCCCTCACCCAAAGGATATAGACAATTGCAGATGGACCTGACCTTTGACCTCTGAGGAGAAGTGGGCTAAGTGCCGGGTAATGAAGAGTCTCAGCTGCTGATTCAGGTTGCAGGCGGATAAGTCAATGTTCCATGAAAGAATCCCTGAGAGACAAAAAGAGAGAGAGGGATAGGGTCAAAACGGTCAAGGTTTGAGAAGTAGCAGGTGCAGGAAGGAAAAGAGCCGCAAGGCATGCAGAAGGGGTAAGAATATAGTCGCAGAGATCAGCTTCACCCATATCTCTGAAATGCTAAGAACAATTTCTCCTATCTGTCCTCACTTTCACCTTCTTCAGGCTATTTCAGGGTGGTATAAACTTTGTAAAGAATGAGTTTTAATCTAAGAATTTTCTATAAAAGTTTTCTTAATACTGTAGGAGCCAAAAAACCAGTTTTGTCCTCACTTTGCTGTCATTCCTGCTTCAAATCTTTCAGATACTCGAGATTCTAGAATCTCCTTCTCTGCCCCCTCCTCCTCCGCTCCACCCCACAGTAGCCTGAGAGTCCCCCGCAGGTGGTGTCTCTGCAGTGCTGCGCCATTGGCCCCAGAAGTCTTATCATGGTCCCTAGCTAGCACCTTAGCTCCCAGAGGTTCAGAGACCTGTCTGAGGCAACTGAAAAGAGCCCTGGTGTTTCCCCCATCCCCCAGGGGCCATGGCTGAGGGTGTTGGCATGGGACTTGGGAGCTGCACCACCTTAAAAACTCTCCAGAAAGGCAAATGGACCATTGGGAAGATTCGCGGTCCTGAGACACTGCGGGATATGGGGGTGGGGAGGCGGAGCCCGGGCAGGCGTGAGGGGCTGTACAGAGCCCCTGGAGACTGCGGGAGAGCAGTGGGGAGTGCGGAAAAGGCATGGTTAACGCATGAGGGAAGCCGGTGTCGAATGAAATAGAGGATGTATAGGACGGAGAAGGAAGCTACCTTAGGTACATGGTATAGACAAATGAAATACAGAGGATGCTGGGGATGTGGAGATTTGAGATGAAGGATGAAGATGTACGGGTTAGACGATGCAGATAGGACTAGCAACACGGGGCGGAGGATGCACTGAGCGCAGCCGGGACCATGGTTCTCACCTTGCTCCAGGTGGACCCGAACGGCCCGAAGCTGGCTCTCGGTGCCGATGTCTCCGATCACGATGAGTATGGAGTGCTTCCGCGGGTCCCAGCGTGCGGCCGCCACCCCAGCCTCGCCCGGCACCTCCCCGGGGCTCTGAACCAACCGCGCGCCGGGGCTGCAGAACCCCAGCCCGGGAGTTGTCTCCATGGCAACGCCGGCAGGCCTCCCGGGCCCAGCCTCGGTCTCCATGGAAACCTCTGCTGGCGCGCAAGGCCAGCGAGAGCCAGGCTGCGGAGGGGAGAGTGCGCGGCTCTTAAAGGGCTACGGGTGAGGCCGCTCATTGGCTGAATCCCGTCAGGGGGCGGGGCCCCGACACTGCAGGGGCGGGGCCGAAGGTCTAGTCGGAAGACCGGGCAGTATGAGGCCGCGGGGCTCTGTATGCGCAGGGGCGGGGACCTTCCTCCCTCCTTCCCCACCTCTCCCTCCCCAGGATTCCCCTCCTCATCCCTAGCTCCCTTCCCCCTCCTCCTCCCACCTGCCTCTCTCGAACCTGCAGCGGCTGGACCTGGGCTGAGGCACGAGGCAGGGGCGGAGGGAGGTAAGGGAACCAAAGGAAAGGGTCAGGGGTCCGGCTGGTCAGCAGCAAGAGCTGATCCCTAGGACTTTTTCCTGGGGCCTAGGGGGGAGCCATCTTGCTGCTCCCCGAAGCCTGTCTCTGTAAGGTTGGCTCTCTCCATCTCTGTCAGATTGGCTCTCTTCATCTCTGTCATCCTACACTGGGCTAGCGTCTCATGCGCTGCTGGCCTGAGGCGTGCGATACCTGATTTCCATCATTCCCATCCCTGCCCTGAACCTCACCTGCCCTGAACAGGGTCTCCCCTTCATGCTCATCCCCTCGGCCACCTCCCTCTACCCCAGCGCTGCAGGCAGGGCCTCCCCTCCATGCCCAAATCTCTAGGGGGACGTTGTGATTTAGAGGATGGTGGGGGCCGTTCTCTGTCTTTAAGAAGAAGCCGGACACCAGAGAGTGAGCTCAAACTGCAGTGAGGGGGAATTAGATAAGACCCAAGACTTCTCCAGACTGTGGGGGAGGGGGTGCAGAGACTTCTCTGAGCTGGGGAAGAGGCTAACTCTCTGACTGCGGGAGCAGAGAAGAGGTGACCTCTGGAAGTCTCCAACAATGGTGCGTGATGGACAGGAATATACTTGCGTATGAGGCTGAACGATGTGAATTTCTTTGCTCCCTCACTCCGCATCCTATGTTCTTCCTCTGTTAGCACACTCATTCTAATTCAGGTCTGTAGACTGCTCATCTTCCAAAGGAGACTCTAACCAAGTGTTCATACTGTGGGAGATAATCCTCAGAGACTCAGCAAATTGCAGTGGTACTCTTTTTCTGTCCCATGTGCCTAACATTCTGAGAGGGAGGGAGAACTTGATTGATTCTGCAAGAGAGGGTACAGATGGATTATATAGTACTTCTTTTTATTTTGAACTTAAGCATTTCTGGAAAGAAAAGGACAACAGAACACAAAAAGAGGATTGTCTATGAAACCACAAATCTCTATTTCATATTGCTATTTAAAAAAATGGACTCTGTATCAGATTCCCCTGACCCCTGGAAAGCTTGAAGGAAGGTGGCCAGTGGTTTAATAAAAAAGATTTTGCATCCTTGAGATGTACCTTTCCTCAGGTTAACTCCTACCCAGTTGGCCCTTAGAATGGTCCTCTTTACATGGGATATCAATGGTGACCTATATCAATGAAGTAAGTTTTTAAAAAGTGATGTTTTTTTATCATCATTTGATAATATAACCTTAGTTTTATGACAGAGCAATCAATCATCATAGCCATGGTAGTAAAAGCATTTTTGTCAATAGCTAGATGGCAAGATAGTGGACTTGTTTACAACTAGTAGCTTTATAGTAAACCAGACATCTAGCTCTGCGACCAGGCTGAGAATAGTGGGGTAATCAGTAGCTTCAGTGATGGGCCTGTACAAAGGAGAAAGGGAGTTGGGGTAGGGATGGATGGTTCTACATCTGATACAACATGAAACAGGGCCCCAGTTCTGGTCTTTGCCTTCTAAATCTGCCCCTGAACAGGGGGAAAAGGATAGGGCGTATCATAGGCTTTTTTTTTTTTTTGAATTAGAAACACTGCCAAGTGATGATATGGAGCTGGTGAAGAGCCCAGGAAGAATAGGAATGAGCAGTTCCTATGGCAACGTGCTAGAGATGAGGCCCTTGTCTAGGGCTAGACCCTGCAATAGGGGTTAGCAGCATTTAGCTACAGGTTTCACTACTTCATCAAGCCAGGCAAAGAGATCAAACTGCAGATGTGGTGATGGAATACAAAGACATGAATAAAATAGTCCCTATCCTTGCATTTTATAGGTCCTGAATAAGTGACTTGTGGATAGTACATCATGGGAGGGTTCTGGTGTATATCAGAATGGGCAAGCATATGCTCAGAGTATCCAGAGGACTTGCCAGGAACATATAATGTAGGGAATGAAGAGCTCATTTTTGAGTTTCATTTCATTGCTAGGCCATCATACTATCCACATCAAGTTTCTTGGAAGCTCCCTTCCTTGATGGAGCAGAAAGAGCCCTGAATTGGAATTATAAGACCTGGGTTTGAATGATGTAGCTACTCACTATCTTTGTCAACTTGGACAAGTCTGAATCTCTTGGCTTCAGTTTCTTCATTTGTAAGATGACGGGGTTATACTAGATGGTCTCTAAGGTTCCCTTCTTGCTCTAAATTCTATCATCCATTGATACTGGTGCTGCTTCAATTCAACAAATGTTAGCTGTTTTTTTCAGGCCACAGTACCATGTGCTTGGACTACAGAGATGGAAAAAAAAAAATCCACTCCCGCAGAGATTTATAGTCTCAGGGGAGATGATCAATAGGTATAGTAGTTTTATATTCAAGTTATTATATTTATTATATATTCCATTCTGATATATTATTATATGTATTCCATTCTAATATATTATTATGTTTAAGTGATTTCATCAATCACCATGATTAACATCCGCCTATAAGAGGACAACATCTGTGGTGGTGTTGTGTACAAACTAGGATGTGGACTACTTCTAGAATTTTGCTAAAGTAAACAGCAGATTTAGATCGTTAGCAGCATGGACCAGCTCCCAAGGGTGGCACAAGAGCATTAGCAATTGCAATATGGAATAGATTTGATTGCTACCTTCTGTGATTTCCCCTGGTGTTCCACTCTATTACTGTCAGTAGTGAGGAGGTTGGGGAAGGCACTAGATAACACCTTTGTTCAGTTCAACAAACATTTATTAAAGACCTTCTGTGTCCAAGACCCTATGCCAGGCACTGGGGAATACAAGGCAAAAATGAAAAAAACCTCTGCTCTCAAAGAGCTTGGATTCTATAAGGGAGTAACACCATGTACACACATAAGTAAGTACACTATATTTGGGTTCTCCCAGAACAACTGCTCTGGATTCCAGGGTGCTTGGTGAATCAGTACTCCTAAAACTACAGCTCACATGTCCTCACCGATGTGTTTACCTTTAAGTAGTTATCCAAAGGATGCAATGAGCTCAAAGTAACAGCATTTACTGGAATAGCATAGTGAGATTTCTAATAGAACATTACCCCAATAACATTAGGGCTCAGTTTCCCAAAATATATATCACATCAGTGGGAAAAGTGAGCAAGTACAGAGCTTTTGCCATCTGGCTAGGCGCATGACTTCGATAGGCTTACTGGGCTTGTTTTTTTGCAGGGATGTGGCTATTCTGGTTGCTGGTTGGCTATATACCCCTCTCCATCTCCAGTTCCTGGTAATCTAAAATTCTGGGCTAAGACCCTGCAAGTTTCAGAAAACTAGAACCCTTACCTTAGGGCATTTGGCAAGTATCCTCATTTTTTCTCCCTTAGGGTCTTAGCTCTGAGGCCTACCGTCTCTGTAGTAGTGGGATTCCAGTTCCAAATGCCAAGCTCTCTCTCCTTGAACTTCTTTTCAGAAGGTTGAGGAAGCCATGCCCTGGAAGTTCCCTTGTAGACTGCCTGTAAATACATATCTGACGGTCATTCCTTGTGAGCTCTCTCTTCTCCCCTCCTCTTTATCTCATAATCTTCTGACATTATTTCCTCTGATTTTTTTTCCTTTGTGCCAGAGATGACTCTACTTCTCTCTGTGTACGCTTGATCCTATCCCTTTCCACCTTCTTGCTCTCACTATCACTTCTTCCTTTAATCTTCAATTGCTCCCCATCTACTCACTTCTTTACTGTCTACAAACAAGCTCATTTTCTCTATTCTAAAAATAAACCCCAAAACAAAAAGCTCTCACTAGATGCTATCATCCCTTCAAGCTATTGCCCTTGATCTCTTTTTCCTTTTTTAGTCAAACTTGAAAAACTTCCCAAACTTAGTCAAACTTGGAAAAAATGCCATCTATATTGGGTGCCCCTACTACCTAGTTTCTCCTCTCACTGTCTTATAAACCCTCAGAAATCTGGCTTGTGACTTCATCGTTCAAATGAAATAGCTTTGTCCAAAGCTACCAACGATCTCTTAAATGCTGTATCAAATGTCCTTCTTTCAATTCTCATCCCTTTTTTGACTTCTTTTCAGCATTTGACATTGCCAGGCCCCCTCTCCTCCTTGACACTCCCTCCTCTTTGACTTTTCATGATATTCCTGTCTCCTGATTCTACTCCTTTCTGAGTGTCCCTTCTTAGTCTTCCTTGCTGGATAAGCATCCGTGTCATGCCCCCTGAATGCATATTCTCCCAGGTGCTGTACTGGGATCCCTTCTTACTCTAAATTCCCTTTTCTCAACTGACTTGAACCCAGATTGATTTTTATGTAGGACATAAAGGGCATGGCTAATCCTGGAAGCCAGTTATTAAAAGGTCCACGTGCCCATCACTTACCTTCATCCAATGGCCAATACTTTATAATTTGAAGATTGAGGGACTTCAGTTTGATCAGTAACTAGCAAAGTCCTATCCTTTATTCTGTTTTATCAGGTTGTTTAAGAAACGTCCCACTCCCTACACCCCAAATTTGATCAGACTTCCCCTGATCCTCCTTCTTTACACAAAGTAGTCTCCAAAGGAAACAGTGCCAATAACTGGGGGGATTAGGAAAGGCTAGTGTGGGAGGTGACACTTCAGCCACTTGGGAAACTAGGGATTCTGTAAAACCGTGAGGAGGAGGGAGCATGTTTTAGACATGGCGAAACAATTTAGCCAAGGCCTGAAGGTGGAGTAAGAGATGGAATGTTGCCTGAGAATCTAGCAGGCCAATGTTACTAGAACAGAGTGGAAAAAAGTATTGGCTATTTATAGGAGCAGGTGAATCAAGGTTATTGATGCACAATTTCAGCTAGGCATAGAGCAGATGACAGTAATAAACTGTTTGGTGTGGAGGGTAACTATTAAGCTTTTAGGTAGGTAAGTGGTGCAGCAGATAGAGACTTGGCCTGGAGTGAGGAAGATATCAGTTCAAATTTGACCTCAGAAACTTATAAACTGTATGACCCTGGGAAAGTCACAACCTCTGCTTACCCTAGTTTCTTCAAATGGGAAAAATAAAAGCACCTACCTCACAAGTTATTATGAGGATCAAATTAGATAATATTTGTAAAGTGCTTAGTACATTGTAGGTGCTTAACAAATGCTTCTTCCCTTTCCCTTTATTTATTAGGAGAGCCAGATTACCAGGGGATTCATAGAAGCTAGCCCCCAGTTACCTTTGAGTAAAGAATTTTTAAAAATGTCAATATCCCCTATTTCTGACCCTCTAAATTTAAGCAGCCTTCAAGGGGCTCTGGCCTCCTTTGTCAGACTTCTAATTTGTCCTGGCTAGGTTGAAGGGTTCTATGACCTAAGGTTTCAGGAAAGCAGCAGCTCGGGTTCCCATTACATACTCAGTTTTGCCCATGAGGCAGTCTTTATGCAGAGTTGTGTTAGATTACAGGATTGCAGTGCTAGAAGCTATATCTTTGGCTTTTTGGAACATATTGAGAGGTCATGATGCAGCTGAGCAGCAAGGGTAGGGTCACCTTCTGGCATAACTGAGGGATGGGTCTGAATAAGATAACCTCGAGGATATTGCAGAGGCCACTCAGTGTGAGAGTGTGGAGCTTATAGAGGATTCCACATTTCTCAATTAATGTTTATTCACCCTGACTAGATGAGGCAGAGTATTGGCATCTTTTTAAACCCTCTCCTTTAGAATTACAGCTCCTTAAGTAGGGATTGTTTCGATCTCTGCATTTGTTTCCAGCATCTAGCATACTGCCTGTCATTCTAGGTGCTTAATAAATACTTGATTGATAGATTGAGGGATTGATTCTTCCTCTCTTTCCCCCTTTTCACCCACTGACCTTCCTGTCACCCTGCAAAGGACAACTAACATTTTCCCTCTCCCTTTCATCTTTAAATGTGATAAGCTAAGGTGGAAAGAAAACATTCATGGAGACTACTTCTTCCCCTTTCCCAGCCTGCCCTGCTTCAGTCCCAACTCGGGCTACCTCACTCAGGCTTCTGCACTGACACCACCCCCAACCTGGGACGCTGTACTCCTAACCTCTGACTTTGCCCCAGGACCTTCTCCAGTGCTCTGAAGGATTTCCCCAACCAGAACCACCTCAAACTGCTAACTCCTGACTTCCTCTGGACTCCCCATAGACCATACCTTCACCTACTCTTGGCTACCATGAGGCAGGACATCGGGGCTCACAGAACACAACATCACTACCTACCTAGAGGATGAATCTTGAGAAAAGGGACTTGAATGGTCTAATAACCTACCTCCTTCAACGTACCTTTCTACTTACTGATACTGAGCTTGGACTCATTCTTCAATAGTTAGTGTACTTCCACCCCCTCATAGTCTCATCACCCCAGTGACTTTCAACCCATGGCTGACTTTAAGCAAACACCATCCCCCATCCCCCACTGCCTACTCCTTTATTCTCATCCCCCTCAACTCTACCCCATCCCCAGTGTCCTACAGATCTATCTTGAATACTCTCTCTATAATTCATAGATTTGCTTTTATCTTAAACCATTTTCTTTCTCACTCCTTCCATCTTCAGGGTTTTATTGTGACCTGACTCTATCGTTTTGACCCTTCACCACTGACTAACCCTTTCAAGTACTGGTTGTACTTTCATTCATTATCCCACACTCTCTGTCCCTCAAACAAAACAAAACAAAATTAGATCTGTGCTAGGGTAGACCAAAAGCTGCTTGCTCTCCATTATCTTCTTCATTAAACGTCCCCTTCTTTTTCTGAAGTTCACCCAATTTAGATCTTGGTGTCTGTTACCCTTAAGAGACTCTCTTTTCTTCCTCATTGAGTTCAATGCCTGGTTTAGAGTCTTTCTCTCCACTTTAACTCCTGCCCTTACTAGAGGACTTCAACGGACATATTGATACTCCTTCTAATATATCCTAATTGCAAACTTCATTAGCCTAATTAGTCCTCATGACCTACTCCTCCACTCCATCATAGCTACACACAGACTCATACCCTTGATCTTGACATCATTTATAAGTTTTCCACTTCCATGTTTATGAACTCTGAATTTCCTTTACCTGATCATAATTTTTTATTATTCTATCTTTTCCTCTGCCTTTCCACCCCTAAATCCACCTTTTTTTGTCTTCACTGTGACCTCTAATCCCTCCACCCTTCAGTCCTTTCCCAGGTCATTACCCTTGCACTGGCTACTCTTCCCTACTTTAACTCACTTCCTTAGATAATCAATTCAACTCTACACTGTCCTCTAAACATTCAAATCTCTTGCCTGCTTCTCTTATCATGTCTTGTCAAACCTCGACTATTGATTACTCCCATCATCTATCACCTTTACTCCTATTCACATACTATAGAATGGAGCTGGAGGAAATCATGACACTGTGCTGAGAAGGTCCACGACAGATTTATGTTACATAACCTCAACTGGGCCCTCACTCTAGCAAGGTAATTCTTTTGAACAGGGGTGAGGAACCTGTGGTCTCAAGGCCACATGTGACCCTCTAGGTCCTTGGGTGCAGCCCTTTGACAGAATCCACTTAGACTCAGAGGGCTACATGTGGCCTGGAGGCCAAAGGTTCCCCACTCCTGCTTTTGAACATTCCCAGTCAGTTAGCTCTTCTTCTCCCCGCAGCAGCTATTCCAAACCTTTTTTACTATTCCTCAAGCTTCCAATGGTACCCCCTCTCCCCAACTTCTCAGCTGAGGACCTTGCCCTGTAAAATTCACCAAGGCTGAGGCCATTCTCCAAGAGTTCTCTCTTCTCTTCTCCTCATTTCACATCATTCAGATATCTGTCCCACCTTCTCCCAACCTCCTCCTTCACCCCTGTCTCACATGAAGAATTAGCCTGTCTCCTTGTCAAGGCAAACTCCTCTACATGCACCCTTGATCCCATTCCATTCCATTTTTCCTAGTAGATTCCTTCCACTCTAATCCCCCCTCTTTTCCTAATCTTTAGTCTGTCTACTGGCTGCTTCCTTACTACCTACAAACACACCAATGTCTCTCTTATCCTAAAAACAAATCCTCACTTGATCTGCTAGCTTTCATTCTCTATCTCTGTTCCCCTTTGCAGCTAAACTGCTTGAGAAAGATAACTATACTCATTATCTCAATTTCCTTTCCTTTCTCTCAATTCTAAACCCTCTGTTACCTGGCTTCCAGCCTCATTTATTCAGCTATAACTGCTCTCTCCAATGCTTTCTTATTGCCAATCCAAAGATACTGTCTCAGTCTTCGTCCTTCTTGACCTCTTTACGATCTTTGATCATCCTCATCTCCTGAATATTCTTTCAGTTTTGGGTTTTCAAAACACTGTTCTCTCCTGGGTTTCCAAGGTCCTTCTTGTTTGACTGCTTCCTTCAAGAATCAGCTCAAATCCCACTTTCTTCAGAAGACTTTTCCTGGTCCCCGCAACTGTTACTCCCTTCCCTCTTAGATTGTCTTCTGCATACACAAAGATACACATATATGTGTGTATATATACATATATACATACATACACATATATAAACACACAGATAACATGCATAAATTTTTGGCTTCTCTCCATTAGACTGGGAGCTCCCTAAGGACAAGGATTGTGTTTGACTTTCTGTGTATCCTGGGCTCTTAGCACTATTCCTGGCATATAATAAGTCCTTAATAAATGCTTGTTGAATGACCCTTTTTCTTCAGTCTGTAGGCTCGAAGGGCCTGTGATCTCTGGCCGCAATATTTTCTCTTCAATGTAAACACAACTTCTACCCTGTAGTATTTTTGAAAATTCACTTGAGGTGGCAGAATGGAAGATAGGATTTAAATTCAAGTGTCTTGAATTAGAAGCCATCTCTGCCTTTGAATTAAAATGTGTATATTATTTTCAAAGTATCCTTAGCTGTGTTCATAGAATCATAGATTTAGAGCAAGAAGGGACCTTAGAAGCCATTAAATCATTTTCAGATAAGAGATCTAACTAAGGCACATAGAATTTGGGGAGAATGGGCTCAAACTTAAGCAGTTTCTACATAGCATTGGTCCCACTAAGTTCACTTTCATGTAAAGCACTACTGGGTAAGTCCTGATACCAGCTACTGCTAGACTGGGATCCTTGGGTTATTCTTTAGGATCTCCTTGCTGGGCTGGACACAAAACCTGGTATGGACTTTGGCTCCCAGACCACTGATAACTTGCTACTCTGACCTCTCAAAGCTCACAAGGTCATAGCTGTCTCCAGTGTCCTTAACATAAAAGTAGGAAAAGTTAGCCACAACTGATAGAGAAACAACAGCAGGACCATGTGCTCACAGGCCACATGGTCCTGAAGCCTCTCTCCCTAGGGACAAAGCCTTTACACTCTACTGAATCTAGGTAGGAAAGAACCAAAACAAGAGAATTTCTGGCTAATGCCTTTGTCATGGATTATATTCCAGACCCAGCTCCACAGCAGATCAAAAAGGCTCTTTTTCACCATGAGTTTAGCAGACCCGAGCCAGTTAAAACTGTCTGTGCATGCTCCAAAATCCATGTGGAGATTTCATCAGCCAAGAACATTGTGCATGCTCACCAGTTATACCTGATAATAAAGTAACCCTTTATTCCCGGTACAATTCCAACTGCTTTTTAATCTGTTGCTGTAGCTTCTTTGCTAATATTTTACTGAATTTTTTTCATTTATATTCATTTGTCTATAATTTTCTTTGCTTCATTTCTCTGTGGTTCAGGTATTAAGATTGTATTTGTTTCATATAATGAGTTTGGTAGGATTCCTTCTTTCTCTATTTTTCTGTTTTCTGTATTTCTTCATGAGATTTTTAGGTATGCCATGCCCAGGTGAAAAATATGTATACAGTACTCCTTTTAATTCCCATTCAGTAATTGCCAAAGAGCTACCATATCTAATTTTTCTAAAATCCTATTCAGGTCATTAATTTCTTTTTTTGTATAGTGAGTATCCTCTAGACTCACTACTCACTTCTGTCCACCATGTGGTTAGCAGATTAGAACCTGCTCCAGGATATCTACCCATGCTCCAAAATCTCCATTACATGTTACTATAGCTCTTCCAGCAGCTTTCACATGGGGAGTAGCATTAGAGAGGTTCTGCTCATGTGCCAGTCTCCTGTTGCATTTGTTTATCTTGTTAGATTTGTCCACATCTGAAAGGGACACACTGAGGTCCCCGACTATCTTCTCTTAAACAAAATGAAATAAAATAACCCTCAGGTCCCATGTTTGTATTTCTATTTTATTTTATTTTTTTTTTTTTGGGCAGGGCAATTGGGGTTAAGTGACTTGCCCAAGGTCACACAGCTAGTACATGTGTCAAGTGTCTGAGCCCGTATTTGAACTCAGGTCCTCCTGACTCCAGGGCCAACGCTCTACTCACTGCACCACCTAGCTGCCCCATGTTTGTATTTCTTTACCTCTTCTGTGTGACCCTTGAATCAATCAATCAGTCAACAAGCATTTATTAAGCACCTGCCATATGCCAGGCACCATACTAGATACTGGGAAATTCAAGAAATGAAACAATCCTTACTCGTAAGGAGCTTCCATTCTAATGGGAAAATGTTATATATGTACATATACACACACATATATAGTATGTAATTAATAAATACACATATACAAAATAGTTAAAATACAAGGTATAATAGGACGAAGGGCTCTAGTGGTTGGGGATTCAAGAAAGATTTCTTATAGAAGATAGTGCTTGAGCTGTGTCTTAAGGAAGATAGAGACTCCACAAGGTGGAGACATGGAGGGAGTACGTTTCAGGCATGAGGGATAACTGGTGCAAAGACATGGGAGGTGGGAGACTGGAATGTATTTAAGTCAATAAGCCTTTAATTAAGTGCTTACTGTATTTCCAGGTACTGTGCTTAGTGCTCCACATACATAGAAACCATCCCTTCCTTCAAGGAGTTCACATTATAATGAGGTGACAACAAGCAAGTAGCTATGTAGCTATAAGGTATATACAGGAAGAATTTGAGTTATCTCAGAAGGAAGGTGCTAGCCATGGTGAAGTGGGGGATGGTAATTGGGAAAGGCTTCATGCAGAAGATAGGATCTGAATTGTCTTGAAGGAAGACGGGAAAATCAGTGGGGAAAGGTGAAGAGGGAGAGCATTCAGGGCATGGGAACAACCAGTGAAAAGACATGGAGTGTCCCATGGTTAGTATTAGGCTTAGGGAAAATTACTTTAGTAGCAGGGCCTAGGATTGAAGTAGTGGGAGACAAGAGACTGTTGCAATAATCTAGATAAGAGGTGAGATCAGCCTGAATTAAGTTGTAACTTTGTGGAGAGAAGGGCATGGACTTGAGAGATGTTATGAAGGTAGAAACAGCAAGATTTAGCAACCGACTGGACATATGGGGAAAATGAGGAGTTGTGGATAATGGCAAGGTTACAGACCTGGAAGCCTGGAAAGATGGTGATGCTTTCAAATAGCAATAAGGGAATTTGGAAGAAGGGGGTGGGGCTAAGAGTAAAAGATAATGATTTTAGGTTTGGATATGTTGAGTTGGAGATGCTTCTGGGATATCCAGTTTGAAACGTCCAGTCCAATAGGCAGTTAGTGATACAATATTGAAACTTAGGGGACAGACTGGTACTGGATATGTAAATCTGGGAGACATATACATAGAGATGATAGTGGAACTATTGGAGCTTGTGGAGAGAGAGAGAGAGAGAGAGAGAGAGAGAGAGAGAGAGAGAGAGAGAGAGATAGCCTAAGGACAGAACACTAGGTAGCATCAAAGAATTGGGGGAGGGGGTGATATCTCTTCTTCCCTCTTAGAGTATAAGTACTTCCTTATCATGTAGTTCCTTCCAGTTACTTAAATGTATTTACCTTTCTGGTTTTCCTAATCTCCTGCATTTGGATTTCAAAGATTCTACCCCTCTCTGCTTTCTTCATCAGGAATTCTTAAAAATATTCTATTCTATTAAAGATCCATTTTTTCCCTGTAGAATTATTATCAATTTTTGCAGGGTACATTATTTTCAGTTGTTAAGCCATTTCATTTTGCCTTTTGGAATATTGTATTCCAAGATTTTCTGTCTCATAATAATTGCAGCAGTCTTGTGTGATAGTGACTGTGGTATCTTGGGACTTGAACCCCTTCAGGCTGCTTGCAGTATTTTTTCTTTGACAGGGAAGCTCTAGATTTTGTTTGTGACATTCTTGGGTACTTAAAAAAAATTTCTTTTAGAAGATGACCAGTGGATTCTTCTATTTTCATTTTGCTTTTTTGTTCTTATATGTCTGGGCACTTTTCTTTCATTACTTCCTTTTCCCCCCAATTACTTTTTTTCTGTAAACTTTAAAATTTATTTTAAACTTAAATACAAGACAAGAAAAGAAAAAAAATTTCCATACACAACAGAACATGAGAGGATATAATAAGTACTACACATTGTTTTCAAAGTTGCCCAGCTTTTCTTTGCTTCCTTGTAGGTTTTCTTTTGTTCTCTGCTGTGGACTTTTTACTTTAATTTTTTCTCCTTCTCTCCCCCTCCTCCAGTGCCCTAAAGAAGGCTACAATTAAGTGAAGATATATACATATATATATATATACATATATATATATATATACATATATATATATATATATACATATATATATATATATGGAGAGAGAGAGAATGAGAGAGATACACACATTCACCTCGTGTTTCACTGCATAATTGTTGCAGATTTTATGCAAAATTTTTTGCAAAAAAGTGGGATGTGATCATTATGTGAAGCTTTAAAAAATTGTGCTGGTATTACTTGTCTTTTAGTTTTCACTAGTCTCACACCAACTTTTCACTCACTGAAAACTGTCTTTCTGAAGCTCCGTTTCCATGTTGTTCATCAAACACTATCACTTTCAGCTTGAAGCCTGCAGAATAGTTTTTATATTCACCCATAATCAGAAAGAAATGCTTTATGTTAATGTCTCACTGGCAGACAAATTGTATAGTTTAGCTGGGGGGCGGGGGTGGGGGGGAGAGATGCAAGTCTTACCATATCACGTGACTTACTCATGGCCTCTTTGCCTGCCCTCCCACTCCCTTTGCGCCTATGGCTCTTCATTGGATTGAGTGACAATACCATTAGTGCTGTAGCGCTCTAAACAAACCTTGCAGGTTGGCTTTCAGAAATATATTGACAATGTGCTTGTGTTGAGAATTCTAGGTTCTCGGCTCACAATGTGCGAGAGATAAATACATATCCATATGCCACTGGTGAATACATTGCAGATCTGTTTACCTTTTAAGAAGCATGAAGAACAGAATTGTATCATATGAGGATTACTTGATGAAAGGTTATAAACCAATTCTTGGACAGGGAAAAAAATAAACAAATTAGCATGTGACAATTATGTGGCGAATTATACACATGTACATATATACATAGATATCTATAAACATACACATATACACTCATACACATACATATGTAAGACTGTACTGTACTTATTTCCACTTGTCATCTGTTATTCTGAAGGCATCTTCCTTCATAAGTACAAGTCTTCCCATGTTTTTCTAAATCAACCAGCTCACCATTTCCTACACCACAATATTCCAACCCAATCACATCCTATCTGAAAGATTATCTATGAAAGTTTTCCCCCAATTTTCTGGATTCCTTCTATTCTTGGCTGGATATGTTTTATTTATGTGAAAAATTTAATTTAAAATAATCAATTATCCATTTTACACTTAAACAATGCTGTCACCTTATAATATAGTTTAAGGTCCGATACTGCTGAATTTTCTTCTTTTACATCTTCTTTCCCTGGTTTCTTTGAAGTTCCTGACTTTTTGTTCTTCCATGTGAACTTGGTTATTATTTTTTCTAACTCACTAAGATAATTTTTTTTAGTAATTTAATTGGAAAGGCATTGAATAAATAGATTAGTTAAGTAAAATTGACATTATAAAAATTGTATTGGCTTTACCTACCCATGACCAATAAATATTACTTCAGTTATTTAGAGCTGAGTTTATTCGTATAAAAAGGGTTTTATGTTTATGTTCCTGTATCTGTTTTGACCGGTATATGCTTAGGTACTTTTTGTCTAGGTATTTTAAATGGTCTAAAACAATATTAAATAATATTGCTGACACATAGTGTAGTTTCCTTATTTTTTTCTTTTGATTGACTCTATTTTAGTTTTAGCCTTCTCTGACACCATGGTTACTATCCCTGCTTTTTTTTTACATACTAACTTCTACTCCTGCCCTTTATTTTATCTTTGTGTGTATTTCTCATTTTTATAGCATTTCCTAAAAGCAACATATTGTTGAATTCAAATTTTTAATCTGCTATCAGTTTCCATTTGATGGGTAAATTCATCCCATTCACATTCTAAGCCATAATTACTTGTTGCATATTTTCCTCCTTCCCTATTTTTCCTTGCTATCCTTCTCACCCTGTTCCTATCCCTCCTCACTCCTCTGCTTGACTTCTACCTGCTACCTTGCCTTCCTATTCCTTAACCAATCCATCTCTCCAAGAATTCCTCCCTTATTTTTCCCCCAACCCTATCCCCTTGCCCTCATTTCTTTCTGAATTTGAATTTAGAAGACTTTTACACCTATCTATCTATCTATCTATCTATCTATTGTTCCCTCCTTAACCCATTCCTTTTGAGAGTAAGGTTCCAGCACTACCCTCCTTCTTTACTAGTTTCTTCTGTATCAAATTTTATGCCTCATTTGTATGAGATAATTTCTCCTTTTTATCTCTCCCTACACAGTTTTATTGTTTTTAGTCTCACCCTATCATATGCAGCTCAGCCCAAGTCTTTTTGCAAACTACCCAAGTAATGATGACAGTCATAAGAGTTCTGATAATATCTTCACATATAAGAAGTAAACAATCTGACCTCATGGAATCCCTTATAATTGGTCTTTAAAGTTTACCTTGTATTTCTCCCGGATGTTATATGTCAAATTTTTTCTTAAGTTCTGCTGTTTGTGTCACAAATACCTGAAAGTCTTTCAGTTCATTAAATATCCATTTTTTACCCACTCAGGATTATACTTAACTTTACTGGGTAAGTTACCCTTAGTTGTAACCCCAGTTCTTTTGCTCTATGAAATATAGTATTCTACGAACTGCAGTCCTTCAACACAGTAGCTGCTAGGTCTTATGTAATTCCTATTGTAGCTCCATGATATTTATATTGGTCTTTTTTCCTGTTGCTTCCACTATTTTCTCCTTAACCTGGGAGTTTTGAAACTTGGCTATGATAATCTTGTAAGTTTTCCTCCTGAGATCTCTTTCAGGCAGCGATCAGTGGACTTTTTCCATTTCTGCTTTGCCTTCTTGTTCTAGAATATCAAGGCAATTTTCCTTGATAATTTCTTGTAATATTGTATCAAGATGCTTTTTTTATTGTAATTTTCCAGTAGTCTGACTATTCTTATATTATTTCTCCTCGATCTGTTCTCCAGATTAGTTATATTTTTGATGAGATGTTCTACTTTCTCTTCTATTTTTTCCATTATTTTGATTTTGTTTTATGATTTCTTGCTGTCTTAGAACATCATTAGCTTCCCTTTGCCCAATCTAGTTTTCAAGGAATTATTTTCTTCCTTAAGTTTTTGATTCTCCATTTCAAATTGGTTGGCTTTCTTTTCATAATTTTCTTGAATTGCTCTTATTTTTTTTTTTCTAATTTTTCCTCAATCTCTCTTGTTTGATTTTGTTTGATTTTTCAAGTTCCTTTTGAATTCTTCCAAGAAATCTTTTTGTGCTTGGGACCATTTGACATTTCTCATTGAAATAGGAAAGGCCTTTTTTTTTTTTTAGCTCTGTTATCTTTCATTGAATATGAACCCAGATTTTCTCTATTCCCATAGTAGCTATCTATGGTTGGGTTTTTTTCTCCTTTGCTTACTCATTTTTTGGGTTTTATTTTGTTTTTAGCAGCTATTAGTGTAATTAAGTGATAATCACAAGGTATAGGGAATGATGCCCCATGCCTCAGGTCCTTCTTATTGTTATTTTCTGAGGTCTGTCCTGAGGCTGAAGCTTGGGCTCTTCTCTCTATTCCTAAGCCGTGACTAGGGCCCCCAGCTACACTGTTCTGCAAAGGATCTTGCTCCCTCTGGTCCCTCTGGTGGCTGCAAACTACAGCTGTCCTCTCTGCCCTGGAACTGAAACCAGAGTCTATGCTCTCCTGCCAGTGCCCACAGCCAGGAGCTACTGCTACTGCACTCACCAGGTGTGTGCTACCTCCTTCTCCCCACATGTGTGTCTGGGTCAACACAGCTGTGCTTGGGCATCCCTTAACAGTGGAAAGTCCTTCAATTTTCTCCTATTCAGCGGTCAGACCCCTTCCTCCCGCCCCGCCAGATGAAAGTTTCTAAGGCTGAGACTGCCTCCCAACCCAGCTGCCCCCAGGGTTTGTGGTTTGTTGATTCTGCAGAGTTGGCCTGGGGTGTTTGCACTTCACTCAGACTGAACCTCCACCCCTGGAAGTTGGATCTTTCCTAGGGTCTTCTCAAATTGTCTTAGGAGAACAACTGCTTTACCCTAACTTTTGTTTATTTCCACTGCTCTTTATTCTTCACTGAGGCAAAGTTCTGTCTTTTTGTGGAGGAAATTTGGATAGCTGCAAGTTTTCTGACCTACTCTGCCATTTTCCCAGAATCCTCCTCAATTACTTTGACAAAAATATTTTATTTTTTCCAATTACATGTAAAAACAATTTTGTTAACATTCATTTGAAAAAATTAAATTTCAAATTCTCTCCCTCCCTCCTCTTCCTCTCATAGAGAAGACAAGCAATCTGATATAGGTTATATATGTGGAGTCATGCAAAACATATTTCCATATCAGTCATGTTGTGAAAGAAAATACAGACCCTATGCCCTCCAAAAAAAAATAAAGTAAAAAAAAAGTTTGCTTTGATCTGCATTCAGACTCCATCAGTTCCCCCTCTGAAGGTGGATAGCATTTTTCATCATAAGTCCTTCAGAATTGTCTTGGATCATTGTGTTGCTCAGAATTGTTAAGTCATTCATAGCTGATCAGTGTGTAATATTACTGATACTATATGCACTCTTCTGGTTCTGCTCACTTCACTTTGCATCAGTTCATCTAAGTCTTTCTAGGTTTTTCTGAAAGCATCCTGCTCATCATTTCTTATACCACAATAGAGTTCCATCACAATCATATCACAACTTGTTTAGCCATTCCCCAATAGATGGTTAGCTACTCAATTTCCAATTCTTTGCCACCACAGAAAAAGCAGCTATACACATAAATTTTTCCTGTGTTTTTTTTTATCTCCTTGGGATACAGACCTAGTAGTGGAATTGCTGAGTCAAAGGGTATGCACAATTTTATAGCCATTTGGGCTATCCAAATTGCTATCCAGAATGATTGTATCATTTACAACTCCACCAATGTTGCTTTAGTGTTCCAATTTTCCCACATCTTCTCCAACATTTATCATTTTCGTTTTCTGTCATATTAGCCAATCTGAGGTGTGAGTACCTCAGAGTTGTTTTAATTTGCATTTCTTTAATCAATAGTGATGTAGATCATTTCTTCATATGACCATAGATAGCATTGATTTCTTTACATATCTATTCATCATTTATTGGTTGGGGAATAACTTGTATTCTTATAAATTTATCTCAGTTCTCTATCTATTTGAGAAATGAGGCCTTTTTTCAGAGAAACTTGCTGTAAAAATGTTTCCATAATTATGATTATTGTATATTTCCTTCCATCCTATTTTTCTCCTTTACCCTTCTCTGTCTCTCTGTCTCTGTCTCTCTGTCTCTCTGTTTCTCTGTCTCTGACTGTCTCTGTATCTCTGTCTCTCTCTGTCTCTGTCTCTCTGTCTCTGCCTCTGTCTCTGTCTCTCTGTCTCTGTCTCTCTTGGTCTCTCTCCTTCTGTCTCTCTCTCCCTGCTGTCCCTCCTCAAAAGTGTTTAGTTCTACACTGCCTCCCTATTACTCCCTCCTTTCTATCAGCTCCCCTACCCCAACTTTTCTATCCCCTTCCCCTCCTACTTCCCTGTAGGGCAAGATAGATTTCTACAGCCAACTGAATGTGTATGTTATCTTTTATTATTTCTTGAAATGTGATATCCAAGTTTTATTTTTGGTCACGGTTTTTTGGTCATGCATGAAAGTCCAGCATTTCTTTTTTTTTTAGTTTAACTTTTCTATTATTTAATATATTTAGTTTTCAACATTGATTTCCATGAGATTTGAGTTACAAATTTTCTCCTCATTTTTACCCTCACCCCCCACCCCAAGATGGCATATATTCTGATTGCCCCTTTCCCCAGTCTGCTCTCCCTTCTGTCACCCCACTCCTCCCCATCCCCTTTTCCCTTACTTTCTTGTGGGGCAAGATAGATTTCTATACCCCATAGCCTGTATATCTCATTTCCCAGTTGCATGTAAAAACAATCTTTTTTTGAGCATTTGTTTTTAGAACTTCGAGTTCCAAATTCTCTCCCTTCTTTCCTCCCCTTCCCCACCCTCCTTGAGAAGGCAAGCAATTCAGCATAGACCACACTTGTATCCTTATGCAAAACACTTCCATAACAGTCATGTTGTGAAAGACTAACTATATTTCCCTCCATCCTATTCCTGTCCCTCTTTATTCAATTTTCTCCCTTGACCCTATCTCTTTTCAGAAGTGTTTGCTTTTGATTACCTCCTTCCCCTATCTGCCCTCCCTTCTATCATCCCCCCTCTCTTATGCTCTTCCCCACCACTTTTCTGTAGGGTAAGATACTCAATTGAGTGTGTATGTTATTCTCTCCTTAAATCAAATCTGATAAGAACAAGATTCGCTCATTTCCTTTCACGTGCCCCCTCTTCCCTTCCAGTAGAACTGCTTTTTCTTGCCACTTTATGTGAGATAATTTACCCCATTCTATCTTTCCCTTTCTTCTTCTCCCAATATATTCCTCTCTCATCCCTTAATTTGATTTTGTTTTTTAGATATCATCCCTTCATATTCAACTCACCCTGTGCCCCCTGTCTATATGTATATATGTGTATATATATATGTATATACATATATATATATATGTATATATATATGTATATATATATATATTCCCTTCAGCTACCCTAATATGGAGAAAGGTCTCATAAGTTACAAATATCATCTTTCCATGTAGGAATGTAAACAAAACAGTTCAACTTTAGTAAGTCCCTTATGATTTCTCTTCCTTGGTTACCTTTTCATGCTTCTCTTGATTTTGAACATTAAATTTTCTATTCAGCTCTGGTCTTTTCATTGAGAAAGCTTGAAAGTCCTTGATTTTATTGGAAGTCCATATTTTGCCCTGGAGTATTATACTCAGTTTTGCTGGTAGGTGATTCTTGGTTTTAATCCTAGCTCCATTGACCTCTGGAATATCATATTCCAAGCCCTTTGATCACTTAATGTAGAAGCTGCTAGATATTGTGTTATCCTGATTGTATTTCCACAATACTCAAATTGTTTCTTTCTGGCTGCTTGCAGTATTTTCTCCTTGACCTGGGAACTCTGGAATTTGGCTACAATATTCCTAGGAATTGTCTTTTTGGGATCTTTTTCAAGAGGTGATCAGTGGATTCTTTCAATTTCTATTTTACCCTCTGGTTCTAGAATATCAAAGCAGTTTTCCTTGATAATTTCTTGAGAGATGATATCTAGGCTCTTTTATAGACCATGGCTTTCAGGTAGTCCACTAATTTTTAAATTCTCTCTCCTGGGTCTATTCTCCAGGTCAGTGGTTTTTCCAGTGAGATATTTCACATTTTCTTCCATTTTTTCATTCCTTTGGTTCTGTTTTATAATATCTTGATTTCTCATAAAGCCACTAGCTTCCACTTGCTCCATTCTAATTTTTAAGGTAGTATTTTCTTTAGTGATCTTTTGGACCTCCTTTTCCATTTGGCTAATTCTGCCTTTTGTTTGTTTGTTTGTTTGTTTATTGTCAGGGCAATTGGGGTTAAGTGACTTGACTGAGGTCACACAGCTAGTAAGTGTGCCAAGTGTCTTAGGCCAGATTTGAACTCAGGTCCTCCTGATTCCAGGGCCGGTGCTCCACTCACTGCACCACCTAGCTGCTCCTAATTCTGCCTTTTAAGGCATTCTTCTCCTCATTGGCTTTTTGGAGCTCTTTTGCCACTTGGGTTAGTCTATTTTTTAAGGTGTTATTTTCTTCAGTATCAGTATTTTTTTGGATCTCCTTTAGCAAGTCATTGACTTGTTTTTCATGGTTTTCTTGCATCACTCTCATTTCTCTTCCCAATTTTTCCTCTACTTCTCTTATTTGCTTTTCCAAATCCTCTATGAGCTCTTCTATGGCCTGACACCAATTCATATTTTTCTTGGAGGATTTTGATGTAGGCTCTTTGACTTTGTTGACTTCTTCTGGCTATATGTTTTGATCTTTTTTGTCACCAAAAAAGATTCTGTATTCTGAGTCTGAGTCTGAGTCCTTTTATGCTGCCTGTTGCTCACATTCCCAGCCAACTACTTGACCCGTGAGCTTTTTGTCAGGTTATGACTGCCTTCAGAGTGGAGAGTGCTTTGTCCCAAGCTTTAGTGGCCTTGCACTGCTGTTTTTATAGCTACTTCTACTCTACAGTCACTGCAAGCTCTGCCACAGCAGCGTTCCTCCTCCCCCAAGAACCACCAACCAGGATTGTGACCCAGATCCAAGCAGGGCAAAGCAAGAGAACCTTGCCTCTGTGCCAGCAAAACAATCCCTGTGCTCCTGCTCTGATCCGCCTCTTGATTCCTCCCACCAGGTGGACCAGGGACTCAGGAAGGAGCCTCCTCTGGAGCTCTGGAAGCAGCCACAGTCAGAGCTTCCTGCTGCTGCTGCCACAACACCTCCATCAGGCCAGACCTTGAACTTCTCTCACCCAGATCCAGCAGTTTTCCCACTGACCTGCTCTGTAGTCTTTGGCGTTTGTAGGTCGAGAAGTCTGGTAACTGCTACAGTTCAGTGATTCTTGGCCCTGAGGCCTGTTCTGCCTGACTCCTGGTCTGGTCTCTTCTGGCACAGCCCAAGCTGGGCTGCTCTCCACTCCCAGCACGGTGCAATAGACCCTTCCCAGTGACCATCCAGGCTGTCTTGAACTGGAGACCTACTTCTCTCTGTTATTTCGTGGTTCTGTAGCTCTAGAATTTGTTCAGAGCCATTTTTAAAAGTGTTTGGAGGGATTTCAGGGAGAGCATAAGAGAGTCCCTGTTTTCCAGCCATCATCTTGGCTCTGCCCCTCCTCCCCACCCCCTTAGGACTTCTTAAGTAATGTCCTTTATTTGTTTTTTTGGGCCAGTTGTTTTTGATATGAAACACCTTACATGTTCTCCTATTTTTTTAGTCTTTTATCCTTGTTTTATTATTTTTTATTGTCTCATGGAGTCATCACCTTTGGCTTGCTTAAGTCTGCTTTTCAGAAAAGCCATTATTTGGGTAATGTTTTCCTTCTTCTGTTCTAAGATATTTATTCTCCTTCCAGTTTTTTCCTCATTATTCTGATTTCATTTTTTTGTCTCTTGCTTAATTTCTTCCAGCTCTTGGCATCTTTCTTTCTTTTTTCTTTTACTTTACAACACTCAGTTCTGTAAGTTTTTGAGTTGCAAATTTTCTCTCCCCAGCCAACCCCGCCCCGCCCCTCCCCCACATGTAATCTGATGCACGTTCTACATATGCCTTTGCATTAAACTTATTCACATAATGGTCAAGTTGTAAAGAAGAATTATAACCAATGGAATGAATCATGAGAAAGAAGAAACAAAACCAAAAAAGAAGGGGAAAAAAAGGAAAGCAAATAGTTTGCCCCAATCTGCACTCACACTCCGTAATTCTTTCTCTGGATATGCATGGCTTTTTCCAGCATGAGTCTTTAGGAGCTGTCTTTGAACCTTGCATTGATAAGAAGAGCCAAGTCTATCAAAGTTAGTCCTTACAGATACTGTGTGTCTGTAATCATGTATAATGATCTGGTTCTGCTCCCCTCACTCAGCATCAGTTCATATAAGTCTCTCCAGATTATAATGAAGTCTGTATGCTCCTCATTTCTTATAGCACAATAGTATTCCATTACATTCGTATACAACAATTTGTTTAGCCATTCCCCAATTGATGGGCATCCCCTTGATTTCTAATTCTTTGCCTCCACAAAAAGAGCTGCTATAAATATTTTTGTACATACTGGTCCATTTCGCACTTGTGTGATTTCTTTGGGATACAGCCCTAGAAGTGGTACTACTGGGTCAAAGGGTATTCACATTTTTATAGTCCTTTGGGCATAGTTCCAAATTGCTCTCTAGAATGGCTGGATCAGTTCACAACTCCATCAACGAGGTAACAGTGTTCCAATTTTCCCACATTCTCTCCAGCATTTATCATTTTCCTGTTTTGTCATGTTAGCCAATCTGACAGGAGAAATGCAGTACCTAAGAGTTATTTTGATTTTCTAATTGATTGATTCTCTAATCAGTAGTGATTTAGAGCATTTTTTCATATGGCTATAGATATCTTTAATTTCTTCCTCTAAAAACTGCCTATTCATATCCTTTGACCATTTATCAATTGGAAAATGACTTGTATTCCTATTCATTTGACTCAGTTCCCTGTATATTTTAGACATGAGGTCTTGGCATCTTTCTGGTCAAGACATCTTTGTCCTTTTCCTTTCCCAGAGGCAGCTAGGTAGTGCAGTAGAGTGTTGGGTCTGGAGATAGGAAGATTTGAGTTCAAATCCGGCCTCAGACACTTACTACTTGTGTGACATTGGGAAAGTCACTGCCCTTATCTGCCTCAGTTTTCTCATGTGTTAAATGGGAATAATCATAACACTTACCTCCCAGTGTTGTTGTGAAGATCACATGAGATAATATTTGTAAAGCACTTAGTACAAGCGCCTGACACAGAGTAAGCACCTAACGAATGTTGTCCACATCCCTCCCTTCTCTCCCCGCAGCAAAGGCCGACCTTCTCCCGCCTCCCCATCACCTTTCAGCTTATCAACAAACTAAAAGACTTCTTGCCACTATGTAGTATAGCCACACCAGTTACACGTGGCCCGAAGCTGGGCATCGAGCTTCTACACAGTTGGTCAGCAGTCGTTTCTTACGGTGATGAGAAAGGTGGGCTGCTTCTTCACAAAAACTTCTCCTTTCAACGATAGCCGCAAGGGTTTAGCTGGAAGCAAGTCTGGGGACCTAGGAGACACTCTTGGGGTGGGAGAGAGAAGAGAGAGTGAGGAGGAGGAGGGAGAAGCCGGTAAGAGGAGGGAAAGAAGAAAAAGAGAAACGCACAGCAAAGGAACTGAGGGCCCCTGTATGCTACGTGGGTGGACAGTAGGGTGTTGTTGGCGGTCATGGCCGATAGGATCTACTCTCATCAGTTCAGGTATCAAAATAGCAGAGACTAGATTGTGGGTGGTGACAGCAAACCAACAGGCTTGAATCTGTGCTTATGATGATGAGGGGATCAGGAGCAGAAGCGATGGGACCAGGGGACTAGGGACATGAGAAGGTGATTGGATTGAGTGGGAATGCTGGTGACTGTCAGCTCTTGTAAAGGTCTCAGGAATAGGTAACTAGGGCAGCGAGACCAAACCCTCTCCCTGCACTGCCCTTGTTTTACTGTTTAAACTCTATTGTGTGTAACCGGGACCTCTTTCCACGTGCATGCCTGCACACAAACGCACATAAACACACAGAAATACATACACACGCCTTCTTTTATCCTGCTACATGAACAATGAATGCTGGTGCTTTGGGTCTTTCCTTAGCACCGAAGAATGGGAAGGTGGTCCGGAGAGAGGGCTGGGTGGAAAGAAGGATGGCTTAACACGGAGGAACTCTTAACTGGTTTCTTTGGTCTTTTTGGACCCATATTCCATACAATTCTTGCTTAAATTTAGAGCTCAACCAGCAACCATAAAAGCCTGGGAGTCTGTGGTGGAGGGAGGGATAGTAGTCTGAGCATTTGTGGGCTAAGTGCCCCCTGGTGCAAGCCATTTTTTTCCCTGAGTCTCTACTTGTATTTGTGGAGTTATTCCCTTCTCCTGGGTTTACCTTATGGGATTCTTTTAGCTCACAGTGTTTTTTTCACTGTATTTAGAGTTTTCTTCTTTTTACTTATCTCCAGCTGCAGTTCCTGGATTAGGACTTTGTACCGAAGCTAGGGTCTATATGCTCTTGCATTTTTGTATAATGGACCCATTTGGTCCTGTTGCCTCTGTAGTTTGGGTGCTGATGCTGTCGCTGTTCTGGATGCAATAGCTGGTACCAGTAATCATCCTCTGCTGCAATCTCTGGCTTCTATTACCCTCTCCTGGTGTCCCAATGTAGCTGTTGACCTTGGGCCCATTTCTGTCTCCTTCATCTTGTACAATCCCCAGTTGAGAGTTGGCTCCATCCTCTACTATGATCCTCACCAATTACAGTAAAATGTTAGGATTCGTACTGATGTGAGTCTTCCTGCAAGGCTTCATGGCCTACCTGGTTTTTGAGCTGTGACTCCAGGTATTCTGGGACCTGTGCTACTGGACTCATCCCCTGCATATTGACCTTTTAGGAGCTGGCTCTGTCCTCTGCTGCAGTTTTGAGAGGTGATAGCTAAGATCATACTGGCTTCAGTTTATATTTGTATAAATACTTATAGCTCAAACTGACTTCATGACTCCTTCGTGTGTCCCCACTCAGAACCCCCACAGGCTTCTGGCCCTGTTCAGCAGAGCTTAGGCTGATTTTTGTCACACTGCTGGGCTTCTGGCCATCTTCTTATGCATCTTGGATTGACTGGAAGAAATTATTGCTATTTTTTTCTTGATCATTGATCCATATGGTGCCCTTTTAGATATTTTTCCATGTTATTTATGGAGACCTGTGCTATTCTAGTTTCTCTAATTTAACATAAGGTGAATATAAACTTAAACAGACCCTACAAACAATACAAATTCATATTTTCATATACAATCCTTTTTGTTTTTTATATTGAAATGTTCATGTTGATGATTATTAGATTCATTTAACCAACTACTATCAATTAGCTTTTACAATGGAACATTTACTTCAAAGACGTAACAGAAACAGAAGTAAAAATACTTTCCCTTAACACCTGAAGGACACATTCTGCCCTATATCACCTCAGTCCCTGGGAAGAATGGGCTCAGACTTAACACAGTTTCTACAAAGCATTCAACCTACCAAGTTCACTTCCAGACATAGCATAGCTGGCTGGCTGGCTGAGTCTACATCTCTGCTACTTCTGGATTAGGCAAGGAGGTTGTTTGTTCTCCCCTCTCTGTCTTTCAGAAAATTCTGGCATAGACTCCAGATCCTTACCTTTCAAAGCTCATAAAGGTCATAGCTATCTCCAATCTTTCTCACTTAGAACAGGGAAAAGTAAGTGAAGAGGCAACAAATAAAGGTCCAATGGGGAGAGCCTGGGACCTCTCCCCTAACATCCCTAACTCTCTTCCCAGACAGGATGGAAAGACACAGAGCAAAGCAAAGCCAGGCTGTAGCTGACTATTGTCACCCCATTCCGGGTATGCAGCCAATCAAAAAGTCTCCTCTTCACTACATGGTTAGTATACTAGTTACAGAATATCCATAGAAGCTCAAATATTTTTGAGGAATTCTATCCTCAGAACATATTGGGCATGCTCATCAGGACTGGGCTCATTGTCCACACCCCCATTATACAAGTCTTTATAAGTATTAATAAATTCTTTGTATTTTTCATTTCTTATGGTGCACTAATATTCCATTTTATTTATATACTGCAGTTTGTTCAACCATTCCCCAGTCAATAAATACTCACCTTCCTTCCAATTTTTTTTTTTGCTATTGCAAAAAGTGCTGCTATAAATATTTTTTTATGTATGGAACCTTTTTCTATCTTTGACCTCCTTGGATTTTATGTGTAGTAAGGAGTTATATGTGTAGCTAAGTCAAAGTTTATTTAAAATGGAGTGACTTTTTATAGTGTTATTCTCAGCTTGTTTGTTTTTTTCAGGATGATTGCACCTATTCATGGTTCCACCAAAAGTGTATTAATGTGCCTGTCTTCACAAAGCATCTTCAATATTTATCATCTTTTCCTTTTGTTATCTTTGCAAATCTATTGGGAGTGAGGTAAAACATCAATATTGTTTTAATTTGCATTTCTCTTATTACTAGTGATTTGTAGATTTTTCATATACTTGCTAGTAGTATTTCCTCTTTTGAAAACTGTCTGTTCATATCTTCTGACTATTTATTTATCAGTCGGATAATAGCCCTTTTAAAATAATTATATCTATTCTCTATATATTTTGAATATTAAAGCTTTATCGGAGATATTTGCTGTAAAGATATTTCCCAATGAAATTCTTCTTTTGTAATTCTAGCTGCATTGATTTTGTCCATGCAAAAGCTTTTCAAAATTATGTAACCAAATTGCACATTTTATCTTCTATGAGTATCTCTGTTTTCAAGTTAGGATTTCTCAGATGCAGACAAAGTTGAGTAAATCTCCCACTGGCAAATGGATTCCTTCCTTCAAGTCTCATGAGTCGTTATCTCTGTGGGCAGAGCCAAAGGCTGATTATGGTCATTTAGGTCCTATATCTATTAGGAGTTTATTATGGAGTAAGATTTTTAGTCTGTATTTAATTTTAGTCTGTACTTTTAGTCTGTACTGTGCTAAGTTGCTTCCAATTTTCCTAGTGTTTTTTTTTTTTTATCAGATAGAGAGCCAACTATTGTAGCTGGTGTTCTTGGGTTTATCAAATACTAGGTTGCTATGTTCAGTTTTTTCTGGGGCATGCTTACCTAGTCTATTTTATTGATCAGTTTTTCTATTTTTTTAACCAGTACCAAATAGCTTTTATGATTACTGCCTTATAATATGGCTTGAGATTTGCTAGGCAAACTTTATTCCTACTTTTTTGTTTTCATTGAGATTTTTACCTTTTTTTCTCTAGATGAGTTTTGTTTTCATTTTGTGTCATCTACAAAAATTTTTATGAGAATTAGCTACATACATTGAGCTTATCCTTTATGGAGGTTTGGGAAAGAAAGAGGTGGGTTTTCAGAAATAATGTTCCACAGCTGACCACATCTTTTCTTCTTGTTCAGTTGTTTTTCTGTTGTGGCCAACTCTTCATGACCCCATTTGGGGTTTTCTTGGTAAAGATACTAGAGTGGTTTGCCATTTTCTTCTCCAGCTCATTTTACAGATGGGGAACTGAGGCAAACAGGGTTAAATGATTTACTCAGGTTCACAGAACTAGTAAGTGTCTGAGACCAGATTTGAACTCAGGAAGATGTCTTCCTGATTCCAAGTCAAGTGCTCTATCCCTTGTACCACTTGACTGTCCCAACCACACCTTTACAATCATACAATTGATTGATGTGTAGTGGATATAAGAGGGAAGGGAAAGTGAAGAAAATAAGTGTTTATATGGTGCCAGGCACTTTACAATGATCTCATTTGATCTTCCCATCAATTATCATTAGCCCCATTTTATAGTTGGAAACTGAGGCAAATAGAAGTTATATAACTTGCCTAAGGTCACACAGCTGGTAAATGTCTGAGGTCAGATTTGAACTCAGGTCTTCTTGACTTCAGACCCAACGCTCTATCCCTGCTCCAGTAGCTCCTTGAAAGAGCCCATAATACTTGTTTGTTTACTAGAAAAAAAAAAAGCATTTGATTCGGTTAATATTGTTTGGTGTTTTTAGTTGTCTCAGGGTGTCTTTATGTATGGTTTAGGGGCTTTTTTGACATCATAGTTGTAGACTACTCCTTGACTTCAGACTTTATGTTAGGGTCAAGCTCTATGGTCTTCTGGAAGGATTGTCTCAACTAGTCCTACTATTTCTTTCCTGGAGTATTTGGTGTTGTATCATTCCATTCTCCCAGGGACAGCTCAGGCTGGGGTCCTGCAAGCTTTCAGTGCTCCCAAAGAGGTCTGATCTAGGGCAAAGTCTGATCACTGCTCCCCTGGTTTAAGTTGTACAAGTTCCTGATGGGAGTTTGGGTTTGAGCAGCAGGTATTTATGTGGGCTTGTCCATTTGGAATTCCAGTAGGCTGTTGCTGGATTCAGCCACTATCACTGTCAGTTGCTGGAAAACTCCGCTGGTTCAGAGGGACAGAACTGGAGATTTCCCCTTTGGTCTGGTATTTCCTGTTGTAATTATCCCACTGTAGGCTTCAGACTAGATTAGAGGTTGGAATTGAGACCCTATACCACTCCTGGGGCTTGAGCCATTTCTGAACTTTCTCCTTGCTGTAAGTATATGGCCTTCGGCCAGCAACCCTTCTCACTCTAAAATGCCACCCTTAGGTGTAGGTTCCATTCTCAATCTGCCCGGGATCTGTGACCCAAAACTAGGTAGTGAAGGAAGAGTGAAAGGAAGGAAGGAAATATTTATCAAGTGCCTACTATGTGCCAGGCACTGTGCTAAGCACTTTATACTTTCTCATTTGATTCTCATAGCAATCCTGGAAAGCAGGCACTATTATTATCATCCCCACTTTATTCTTGAAAAAAACTAAGGCAAACAGAGGTTAAGTGACTTGGCTAGGTTCATGTAGCTAATAAGTATCTGAGGCTGGATTTGAATTCAAGTCTTCTTTACTCCAAGACTAGCACTCTCTCCACTGCTACATATCTAGCTGCCTCATCCAGCAAGTGACAGAATTACCAGTTGGCTCCTGTGCATGTTTGGGCCCCTTTTTGCAGATCTGGGACCTTATATGCTTTCCCCGGAGCATAGTCTCTCCCTGCACTGGAGTTCTCCTGGCCAGTCTCCAACTCTAGTGTCTGCCAACTTCAGTCTCCCTTTGTCCACCTAGGCTGAAAAAATTACTTTCTGTGATTTTTTTCTTGAATTTCCCAATCAGGATTTGGTCTAGTGCATTTTCTTGATCTGTGTGGAGGAATTTTTTTCAGGTAGTTCATTGTACTTCTTGCTACTCTGCCATTTTGGCTCCAACCGCTGCTCCCAACCTCCCCCCACCCCATTTAATTCAGTAGGGCAAAATCCTGCTTTAAAGCCTCTTTAAATTTTTTTAAAAATTAAAACAAACATTTTCAATTAACAAGCATTTATTTTTTTCTCTGTCTCACAACTCCCTCCCCATCAATTGGGGAAAAAATATGCACAGTCAAGCAAAAGAAATCCCTGCATTGTCCATGTTCAGAAATGTATGTCTTGTTCAGCATCTTGACTCTATCAGTTTTCTTTCAGGCAGTGAGTGGGTAGCATACTTTATCAGTTTTACTCTGGAATTTGATCTATGGGAACTATTCCTGCTTGCACTGTTCAAATAATTTTCTGTTTTCAAATCCATGCTACCTTAAGGGAAGTCAGTCTCATTTATCTCCTTGAATCCTGGTACCAAGGCGGTGTCCCTCCTTAAGAACTCCCACTCTCTTTTTTAAAATTCAATTTTAATTTTTTCAATGAAGAAAAACCTATTTTCCTTATTAAATAGTGCATGCCTTTTGTCCAAGCTCTACTATTGCTAGGCCTATACCCAAAAGAGATAAAAGAAAAAGGAGGGGCGGAGCCAAGATAGCATCCAGAAAGCAGGAATTTGCTTAAGCTCCACCCCCAGGTCCCTCCAAACAACTATAAAAAATGGCTCTGAATAAATTCTGGAGCTGCAAAACCCACAGAATAGCAGAGGGAAGCAGGGCTCCAGCCCAGGACAGCCTGGATGGTCACAGGAATGGTCTACCACATGGAGCTGGAAGCAAGGTGGAGCAGAGCCCAGCCTGGGCCCCGCCAGGACCAACCAGACTGGGAGCCAGGTGGAACAGGCATAGCACTCTGAATCGGTGAGCTGTGGCAGTTACCAGACTTCTCAACCCACAAATGCCAAAGACAATAGGTTAGTGGGAAAAGCTGCAGGGACAGAGTGAAAGGAGTTCCCGATGGGCCACCACCCTGGGGGTGGCAGAGGTGGTGCAGCTCTAAGGCTGCTTCCAGAGCTGGCTGCAGTTGCTTCTGGCCCCAGGCCAACCTGGCAGGAGGAATTAAATGGTGGATTAGAGCAGGTGTGCAAAGCCTGCTTGCGTCAGGGTCGAGGTCCAGGTTGGCGGTTCTTGGGGGAGGAAGAGTGCTGGTGTGCCAGAGCTTGCTGTGTAGAAGTAGCTCTGAAAATAGCAGCACAGGCCGTCAAGCTTGGGACAAAGTACTCTCTACTCTACAAGCAGTCATACCCTGACAAAAAACTCAAGGGTCAAGTAGTTGGCTGGGAACATGAACAGGCAGCTAAAACAGTCTCAGATTCAGACTCAGACTTTGGAATCTTTTTTTGGTGACAAAGAAGACCAAAACATACAGCCAGAAGAAGTCAACAAAGTCAAAGAGCCTACATCAAAAGCCTCCAAGAAAAATATGAATTGGTCTCAAGCCATGGAAGAGCTCAAAAAGGATTTGGAAAAGCAAGTAAGAGAAGTAGAGGGAAAATTGGGAAGAGAAATGAGAGTGATGTGAGAAAACCATGAAAAACAAGTCAATGACTGGATAAAGGAGACCCAAAAAAATACTGAAGAAAAGAACACCTTAAAAAATAGACTAACTCAAATGGCAAAAGAGCTCCAAAAAGCCAATTAGGAGAAGAAAGCCTTGAAAGGCAGAATTAGCCAAATGGAAAAGGAGGTCCAAAAGACCACTGAAGAAAATACTACCTTAAAAATTAGATTGGAGCAAGTGGAAGCTAGTGACTTTAGGAGAAATCAAGAAATTGTAAAACAGAACCAAAAGAATGAAAAATTGGAAGACAATGTGAAATATCTCATTGGAAAAACCACTGACCTGGAAAACAGATCCAGGAGAGATAATTCAAAAATTATTAGACTACCTGAAAGCCATGTTCAAAAAAAGAGCCTAGACATCATCTCTCAAGAAATTATCCAGGAGAACTGCCTTGATATTCTAGAGCCAGAGGGTAAAATAGAAATTGAAAGAATCCACTGATCACCTCTTGAAAAAGATCCCAAAAAGACAACTCCTAGGAATATTGTAGCCAAATTCCAGAGTTCCCAGGTCAAGGAGAAAATATTGCAAGCAGCCAGAAAGAAACAATTTGAGTATTGTGGAAACACAATCAGGATAATACAAGATCTAGCAGTTTCTACATTAAGGGATCAAAGGGCTTGGAATATGATATTCCAGAGGTCAATGGAGCTAGGATTAAAACCAAGAATCACCTACCCAGCAAAACTGAGTATAATACTCCAAGGCAAAATATGGACTCCCAATAAAATAGAGGCCTTTCAAGCTTTCTCAATGAAAAGACCAGAGCTGAATAGAAAATTTGACTTTCAAACACAAGAATCAAGAGAAGCATGAAAAAGGTAATCAAGAAAGAGAAATCGTAAGGGACTTACTAAAGTTGAACTGTTTTGTTTACATTCCTACATGGAAAGATGATATTTGTAACTCATGAGACCTTTCTCCATATTAGAGTAGTTGAAGGGAATATGCATATATATAGACGGAGGGCACAAGGTGAGTTGAATGTGAAGGGATGATATCTAAAAAAGTAAAATCAAATTAAGGGATGATAGAGGAATATATTGAGAGAAGGAGAAAAGGAGAGATAGAATGGGGTAAATTATCTCACATAAAAGTGGCAAGAAAAAACAATTCTTTTGGAAGGGAAGAGGGGGCAGGTGAGGGAGAATGAGTGAATCTTGCTCTCATGGGATTTGATTTGAGGAGGGAATAACATACATACTCAATTGGGTATCTTACCCCCAGGAAAGAAGGAGGAAGGGGATAAAAAGGGGGGATGATAGAAGGGAGGGGAGATGGAGGAGGAGGTAATCAAAAGCAAACACTTTTGAAAAGGGACAGGATCAAGGGAGAAAATTGAACAAAGGGGGACTGAATAGGAGGGAGCAAAATATAATAAGTAGTCTTTCACAATGTGAGTATTGTGGAAGGGTTTTACATAATGATACACGTGTGACCATTGAATTGCTTGCCTTCTTAGGGAGGGTGGGTAGGGAGGAAAGAGGGGAGAGAATTTAGAACTCAAAGTTTTAAAAGCAGATGTTCAAAAAAAAAAGTTGTTTTTGCATGCAACTGGGAAATAAGATATACAGGAAATGGGGCATAAAATCTATCTTGCCCTACAGGAAAGTAAGGGAAAAGGGGATGAGGGGGGAGTGGGGTGACAGAAGGGAGGGCTGACTGGGGAATGGGGCAATCAGAATATATGCCATCTTGGAGTGGGGGGGAGGGTAAAAATGGGGAGAAAATTTGTAATTCAAAATCTTGTGGAAATAAATGCTGAAAACTAAAAATATTAAATAATTAAAATTTTGTTATATTGAAAAAAAAGAAGAAAAAGGAAACAGTCCTTTCTGTATAAATATATTTATAGCAACTTTTTCTTTTGTGGTAGCAAAAAACTGGAAACTGAGGGGATTCCCATAAATTGAGTAATGGCTAAATAAGTTGTGGTATATCAATATGATGGGTACTATTATGCTATAAGAAATGAGGACATAGATGATTTCAAAAAGACATGGAAATAATTAGATGAACTGATGCATAGTGAAGTAAGCAAAGCTAGATGAAAGATTTATACTATAACATCAAAAATATAAAAATGAACAATTTTGAAGACTTTTATAAATTGATAGTGCCAGAACAACTTCTATAATAACAATAATTGTAAAAACAAAGAACTTTGAAAGCTGTAGGAACTATGAGCAATACAATGACTCTTCAAGATTTCAGAGTGGTAATGATGAAATATGCTATCTATTACACAAAGGAGATAGAATTAGGATGCAGAATAAGGCATATATATGTACACACATTTTTGAATATTATATAGTTTTATGCGGTCACTGAGAGAATTTATTTTGCTTGACTGTGCATGTTTGTTTGTTTTTTTTTTAAATTGTATATTGAGTAGGGGAATGACAGGGTTGGGGCTATACTTTAGGAAAATCAGTCAGGTGGCTGAATGTGAAAGAATTAAGGCTGGCCAACCCACCATCAGGCTCTTACCATTGTCTGAGCATGAGGTGATAAGAGATTGCCCTGGGGTGGTGGCAGCATCAGAGAGTGGAGAAAAGAGTTATATTCAAAAGATGTTGCAAAGATAAAATCAACAAGCCTTGGCTACAGAAGGATATGGGAGGTGAGAGATTGTGAGAAGTGGAGGATGATACCTAGGCTGTGACCTGGGGGAGTAGAAAGATGACTTGACAGTAAATAAGAAAGTTAAGAGGGGGATGGTTTAGGGGGAAAAATAATGAGTTCAGTTTTGGATGGGTTGAGTTTAAGATGTCCACTGGATATCTAGTTTAAGATGTCTGAAAGATGGTTGGAGATAAGAGATTGGAAGTGAGTGGAGAGGTTGAGGCAGGATGGGTAGATTTGAGTCATCAGAATGGAGAGGGTAATTATTCTCTAATTATTCCCATTTCCATAGGAACTGATGAAGTAGTATAGTGAAGTATTATAGAAGAAGAAGAGAAGAGGGCCCAGGACTGAATCCTGAGGGACACCTATAGCTGGATCTGGATGAAGAGCTAGCAAAGGAGATTCAGACAGTGTGGTCAGATAGGTAGGAGGAGAACTGAGAGAGAGTAGTGTCCCAAAAAAAGAGAAGAGAGAGTATTAGGGAGGAGAAGATGATCAACAATATCAAAGGCTACGGAGAGATTGAAGTGAATGAGAATTGAGAAAAGGCCATTGGATTTGGTCATTAAGAGATGATTGGTAACTTTGGAGAGAGCAGTTTCAGTGGATTGATGAGGTAGGAAGCCAGACTGTAAGAAGTTAGGAAGAGAGTGAAAGGAGAGAAAGTGGAGGCACCTAATGTTGATGGCCTTCTCAAGAAGTTTGGCAACAAAGGGCAGAAGAGGTTAGTTGGGATGAAAGGCTCAAGTGAGGGTTTGTTGGGGATAGAGGAGATGATAGGCATGTCTCTAGGCAGTAGACAGAGAGAGAGACTGAAGATGAGTGAGAGAATGGGGATTACAGAGAAGGCAATCTTTTGGAGGAGAGGGGACGGAAAGGGGTCAGTTGGGGGAATTTGCCTCGATAAAGAATAGGGTCACCTTCATCTTCGACAGGGGTGAAGGAGAAGATAATGGCAGAAGGCATATGAGTTATATGAGATGAGGAAGAGGGGAGAAGAAGGAGCTCAGAGAATGGCCTCATTTTTTTTCTGTAAAATATGAGGCAAATTTCTCAGTTAAGAGGATGGGCGGGGGAGAGGTAACCATGAGAGTCTTGAGGAGGGATGAATAGGTTTGGAAGAGCCATTGTGGAGAATGGGATAGGAATTGATAAGGAAGGTATAGAAAGATTACTTAGTAGCAATGAGGGCCCAGTTGAGGATGTGTAGCAAATTTGTAGTGGACCTGCTCAGAATGGTTGCATGATTTTTCTCCATCTTCATTTACCAGCTTATGTGTAGGAGTGAAAGTGAAGAGTAGTGGAAGTGATCCAAGGCTAATGCTTGGTAGGGTGAAATGCTTCTTCATTCCTTCTGTAGACTTGTGGTTGATCATTGGAATAATCATAGTTCTTAAATCTTTTGAAATTGTCTATCTTTGCAATGTTGTTGTTATTGTATCAATTCTTTTTCTAGATCTGCTCACTCCCCACCCAACTCTTCTCCCCTCTCCCCCCCACTCTCTCTTCATTTATCTTTCCAGCCTCCATCTTTCTTTTAGGGTAGCTGGATTGAGCTATGAAAATGACCTTTCCAAATTTCCCCATGGAAGAGGAGGGAAGGGTGAAGCTGTCAAATCAAACCCCCTTCTCAGCAGACTAATGCTTTTTTGAAGTAGCTATCACTGAAACATGGAAAAGGACAGTTTATTGATAATGACATTTAACAGTGGATCCGTGGGATTAGGCAAAATGTCAGGAAATTCTCAAATACATTTTTTCTTTTCCATATTTTTCTTTTTTATTATTTTTAGTTTTCAACATTGATTTCCACAAGATTTTGAGTTACAAATTTTCTGCCCATTTCTACCCTCCCCCCACTCCCAGATGGCATATATTCTGATTGCCCCTTTCCCCAGTCTGCCCTCCCTTCTGTCACCCCACTTCCTCCACTTATCCCCTTTCCTCTTACTTTCTTGTAGGGCATGATAGATTTCTATAACCCATTGCCTGTATATCTTATTTCCCAGTTGCATGTAAAAAACAACTTTTTTTTTGAGCATTTGTTTTTAGAACTTTGAGTTCCAAATTCTCTCCCTTCTTCCCTCCCCACCCACCCTGCTTGAGAAGGCAAGCAATTCAACACAGGCCGCACATCCTTATGCAGAACACTTCTATAATAGTTATGTTGTGAAAAACTAACTATATGTCCCTCCATCCTATCCTATCCCCCTTATTCAGTTTTCTTCCTTGACACTGTCTCTTTTCAAAAGTGTTTGCTTTTGATTACCTCCTCCCCCATCTGCCCTCCCTTCTATCATTCCCCCTCTTTTATACCCTTCCCCCTACTTTCCTGTGGGGTAAGATACCCAATTGAGTGTGTATTTTATTCCTTTCTTAAGTCAGATCTGATGAGAGCAAGATTTCACTCATTCCCCCTCACCTGCCCCCTCTTCCCTTCCAACAGAACTGCTTTTTCTTGCCACTTTTATGTGAGATAATTTACCCCATTCTATCTCTCCCTTTCTCCCTCTCTGAACATATTCCTCTCTCATCCCTTAATTTGATTTTATTTTTTTAGATATCATCCCTTCATATTCGACTCACCCTGTGCCCTCTGTCTATATATATGTATATTCCCTTCAACTACCCTAATATGGAGAAAGGTCTCATGAGTTACAAATATCATCTTTCCATGTGGGAATGTAAACAAAACGGTTCAACTTTGCAAATTCCCTGAAAGAGAAAACTCTGAACTTCTCCACCAAATGTAGAAAGCTCCTGATACTCTCCACATAGCAATTCAGTCCATCCAAGTAAACCAAGCAAGTAAAGAGCAAACACCATATCTAAGAGTGCCTTTTCCCATAGGATAACATGGGAGGTTTAATTCAATGAAACTCCACAGTAATCCTGACTAGCTGGAAGCTGCTCTGCATACAGCTTTATCTATATACTGTCTCTGCAGCTAATGCATTACCTTATGTTTCCTGAGTTATCTCTTGGATTTAGTATTTTCTCCTGTTTACCTTCAAGCTTCTCTTGATTCTTGTATTTGAAAGTTAAATTTTCTATTCAGCTCTGGTCTTTTCATTGAGAAAGCTGGAAAGTCCTCTATTTTATTGAAAATCCATGTTTTGCCTTGGAGTATTATACTCAGTTTTTCTGGGTAGGTGATTCTTGGTTTTAATCCTAGCTCCATTGACCTCTGGAATATCATATTCCAAGCCCTTTGATCCCTTAATGTAGAAACTGCTAGATCTTGTGTTATCCTGATTGTGTTTCCACAATACTCAAATTGTTTCTTTCTGGCTGCTTGCAATATTTTCTCCTTGATCTGGGAACTCTGGAATTTGGCTACAATATTCCTAAGAGTTGTCTTTTTGCGATCTTTTTCAAGAGGTGATCAGTGGATTCTTTCAATTTCTATTTTACCCTCTTGTTCCAAAATATCAAGGCAGTTTTCCTTGATAATTTCTTGAGAGATGATGCCTAGGCTCTTTTCTTGATCATGGCTTTCAGGTAGTCCACTAATTTTTAAATTATCTCTCCTGGATCTATTCTCTGGGTCAGTGGTTTTTCCAGTGAGATATTTCACATTGTCTTCCACTTTTTCATTCTTTTGGTTCTGTTTTACAATTTCTTGATTTCTCATAAAGTCACTAGCTTCCACTTGCTCCAATCTAATTTTTAAGGTGGTATTTTCTTCAGTGGTCTTCTGGACCTCCTTTTCCATTTAGCTAATTCTGCCTTTCAAGGCATTCTTCTCCTCAATGGCTTTTTGGAGCTCTTTTGACACTTGGGTTAATCTATTTTTAAGGTGTTATTTTCTTCAGTATTAGTATTTTTTTGGATCTCCTTTAGCAAGTCATTGACTTGTTTTTCATGGTTTCCTGGCATCACTCTCATTTCTCTTCCCAATTTTTCCTCTACTTCTCTTATTTGCTTTTCCAAAATCCTTTTTGAGCTCTTCCATGGCCTGAGACCAATTCATATTTTTCTTGGAGGCTTTTGATGTAGGCTCTTTGACTTTGTTGACTTCTTCTGGCTGTATGTTTTAGTCTTCTTTGTCACCAAAAAAAGATTCTATAGTCTGAGTCTGAGTCCTTTTACACTGCCTGTTGCTCATGTTCCCAGCCAACTACTTGACCCTTGAGTTTTTTGTCAGGTTATGACTGCTTTTAGAGTGGGGAGTACTTTGTCCCAAGCTTTAGGGACCTTGCACTGCTGTTTTTAGAGCTACTTCTACTCCACAGTCACTGCAAGATGTGCCACAGCAGCGCTCCTCCTCCCCCAAGAACTGCCAAACAGGATTATGACCCAGATCCAAGCAGGGCAAAGCAAGAGAACCCTGCCTCTGTGCCAGCAAAACAATCCCTGCACTCCTGCTCTGCTCCGCCACTTGATTCCTCCCACCAGGTGGGCCAGGAACTCAGGAAGGAGCCTCCTCTGGAGCTCTGGAAGCAGCCACAGCCAGAGCTTCTTGATGCTGCCACAACACCTCCACCAGGCCGGACCTTGAACTTCTCTCACCCAGATCCGGCAGTTTTCCCACTGACCTGCTCTGTGGTCTTTGGCATTTGTGGGTTGAGAAGTCTGGCAACTGCCACAGTTCAGTGATTCAGGTCCATGAGGCCTGCTCCACCTGGCTCCTGGTCTGGTCGATCCTAGCACAGCCCATACTGAGCTGCTCTTCACTCCCAGCATGGTGTGATAGACCCTTCCCAGTGACCATCCAGGCTGTCTTGGGCTGGAGACTTGTTTCCCTCTGTTATTTTGTGGGTTCTGTAGCTCTAGAATTTGTTCAGAGGTATTTTTACAGGTGTTTGGAGGGATTTGGGGGAGAGCTTGAGTGAGTCCCTGTTTTCCAGCCACCATCTTGGCCCCACCCCACTCAAATACATTTTGTGAGCCATTGCACAGAACTGAAGGTAATTATTTCAGAGAACAGCACTGGTTTTGTAATATAATTGCCTAATAAAACCCAAAATGCATTTATTGACTTGCTGTGCCAAAAGTTTGTACTCTAGTTGAATTCCTGAAATTAAGAAAGCAAAATATTTTTTTCATTGTTATCCAACTATTTTCTCACCAAAAACAGATAAGTCCAATAATTTGGTATGTCAGTGTTGCCAGTGGAAGGATTTCTATAAAAGAGCCTTTTATAGATTTTATTCATGTGCATGAAAGATCTTGTAGTGAATTGGCATCACAAAAACCTTGTCAGTTAGTATTGGATACAATGATGGATTACTTAGGAGGCAAACCAGGTACCTGCCTGGGGATGCCAAAGATTATTGGAAGTACAGCTACATAGTACAGGTTTCAAACCATTTGTCCATAGGCTGATGTATCTTTTACTCTCTCTGCTCATATCTCTTACCTCTTGGAGCCTGGCCTCTGGGTCCTGAGATGGCACAGTCTCTGTGGGAAATGGACAAATGCCTTTGTCCACTTGATGTTGTCCTGGGTCTGATTCACATCTACATGCCTCACAAATGGGCTATATTTATACATGGATCTACTTCTTGTCTTGTCCCCCCTTGTAAGTTGTTGCCCTTCAGTGGAGTACCTGTTATTTTTATGCTTAATATGTAAGACTGTAATTCTCATGTTATTTGGGAAAACAATGTTATTTTGTTAAGATTTTAAATTTTATTTAATGTTTATCAATGCCAAGATTTTTCTTTTTTGTTTAATGATTCTTATTTTCTCAAATTTACTTTGACTTAATTTTTATTTGTATTTTACTTTGATTTAATTGATTTTGAATTTGCTTTCTCAAATCAATTACTTTGATTTTCATATTTGTTTTAGTTTATTCAATTTAAAATCAATGCAAATTTTTATATATTCCAAATCCAGTTTTTCTTTTACAAATTTGTGTATCCTTATTATAGTCTAAAAATAAAACTAGAGAAGTAATAATGGCTTATTTATAGATTTCAATGCTAACATATAAATTAAAATGTCAAAAGCAGCTTATAAGTAACATAATATAATAATAAGCCTCTTTCCCATTTCAAAAAATGTAATTTAAAACATTTTAGTATAATATTAAAGTTCTTTGTATGTTTCTTTAAACAACCATTGCAAATTATGAAAGAAAGTCCACAAACTCTTGGTACCCAGGGGGTACCAGAGGATCCTAATACACCATAGAATGAGATTCAATTCAATCAACTTATTATTATTATTAAGTTTCTTCTATGTTAAATATCAAAAGGAGCACAAGCAAAGACGGCATAAAATACACTGGCAAATAGTTTAGAAATAGAAATGATAAATGCTAAAAAACTTTCAGTTAAGCAGTTAGACCAAAGTTCAAATGTTGCTTTACTATTTATATAACCCTGGGCAAGTCACTTCATTTCTGTCAGCCTTATTTTCCTCATTTGAAAAATGTGGATAATAATAGCACCTATCTCATAGGGTTGCTGTGAGGACCCAGGGAGAAAACATATGAAAAGCAATTTGCAAAAAAAGTGCTATCTAAATGCTAGCTATTAGCCATTGTGGACAATCTAGAACCCTCATGCTTGTACATTATAACTATTTTCAAAGTGCTGAATTGGGAGGTGCTACACATAACAAACACCAAATACTATGACAAAAAATAAGGTCAAATATATTTTAACAGGCAGGAAATGAGTCATCATTTATGTAGGAATCATTCTCATATCAGCTGGTTGTATACAGTGAAATTATCAATTTCTTAGAGAATAGAAAACAATACAAACTAGAAGAATTTAAAAAATAAGAGGACATAGTATGCAAGTAAAACAACTTCATCTGACCTCTTTAAGCAAGTTATTGGTGCCCCCAAAATGGGAAATGTAAGAGAAGAGGGCATCAGAACTGAGTATGCCAATTTCATATACCATAATAATGAAACTAAAAGAGCTTAAAAATTTAACTACAAGAGAACATGCTTACATGCTAAGCAGAGACAATACGCTTACACGGTAAGCAGAGACATATGATAACCAAGAGTAACATTATTTTAGTGTATAAATTAGTTTATAAAATCTTAACGGAGAAGGATGGTGGAAGATTATGAATGGCACAACCTCATAAAACAATGAGAAGCCATGGAAGAGAAAAGAATTTGAAGGAAGTTTGGGGAGATCCAATTAAGCAAAGACGTTCCAGAGGTATTTATAAGGATGAAGCTGGAAGACAAGCAGACAAAAGATGAGGAAGCTCTGCAGGAATTTTGAAGACAAACTCTTTTCAATGTCAACAACAGTGGAGCTGCCTCTTTTGGACTCCAACATCATCATCCTTGATGTTTCTTGAGGAAGTAGAAATGGCATTGAAGAAAACAAAGATTGGAAAAGCTGTTGGACTAGCTCAAGTATATATATATCAGTGAGGTCTGTACTGGAAATGTTTCTTTCAAGATTGATGAAGGATCAGTTGAAAGGTACACTATCTGAAGAAGGGTAAGGTATGAAATACTGAAAAATATCCTGAGCTCATTATTACTAAAATAAGGTGTCCTAGAGAATATTAGTGTTAAATCCATGTCTACTTTCCTATTTTTTTATGAGAGTAATCTACAAATATATTGAGGGCATCTTTGATGAGGACATTAAAAAGGAATAGGTGGGTCTTCACAAGCAATATTCCACAATGGACTACACCTTTACCACCACACAGTTGTGTGAAAGATGTAGAAAATATATGATCTTACTCCATCATTTGTTGACTACAAAAATATATTTGATTTGGCAAAGCACAATACCATTGCAAAAGGCTCTCCTCCAACAAGGTGCTTCCTGTAGCACCTTTTATTATATTCAGATAATTAAATATTCTTTTGAAATGTGTAACAGACAACCTTGTTCAGTGACTCTCATTAACGTTGTGAGTCATAAAACAGAGAGATGTATACTCTCCAAAGGTATTTGTCGTTGTCACTGAGGACATCTAGCCCTCAGTCCAGGTTGAAAGGGGATTTCCTATTGATGGTAAGGTACTCCCAAGTGCTTAGTTTGTGGGTGATACTGTGCTACTTATATCAAATCTTGGACTATTCTGGATGAGATCTATAATCATTCAAAAGAGTTTGGTCTAACCATTTACACAGGAGAAAAAATAAATAATAAATGCCTATTTATGATGTATTTTCAAAATTTTATAAATTTATTACTTATTTATTTTTAACTTTTTTTCTTTTTAAATTCTGAGTTCCAAATGTTCTCCCTCCCACCCCTCCCATGCCCACCGAGAAGGTAAGAAATATGATATCAATTATACATGTGAAATATGATATTCTTTTGAATGGACAACCTGTAGAGTTTCATCAGCACATATATTACATACTATATAAATGTATATACATGTGTATATGTGTGTGTGTATCTGTCTATCTATCTAATTTTGGACAAACCCTAAAAATGAACGAGCTGGGCCCTGAGCAGACCAAAAGGAGATCACAGGCGGGAATCTCTTTGGGAACTTGCCAAGTCCTTTTGAAGAACCCAGGCTTCTCTATGAAAGGAAGACACCCCCCACACATGCTCACAAATATATATTAACACTAATGTTCTTCTGGTGATATAGAACATTGAACATAGTCATAGAACATAGAACAAAGAATTGGAATTGAGGACCACTTAAAAGGTAATAAGAAGACACATTGTTAACTGTGAGTAGGCTGCAACATGTTACAAACAAGTAATTATGAAGGAGAAGTGGTTTAAAGCAAGTTGTCACAAAATAATTTTTATTTAATAAAAAAGATTGATGGTCACATAATGAAAATGAGAAATAACTAATGAGTATCCTGTATGCTGTGCTGGCATCCTTAGGGTATCAAAATACTGGAACAAAGTCCTCTGAGTGGATCCTCTGAGATAAACTTATAGGAAGACATAGATGAGTGTCCCATGGGTTGGACAGTTATGTACTCTAGGCCAGCCCTAATTCAGGCCAGTTGAATGACTCAGGCTCAGGATTAGGATCGAGTCAGACACTTCTTGACCATACAAATGCATTAAAAGAATTTTAGTTAAGATTAAAAAAGGATAAAAAATGAGATAAAATGCTATTCTCCTGCATTTCTGCATTTACCAGGGCAGTGGCTATTCTGGGCCAGAAAGGTATCTCCACAGGGCAGTGAGAATTCTACTGCCCCATAGACTGGGCAAGGAAACCAGTGAAAATTCAGAGAATGCCTTTTTTGCTCCCTTAAAAAGAAATCAGATTAACCTACTTAAAATAGGTACCATTCCTACCACATCCACCCCTTGTTGGCAAGGTCTCACAATTTTTCTTTTTTTTTTTTTAAATTAGATTTTTTTATTTTTAGTTTATAACACTCTTCCCCTCTCTCCCTTCCCCTACCCCCCCCACCCCCCCCGCCAAGATGGTATGGAATCCTATGTATGTTCTACATATACCTTTGCATTAAACTTATTTACGCAATGGTCGGGTTGTAAAGAAGAATCATGACCAATGGAATGAATCATGAAAGAGAAGAAACAAAACCAAAAAAGAAGAGAAAAAAAGAGAGCAAATAGTTTGCCTCAATCTACATTCAGACTCCATAGTTTTTTCTCTGGATGTGGATAGCTTTTTCCATCACGAGTCTTTTGTAGCTGTCTTTGAACCTTGTATTGCCGAGAAAAGCCAAGGCTATCAAAGTTAGTCATTACAGAATCAATATCTGTGGTTGTGTACAATGTTCTCCTGGTTCTACTCCCCTCACTCAGCATTAGATCATGTAGGTCTTTCCCGGTTATTCTGAAGTCTGTATCTTCCCCATTTCTAATAGGACAATAGTATTCCATTACATTCATATACCACAACTTGTTTAGCCATTCCCCAATTGATGGGCATCCCCTTGATTTCCAATTCTTTGCTACCACAAAAAGAGCTGCTATAAATATATTTGTACATACAGGTTCCTTTCCCACTTGTGTGATCTCTTTGGGATACAGCCCTAGGAGTAACATTGCTGGGTCAAAGGGTATGCACATTTTTATAGCCCTTTGGGCATAGTTCCAAATTGCTCTCCAGAATGGCTGGATCAGTTCACAACTCCATCAACAATGTAACAGCGTTCCAATTTTCCCACACCCTCTCTAACATTTATCATTTTCCTGTTTTGTCATGTTACCAATCTGACAGGAGAGATAGGTCTCACAATTTTTCTAGGGGACCTTCTACCACTAAAATAATCTAAAACAATTCTGACCTCAGGAAGAAGCCTTGCATACATAATACTGGAAGAGGACCTTAATACAAATAATAAAATCACAAAAACATACAAAAACAATATAAATAATTTTCTAAAAATTACAACTCATACAGTAAGGGTAATGTCAGGGGCAGTTCAGGATAGGTCTCTTGTAAAAGATACCATAATCACTGGAAGCAGCACCAGAAACTTCAGGTCCACAAGCATAAATTGTATCTCCAACACCATTGTGACTCTTCAACACAGGTTTGGGTTGCCTGTAGCAAAGTAGTCAAGAAGTCTCAAGCCTTTTACATGCAACTTGTCTCAGGACTTAACTCCAAGATTTATCTTATGCTATTCAAGGTTTCTTGGTTCCCAACCAAAACCTCCTCCTCTTTGTGAGCTCCATCAGAGAAACCCTTTAGAGGTCTATTCTGAGGGGATGCTCCCTTCTTTTGTGGTGTTTGGATAAAAACTCCTATTTACCTTCACTCTTCAACTTATTATCTTGCTCCTCAAGCCCTCCCTTATTCCTAACTTTCCAATTACTGTGGAGAATACCACCTTCCTACCAGTCACCTAATCTAGCAACCTAGGTGTTAATCACCAACCACAACTGTTAACCAACTGCCACCAGTTAAGTACAGGAGCTCTGGAAATGGTAGCACCTCCCAGACCACCATTCCTGCTTCCAGCCCATCCTTCACAGCCATTATCCAGCTGGAAGTAATTCATTCCTGTGGAGAAGGGGTCAGCTATCACTATCACCTGTCAATCAACTGCCACACATACAGGGCAGGGAGCCAGCCTACTTAAAGCAACAAGACACTCTGAGGGAGGGACAGGAGGCAGCATGTGCTAGGCAAATCAAACCACTACCACCACCTTGGCCACCATCTCCCCTCAGACCCTGATGGGTTCAGCCCAAGACCCTGAACCCCAAAACCTTGGAAATAGCAATGATACCAGCCCAGTGCCTATGTCCATCATGCTGCAAAGCAACCTCTGTAGAAGTGTGGCCTGGTGACTACCCTGCAGGGGCTACAGCCACAGCTACTGAAGATCCAGAAAGGAAGGTTCTTACCATGAAAGTTTTTTGGCACTGTCGTATGGTTTAGCTTTAGAAGCATATGATTTTGTCAGTGGAAATGAAATTAAAGAAGAGACATTACCATCTGCTTTACTGCTGCACCCTAAGGACCGTAGGGCTTTCCCATCTGACTTGCTGCTGAAACCTGTATATGTTGTCTCCCCTCACTAGAATGTGAGCTCCTTGAGAGCAGGGCTTGTCTTACTTTTCTATGTCTATCGAGGGCTTACCACATGCTTTGTATATTGGAAACACTTTGTAAATGCTGCATTCATTCATTCACTCACTCACTCACTCCTCTCACTCTCCAACCTCCCCCATCCAATCTTTTGCCAAGTTCTCTCAATTCTACTTTCATAATCTCTCATATTCATCCTCCTCCTTCCCCCCACTGCCACCACCTTGGTATAGGCTCATCACTTCATATCTGGACTATTGCAATAGCTTTCTGATTGTTCTCACTTCTTTAAGTCTCTCCCTTCTGCATTCTATTCTCCATGCTACTGTCAAATTGATTTTCCTAAAGTGTGAATCTGACCATGTCACCCCCTTACTTGATAAACTCTTGTGGCTCCATATTACTTCCAGGATCAAATATAAAATCCTCCGTTTAGTATTTGGGGTCTTCATAACCTAGCCCCCTCTTACCTTTCCCATCTTTTTATACCTTGCTCCCCTTCCCCCAAACCCCATACATGAATTCTATGATTCAGTGACACTGTTTCATCTCCTCCATGTCATTAGAAAGCAAAACACTTCCAAGTAATTCTACTCATTGATCCCCCAAATCCTCTTTAGGTAGGATTTGTCTGAACCTTACTGGTGGAAAGAGAACCTGCCAATTAGGGGGGACCTGAACTGTTTTGGTGGGTTGTATAAAAGGCCCTTTGGACTCATCATAGAATATAGAATAATGAAGGGCTGGAGAAGGTACCAGGACTTTGTCTAAAAGTAGTCTGTCCTTTATCAGATGAGTCTTCCTAAAGGCAAGATCCAAGAAACTTCTGGACCAGAGTGCCTTCCCCACTTCTTCAGGTAGTACTAATTTATCGAAGACAGAGCCTCTGAAAGGTGAGACAAAGAAGTCTGACAGTCAAAGGTGTGTTGATGAAACTGTTGATTTGAAAGGTGATTCTCGTATTCAGTGATACCAACTGCCTGAGGAAGACAAGAAAAATTGAGAACCCTGTTAACGTGATGGTGACAGATCCAATATCAGGCCTTTTTCATAGTAAGATAGATTGTAAACTCTTGAGGGCAAGAACTATCTTTTGCCTTTTTTTGCCTCCCCAGTGCTTAGCACAATGCCTGGCACATTGTAGACACTTAATACATGTTGATTGGTTGATTGGTTAAAATGGGATCTCTGATCAAAGGCAATGATGCAGAGGGGCCCATAAAGAAGAAGAATATTTTCTCTAAGAACTTTGATGGTGACTGCCACAGTGGAGAACTTAACTAGAACCATACCTTGAGTAAATATCAACTTCCGTTAGAGCAAACATCTTGCCCTGAGATAGTGAAAGAAGGTCAGTATAATTAATCTGTCAATCAGAGAGAAGCCGAGCACCGTGTAGGATCATGCTTAACTGATCTTTCCACGGCAGATTGGCATGAGGTGCATCACTGAACAGAAGTGGCTTACTTAAGGGAATCATGTGGTCCAACACTCACAGCAACATAGCATCATGGATCCCATGTCCCAATTTGTGATGAAACTAGTTTCCTATCTCCATTCATTCCCTGTTTGTATCTTGATTTGCTTTATAACCATGAGTGGCCTTGCTATCAAAATCTCAGCAGAGTAAGCAGCTGGTAGAACAGGTAGAAAGATTCTGGAAAGCATGAGTGTGTTGATTCTGTCCAAGTGGCCACTTTGGTCTCTCTTTTTATCCCCTTTCAGAAATCTCTCACTACATTCTGATGTTTCCATTCCCCCCCCCATCTTTACCCATATCTGACCACAAATGAGGTAAGTGTAACATGTCAATATTTCTCCTGAGCTAGAAGGGCTTTTACATCTGGAATTAGCAGTAACTTATGATCTTTGACAGCTGACAGCATTCTTTGAGGTCACTGTCCAAACATGACATTATCTTAAAAAAACAACAACACAAAACACTTTTGTTACTACATGTGAAAAGAGCTTCGGAAGATTTAAAATATTTTAAGATAATTTATGGCACAATATGGACTACCAAATCTGTCTACTTTCCATTCAATGCAATATTGCAAAGGTAATTAGTTTTGATGATATAATTAATGACTTTGTAATTTTCAGCTGCTAGAGCAAGAAAAGTTGTAATTAGCTAGGTGGAACAATGGATAGAACGCTGGGCCCAGAGTCATGAAGACCTGGGTTCAAATATGGCCTCAGTCATTTACTAACTGTCCAACCTCTGTCTGCTGTGGATAAAATCATCGGTGCTGGAACAAACCAGAACCAGAAATTTAGGAACCAGTGAGGGTTTATTGAGTTAGCCAGCAAGGGGGCCATTGGTTGGTTGTTGTCCTTAGTTTCTGAAGAGGACTGAAATGACATCACTATGTTAGAGTCAGGTTATTGGGGCAGCTAGGTGGCGCAGTGAGTAGAGCACCAGCCCAGGAGTCAGGAGGACCTGAGTTCAAATGCGGCCTCAGACACTTGACACATTTATTAGCTGTGTGACCTTGGGCAACTCACTTAACCCCAATTGATCTGCCTTCTCCCCTGCAAAAAGAAAAAAAAAGAAAAATATAGAGTCAGGTTATAGTGTGTCTGACTCCACTTGCGCTGGAGCCCTAAGGAACAAAAAGATAAGGTTTATATAGATTTCAATTAAACTGCAGGTAAATTGGATCTAGTGCACCTCTTGATTGGATAGGGCTTGTCACTGGAGCTTGGCGGTAAGACTAGGGGCGTGTAATAGGAAAGACTCTAGTTTGGGTTAGCCTTTTCTAGTAACCCTGGCTTAATAGATGGGCCTGTTCCAGATACTTGCTGTTTCAGCAGAAAGGAAGGTCATAGACAGGGCAGGGGCTGCAGCATAAACAGGGTCAGAGACAGGACAGAGGAACTGCAAACAAAACTCCCTCAGTTTTCTCAGCTACCCACAGTACCTCAGTTCCCTCATCTGTAAAATGGCGATGATAATAACACAGTCTTCAGAGGGTTATTAAGACAATCAAATGAAGTGGTATTTGTAAAGTGTATAGGACCATACCTGACACCTAGTAGGTGCTTCATAAATGTTGGTTCCCTTCTCTTCATTAACTTATGGTATTAACTTGGTAACTCATCCAGAAAAACAAACGGTAAACAAAAATCGTTTTTGCTCCCACTTTGTCTCTCCTAAACTAAATGAGTGCAAACCTGTAGAGGGGCTGGTAGGAAAATCATGATTCCTAAGGAAGCTCATGTTGGGCAGGAAAACCATCCATCCTGTTTGACAGGGAGGTAGGATGTGGAAGTAGGCAGTTGTTCCCCATCCCTCTTAGCTTGATAGTAGTACTGGAAAGAGTTCTGGCCCTTGAGCCAGAGGATCCAGAGTTTGAATCTCAGCTCTGACTTATTAGCTCTGTGACCTTGGGCAAACCATCTATAAAATGGAGAAGCTTGGATTATTTTGCCTCTGAGGTCCTTTGCAGCTCTAAATTGATAATTTAATGATTTAACATGGAAATGTGCAGATGCATTTTGGGAGCAATTATCTATCTACCTTGCTAACTTGAGAGGCATCAGGATTCTGTTGGGACTCCGGGGTTTGGGAATGTCATCACCCATGTAGCTCCCCTTCCTTTTGGTTGCACTTGTCATAAGATCATTTGCATGATCTCAGTGCCAGTCAGAAGGCTGTGTTGCTACCATCATACCTCCTTTCTGTGGGTATCTCTAACCTCTAAGATTTCTTCTAGATCAAGATCTATGATGCCAAAAGTTCTGGTAAAAAAAAAATTGAAGTTCATAGAGGCATGTAGTGTTTTTATTACTAATGTAGTCGACATAGGATGTTTTCAAGAATGAAATTCTGATAATACAAATAGTGCTGTTGAGGAAAAAAAGAGGTAATAGTTAAAAAAGACATGTAAATGCAAATACAAAAATCATTAGATTTTTTAAAAACACATGCAGGAAAAGTAATAAAAGACACGTAACTATGGATGAAAACAAGGGTGGTGTCCTTTAAAGATGGTATTAGGAGCACTAAAGCTTAGAAAGAGCTGAAGTTAAAGATGAATCCTTAGCAACATAGATAAATTTGAAATGGGTTGAATTTCAGCAGCTCATTGGCACAGTGGCTGGAGCACACAGCCTGAAGTCAGGAAGACTCATCTTCTTGAGTTCAAATCTGGCATCAAATACTTACTGGCTGTGTGGCTCTGGGCAAGTCACTTAACCCTGTTTCCCTCAGTTTCTTCATCTGTAAAATGAGCTGGAGAAGAACATGGCAAACTGCTCCAGTATCTTTGCCAAGAAAATCTCAAATGGAGTCACAAAGAGTCAGACATGACTGAAAAATGACTGAATTATTGGACTCAAGGAGTTGTGATTAATCAATCAATGTCAACCTGGTGGAAGGTCCATGTGGAGTAGCTGGGGAATTATCTTTTGTCCTATTTTTTTTCAATATTGTTCTCAATGACTTAGATGAAGATAATGAAGGCACACTTAATAAAATTTCAGATGACACATAAAGCCAAGGGATGGGATGGCTAAGAGTATGCCTGAGTCAGCTTGAACCTTGAACTCTCTTGAGTCAATTATTCAATTTTTCAGTGTGAGGATTTACACTTCAAAAATCAGCAAATGTACAAATAAGGGCTTGAATTGTTGTTTTCTTGATTGTCTAGACCTAAGAAAATGCTAATGATGCATATTTCTTGCTACACATTCCTCCTCTTCCCCCAGAGAGCCAGTTGTTAATTATCAGCACACTCCTGAGGATGGCCAACACGTTGAATAACTGAGTTAGGATCCAGAGAGAGGTTGGAACATTGGACTGAATTTAATAAGGAAAAAATGAATAGGAATGAATACAACATCCTATATTTAAATACTCAGAAAATAAAGTTTCAGTGTAGCCCAGGAGAGGCAATAATCTTTCACATGAAAAAGATCTGGTAGTTTTAGTTACAACAGTGTAACATGGCCACCAAAAAATCTAAAATATGCAGGACCAAGGGAGGTGACACTTATCCTACTGTATCCTGCCATAGTCCATGTGCTACACTTTAGGAATGACATTGACAAGTTGAAATTTATCCAGAAGATGAGCAGGATGGTGTGGAGGCTGGAAATCATTGCCATATGAGGATCAGTTGAAGCAATGGAAATGTTTAGCCCAAAGCTGAGAAGGTCTAGGTGGGACATGTTAATTATCTTTAGAAATTGAAGGCTGTCATGCAGAAGAGTGATGAAATTTGTTCTCTATGACCCCAGAAGGCAATATTATGAGCAATTGATAGAAGTTTCAGAGGAACACAACATAATGAATAGCTTTCTAACTGGTCTCTATAGCTGGTGAGCTTCTAAAAAAAGGCAAACTGATCACTTTTGGGGATATCATGGATGGGATTCCTTTTCATCTATTGTTTGATCTGGTAGATGACATTTTGACATTGCAATTCTGATATTTTGTAATCCTCCTTGTGCATAGACCTGCTCATGTCACTCCCAGTGGTTTCCTATTGAATGAAGTTCGGACTCCTTATCCTGGCATTCAAAGCCCTTGATAATCTGATATGCTTCAGTTTTTCTAGACTGCTGTTCTTCAGGATAAGGCAGTCAGGGATTTTGGTTATGTGTTTATGTTCCACTGGTTATCTTTGCGTAGGTCCACAGTTGGGTCCTGTGCTCATCAACCAGGACACAAAATATATTAAAGAGGGCATCTAAGTGATGGCCATCAGATTTGGCTCATGAGCCATGATCTGCTCCTTTATAACCAAGTTCAGTCTGCCATTATCTGAAAAAGATACCAGATGTGCACTGCATGTGACATTTTCATCCATATGCAGCCTGCATTTTTCTACTTCCTTGACTTTGCTGGCATAATGGGAATGTTTAATGCAGGAGGGTCTCCTTTTTCTCTGGTGTCCTGTGACCATGATGTAGATGTAGATCAACAGAGAAGGGAGAGGGCTGGGAACAAGGAGTAAGACACAGGGATGAAAATGGGAAAGTATCTAAGAGTCATATATTTAGCCAACAATGTGTCAATGGCTATCAGGCCAGCCCTGAGGAATACCCAGGGTAAGCAGAAAACTCTGTAACTGCAACAACCCAGCTATGACAGGTAGTGGAGGCAGATAGGACCAGAACTGAAGTGGGTTATGGATAGCCTCTTTATTCTAGTTCTCCACGTCCATCTACATTACTGGGACACACTCCATGGGCATGGTGAGTTTTTTCTTTTTTCTACTGGACTCAGAATTGAATTACATTTACATGATTATTTGCTTTGTAATAAATATGCTTTATGTTGAAAGTGTTGATTGATAACTTTTGTTGCTAGCAGGTGAGCTAATTGAATCTTAATGTAGTGTGTATGTTCTGGCTCCTCTCATAGAGCCAGGCTTCCATATCTGCCTCTCAAGAGTTCTCAGGGATAACCCCAAGGGACTGGAGTGCCTCTCCTCTCTAATACCATCATCTGGAACCTGTCAGCTGTCTTCCCACTATTGTTAGGGCCAGTAACAAGTCTCCAGTTTCATTTAACCACTTAACACTAGTTAGCTTTTACAAAGGAATGTTTATTTCAAAAATGTCAAAGCAAGAACAAATATACAAGCATTAGTGTCCTCCAGAGGTCATTCCTTGCTCCTTGGGGTATCAATGTTATTTTAGAGTCTCTTGGGTTCAAATTCCTGGGCTGTCTCCATCAGAATCTGAAGGGAGACGGTCAAGGTGGTGGTGACGGTGATTTGAGTTGTCTGTCACATGCTGTCTCCTGTTTTTCCCTCAGAGTACTTTGCTCCTTCAGCTAGATGGGCTTGTCTATCTTATAAATGGCAGTTGGTTAGCAGATGGTGGGGATAGCTGACCCTTCTCTACATGATTGCTTCTTCAGATGATGGCTGTGAGGGCTGGCTGGAAGCAGAACTAGTAGTCTAGGTGTGTGTGTGTGTGGGGGGTCCTTTCATTCCCAAGGCTCTTGTGTTCATCTGCCTATTGGTGGCAGTTGGTCAGTAGGTGTTGCTCATGGTGATGAGGAAGGTGCCCCTCCTGATTATTTCTGCCCTCAATGTTGGCTATGTTGGCCGGTCTAGAAGCAGGACTGGTGGTGTGGGAGACACTGCTCTTCTTAAGGCCCTTGGGTTCAGGATCCTGGGCTATCCTCATCATGGTTTGAGGGGAGATGGTCAAGGTAGTTAGTGGTAATGATTTGACTTTCTGCCCCCTGTCTTTCCTACAGGGTGTTTTGATGCTTAGGTTGTATTACAGAAATTTTGATATATTGTTTCATTGTTCATTATCTTTAATGAAATTCTTTTTCATTTCAGCAACTTGATCTTTGACTTACCAAGTCTTTTTTTTTTTCTGACTTACCAAGTCTTTAGAATTAAGTTATTTAGTTTTCAGTTTTAAGGTCATCAAACAGAACAAAAATCACTCCTAGGCCATTTATCTTGTTTGACTCCCTGTATGACCCTTGATGATATTAAGGTTCTTAGGGCATGCTTATATCATCCCCCTCTCTCCATTTGAATGCTTATACTTCATCCTTATAATGTTCTTATGTAGTCTTTCCTCCAGATCTTTTCTGATTTCTCACTGGTAGTTTCCTTTTTTTGTTTCTATTTATTCTCATGATTTATTATAGCATTTCTACTCAGGTCTGGTGTTTTCATCCAGAACTCTTGGAAGTCCAATATCTCAGTCTATTTTTTTGTCCTATAGGTTTATGCTTAGTTTTTCTGGGTAAGTTATTCATTGTTGCAAGGTCATTATTATTATTATTATTATTATTATTATTATTGGAATATCACATTCCATGCTTTCTGCTCCTTTATGGTAGTAGCTGCTAAATATTGTGTGATCCTGATTATAGTTTCTTGGTACTTAAATTCTTTATTTCTGGCTACTTGTGCTGCTTTTTTTTTTGGTTTTAAGAGCTCTACATTTGTGCTATGATGTTTATGGGGGTTTTAACTTTGGGGTTTCATTTAGGTGATTGGTGGATTTTCACTTTACCCTCTTTGTCCATTGGAAACAGCTGGTGGTACAGTGGATAGAAAGCTGGGCCAGGAGCTAGAAAAACCTGAGTTCAAATATAGCCTCAAATACTTACTAGGTATGTGACCCTAGGCAAATCACTTAACCCATTTGCCTCAGTTTCCTCAACTGTAAAATGAGGATAATAATTACACCTACTTTTCCAGGGTCATTGTAACATTCAAATAAAAAAAATTCATAAAAAAAGAACAAACAAAAAACCAAACACTTAACACAGTACCTGACACAGTAGCAGATGCTACCTAAATCTTATTCCTTTCTCGCTCCCCTCCTTGTCCTAATATGTCTGAGTAATTTTTTTTCTCATGATTTCTTAAAACATACTAACCAGGCCCTTTTCTTAGTCATGGAGTTCAGGTAGTCCAGTGATTCTTAAGTTTTTTCTCCTCCATTTTCCAGGTCAACATATGAGATACCTCTGGGTGGCTTGAGTCAGGGAAGTAGCTGCAAGCTTTCAGTGTGTCTTACATAGTCTGTTTGCTTGCCTTCTGAGTTTTCCAGGTTACAGACCCTACTTTGGATTTAGGCACCACAGCTGTAAATTTGCCTTTACTCTAGTAGAGAGTGGTTGGCCCCAGCCCTTGTTAGCTAGCTGGAAGGGTCAACAGATTTAGGGCAACTAAATCTGTTGCTGGCTTAGACCTGTTCTCAGTATAACCCTCTTCGCATGCCCTCTTCAGGTCCATCCCTTATAAGAATTAAAAAAGGAAAAATTCAGCAAGATTAAACTAACATATTGAAATATTCTGATGTTCTATGCAGTAGTCCACACTCATGGCTAAGTCCATGATCTGTTCTGCTGGGAGATGGTGTTATTAGTTCAGATCTCTTCTGGGTCTGGGCCTGACCCTGTGATCTGCTCTGGGAAACCTGGTGTTACTGGAAGGGCTGGGAGCTCTGGCGGCTGAGGAGGCAATTCTGGGTCCTCTGGAAGAACCCTTCTCTACTCTCCTGGCTGGGAACTGAACCTATGATCTCCCAATGACCTTTTTTCAATGCTTATATTTCTTGACCTCTCAGTGGCATATGACACTCTTTCTTCCTAGAGTCTCCCTCCTCTCTGGGTTTTTTATTACATTAATCTTTTTTTGGATTTCCTTCTTCTGTATGACTGCTCTTTCTCAGACTGCATTGCTGAGTCAATACGTAAAACATTCCCTTACTGAGATTCCTCAAAGCTCTGTATTTAGCCCTTTGCTCTCCTCCTCTTCTCATCAGCTCCCGTGAGTTTGACTCCAGAATCTGTATGAACAAACCTAGTCTCTCTCCTGAGCAAGAAGAGTCATTCACACTACCAACTGGATATTTTAAATTGGATGTCCTATAGGTATCTCAATCTCAACACATTCAAAATAGACCTCACTTTCTTCCCCGCAAAAATCCCTTGACTTCCCAACTTCCTTATTTCTGTTGAGGGGACCATCATACTTCCAGTCACCCTAGCCAAGTCTTAGAATCATTTTCTCACATATCCAACTAGTTTCTAAATAGTATTTTTAAAAAATATATTTTTATTGAAATATTTTGTTTATACATCTCCTATGCTTGCCAATATATTCGTTTTGTAATGACTCCCTGAGGCCTGTTATAATGAAGAATTAATAAAAATATAATAAAGAATTAAAAAAAGAAAAGTTCAGTAAAACTAACCTACACATTGAAATATGTTAATTTCACACTCATGGTCCCCCATCTCTGCAAAGAATTGGGGATAGATACTTTTCATAATTGGTTTTTTGGTGGGGCAAGCTTAGTAATTAACATTTTGTAGCATTCAACTCTTTTATTTTTTTTCCCATTTATATCACTGTAATCTTTTGTATAGTATTCCTTGTCATGCATACTTTATTTTTTGTTGGTTCCCATAAGTCTTCACATTTCTGTATTCATCATATTGTTTCTTACAGTAGAGTAATATTCCATTTCATTTCCATAACATAATTTGTTTAGCTTGACGAAAGGACACTTACTTTGTTTCTATGTCTTTGTTGTTACAAAACATGCTGCTATAAGCATTTTGTCATATTTTGGGCTTTTCTTTATGTCATTGACCCTTATTGGGGTAAGTTGCTTAGCAGTAGAATCTCTGGATCTAAAAGTGTGGACATTTTATTCTCTCTTTTTACATAATCCAAATTGCTTTACAGAATGGGTGGACCAATTCATAGCTCCACCAACAATGTAATAGTGGGTCTATCTTTTCATAATTCCTCTAGCAACTAAATCTGTTTATTCTACCTTTACAATATCTCTTGTATCCATCCACTTTTCTCCACTCACATGGCCAGTGCCCTATTTTAGGCTCTTATCACCTTTCACCTAGATTATTGCAACATCCTCCTAATTTCTCTCCCTGACTCAAGTCTGTCCCTCCCCTTATCTGTCCTCTACACAGTGGCATAAGTGATGTTCCTAGTGGTATGGGGGATTGACTAATGAAAGCTCAGGGCTAGCAGCAAGCACGTTTAGTGAGCCTTCTGAAAGAGCCTGATGACATTCAATAGAAGGACTCTACTCTCCATTTCAGAGCATAAACATCACTTTGCAGTGACAATTGTTTTTTATCAGTTTGACTTTTCTAAGAAATGGCAATAATTAGTCATTGCCTTTACTTTTAACCATTTCTCAGTTTTCTCAGTAAAAAGGTGATTTAAATAGGCGGGATTGGAGCCATTGTAATTGAACACAATGTCTTCTCATCTTTATCCTTTTTCTCATTTGGTATTAGGTTTTCTTTTTGCCCTCCCAGTTGGTGATATGGAGGCACACGGACAGCTGATTCTGAAATAATTCTCATTTCTATGATGCCTCAAGATTTACAAAACACATGTCTTACAACAGAGATAGATAGCACAAGTATTATTATCTTTATTTTATAGATGAGGAAATGAAGGCTCAGGTATAGGCAATGACTTATTCATCATCATACACCACTAAATGGCTGAGCCTGAATCAAAGGTCTTTCCCCTACACAATGCTATCTCAGACTTGCTCTTTCATTTATAAACAGTTGTTTACTGCCTGTTAATATCTAATCATTTTCATTTTTTTGTTACAACATCTAGTATTTTTTCTTATTTTGAAGAAAGTATCATGATAGAGAGGCATGAAGCTTTTTTTTTAAAAAATAAATCTATTTTAAAAATAAATATATATTTATTTTAAACATGCATTTGTACATAATTTGTAAATAAATCTGACTCCCTCCTGCCCTCCTAATCAATCCCTAAAATAAAATTCTTATCATAAATCTGCATGGTCCAGCAAAATAAATTCCTACACTGGTCATGCCAGAAAAATCTATGCCTCTCCTCTGCATTTTAAGTACCTCACCTCTCTGGTAAGGAGGTGAGGACCATATTTCATTTTGTGTCTTCTGGACTCATGGTTTATTATTGTACCAAGTGGAATTTTAAAGTCTTTCAACATTGTTTTTCTCTATAATGTTGATATATAAATTGTTCTAATTCTGCTTACTTTACATCATTTTGTAGAGATCTCTCTGAACCTATCCATTTCACCATTTCTTATTGTACAATAATATTCCATTACATTCATATACCATAATTTGTTTCACCATCCCCCAATAGGATGATACCTTCTTAGTTTCCAATTTTTGGCTACTACAAAAAAAAAGATGCTATAAATTTTCTTGTATCTATAGGTTTTTTTCTTCTTCCTTTGATCTCTTTGGGAGTATAGGTCTAGTAATGGCATAGCATAAGGTATGCTCAGTTTAGTAACTTTTTGGCCATAGTTCCAAATTGCTTTCCAGGATGGCTAGATCAATTCACAGCTCCACTAAAAGTTCACTGGAGAGATGTGAAATTTCTAACTAATCTACAAAACTTTAACTTCTGGGCCTCCATGAAAGTACCACTTTGATGAGTTGATCAAGGTTAGAATATATTATCTCAGAGGAAAGACTAAAATTTGCTCAGATGCCTGCAGAGAAGTCAGAGGACAGGCAATAATAATATTCAAACATTGAAGAATTGAAGAATTGCTGCATATAGCATGATATAGTGCTGGGCAAATAATAGGCACTTAAGTGCTTATTGACTAGTGGAATAAAATCATGAATTCACAAAGTTGAATGGGACTATTAGAAGTTTTACCATCCAGTTTGAGAATTCATTTAGGTTTTTTAATAACCTCATTAAGACCACTATGGGGAGAAAAGTGAGCCTAGGAAGGATTTAATTTAGATAAAAGGAAAATTCTTGACAATGAGGTATGTCAAACTTTAAAATGAATTAAACACATGGAATAATGGAATATTCTTCCTGCAAATCTTTAGAGACAGGAGAGTTTTATTTATCTGACATGATATAAGTAAAGTCTTACCTGAATGTACTTTGATTGACTAAATGACCCCATTAATGGTCTCCTGCAACCCTAAGAGTCAGTAAGAGTATTTTGTTCACAATGGCCTCTTTATCATCTACAATGGAGACAACCACTTTGTCTCAGAGTATTTTCTAATTCAACCTATTGTAGATAAATTAGTGATTAATTATTGATGTAGTATAATTACACAAGACCTAACAAGGCATTTAATATTTTTTCCAGTTTTTCTAGCTATCCTATTGGTTAGCAATGGGAAGAACCCTGACCTTTTTTTCTTTATCTGAGAAACAAAGTCTTAGGGATAAGCAGTGAAGTATTAAGAAAAGAGTTAGCATCCATCTCCTCTTCATTCACATGGCTATCCCCCTAAACAAGCCCTCATCACCTATTGCTTGGACTACTTCAATAGCCTGCTAATTAGTCTCCTTGGCTCAAATCTTTCTTTTCTCCAATTCATACTCCATATGCTTTTTAATTTTAAAAAATACATTTATTTTTAGTTTTCAACAAAAAATTCCACTTCATAAGCTTTTGAGTTTTAAATTTTCACCACCTCCCTCCCTCCTCCTCCCAACAAGACAGCATGCAATCTGATATAGGCTTTCTCTCTCTCTACACAGACACACACACACACACACACACACACATACACATATATTATATATATATACACATACATACACATTCTTAATAAACATTTTCACATTAGTCAGGCTGTATAGAAGAATTAGAATGAATGGGAGGAACCATGAGAAAGAAGAAACAAACCAAACCAAAACAAAAAGGGAAAAAATAGTATGCTTCAATCTGCATTTAGACTCCATATTTCTTTCTCTGGACATGGATGGCATTTTCCATCATGAGTCTTTTGGAGTTGTTTTAGGTCCTTTCATTGCTGAGAAGAGCTAAGTCTATCAGTGTCAATCATCGCACAATATGGCTGTTACTGTGTTCAGTGTTCTCTTGGTTCTGCTCACTTCACTCAGCATCAGTTCATATAAGTCTTTCCAGGTTTTTCTGAAGTTTGCCTGCTCATCATTTCTTATAGCACAATAGTATTCCATTATATTCATATACCACAACTTGTTCAGCCATTCTGCAATTGATGGGCATCCCCTCAATTTCCAGTTCTTGGCCACCACAAAAAAGAGGTGATATAAATAGTTTTGTACATATGGGTTCTTTCCCTATTTTTATGATCTCTTTGGGATAGAGACCTGGATCACAGTTTTATAGCCCTTTGGACATAGTTCCAAATTGCTCTCCAGAATGGTTGGATCAGTTCACAACTCCACCAACAATGCATTAATGTTCAAATTTTTCCACATTTTTCTCCAGCATTTATAATTTTTCTGTCTTGTCATGTTGGCATCTGATAGGTGTGATGCGGTGCCTAAGAATCGTTTTTTTTTAAATCATTATTTATTTATTTAATACTTTTAGTTTTCAGCATTAATTTTCACAAGAGTTTGAATTACAAATTTTCTCCCCATTTCTACCCTCCCCCCCCACACTCCAAGATGGCATATATTCTGATTGCTCCCTTTCCCTAGTCAACCCTCCCTTCTGTCACCCCACTCCCTCTCCATCCTCTTTTCCCTTACTTTCTTGTAGGGCAAGATAGATTTTTATGCCCCATTGCCTGTATATCTTATTTCCTAGTTGCATGCAAAAACTCTTTTTCGAACACCTGCTTTTAAAACTTTGAGTTTCAAATTCTCTCCCCTCTTCCCTCCCCAACCACCCTCCCTAAGAAGGCAAGCAATTCAACATAGGCCACATGTGCATCATTATGCAAAACCCTTCCACAATACTCATGTTGTGAAAGACTAACTATATTTTGCTCCTTCCTATCCTATCACCCTTTATCCAATTTTCTCCCTTGACCCTGTCCCTTTTCAAAAGTGTTTGTTTTTGATTACCTCCTCCCCCTATCTGCCCTCCCTTCTATTGTCCCCCCTTTTTTATCTCCTTCCTCCTTCTTTCCTGTGGGGTAAGATACCCAATTGAGTGTGTATGTTATTCCCTCCTCAGGTCAAATCTGATGAGAGCAAGATTCACTCATTCCCCCTCACTTGCCCCCTCTTCCCTCCCAACAGAACTGCTTTTTCATGCCACTTTTATGCAAGATAGTTTATCCCATTCTATCTCTCCCTTTCTCCTTCTCTCAATATATTCCTCTATCATCCCTTAATTTTATTTTATTTTTTTAGATATCATCCCTTCATATTCAACTCACCCTATGCCCCCTGTCTGTATGCATATACATATATATGTATGTATATTCCCTTCAGCTACCCTAATACTGAGGTTTCAAGAATTATACATATCACCTTTCCATGTAGGAATGTAAACAAAACAGTCCAACTTTAGTAAGTCCCTTATGATTTCTCTTTCTTGATTACCTTTTCATGCTTCTCTTGATTCTTATGTTTGAAAGTTAAATTTTCTATTCAGCTCTGGGCTTTTCACTGAGAAAGCTTGAAAGTCCTCGATTTTATTGAAAATCCATATTTTGCCTTGGAGCATGATACTCAGTTTTGCTGGGTAGGTGATTCTTGGTTTTAATCCTAGCTCCATTGACCTCCAGAATATCATATTCCAAGCCCTTTGCCCTTTGATCCCTTAATGTAGAAGCTGCTAGATCTTGTGTTATCCTGATTGTTTTTCCACAATACTCAAATTGTTTCTTTCTGGCTGCTTGCTGTATTTTTCTCCTTGACCTGGGAACTCTGGAATTTGGCGACAATATTCCTAGAAGTTTTCTTTTTGGGATTTTTTTGAGGAGCCGATCTGTGGATTCTTTCAATTTCTATTTTGCCCTCTGGCTCTAGAATATCAGGGCAGTTGTCCTTGATAATTTCTTGAAAGTTGATGTCTAGGTTCTTTTTTTGATCATGGCTTTCAGGTAGTCTAATAATTTTAAAATTATCTCTCCTGGATCTGTTTTCCAGGTCAGTGGTTTTTCCAATGAGATATTTCACATTGTCTTCCAATTTTTCATTCCTTTTGTTCTGTTTTATAATATCTTGATTTCTCATAAAGTCACTAGCTTCCACTTGCTCCAATCTAATTTTTAAGGTAGTATTTTCTTCAGTGGTCTTTTGGACCTCCTTTTCCATTTGGCTAATTCTGCCTTTCAAGGCATTCTTCTCCTCATTGGCTTTTTGGAGCTCTTTTGCCATTGGGTTAGTCTATTTTTTAAGGTGTTGTTTTCTTCAACATTTTTTTCAGTATTTTTTTTGGGTCTCCTTTATCCAGTCATTGACTTGTTTTTCATGGTTTTCTTGCATCACTCTCAGCAGTATTTCCCACTGACCTTCTCTGTTGTCTTTGGTGTTTGTGGGTTGAGAAGTCTGGTAACTGCCACAGCTCACTGATTCAGGGTGCTAGGGCCTGTTCCACACCGGCTCCCAGTCTGGTTGGTCCTGGCGGGGCCCAGGCTGGGCTCTGCTTGGCTCTGCTCCCAGCTCCATGTGATAGACCTTACCCAGAGACCATCCAGGCTGTCCTGGACTTGAGCCCTGCTTCCCTCTGCTATTCTGTGGGTTCTGCAGCTCTAGAATTTGTTCAGAGCCATTTTTTATATTTTTTTGGAGGGACCTGAGAGGGAGCTCATGCAAGTCCCTGCTTTCCAGCCGCCATCTTGGCTCTGCCCCACCCCCCCCATACTCCATATTCTTGACAAAGTAAGATGACCACATTTCTTTTTGGCTCAATAAACTCTAGTGTCTCCCTATTGTCCTGAGGATAGAATACAAACTCCTTTGTTTGGCATTTAAATTCATTAACAATTTAGCTCAAGCATGCTTATGATATATTACTCCCCTTAATTCAGAACTCCAGCCCTGGTACTCTGCTGTCCTGATTGATGAGTGACTCACTTATAGTGGTTGGCTTACTTGGGCCCCCACACTTAAGTCAGGCTCTAGTCATGCCTCATTATATTCCTCTGCCATCTTTTATTTATTTATTTAATAGTACATTAGTGTTTTAATTTTCCCATGTCTCTTCCAACATTTGTCATTTTCCCTTCTGTCATATTAGCCAATCTGACAGGTGTGAGGTAGTAGCTCAGAGTTGCTTTAATTTACATTTCTCTCATTAATAGTGATTTAGAGCATTTTTTATATGACTATAGACAGCTTTGATCACTTTGTCTGAAAATGGCCTGTTCATATTCTCTGACTATTCATCAATTGAAGAATGGTTCTCATTTCTATAAATGTGATTCAGTTTTCTATATATTTAAGAAATGAAGTCTTTATTAGGGAAGCTCACTGTAAACATTTTTTTCACAGTAATGGTTACCTAATATGTATTTTCCTCCATCCTATTTTCCCTGTTTATCCTATTCTCCCTCTCCTTTTACCTTGTTCATTCTCAAAAGTGTTTTACTTCTGACTTTTACCTCCCCCAAATGCCACACTCTTCTATCAGCTCTCCCTCTCCCCTGCTTCTCTTATCCCCTTCCCTTCCTACTCTCCTGTGTGGTAGACTAGATTTCTACACCCAACTGAGTGTCTATTATTCCTTCTTTGAGGCACTTTTGATGAGAATGAGGTTCATGTGCTCCCCTCCTTCACCCATTTCCTCCTCCACTGTAAAATCTCTTTCAGTCATCTTTTATGTCAGATAATTTACCCCATTCTACCTCTCCCTTTCCCCTTCTCCCAGTGCATTCTTCTTTCTCATCCTTTAATTTTATTTTTTTAGATAATCATATCATCACATTCAACTCACACTTCTGCTTTCTATGTATACTCTTTTAGACTGCCCTAATAACGAGAAAGGTTTTAGGAGTTATGAATATCACTTTCCCCTGTAGGAATGTAAACAGTTTAAACTTATTGAATCCCTTATGGTTTCTCTTTCTTGTGTACCTTTTTATGCTTCTCTTGAGTCTTGTATTTAAAAGTCAGATTTTCTATTCAGCTCTTTGCTTTTCATCAAGAATGCTTTAAAGTTCTCAATTTCATTGAAAATCCATTTTTTTCCCCTGCAGGATTATACTCAGTTTTGCTGAGTAGGGGATTCTTGGTTATAATTCTAGCTCTTTTGCCCTCTAGAATGTCATATTTCAACACCCCCCCACCCCCATCCTTTAATGTAGAAGCTGCTAAATCTTGTGTTATCTTGACTGTGGCTTCACAATATTTGAATTGTTTTTTTTTTGGCTGCTTGCAGTATTTTCTCCTTGACCTCAGAGGACTGGAATTTGGCTATAATATTCCTGGGAGTTTTCATTTTGGGATTTCTTTCAGGAGGTAATTGGTGGAGTCTTTCAGTTTCTGTTTTATCTTCTGGTTCCAGAATATAAGGGTGGTTTTCCTTGATGATTTCTTGAAAGATGAAAGCTGTTTTTCTAACCATGACTTTCAGGTAATCCAATAATTCTAAGATTATCTCTCCTGGATCTATTTTCTAGGCCAGTTGTTTTTCCGATGAGATAGTTCACATTTTCTTCTATTTTCTTCATTCTTTTGATTTCATTTGATTGTTTCTGGATGTCTCATAAAGTCATTAGCTTCCACTTGCCCAATTCTAACTTTTAAGGAATTATTTTCTTCAGTGAGTTTTTGTGCCAATTCTACTTTTTCAGGAGTTCTTCTCTTCAGTGAGTTTTTGTATATCTTTTTCCATTTGGCCAATTCTGCTTTTCAAGGCATTATTTTCTTCATTGGATTTTTGTGCCTTTTTTACCATTTAGCTTGTTCTGTTTATTAAGGTGTTATTTCTTCAGTATTTTTTGTGCCTCCTTTACCAAGCTGTTAACTCTTTTTCTCATGATTTTCTTGCATCATTCTAACTTTTTTTCCCTCTGTCTTTCTTACTTGATTTTTAAAATCCTTTTGAGCTCTTCCATGGCCTGAGACCAATTCACATTTTTCGTTGAGGCTTTGGATGCAGGAATTTTTACTTTGTTGTCTTCTTCTGAGTTTGTGTTTTGATTTTCCTTGTCACCATAGTAACTTTCTCAATTTCAGAATTTTTTCCATTGTTTGCTCATTTTCCAACCTATTTCTTGACTTTTACTTAACTTTATGCTAAAGTGGGGCTCTGCTTCCCAAGTGGAGGGGGCCCTGTCCCAAGCTTTGGGTTTTTTGTGCAGCTGTTTTCAGAGGTAATTCTGGGGACCTATAAGTTTTTGGCTCTTCCAAAGTGGTATGTCTAGGGAGAGGTGTGTTTACTACTCTCCTATACTATGCACTGGTGTGTGAATTACCACAAGTACTCTTTTCAACATTGTAACTGTGACCAGGGTCCCTGCTCCCCTGAGGTCACAAGCTCTAGTGTGCTAGTGCTCCTCCTTGCACTTGGACTAAGACCCACTACTGCGACCCAGACCTAAGCATAGGCAATGCAAGAGAGTCCTGTCCCTGATGCCAGCAAAGAGACCCTTGTCAATTTCCTTCTGACCCATTGCCCAATCCCCTTACCATCTTTGGACTGAGAAGTCTGGAAAGTGCCACTGCTGCCACTGATTCAGTCACCCTGAGGCCTGCTTCTGGTTTTCTAGGGCCTGGTCTGTGCTGGCCGGGCCTTTGCCGCACTGTGCTCCTCTCTCATTCTGGTGCAACATACTTTTCCTCCCAACCTTCTAACTTGTCTTGGGCTGAGAAATTATTTTATTTTGTCTTTTGGTGGGTTCTGTCACTCTAGAATTTGTTTAGAGTCATTATTTAAAGGCATTTGGAGGGGTTTGGGAGAAAGCTCAGGTGAGTCCCTGCCTTTCCTCCACCATCTTGGCTCTGTCCCCCTGCCATCTTTTCTCTAGTGGCCTTGCTGGATCATTACTCTGCCTGTGTCTACTCTCTCCCTCTGCCCCTCCCTTCTAGTGATCAAATCAACTCTGTCATTGCTTCTGGAAAGGGTATGTCAATCTACTACTCTGTGGCTCTGTGCACTGTCCTCATGACTTTATAAATCGAAATACTCCTCCCTGGCCCTCTCTCCCCTGTGAGCGTCGTCTCCTCCATTAGAATGCAAGCTCCTTGAAGGGAGGGACTGTTTTTGTTTTTATATTTGTATTTCTAGCTCTTAGTAACAGGCGCAAAGTAAATGCTTAATAAATGCTTATTCATTCATTCATTCATTCATTCACTCAGACAAACAGGATTGTTTATTGTCCCTCCTATACGGCATCCTTCTCACTGATGCCTGGGATCAACTCCTTTTTCACTTCTACCCCTTAGAAGTCCTAGGTTCCTTCATAGCTTAAATGAAAAGCCACCTCCTATTAGAGGTTTTTCCTGATTTGTCCTGTGGCTTCCTTTATCCTTTCCCAATGAAATTATCTTGGGGAGAGAACAAAGTGGGGGGGAGGGAGGGGGGGTAACAATAGTGCAGATAGGGAAAAGGATACGGAGGAGAAGGAGCTGATTTGTAAACTTGCTCTGATAAACCACAAGGCTGTCAACCAATTATCTTGAGTTTCCTGTATCTTCTTAGTGCCATGTGAGCCATACCCACATTTCATTAGGTGGTGCCCCTTAGATGCTTCCAAACAAAGGGTTATGCCGTATAATGTCATCAAATTGGCTGGGGAACTCATCAAATTGATCAGGGATTCATTTGAGCAATCTGCCCACCCCTCCTACCACACCCACACTCCCCCTTCCTCTCCCCACCTCCAGCCTCCCACAAACACACAATAACACACTAATAATTTTTACCAAGCTGCAAAGACTTTCAGTATTGCCCTTTCTTCTTGGGGATCTAGCTTGTTAGTAGATTTTCATAGCTGCCACACCTTCTATAGGACCCTGGCACCATAATTGACGTTAGGAGGGGCAGCATCTACCTCCTTCTTAATTTAATAACAGAAACCTCACAAAGCCAGAGAGAGGGTAGCATGGGATGTGGATAATGATCCTGTTTGTCTTCTAGGTTAGTGCAGAGAGGCTTGTCCCCAGAAGGTTGGCCACCAGGTGATTTTTTTTTTGTTGCCATAGCAACTCAGGAAGTACTCTCTATTAAGGTGTGTGTGAGTGAGTTGCGTTAGAGGTGGTGGGGTTACATTCCACACCAGTGGATGGAGTACTCACATCTATGAAATCATGTATCTTTTGAAGCATTATTGTTATTGTTTGGAGAAGGGTGGTTCCTGGCCAGGGTAAGCTTGGGAACAAAGGTCAGTTGCCTATATACTCTTCAGCTTGTGAGGAAAAACTATATTTCTCCTAATCAATGACTTTAGGAAACTCGTTCCAGGATTGACTTGATTTTGCCCCTTTAGCACTTTTGTTTGATCTGATTTCGGTTGGTGGTCTCACTGAGTGAAGAAAAGAATAATTTGAAAGTCAATGATTAATATCTATTGATAGTAGAAGTGAAGGCTTCTAGAAATAGATTCTTAATTACTTCCAGGTCGTTAGCTCACTACTAAATTATTTGTATTTGAAGGTCCCTGGGTTACATTCTGGTGCTTTCCTTTACATTTTTGCTCCTGGCAAAATATTCTAGAAGATACTGATTTAGATATATGGTAGAGAGGGTTGGCTGGCAGGTAGAGCAAATTCAGCTTTTATCAACTAATAGGGTTCACATAGGGTGAATAAGGTATTTACCAGAATGGGGCCCCATTTTCTTGGGCTACATCAAAATATTAATGAGCCTGTGGCAGGACTGTAATACTTATCACCATCCATCCCACTTCCATCCATGTCTTAAGTCATAAAAAAATATTAATACTAGCTGATGTCAACGTATTGCTTTAGGTTTACAGAGTGCTTTACACCCATTTTCTCATTTGAGCCTCACCACAGACCCTTGGGAAAGGTCTTACACTTATTAGTTCCATTTTACAGATGAGGAAATGGATATTGAGATTGTTCACAGCTTGTGGTCAAAATTTCTACAGATCCACGTCACCTGCAAGACCCGCACACCCCCTCCCCATGTCAGAAGGGTAACGTCAATCTTCGTCTTCAATACAAAAGGAACCCTACTGGTGTTCAGACCTCACAAAGGGCGCTAGGCATGGCATGTTGGAAACTGTAGACTGCAAATTCCAGCCCTGTGAAAGGGTAGCAGAAGTGAAGGAGTAGGTTTGAGGTTTGCAAGCAGGGCCAGGTGAGAGAAATGTAACCCCAGGGGGGCTCTCATATTCTAAAGGGGCCCCTGAGGGGCAGAAAGGGCTTTGGCTTCATGAAGACCCCTGTAGAAGTGCAGACTCTAGAGAAAGCCAACAAAGCCCTCATTCTTTACAATCTTTCCACCTTCCTAAGGCATTGGCCATTTACATTCTGCTTACCGGGTCCCATTAAATGGAACCCCTTTGCCAGTCCCCTAGGGGCCTTCAAAGGAGCCACGAAAGGCAGAGAACAGGGAAGAGGGTCTTCTGTTGGGCAAAAGATAAAAGAGCTCCTGCTGGAGGCAGGGGATTAGATCGCATGACCTCTCAAGGTCCCTTCAGTTCAAGGATTCTCTGTCATTCTCTGGCAAAACTAGAGGGGGGAAAGGGCCAGGGGAAACCTCCATGCTGCCATGGTAACACGCCGCTGTCTTCCCTCTTCTTGCGCGGGGGCGGGGCCCTGGGGCCAGTCGGCTTATTAGTGGCGGAGCGCACTGAGTGACAGGTGCTCCTAGCCAATGGGCGACGCTTGTGGCGTGACGCGCGACGGGAAGAGGGGCTGGTTGTGGCGGCGGCAGCAGCGGCAGCGACGGCGGCGGCAGCTTCGGGTAGCAGCGGCAGCAGAGGCGGCGGCGTTAGCAGTAGCAGCGGCGACGACCTGCGGGGGGACTGAGCCGCGGCCTGGGCAGCGTGCTGAGACCCTCGCGGCCACCCTCCCGCCGGGATGCCCGGTACTGGCGGGAGACGAGGAGGAAAGAGAGAGACAGAGAGGCTGCCGGCGGAGACGGGGAGGGGAGTGGAGGGAGGCCGGGAGGATGGCTGGCCGAAGGGGGCGGGGTGGCAAGCATGGCGGCCGTGACGGCGAAAGGGCTGGAGGGACCTGGGGAAGGGGGTGGGGGCGGCGGGGTGGTCGCGGGGGGGGGGGGGGAGGGGGCGGGGCGGGAGGGGAAGGGGCCTTAGCGGAGGAGGGAGGGGAGGGGCCTGGCGGGAGAAGCGATCTGGGACCTAGGGCGCCGCCGAGGGGCCTCGGGGGAGGCGGGGTCGGAGCTGGCGGCTGGAGAGCAGAGAAGAGGGGTCTCCTCGGGAAGGTGAGGGGAGAGCAGTGCCGGCGGGGGGGGCGGGCAGGCTGAGGGGCGGGGGCTGCGAGGTTCGGGAGGAGGGGGCCTGCGGCTCCGGGGAAAATGCCGTCTCCACATAGGAGGAAGGCGGGCAGGCGGGCGGGCAGGATCCGCTCCGGAGGGGTTTTTGTCCTTCCCCGGCCTCCTCCAGTCTCCTACCCCGGGAGGAGTTAGACGAGCGGGTTACACGCCTCTCAATCCTTGGCTCTCCTATTCATTTTAGGGGAACAGATGGACCCTCCTGAGAGTCAGGTGGACTCCGATTTCTCCCAGCAAGGGACACCTTGCCTGATTATCGAAGACTCCCAAGCTGAAAGCCAGGCTCAGGAAGATGATTCTGGGTCTCACTTTAGCATGCTATCCAGACACCTTCCCAATCTGCAGACCCACAAAGAGAGCCCTGGGCCGGTGAGTTGAAAAGCCTCGTTTGAGGATGATTGGATAGGATTTTTTCTTTTTTCTCTTAATTTTGTCTAGCCAGAAAGCCTGGGGACATTGGAAAGCTATAGCTTTTGGTTAGGATATAGGAAATCTGGGAGTTTGTAGGAGTATGTTGTCCAGCAGCCTGCCTCTTAGTCCATTGTTGAGAACCAGAAGGTGGAGATACTGAAATCTATTTGCATTTTAGGATGTTGTGGCAGACCCTGAACAAACAGCTGGAGAAGAAAAAGGAGACAGTAACAATGAGTTCATGCAACACTTGAAAGGAAACAAGTCTGCAGGTGAGGGAGTTAGTTCTGTTCTGTTGGATTTTTTTGAATCTTGTTGCTGCTACACGAATTAAAAATTAGAATGATATGCTTGTATGTTAGCTGTAGCTATCCTGGCTATTCTTATTGGAGTCTGAATTTGCTTGGGTTTACGGGTAAGTGCCCTTTGTACTAAAGCCCAGTTTAAAATTTTTTTTTCCTTACCCTATAATCCATAGATTCTTCTTCTTTGGACGCAGGAAATACCAGAAGTCAGATCATTGAACTTTTGCCTCAACCCAGTAGGGAAAGCAGGTACATTGATGTTTGATATTTATTTCAGTTCAGTTTCTAAATTATCCTCTCTTATTTTCATTTTTTCTTTATACCTCCAGTGCATATAGTAGGCATTTTGTAAAAATGTTTATCGAATTGAATTCTTTCCTTACCTTACGTCCAGGAACAAAGAAATTAATTTAGTGACGTTTTAGACTTCTTTGAATTGAGTAGGGAAATTTGTAGTTTGTTTGTCCAATACCAGGAAAGTGAATTGTCTCTTGTGGAGCTAGTAATCATTCACATCTACGCTGTTCAAAGTGTGACCAAATTTAACCTGTTCATTATGAAACACATTCTCCCTAATTCTTAGATTTTTTTTTCCCGCATATTTAACATATATGACTGGGTTTGGAGATACTGTGTTCTGGAAGGGTGGTAAGGCCTGTAAACAAGGACTTGGTTTTTTGTTTTTTTTTTTTTAATAGCTTATTTCTGAGGGCCTGACCGTAGAATCAGGAAGCCTTGGGTCGAGACCCACCTCTGGTACATAATAAATTGTGTGACCCTAAGGAGTTCACTTGATCTCTCAATACTCTAGGGAGCTCTTTGAAGAATATAAATTGTAGAAAAGGTACCACCATGAATTAGTAGAAGGAATTTTCTCATTTAGGAAGTTTACTAATCACAAGTCCAGTCATTTAACCCATCTTCTTTTTAAAAAAAAAATTAATCAGACTCAGAGATGACAAATTTCTGTAGGCCTGTGTATCTAGAGAGTCCAGCAGAAATTAGGAGAGTCCTAATCAGGATGTAGATGAAAGTAGATTTTTTCGACTGGATTTTAATAAAAATAGTTTTACTCTATTTCTTTAGAACTTTACTTTTTTAGCTTCATGTTACCATATGTTGCACCGTCACTGGGACACTCAAATGTGGAAAGCTTTTGGGAAATTTTATGAGGTGGTAAAAAAGCAACTTTTTAAAATCATGTTTAAAAATTTTGAGGAGCTTCATGAAGAAACATGAGATTTTGTTTTACTTTATTTTAATCTAAATATTTGAAAAACCTTTGAAAACTGAATGTCCTCAAATTAGTATCTTTTTTTATGGTTCATCCTTCTTATTCCTTCCTATTATCTTTAACATAGTCTTTCTCATAATTAAAAAAAAAATTCCGCTTGCAAATTTTTTTATCTTTGAGCTTGAATTTTTATTTTCCTGGGTTTTTTTTTTTTTTTTGAAATTCAAGGTTTTATTGCCTGAGAGTTTTTCAGGTACATTTCTCTGCTGTGCCTTTGCGAAAATCCTTATTTGGTATTTTTTTTTCTATGGTATAGATTATGTCAACTCCAAATTTATACATCATTCCAAGATATCATGCATTCTTTTTTAACGTAGAAAGTTACACTTGTCACTTGAATCATCACACAAGTACTGGTTCTATACCGTATTCATTCTAGGATCTGGCACTAAAATAAAGTCCCCATGAGTTTTCTCCTATTTCACAGGTTAACTGTTTCATTGCATCTGTGCTAATACAGGCCTTCTCTGTATAGTTCTCAAAATCTTTACGCCTGAAAACAAGATTTTTATTCAGATTGCTCATACTGATTCACAATTTTCTTTTCATGAGGTATTTCTAAGGAAATATTAGCTGATATGTCTGTATAGTATCTGTCTCTGTTGATTCATATGGCATTTTTTTTTGGAGTATTTATTGGCTTCCTGCAGAAAGTGGTAGTGAAGAGTAATATTTTTTATTTTCTCCAGTTTGCTTAATGGGCATTGGTGAGTAGAAAAGTCAAAGAATACTTTGCGTAGAGTTTGTTCTGATGTATTTTATGTCACTTCATTGTTTATTTCATGCAGTATTCTTGGGATAACAGTAGTGGCTGATTCTACTGCAGAGGAAGAGGAGAAGGAAGAAGATCCTGCAGACTGTACTACACATTCAGTTGGCGCTGAAGGTAATCTTCTGAATTTTTCAAGGTAGTAGATTAAATTCTTACATGAGCTTCAAAAATCTGTAGGTTTCTCACTTTGATTAGATTAGATATCTCATCAGGTGTCTTGTTAGCTTTGGTTTGGGAGTAATGATTAAGAAATTTACTCTGTAGGCATTCCATCTAATACTGCATCTGGGAATTAGTATCTCGTTGCATTTATTGTGTTTTTCTGAGTGATAATTCATTCCTTCAGTTCCTGTTTTCTTCTTGAAAATTTTCTGGGGGGCATGCTTTGTAAGGTATCAGTTGCTGGGAGTTGAGTGAGCAGAGTTATAATTAGGGTTTTAGAAAGTACATTTTTTCACTAATAAGTCTTAGCTTAGATTTTTATGTAAGATAGTATTTCTTTTATGACTTTTATGGTGCTTTTATTTTTGTTATTTTGATTGAGTTGAGGGAAATCTTTCCAGCAGGAATGAGTTATGATCTGAAAGACTTGATAGTCCCCCTTCTGCATAGTGTAGCCACTTGTATAATGAATGCATGATATCTTGGGATGATATATGGTTTTGGGGGTTATTGGGTCCTATAGATACTGGTTCATCACAGTTGGGCTTTGGGGCCCTGGAACTCTCACAGAGCCAGGATGTTGAGGAACAAACTATACCGTATGAAGAAGACAAAGAACAACAGCTGCAGCCAGTAACCAAGGAGTCTAATCTTCTCAACCCCTCTAATGTAGATGCAAATATCGGTATGTAACAAGTTCCCTGGGGGTTGGCATTGTTATAAACTGGTGTTTCCCTCTACATTAGATGTTCTTTTCTTTGACAGTGGTTATTCTTCCTGTTTTTGCCGTTTTAAACAAGTTTTATGTCTGCCTAAGGTGAGGCTCAAATTATTGCTAGCATCATGCTAGGTCGTACTAAAGCAATAATCTTTTTACAAATTGGGTCCTGTTGAAGTGTGTTGTTTTAGTGGTTCCATTATTGGAATGCAGTCATACTTTACCTAGCTTCAAAACCTTGATATTGGGCGAAATAATATTACTAGGAGTGGTTGGTTTCATAAGAACAGTGTTATAAATATTATACATTGATAATCAGTTGAATAATCTTATAGCAGGATTTATCAACATTATGGTGGGATTCATTTAAAATGCATTGTTATTGGTATTGTGAAGTGACATTGATCAGGACGAACCTTTATGGCATTTATCTATTATGCCCATGCACATTTTGAATTAGCTTTCCAGAAAAATCTTTGTATTATCTTTTTTGTTTCTTCTGGCACACTGGGCATCTCCCTTCTCCCTTTTTTTTTAACAACATAAATTCATTTACTTCCAGAACTTGAAGAGGATAAGCATGAAGATCAGTCCATTGAAGATATACAAGTGACAGTCCAACAAGATACAGAATCTGAGAGGTAACAGGAACTTTGATTTCTAAAGGGTTTTTAGTCTTATCTGACATATAGTAATTTCATTTCACCAAGAAAAAAATTTAAAAATTTTAAAGTTTTCTTCATACTTTTAGTATTTCAGCACTTTTTAGCATTCACAGTATTGTCATTGGCCCTCACCTTGCATCTTTTAGCGTATTACAAGGCTATTTCATTTTGCATGCAAAACAAAAAAAATCAAAATTTTAGAGTCTCTAAGTTGATGTAATTTTTTTTAAACTCTCGAGTTTATCATACACTGTCAGGGAATCAAGCCATTTTTAGAGTATAGGAACTCCATTTGGCTTTTAGGGTTGACATTAGATTTTTAGCCACCTAACACTGTTGCCAGTCCTAACATGACTTGAAGTTCTGTGTCTGCAACTTTTTTCCACCCTGACTATTGCTGCATATAGGCAGGTATATAGTTTGGGAGATTTGCAGTACTCTTTGATATATTGGGCCTTTGCTGCATATGAAAGCATGCCTTTTCTATAATCCAAGGGACTCCTAGCTATCTTCTGATTCTTAGCTTTTCTTTAGACTGACAATTTCTGGGCAGACTGCAAGGATATGCACTTTCAGAAATCTGTGGCAAATTTTGGACTCCAGTCTTGACTAGTAAGATTAGAGTTTAGGAAATGTCCCTGTCTACCATGATTGCTGGGACCTTAATATCTGTACTTTTGGCCAGCAATAGTTTGCATATCCCTGGAAATAGTGGGAATAATAATAGTTGGAGAGGTGGGCCTTTAAAAACCTGTCTTTTCAGAGAGAGAGAGTGAGAGAGAGCGAGTGTGAGAGTGTGAAAGAGCGACTGCACAAGAACCTATAAGAGCTCGAACCAGAGAGAAGCTGCTTTTTGTGCAGGAAAGCTTTTGGAATAATGGGATTTTTCTTTGGGCTACCCTCAGAAGGTTATGTTCTAACAAGTTCTGTTATAGGTTAGTTTGGAAGCTGGCAAGATCCTGTGGTCACAACATAAAGGAGTCAGTGCAGTAAGCTATGAAGAAAGAGGAAGAGAACCTGCTTTAGGAGAACTTTGGGCATATGTGTGATAGGTAAGACGGGGAGGACTCAACAGAAGGTAGCAGGAGTGGCTGTAGGAAGGAGGGGCCAGAGGACACTTTAGTAGCAGGACTTTTTAAAGAAGTAAGTTTTTATTGATATTTTTTATTTTTAACATCACCATAGTTTTCTCATGTATCCTTCCTCCTTCCCTTCCCAGAGAGCTTATTGATATATTGAAAACACTTGTGGGCCTCCCATCCTCATGAAGGGATAAGTTGGGAGCGTCTTCTTATCTCTCTTCATTCGAGTCCTGTTTAATTGTTGTAATTTTCATATTTGGTTTTTTTGGTGTGTCGTCGTTCTTTCCATTTACTTTGTCGTTACTGTTTGAATTGTTTTCTTGGCTCTGCTTCCTTCACTCTGCATCGGTTCATTTAGAGCTTTCAATGTTTCTCTGTACAGTATTCATCACACACATCATTATTTACAGCATAATAGTATTCCATTATATTCATATGCCACAGTTTGTTTAGCCATTCCCCAGTCGATGGACATCTACTTTGTTTCTAATTCTTAGCTATCACAAAAAGTGATGAGTAGCAGCATTTATAACAGAAACTCCCTTCTGGGATTAAGTAAAAGTTTCTTCTACTCCATTCAGCAGTTTTTACATATCTACTATATGCACTGTCCTGAGAATAAAATAATAAAAGCAGGACAATCCCTGCTTTCAGTGACCTTCCTGGAGGAACACACCTTGGGAAGAGATAAGTAAAGCCAAGGTAATTTGGGAAGGAGAGAATGCTGAAATTGGAGCGGATCATGAAAATCATGAATGGAATCATAGGAGGTAGCACTTGAGAGGAATATGAGGATTTTAAGAGGCAGAGGTGTGGATGGAATGTGTTCCAGGAATGGTGACAACCTGTGAATGTGTGGAGATGGAAGATAAAACAGCAACTTTGGAGGCCAACTAAGAGCCCAGATTTGTAGGAATATAGCTTCTGTAAAAGGGGAGTGATGCGAAGTTAATCTGGAAAGGTAGATTTGAACAAAACTGTTGAAGTCTATAACTGCCAAGCTAAAGAGTTTGTATTTATCCTAGAGGCAGTAAGGAACCTCTAAAGGTTTTTGAATAGCAGAGTAGAATGATCAGAACTATGCCTTAGCTTATTGTAACAGCTGCGTAGTTAGGGGATGTGTTGAACAAGAGAGACACAGAAGCAGAGGGACCAACTGGGTCTTTAATTGGCTGTTGAAATCAGGTAATAGGTGATGAGGGCTTTTGAACTGGGGTGGCTGCATAGAGAGGCAATGGACAGATGAAAGAGATTTTGTGGAGGTAGGCTCTATAAGGGTTGGCAACTGTTTGGTATTGGTGTTGAGGAAGAGGGAGAAATTTACAGTTGTGAAACTGGGTAACTGAAAGGATGGTGGTACCCTTAAAAGAAATAGGGAATTTTAGAGAAATGGTAGGCTTAATATGCAAATTATTATCTTTCAGTTTTGGGTATGTTGAGTTTGAGATGCCAGTGGGATGCCAAGCCAGGTGGGTATATGCAGCAGGCAATTGGCAGTGGAAGGCTGGAGTATAGAAGAATAGTTAGGACAGAATTTTTGCTTTATGAGTTAACTGTGTATAGATGATGGTTGAATTCGTGGGTGTAGAAGAGATTTCTGTTGGAGTCTAGTCAGAGAAGAGAAAAGGATCCAGGACACTTCTGGGACCATAATTCCAAATTGTTATCACTGTAATATAGTTCTGGAGTGCTAGTCCCATCTCTCTGTAACAACAAATATAACGGTAAGTGACACTTTCTCCCAGACAAAACTACACTTGAAATGAGACAGTAGCCAGCAGAGCTGAACAGAGATTTCCTCCTTAAGCTGTCATACGAGAGATTGTATGAAAGGTGTTGAAACTAGGGCCAGGTAGGTGATGTAAGTTTTCTCCAGGTGAACTGTTGCCCTTTGTAGAAGCATTTTTTATATTTTCATCTACTTATGTGCTAGTAGTTAAAAAACACCTTGGTGAAGTGAATAAAATTCTTGGTTTCAGGAAGACCTGGCTTCAGGTCTTGCCTCAGATCCATAATGCCTTTTTGACTCTGAGCAAGTCACTTAACTCAGTATCCTAGGGAGTCTCTCTAAGACTATAAGGTGTCTGAACAGCTACCCATCTGCATTGGTAGAGGGAGTTTTCTCCCTGAAAGCTCCCTTTACCAAGTGAAATCTCAGGTCCAGGCTCTAGTAAATACAGCTTTAAGAGGAGCTATACGCCCTATGGGGAATATTATTGTTTACATGTCCAGGAATTTAAAAAAAATTTTTTTACTTAGACTTTTTAATAAAAGGTTGAAGTATTTGAATTTAGAAATTATTTTATTGATCTGAATTTTGCAGGTCAGAGAATATGCCTTCTATTCCACAAGTACCTCTTACCTATATGGAAGCCAAGATCCAACTTTCTGCCCAGGAACTGCTGGAAGGTGAATTGCAAGTTCAGAAATCACCTGAGTCTGAGATTTTGTCAACTCAGGAAGACATGTTTGAGCAGAGTGGTAGAACAGGTATGCTCAGTGCCTTTCTCTTATTTTTGAGGCAGGGTAGTACAGGGGAGAGAGTGCTAGGTTTGGAGTCCTGAACACCTGAACTCAACTCCTTATTGACACAATAGCTGTACAAACCTGGGTAGGTCAGTTAACCTCTGCCTGTCTCAGATGACTCCCTGAGACTTAGCTCCCAGGTCACAGATGAGTTGTTGGGGGAGGGATTTCCTGTACTGGAAGTTGCCCACGAAGACAAAATCACAGACCCCTTTGTGTGTTTGCTTACATTTTCCTCAAGATTCAAACTTAAAAAATTTTGTGCTGATACTACATCCTTTTCATTTGACATAACTGATTCAAGATGGGAGAAACATTGGTTTTAAAGGAATATGCTGATTAGAATGGGAATATTTGTGATAGAGGCTTTGATTCAAGAAATACCATTCTGAAAGAAAATGTATTCTTAGCTAAACATTGAGGACTTTCTAGATAATTATTGCTGTTAATTTTTATGGCACTTGATGTACTGTATATGTGTATCTATATAATATACTGTGAATATAAGTACTTAATTAGACAATCTACTTGTTCTAATATTATCTCCATAACAGTGTTTGACATTGAAGGAAATTGAGGTTTAATTTTAAGAAAGCGTCAAAACTGAGATTGTCAGTAAAGCGTCCTGAATTCCATAGTAGTTGGCTCAGTGAATCACTGCTTCGAGCTCAGTGGTCTCTCAGTGATCTGAAGCAAAATGAAAAGAGAGTTCCTGATTATACAAAGACTATTCTTTATGTGTCCTCATACCTAAATATGGAGCAGAAGGCATTTGAGAACCTGGGTCTGTAGCAACAATAGTGAATCAGCCTCTTTTGAGTAAATCTGTGCTGTGGAAGATAAGGCTGAAGTCTAGTTATAAATCACCGTAGCTATCTATACACATTAGCAAGAACCTTGTCAAGAATGAACTGAATTTAGTGCCCTTGCCAGCTCTCTAAAAATTTAGGATAGTGGTCTTACATACACTTCTTGGTTTCTGAAGTTTCTAGTATCATTTCATGTCTCACATCAGTCCTCTGCTAACTTAAAAAAAGGCTGCAGTTCTGTTTGTAGACATCACCACTGCCAAAGCATTGTAGTTTACTATCCCAGCAGATTTTCAGGTCTGGAAGAGAAAAGATCATCGGATCCCAACTTTAGAGGTGGAAGGAATCTTCGAGTGTTATCTAGTCCAACCACTTTATTATATAGATGATGAAGCTGAAACTGAGACACCTTAAGTGACTTGACCCCAGGTCCTTTGACTCCAAATTCATGGCTTCCAAATGGGAGTAGATTGCCTTGTCCCAGTCATTGAGTTTGCAGCTTGTTTTTGTCACTGCAAAAATACTTATTTTGACTCTTCAGTAACCGTTTTTATAACTCTTTTAGGAATTCTCTTTTCCTTAGGCTCTCAACTCCAAGTTTGGCAAACCTTTTAAAATATAATTTGGAGCAGTTATATAAAGGTCTTCATATGCTTGCCAATTGAAAACTCCATTTTGTTGTTTGGACAAAGTGGCTTAGTTACTTTGAAGGCAAATAAATAATTTAGGGTAATGTAGCATTCTAAAAATGCTTTGTAGTTCTTTAATTTATCTTCGCAACAGCCCTATGAGGTAATTAACTGCAAATGTTAGTCTCATCCTTTCTGAAACGTTGAAGCATGATGGGTCGATTGCTCGCAATGATACGGTGGATTTAGTGCAAGAGGATTAGGTGTGCTGCATCTTTTTTATTTCTGTTTACTAATAAAGGTCTCACACCTGGGATATTATAATGCTTTAAAATTTCTCATCTATAATATGGACTAAGTATCCTTCTAACCTAAGGGTAGTTTTTTGAAAGCTTATGTGTAGCTACTACAAATCTGTTGCTAGTGTGTATCAGAAACAGAAGAAACTAGAAACACGAGGACCAAAGGTAGAGATTTTGCCAACTCTAACCTAAGCCAACACCCTGAGTGCAAGGTTAGAAAAAATTTATCCTGTTGCCTCTCTTTGAGTCTTTGTCAAAAGAGCTTTATTAATATATGTGTGTTTTTAATATACCTAGTCTTGTTTTATATTGGGATTGCAATGTTTATACTTTAGTTTTAAGAAATATATTTTTAATTCTGTTTTTAGAATTTTGAGTTCTAAGTTCTTCCCTTCCCTCTCACCCCCCCACCCCTTTCACTGAGAAGGCAAGTGATATGACATCAATTATATATTTGGAATCATGCAAAACATTTCTGTATTAGCCATATTGTACCAAAAAAGCAAAGAAAATGAAGAAACTGTATTGCAGTTTGCACTCAGTTTATCAGTTCTTTCTCAGGAGGTGGATAGCATTTTTTTTCATGAGTCCTTAGTATTTTCTTGGTTCACTGTATTGATCAGAGTGGCTAAGTCTTTCACAGTTGATAATTATTACAATACTGCACTTACAATATTACCATGTACAGTGATCTCTTGGTTCTTCTCACTTCACTCTGCATCAGTTCATGTAGGTTTCCTCATGTTTGAAGCCATCACCCTCATCATATAGCACAATAGTGCTCTATCACAATCATTTTATGCTTTAGGTATTAAAATAATTGCTGCCCTAAGGAACATAAATTAGAAATCAGAATTATTTTTTAGAGTGCTAAGAGTAGCCTTCTGAAACTTCAGTTGTATTTGTTTGAGAAACTTAAATAGGTATCTTTCCTTTTCCTGCCTAGCTCCTGATAATTGCCCCGCTCCAAGTGTGGAAGATGGGTATTCTTTGGCTTCCACACCAGCTACCACTTTGAAACTTCTGCATCTCTCTGGCCAGGGTTCTCTCATGCAGGAGAGCGCCACTACGTAAGTAGCAGGAAATTGGCATGATGGCGAAGCATGTGTATGAGGGTCAGTGGTGAGAAAAGGCTAATTAGCATTCTTTTACAAACTTAGAAAGGTTTAAGGTCTGCCTTCCCATCTCAGGGTATCGCTAGTGTTTGTATGAATCCAAAGATTGTACCTGCTGAAAAAAAAATGGTGCAAGGCTTTTCCCTTTTATTTAGGGAAAGTCATATATCCAAAATAGGTATTCCTGTTTCTGAATTCTTAACTAAGCACAGGCTTATATTTTCTCTTCTCCATAGCACAGACTGAATAAGAAGTGATAGTGAATGGGAATCTTTTATTCATTTTTGCCCTCATGGTAGTATAGAGATGGAGAGTAGTGTTTGTAAACATCCACAATGCTTTCCAATTCTTTGAAAAAAAAACTTCATGTTCTTAGTTGGTAAGAAAGACATTTTAGCAGTAGTTTGTGCTTTCCAGGTCTAGTGTCTTTATGTCTAGGTCACTTACTTTCTCTTGCTTACATTCTTGTTTGTTTATTATGTCTTCTGAAATGTTTGAAATGGGAAAGACTTACCATGCTAGAGTATTCTTAATGTTGTTTGCTTCAGGTTAGATGCTGTTAGAGAAAAAAACTGTTAGTAAAAGTTACCTGTTAACTTTCTCTATATAGGAGTTCACCAGATCTTGTTGCTCCTTCACCCGATGCTTTCCAACCTACCCCTTTTATTGTCCCTAGCAGTCCAACAGAGCAAGAAGAAGTAAAAGGTGAGAACTTTTATTTATGTACTTTTATCCCAGAATAGTTTGACTAGAAGAAGGGATGCAAACCTTTATAGTGCTAGAGTTTTTAATTTCCCTGTAGCTGCCAGAGGGCTGCATTGATTAATTCATATTCACTCCATAAGTCAACAGATCTTTAAGTCAGGTTCTTTGTGAGGCATTGGGACTACACAGATAAAAATGAAACATACCCTGCTCTCAAGTAACTTACATTCAATTCAGGGAGATGAAATGTACATTCATAAGTATGTACAAAATAAATTCATCCATCAGGGACATGGCCTACTTGCAATGCTTCCTTCAGTTCTTTGCTTTTCTAGCGCTCCTCATTCTTCTGATATTAGGAAAATAAAACATGAACTGGGTGAAAAAACTTAGTTTTAAAAATAATTAAAATAAAAAACCCCTAGTTTTAGAAATAATTAAAATTTAAGTTTAAAAATAATAAAAGAGAGCAAAGCTTAGTACCACAGGTCCAATAGTTTGTAGGGATATGTGAATATGTTACATAAGAAGTGTTCTTCTTGACTTCTTTGGGATCTTAATACTACTATTAGGAGTATCTTGTTTTGCAAAAGGATCATCCAGAGAAGGTAGAAGGACTTCCTGATTAATTCATTACCATCCTTGAAGACTTAACAGAGACTCTGAATATTTTTATTCCTTTGGACTACAGTCTTCCTCTTCAGTTTTTAAGGACTTTTCACTAGGCTACATTGTGCTATCCTGAATTTTCTTTATTTTTCTTTACTGCTCTGCCTTGTTTTACTATTTCTCATGAGCAAAAGCTTTTGTTTCTATCTCTTACTATTATTTCATTTCCTTCTCTAAGCCCAACATCTTGCCAAACTCCTATCCTTCTAGCATTCAAATTGCTCCTGAAATCCCGCCACCTCCACAAGTTCTCTTCTGATAAATTAGAAGGTAGGATTTTCACCTTTCACCTTCACCTTAGAATCGTAGGATTTGATGATAATAATTAACATTTATATAGTGCTATAAGTTTTACGAAGTGCCTTACTTCATGAGTTACCTCATTTATAAATGATCTCTTTTATTGTAGAGGTAGAAGGGACTTAGATAATATAGGATAACATCATTTTACGTATGAGGACACTGAAGCTCGGAAAGGTCAAGTGATTTGCTCAGGCTCTTTCTAGGGTCCATTTCTCTTAATTTTCTTGATGGTTGTCAGCTTCCATTGGTTCAGCTGTCATTTTTATGCAAATGACTCCCAAATCTTTGTGGTCCTCATCTCTCTAGTTTGTCTTCTGCTGTCTTCTAGATATTCCCACCGGATGCGTCATGTTCATCTCAAGCTCAGCATGTCTGAAACAGATCTCATTATCTTTTCTCCTAAACCGATTCTTCCTAACCTCTCTATTTCATTTGAGAGTGCCTTCATTCTAGTCATTCAGATTTACTAATTGCTAGCCTTGACTCTTCACTCTCCCAACCCCATCGTCTATCAATTCATTTGCCAAGTCTGGTCGATTCTACCTCCACATCATTTCTAAGGTCTGTTTGTTCGGCAACCCTAATTTACTAATCATCACCTTCATCACTTCATGTCTTGACTATTGCACTAGCCTTTAAAATTTTTAATTCAATTTCATTTTCAGTTCTGAATTCTCTCTCTTTTACCTCCACTCTTCAATTCATTGAGAAAGCAAGGGAAACAAAGCCATTACAGACATGTATAGTCAAGCAAAACAAATTCCTTCACTATCCATGTCATAAAAAAGATGTTTCACTGTGCTCTCCACTCCACTTCTATTTCACTTCACTCCACCTTTCTGGAGGTGGTTTGTGTAGTTCATCATCTGCAACTATGGTTGGGTCCATTGTCTTGATTAGAATCCCTAAGAATTTCAGAGTTGTTTCTCTCTCCTGCAAGAGCCTTATGATTGATCTTCCTTCATCTGATATTTCCTCTGTTCAATCCATCTTCCATATAGCCACTAAATCGATATTCCTAAAACATAGGCCTGACCATGTAATTTCCCTGTTTAGTAAGCTTCAGTGGCTTCTTGTTGCTTCTAGGAAAAATACAGACTCCTCTGTTTGGCATTCAAAACGCTTTCTAGATTGATTACACAGTACTTCACTTCACTCACTCTATTTCAGTCAAACGGGCCTACTTCTCATTCCTCATCTGCAACATTAAGTTTCTTGTCTCAAAGCCTTTGCAGAGGCTGTCTCTCCCATAACTAGAATGCTTTCCTTCTTTACTGCCTCTTTGAACCTTAACTACTTTTATAGCTTATGGGCAATGCCACCGCTTCTACGAGGCCTGTCTTGATTCTTACCCTCTTATTCTGGCCCCCAAACCAAAATTACTTGTGTTTATTTTGTGTATGTTTTGTGTTTATTCACCTTTGTACATGTTGTTTTTCCCTAGTAGAATGTGAGCTCCATGATGATTTCGTTTTTCTTTGTAGCCACAAAGGTTAGCATGGTGCCTGGCCCATAATATGTCCTTAGTAAATGCTTCTTGAATTTAATTGAATTGCTGGGATTTTGAAACCAGGTATCCTGACTTTAAATTCAGTGTTCAATTCCATAGCTCCCTCTTTAGGTGCTGCTATTGGTGCTTGTACATAATGTAAAAAATTTAACTCTTTGGCAAGTATGACAAAATTTAAGTGCAGGTAGGCTTTTTTTTTTTTTTTTTGGCTGCTGAATTTGGCTGCTTGATTTCTTTCCCTCTGTAATTGATTGTTGTCTGCTGAGGAAATACTAGTAAAACGTGATTAGGTAAGTCTTGGGTTAAAAATAAAAGGTCAAAGTTGCTTTAAAAAAATCCAAAGCTAGATTAAAAGACAAAGTTCTATGCTGGGCATTCTCTCTTTTTTTTTTTTAAAGTGTTTTTAAAAAAATTGTAAACTTAACCATCAACAAATCAATCAAAATGTAATTTATACAAACAAGAATTTAAAAAAACTTTGTATATTAAATCTTAGACTTTTATAATTTTTTGAAAAGTTGTCTTATTTCCTTCTGACTTTTTTCTTTTCTTGGGTATTTTTCAAGATTTTATTGCTGCTTTTAGTTTTTGTCTGTCACTGTTTACAAACTCACAGTGTACTTCTTGTTTTCATTTTTTTTGTCTTCAATGAGCATTAGTTTCTTTCCTCATATTTCCTTGTAGTCTTCATTGTTGTCATTTCTCATATCAGATGTTCAGATGTTCAGATGTTACCTGAAGCGCTTGCTGGCTGGGTGATATTGGGCAGATCACTTAAACTCCTTGAGCTTCAGTTTCTTCATCCATAAAATTGGGATGATAATTGAGGTAACCACTTATCAGGGTTGTTGTGAGGCTTAAGTGAGTTCAGGTGTGAAGTGCATAGCAAAGTCTAAAGTGTTATATAAAAATTTCAGTTATTATCATGGGGTAATAATATTCCATTCTATTCATATACTACAGTTTGTTCAGCCATGCTTCAGTTTTGGGTTCTTTCTAGTTTTTTGCTGTTTACAGATATTGCTACTTAGAATGTTTTTGTTTAGACAGGTCTTTCCCCTCCCTTTAATAAAATTCTTGGGATATAGGCCTGGTAGAGGAATCATTGGATCAGAGGGTATGGACAGCTTTATAACTCTTACTGTATAGCTCCACATGCTTTTCAGAAAGATTGCTGTAATTCATGGCTTGACAAATGGCATAAGAAAATGTTTTTTCTATAGCCCCACCAGGATTGAATTGTACAGTTTAATTGTCTTTTGCAGTTGAATGGTTCAGTGGTTTTTCATTTATTTTGATTTGCATTTGTCTCATTTTTTCAGAGTTTAAACAGTCATATAGTTATTGATAATCTTAATTATTTCAAATACTGCTTGTTTCTGTTTTTGGATCAATTACTCATGGAAGTATGGCTCTTAAGTTTATCGATGTTTGTGTATTCTTACAGCTTTTAGATAAGACTTTTGTAATAATTATTGATACTTATATAGTACTTTGCCTATAGTATGTATTGTAGATATCCCCCCCCATTTTATAGGTGAGTGAAATGAGACTCAGAGAAGTTAAATGATTTAACCAAGGTCATGTAGCTAGTAAACACCAGAGGCATGATTTGAATCCAGGTCTTCTTTTGATTCCAACTTTAATAGCCTTTCCATTACATTGTACTGCCCGTCTCATATTGGAAATATCTACCGAAAGATTTTTTTCCTAGTATGTTTTTTTCTTTGATTCAGAATGCATAGTTATAAATTAATTTTGGAACATCCAAACTACTACTTTTCCATATTGTGTGTTCAGTCAAGAGTTGATAGCATTTTAAATATATTCAAATGGTGTTTGCATATATTTTTATTGATACTTAACCCCTTTTTCTGTTTATCTGTGTCATCATCTGCCTTAGCGTATATCACAGGAAAAGATTGTGTCAATGTGGCTTTCTTCATGTAGGACCAGAACAATGCTTTATATGTATTGGATATAGAATTTGATAAATTCTTTTTAATGATAATAAAGACAAAAAAGACAGTGTTCTACAATGTATAGTACAGTGACAATACTGTCATAAAGGCTACATTTCAGGAGCACTAAGTTGAAATGCAGGGAAAGGGTCCCTTAGTTTGGGAGGTTGGAAAGAGAAACAGTTTCCCAAACTTCACATCCTATCTCCTGCCTGTGCATTTATTTGAACAAGTTTATCCTATTCTTGGAATATGCTTAGTACTGTCTCTACTTTTCAGAGTCTTTGTTTTCCTTTACAACTCATTTTAGGTGTTTACTTCTCTGAAATTTTATCAGAAAATTATTAGTACAGTGTTCTCCCCTTCCTTTATTACTTCTTTTTACCCTCTCATCCCTCAACATACATCCCTATTAAGTCTCTGGCCATAGATCCTGTATCGCTATGAGGTGGGTAATGGTAGACTTTGTTCCAAAATTTGTGATACCAGTTATATGTTACTTGTCCGCTCAGTACTTGAAAAAGGACTTGTAAGGGATATAATAGAATCCTCTCTAGATTTTATATTATTACTGTTTTAAAAAATTTATTTGTTTTTAGTTTTCAACATTCACTTTTATAAGATTTTGTGTTCTAAATTTTTCCCTCTTCCTTCCTCTCCCCCCTACCCAAGATGGCATGTAGTCTGATATAGGCTATACTTGTACAGTCATATTAAACATATTTCCACATTAGTAATGTTGTAAAGAAGAATCTGAATCAAAGGGAATAACCATGAGAAAGAAAAAACAAAAGAGAGAAAATAGTATGCTTTGATCTGCATTCAGACTCCATAGTTCTTTCTCTGGATGTGGATAGCATTTTCCATCATGAATCTTTTGAAATTGTCTTAGATCATTGTATTGCTGAGATTTTATATTATTTTTTAAGAAAAGGGGGAAAAAGACCTTTCAAAAACTTTTACTTTTGGTTTTGGGACCTCTTTCTGCTTTATTTTTTAAAATTTTATTCATGCCTTTTGTCTTTATATCAGTCATTTCTGAAAATACACACCTTCTTTCCTCCAGATTAAATTCTCCCTTGTAAACAGAAAAACAATTATACAAAAACATCCAATAAAGTGACTATATCTGGTACTGTTTATAACATTCTGCTTTGGCCTCCTTGTTGTGAGAAAGGAACTGTTTCCTTATTTGTCCTCTGGTGCCATTTTTTTTTCCCACTTAATTTGACTTATTTTAGTGATCTTTTTATTTTTGTTGTAGTTATTCTTTTGGTTCTGCTAATTTTTACTCTAAATTAGTTCATAGAAATCTTCTTGGTTTCTCTGAATTCCATTTGTAGTTTCTTACTGTATATAATATTCCAGTTATATTCATAAAACACAGTTTTTTCAGCCATTCTCCAATTAATGGACAATCATTTTATTTCTAGTCTTTGCTATCACAAAGAGAGCCACTATGAAATTTTGGTATATAACTGATCTTTGTTTATGTCTCTGACTTCCTTTTGATATATGTCTAATGGTGGGATTGCTGGGTCAGAGGCTATAAACAGTTTTGTCACTTTTCCGGTGTGATTTCAAATTGATGTCTAGGGCAATTAGATCAGTTCATAGTCTACCAATGGTGTATTAGTGTGCCTGTCTTCCCTTAGTCCTTCTTATATTGATTTTTTGTATTTTTTGTCGTCTTTACCAATTTGCCAATTTGTGAGGTAAAACCTTAGAATTGTTTCATTTAATATTTCTCTTAATATTAGTAATTTGGAGCATCTTTTCATGTGGTTATTTGTAATTTGCAATTTTTCTTTTGAGGAATGTTTGTTCATATCCTTTGACCACTTATCTATTGGCTCTTGGTTATATATTTGTGTCAGTTGCATATGTATATTTGTATGAATGATGTGAGACTTTTTCTTGTAACATTTGAAACAAATATTTTTCCTACTTGCCGGTTTCTGCCTTTATTCTTTCGTTTTTGATTTTGTTCATGTAAAACCCTTTTTGTCCTTACTATCTTTCCTCCAACCCAAAATGCTCTCCCCGCAATTAAATGCATTACAAAAAAATAACAAATTCTTCAATACATATCTACATAGTACAGCAAAACAAATTCCCATGTTAACTGGGTCCAAAAATGTATGTCTCCCCCGGTGTCTCAACTTCCTAATCTGTCAGTCAAGAGGTGAGTGTTACATTTCATCTTCATTCCTTTGGATTTTTGGTTTATCATGGTATTGATTAGAGTTCTAAAGTCTTTCAAAGCTGCTCTTCTACATAATGTTCTTATCATAGTATGAATTATTCTCCTAGTTGTGTTTGCATTATTCATAAAGGCATTCCCAATTTCCTCTGAAATTGTCCATTTTATCATTTCTTAGGGCACAATGATAATCCATTACATTTATATAGCACAATTTGTTTAGCTATTCCCCAATAGGAGGACACCCCCTTAGTTTTCAGTTTTGGGCTGCCATGAACAGAGCTGCTATAAATATCTTTGTACATATAGATATCCCTTTTCTCTTTTCCTTGATTTTTTTTGGAGGTATGGACCTATGTAGATTGAAAGGTAGTCAGAATTTGGTAATTTCTAGACATAATTCCAAATTGTTTTTTAGAATGATTGGATGAATTTGTAGCTCTACCAACAGTGCATTCACATATCTGTTTTCCCACAGTTTTTCTAACATCTGTCATTTTCCTCTTTTAACTGTTATGTTTGCCAGTCTAGGTATGGGGTAGGATCTCAGACTTGTTTTAATTTGCATTTCTCTAATTATTATGATTGTTGATAGCCTGAATTTCTTCCTCAGAAAACTGCTTCCTATTTTTTTTTACTATTTATCAATTAGTGAATGGCTGTTAGTCTTATAAGTTTAAAGCACTTCCTTAACTATTTTGGAAATGACACCTTTATCAGGGACACTTGTAGCAAAAGTTTCCCCCCCTTCTCCAGTTTACCATTTTCCCTTGCAACTCTTACTGTATTAGATTTGTTATGCAAAAAATTTTAATTTTGTATAATCAAAACCATCCACTTAACCTTGTGTGATCCTATCTTTTTTTAATTTATGAATACTTATCCTTTCCATAGGTAGGAAAGGTAATTTTTTTCCTTGTTCTTCTAATTTGTTTTTAATATGACTTTTTATATCTTATGTATCCATTTGGAGCTTAATTTTGTTATAAGGTATGAAGTATTGATAAAAATCTAATTTTTGCCTGACTCCTATCCAGTCTTTTCAGCAGTTTTTGTCAAATAGCAAGGCCTTTTCCTAAACTGGACTTTGCTGTTGTGTTTGTTTGCTTTTATGTTGTGTGTCTAATATGTTCTACCAATCAACCTCTCTTTTCTGCCAGGATCAAATAGATCTGATGATTACTGCTTTAGAAGTATAGTTTGAAATCTGGTACTGCTAGGTCCACTGGCTTGGGGCCCCCTGCCATTTCTTTTGAGATTCTTGACCAATTTTTCCCTCAGATGAATTTTGTTATTTTTATCCCAGTTTAGTCCCCAGGGACTGAATAAAAATTAATTTAGCTAATGTTGGCATTTTTATTACGTTGGCTTAACATACCCATGTGTAGTTGGTATATACAGGGTGTTCATAAAGTCCGTGTGCAACTTAAAATAGTTGTAACTTTGTAACTGTATGTGATAGAAAGAATCTGTAAAAAGCAAAAGAAAGAAGAAACTCTTAATTTTTTTATTGTTCTTGTTAATTTTCAAGACGTCCACCATCATTACTAATACAAAGGGTGATACAATTCTGTAGTGCGTGGAAAACATTTTCAAGCTGATTTTCAGTAATGCCAGCAATCACATCACATGTTTTCATCCCCTTGGATATGGAATTCCTTTGTGGTGCTTCTTTCTTGTACTGGGTTCTGAACCTTCTTTGGACGGTTAGTAGATTTTAGTTCAGCTAACCAAAGAACAAGTTTACTTTCTCTTCTAGTGAAGCCATGGGTCAACAGTAATCCTGAAAAAATAAGTAATTTTTAAGTTGAATTTCTAAAAGTAAAAATAAAATAAATATAAAGTTTTTAAAGACAAAAATAAACTAGATACATCAAGCTTTCTAATCATCACATATAGTTGCAAAGTTACAACTATTTTAAATTGCACAGGGCCTTTATGGACATCCTGTATATTTTGCCAATATATAGATCTGCCTTTATTTCTGTAAAAGGTGTTTTGTAGTTAGGTTTATATAGTCAGTCTGTGGATGAATCTTGGAAGATACACTCTCAAGTATTTTATAGCTCCTGTAGTGATTTTGAATGGATTTTCTCTTTTTAGCTCTTCTTGTTGCTATATTTTATTTTTTTAGGTAATAAATAGAAATACTTATGATTTATATAGATTTATATTATGTCTTACAACTTTGCTGAAGTTATTAACTTATTTTTTTTTTATTAACTTAATTTTTTAGTTTACTCTCTGGGCTTTTCTAAATACACAATTTTATCTTCTAAAATGATGATTTTCTTTTCTGTTTGCCTGTGTTTATTTCCTCACATTCTTTTTCTTGTTTTATTGTTATAGTTAGCATTATGTTAAAAAAATGTTGATCATGGGTATCCTGGCTTTATCCCCAATCTTATTCGAAGGGCTTCACTTTCCTCCCTTACATATAATGTTTGCTCTTGGATTTAGATAATTGCTATTTACTATATTAAGGAAAGAGTCATTGATTCATTTGTCCATTTGTTTCTAAAGTTTTCAGTAGAAATGAGTGTTGACTTTTGTCAAAAACCTTTTTCGCTTCAATTGAGGTAATTGTATAGGCTTTATTATTTATATCATTAGCATGGTTTATTATATTTATAGTCTTCCTTATGTTAAATCATTCCTGCATCCCTGTTTTTATCCCAGCTTGGTCATAGTATATAGTCTTTTTGATATGTTGTGGTCTACTTATATTTTAATTAAAAATTTTTTTTTAATCCATGTTTTTGGGGGTATTAGTTTGCATTTTTCTTTTTGCTTTCTCTCTCTCTGGTTTTGGTAAGACCATGGTTGAATCATCAAGATTGGAAGAGTACCTTCCTTTCATTTGTGATTAGTTTTAATAGTGTGGGAATTAATTATTTTTGAATGTTTGGTGGAATTCACTTGAGAATCTTTATGGAGGATTTTTCCTTTGGGAGTTTATTACTTGTTCAATTTCTTTTTCAGATATTGTGTTAATTAAGTAATACATAATCTGGGTATTTTATATTTTTGTAAGTATTCATTGATTTTCTCTGAGTTACACATTTTGTTAGATTGTAATTGGACAAACGTTTTTAATAATTTATTTCCTCTTCAGTTGTAAGTTTTTTTTTCTATTTTTGATATGAACAATTTGATTTTCCTATATCTTTTAATTAGGTTAGGTAACTTTTTAAGGATTTTTTTGGTGGTGAGGGGAAGTCCTAATTTTAATTGTCAATTCAATGGCATTTTTGCTTTCAACTTTATTAATATCTTTTTTAATTTTCAAAATTCCTGCATTGTCATTTAGCTTGGAATCTTTGATTTGTGGTTTAAATTTTCAAAATTGCATGCCCAATTCATTGATTTGTTCCTTCTTTTGTTGATAGAACTGTTCAGAGATAAAAAATTTCCCTTCAGAATTGCTATCACAGCATCCTGTAAATTTCTGTGTGTCATTTTATTTGATAAAATTTTCTGTAATTTTTATAATTTGTTCTTTGACCCACTAGTTCTTTAAAATTATTTTATTTAGCCTGCGTTTATTTTTAAATTCTTTCTTTAAGGGACCTACATTGAATATAACTTTTACTGATATCTGTAAATTATCTTTTTAGTATTTCTGCTTTTCTGTATTTTTGTTGAGGTCTTTATGCCCCAATGCATGATCAGTTTTGGGAAAGGTCCTGTGCACAGCTTAGAAGTATGTAAATTCTTTTCTGTTACAATTCAGTAATTGCCAGAGACCTGTCATTTCTAGTTTTTCTAAAGTTCTGTTCAGGTCTCTAACTTCTTACCTTTTAGTTCTATGTAAAACCTTTTTGATTTTCTGTAATTGAAATTGTCTATTTTATCTTTTATGTCTTCCTCCGTCCTTTGCTTGACTAAGAAATACCCCCTCATTCCCCCTTAACTATAGCTGTGAAGCAATCCTCCTTCCATTTTCCTCTGGTTTTTGTAAAAAAGAATATTAACTTTCATATTTAGGGTTCATATTCATTTTGAACTTATATCAGCATATGGTATAAAATGTTTTAAACTTAATTTTTGCCAGACTGTTTTGAGTTTTCCGAGGACTTCCTGTCAGATAGAGAGTCCTTTATCTAGCAACTGATTTATGTTCTTGAATTTATCACAAATACCTGGCTGTTGTTTTCGTTTGCTTACTGATTCTGTTTATTTATTTAGTATTCTTTTCTATTTCTTAGCCAGTACTAAATCGTTTTGATGATCATTGCTTTGTAATACGGTTAAAGGTCTGGTAAATGCAGTGGCTTATGCAGTGGCTTCTACAGTTGGTACTTTAAAACATCATTTCCTTAAAATGTAAATCTAAAAATGGCCTACTTCAGAATCTTCTGGGCTTTCCCTCACTATGGGTTTTCAAGTAAAAACTAGATGACCATTTGAGGATGTTGTGGGAATTCTGTAGAGGGGGTATGGATTGGACTAGATAGCCTCTGTGGTTCCTTCCAACTCTGAAGTTCTGTCACTACTGTCTTTTTATTTCTGGTGGCTGATATAGTAGCTTGTACATGGAAGTTACTTAATAAATGTTTATTGGTTTGAATTTAGGGATGACTCAGCATTTCATTGGGATTTAATATCATAGCAAAGCCGGTTTAGCAAGGGTAAATTTTGGAAGGGACATATGTGGATTGACAAGAGTAAGGTTGTAGAACACTCCAGTTTAGGCAGCAACTAGAATAAATAATGGTCATTTCTGGAAGAAGACTGATTATGGAGAAGAGGAAGTTCTAGTGAAGTGAATATTTATTTCAGCAAATATCAAGAGTGGTTGTTCAGTTCCAGTTCAGTTCTCTTTTTGGTCTAGACACGGCCATCATGCTAGACACAAAGACAGAATGAATGACCTCTCTTCTCTGTAATGTTTCTGACAGTGCTACATGCATCTGAGTGACTTGGAAAGCTGGCAAGTGCTAATAGAGCCCCAATAGGCACATTTCTGTATTATGTGATATTTGTTTTTATGTCTGTATTTCTTCTCTCATAATTTGTTTCAGCAAATGGTATACAAGTGTCCTCTTTGAAGAATGGTGAACTTATTTGCCATTCTTCAAAATACTTGGCAGTTCACATAGTTGTTCAAATAGGATATTATTAAGAGGTGCTTTCTTAGGCAAATATTGCCTTCATTAAATTTACTTGCACAAGGGAGTGGTTTGCTTTGAATTAATATTAATTTAGTTTTCATCTAAATTATTTTAGGAATATATATTTTTTCATTTTGGGGCAAATTCCAGTCATTTCCCCTCTGTTTTGTTTGTTCTCATAGTACAAATAATAAATACCCCACTGTCTGAGTTCCATGAATTTTGGGCACAAGAAATGTTTTAAGTTTTTCTTTTATATGCTTTGAGGAGGGGGAGAGTTGATAGGCACACAGCTTGTCAACAGGATGAGTGGCTCCTGTCTTAAACTTGAGGTGGCATAAGATTTACATTGGCTGGTGACTGACTCTTTTGCGATATGTTTTCCTTTTTAAAAATCAGATGAGCCAATGGACATGTCAGTAATGCCTGAGGAGGAAGGAGATGTTCTAAAGAACTCCTTGGAAGAAGAAGAAGAAGAAGCAATGGAGGTAGAAAATCCTCCCCCTGAGCCGACAGCGCTCCCTCAAACCTCAACACCCATATCACAGAGCACACCCCTCTTCACCTCTGAGACACTTCCTGTCCCATCACAACCTGACTTTTCTCATGTAAGTATTTCCAGGGGTGCTTATTCCCATTTATTTTACCACATGAGTCTTCTTCAGATTACCATGCTTTCCGGTGGTTGAGATGGGAGTGGGGAAAATAAGATATATACATATACTTTTATGCATATTTTCACAAACACAAACAGTTCAATACCTTAATTGGTGCAACTTTTAAATTTTAATGCTTTAAGTCAGGGCTGTCCAAAATACGGCCTGTGGGCCGCATGCAGCCCGCAGTGCGATTTTATGTGGCCCGCCTGTGGGTTTTAGTTTTCACAAATGAAAAAATAAAATAATAATTTGCTTGGAATGCGTATTAGATTTTTTAATTCCATCACTAATAAGTAATCTCGATGTTAATTTTTCTGTGGTGTTTTAAAGCAGTATTATGGATCGAACATATCGCATGGAATTTTGAATAGATCTGTGGGATGCGTTCCATCTGTACGATGCAGACTAGTCAGTATGCACCTACCTTTATACTGTCGTGTTGTTGCTTTGTTGTTTTGTGTTTGTCTTCTCACTTTTTGCCTTCGCCTGTCGTAGTGATGACGCGCGTTCCCCCACTTTCTATTAGTGTACTGTATTTTTTATTCTGGGTGCAGGCCTTGAATAATTATTTTATTTTAATGCAGCCCTAAGATAACCTAAGGTTGGACAGCCCTGCTTTAAGTCATGAAATATAAAAATGAAGGTTTTCAGTTTAATCTAAGCGACTGTAAGAATCTGTTCAATCTTAGTGCTTATTCTCTCACAACTCTATGGAAGAGTTATTTTAGTGTTGCTAGGAGAACCTCTGCTCTTGGTATTTCATGCATTTTAGTTTGCAGATGTTATAATAAGACTTTAAATTAGCAATCAAGAAATAGCAAGAACAGGACAGCACACAGAAATTCTAGCTCTTAGAAATTACATAAAGATGTGTATTTTATTGAAGGGACTTCATCTTGTGCAGTGGAAGAATGAAAGCACAAAACTACATAAAGATAGAATGAATTGTTTAGTTAAAGCGTATATATTTTTCAGTATCTACAGAATTTATTTTGTTGCCAATTAAAAGGCCAACCTTTTTTTTGCCTCATTAACATGTTTTTTCTTTCCTTATGTAGCTTAGGCTACTGAATCAAAATCACTTGAATTCTGATTATTAAAGATAGTGGTAAAGAAGTGAAATTAGGATAATAGTTATTTTGCAATGCTTTTTGCAAAAGTGCTTTGTGAGTTATAAAGTACTATACAAATAGAGTATATTATTAATAGCTATACTCTTGATTTCTCTTTCAGAGATGTTGAAAGTTTTTGATAATATACGTATTGATTTTGGTACATTATTTGTGATTGATATAAATATTAATTTGTTGACAAAGGCAACTAAAATGTGGCTAGCTGAATGTCTTTTCAGCTCTGTCTAATAAATGCTTTTTTGGACTAACTCTTAAGGGCAGTCTGTTACTGTTTGATTGTTGTTAATTTGGATCTTGGCTGGTTTGGATTGAGAGTTGACCCTGAATGTTGACTCACGTAGACTTAATCCTGGATATTCTTTTGCAATCCACAACAGTTCCTCATTCAGAGTCCTCATGAAGTTTAGCTAAAGTATATGCTATGGCACTGATGTTGCCCCTGTGGGATCATGAGGACCAGAAGTGACTAAGGGATGGAATAGCCTTCCCTGGCCAGCATTTGTTATGAAATCCAGAACTCACTAAATTCTGCTTGTTTGAAATGCCATTGCATTCCCAGAAATTCCCAACTTTGGGATTGAATGAGTAGATTCTCATCACAGGAAATTTGTATGCCAAACTTATTAACATTTACTTTGCTGAAGTTTGAAGAGAATTTAGTTTTAAATTAGGTAGCTCTTTTGCATGGTCCCTATTTTTATTAGAAGTTTTGTTTGCTTCACTAAGCCACATCCTTGGGCTATATTGTCATTTTAGAGCAGTATGTTTTAGCTTCCACTTGTAGAATTTCTGTATTCTTTTGGAACTAACTCTTTTGTAACTTTATTTTGCCAACTTTTTTTTCTAGTCCAGTTATTAATATTAAAATGGAATATGTTCCTCTGTTCTTTTATGAAGTTGAGATATTTTATTTTGGAGAGTATGAGGCATATTTTAGCTAGGTGGAGGCAGATAAGGAACATTTTAAAAGTAGTCATCAGAAATGTCTGTCTAAAGAGGCATCTAGGTGGTGCGGTGGATAGAGCATCAGCCCTGGAGTCGGGAGGACCTGAGTTCAAATGTGGCCTCAGAGACACTTAACACTTGCTAGCTGTGTGACTCTGGGCAAGTCACTTAACCCAGATTGCCTCACAAAAAAAGAAAGAAAATGTGTGACCTTTATAGCCAGGTCCCAATTAGTGCAAATAATGAAACCCCTATTTGCATTTGTACTATTCATACTATGGTTATTGATTCTAGCCCCATGGAAATATGCAGTGCAAATTCAAATAGTGCAATCACTTTAGGGGATTTATTATTCATAGCATTTGGGACCTAGCTGTATATTTCCTAAAACAAGGCACTGAAATATAGAATGACATTGTGTATATGGACTATCTTGTAATGTTATTTGATTTCTAATTGGATATTATAACTTTAAAATGATAGCACATTCATATCTTAGCTGCTTGGCATACAACTTTTCAGAATTCAAATTCAAAATGGCACAACAAAAGGAAAAATCTTTTAGAGTCAACTCTGTCCTTGATTTGAGTTTTAATCAGCTTAATGACATTCATCATCTGCCATAATACTGGGATGCAAGATGGTTACATTGCTCATTTGTGAAAGAATGAAAACTTGGGAAAAGTATATTTTAACTGAACAGTTTACTCTGTGTTTAAGTAGTTATGTGTTTTCCACATTTCACTGTGAATGCTCTTCCTAAGACAGAGTCCTTCAGTAAAATTTACATGAGTTTGTGCTGATTTCTTCATCATCATAATTTTTAAAGTGTCCATTTAGCTTTATGACACTGTATTGGAACTGTAAGCATATGTAGTCAAATATTTAAATGTTTTCCCTTTCTTCAAAGAGAGAGGTCTGTTATCTTTAAAAATGTTTTATTTGCATTCTGTTTTGCTCATGTCTGTGATTTGGCCAGAGGAACTGAAGGAGAAAGTAGCTTTTTATTTTGAGAAAAAGACTGATAGTATAAAAATCTGTGATTTTTTTTCTAGACACATATTTTTTAACCCTGTGATCATGGGCAAAGTGCTTATAAACTCAGTTTTTTTGGTTCGTAGTTTGAGTAAAAGAGCCATTGATTTCTGATGTGAATTATAGGTAAACAAAGCAATTTGAATGTGAAGAAAAAATGATAATGTTTATTACCTTTTCTTTCCTTAGGACATTTTTATTCCATCTCCAAGTTTGGAGCAGGCACCAAATGATGACAAGAACACTGAAGATAGATGCAATTCTTCTTTCACAGTCGAGTGCTCTAAGACCTCACAGACTGAGGAAGAGAATCCCACTGAAGATCTTGAGCAATCACTGATGGGAGAATCTTGTAAGTTGATGCTTTCTGCAAGTGATTGTAGTCAGTCCACAAAGATGGAGAGTTTGACTTCTCAGCAAATCGATGAAGATGGTAAAAACACACAGATTGAAGATACCCAACCTGTATCTCAAACTCTGGAACCTAAAGTTTGTTCCACAGAAAATTCTAGTATACCAGTGAGCCAAATAAAAGACAGTCAAGAAGAACCGAGTGAAAACTGTAAAAAGACAGAAGATGATGATATAAAAACTACACATGAAATGATCATTTCTGCCACTGAATGCAAAACCAGAGAAGAGATAGAGCATGTTTGTGATAATTTCACGTGCGATTCAGGAAGCCAAGTACTTCTTTCTGAGGCTCTTTCATCTGAGGCTCTTCCATCCGAGGATCTTCCATCTGAGGATCTTCCATCTGAGGCTCTTCCATCTGAGGCTCTTCCATCTGAGGCTCTTCCATCTGAGGCTTTTCCATCCGAGGATCTTCCATCTGAGGCTCTTCCATCTGAGGGTCAGTTAAATGCATTAGATCAGGAGGTCTCCATGGAGGCTAAAGAATATCACACAGAGGAGAGGTCTTCAATTTCTGAGGTTGAAGAAATTCCTGAAACCCCTTGTGAAAGTCAAGAGGAGGAGCAGAAGGAAGAGAAAGAAAACAGGGAGAGTAGCCTACTCCATCCCTGTCTGACTCAGACTCAGTCACCAGGATTATGCCTTCAAGAGAAAATCCCAGATCAAGAGTGCCAAGAAGTTATGGAAGTTAATACTAGCGTCAGTGGCAGTGATTCTCCAAAAAAAGTGCAGATGTATGATGAAGAATTAGAACAGAAGGACCAAGAGGCTTGGGAGGAGGCCACCTCAGAAAGCTGTGGTGTCATCATAGAAGAGAAAGTCACAAAAGATGAGACCCCAGCTGATGTTCCTTCTCAGCCTGTTGTGGGAGAAGAGGGACACGAAGGTGCCCATTCTTGTATGGATGTTGATCCAGGAATAGAATCATGTACTAAGAGCAGTCTAGATGCTAAAGGAGAGAAGAGCCAAGAATCTGAAGGGGATCTGAAATCGCAGACTGAAGAGGAGAAACCTCAGCAATCTCCAGTTTCTTTGGAAAGAGTGGATGATATACTGAGAACTGAACAGGAGAAGCAGCAGCCACGGTCTCCAGAGAAAGCAGACAATTTGTTAATAAAACATTCACAAATGGATACTGCAGAGGAATCTGGAAGTGAAGTAAAGGCCAAGCAGCTTGAGAAAGCAGCTGACCATAGTCCACAGAGCCCCTGTGAAAGCTCCAATGGTGAGTGCAATTCATAGATGTGAATGTGAACTCTTTGGCTCATTCAGCGATGGATTGGGAAGCTTAACCAGAATTAATTTTTTGAGAGGTGGGAATACAGAGGGTTGAGGGTTATTATTGGAGCTAAATGCTAAAGTTGGAGAAATATTAATAAACAGGGAATAGCAATTAGCAAATTATCAACTGTAATCATTTGTTTTGAACCTGAGGTCTTCTTTACTGACTATAATCCTGTCTTGTAGTGATAAAGGTGCTTGAATTTTACAAACGAGCAAATTGTACTTACCTTGCTTTTTTTTTAGGGGGAGAAATTGTGGGAGTGGGGTAGGAAGCATAGCCATACTGTATTTTCAGTTGAGTCATCTAGAAATAATAAGTATTTATTTAATTTTTCTTCATAGTAGAGCCCTAATTAAATAATTTGCTAATGGTTGTTTTCCCTTTAAGAGTATTAGACTAAGTTTCTAAATATGATTTAACATATATGAATCTTAGAAATTAAGACTTGAAAGATGTACTCTCCATACTTCTTTTGGGATCTATTTCAGGATTATAAATTATTTCAAACTATGTTGTGTGGTGTTGAGAGAATGCAAGTAAGAGTATACTTCTTTCACGTATCATCATAGTGCTGAGGTATCCTTAATTTTTCAAAGGTTATGTTAGTGGGATTATAAGCTCTGGCAGGTCATTTCATGTGAAAAAAAGCTTGCAGAGTGGGCCTGGTGATGGAGTGGCTTATTTCTGAAAGGTTGGCTGTTAAGTCTTTTCCTTTTCCACTAAAAGATCATCTGTTAAGGCATAGAAGGGGTTGCACTCTGTGAGGATGGATGGAGTATCCTTACCAATAAAATCATGGATCCTTGAGGTATAAATATTAATGCAGTGCTATGTGAGAGAGTGTAATTGGAAAAATGGTATTTGTAAGGGACAAAGAATTAGCAACATAATGTTTCTGTAAAGCCAATTCTAGAATGCCTAAAGGCATATTCAACATTTGGGCAACATTTCCATGATATTAATTACATAAATAGGCTCTTTTTTAAGAGTATAATTTAATGAATTTAGACTAGTTATGTGAAGGGATACTGAATTACTGCTTTGAATAAATTGTGAAGTCTAATGGTTTTTTCTCAGTCTTCATCTTTCTTGACCTCTTTCTGCAGTGACACATCACTCTTTTCTCCTTAATACTTTCTTCTCTTTAGGTTTTTTTTTTAACGCTACTCTTTTATGGTTTTCCTCTCCTAATTTTCCTTTACTGGTTCCTCATCTGTGGTACATCATCTCACTGTAGGTGTCTCATAGGGCTCTGTCCTTGTCCCTTTTTCTTATCCTTTTATATTGCTTCACTTGGTCATCTCATCAGCTTCCATGGCTTTAATTATCACGTCTATGTTGAGGATTCTCAGATGTTCTTGTTTTACCCTGACTTTTCTGCTGACTTTTATGCTTGTGTTTTCAATTGCCTTTTAAACACTTTGATGTCCAGTAGACATCTTAAACTCAGCATGTCCAAAAAGAGAACTTTCTTTCTCTCTAAGCCTCCTCCTCCCCTTCCCTTCCTTATTACTGTTGAGGGTAGCACAATCTTCCCAGTCCTAAAGACTTGAAACCTAGGAGTAACCCTGGACTCCTTACTATCTCTCACCCCCCATATCCAATCTGTTGCCAAGCTTGTTCTTTCTTCTGATACTGCCTCTGCCCTGGTGGAGGCCTTCATTGTCACTTCACACTTGGACTATAACAAAAGCCTGCTAGTTTGTTTGCCTGCCTCAGGTCTCTCCCCATTCTAATCTTTCTTTATCACCTTTCCAGTATCTTCATCCAGGTCTTACCCACTAACTGTGGGTGTCATCCAAGACTCTGCCCTGAGCCCTCTTTCCTTTTTCCTTTTTACTATTTTGCTTGGTGATTTTTTCAACTCCAACGGATTCAGTTATCATCTCTATACATATCTTTCCCAGATCTACTTATTCAGCCCTAACCTTTTACTGACATTTCTTGGAGATCTCAAACAGGATGTTCTATAGACATCTTAAACTTAGTATGTCCAAAACTGAACTCATTACCTTTTCCCCAAAGCCTCCACTGTTTCTAACTTACATACTACTTACTGTCAGGAGCACCACCATCCTCCCATTTCCTTTGACTCCTGACCTAGGAGTCATTCTCTACTACTTTCCCTTTTCCTCCTAACCCCATCATATTCCATCAGTACTTTCCCTTTTCCTCCTAACCCCATCATATCCATCAGTTGCCAAGTCTTGTTGATTCTACTTTTGCAATATCTCTTATAAATGCCCCCTTCTCTGACATTGGCACCACCCTGGTACAGGCCCTTATGTATCCACCTCACTAGCCTCCTTGCTGTGTCCATAAGACACTCTATCTTTCCTCTCAGGGTATTTTTACTGACTGTTTTCCATGCTTGGAATTTTATTCTTTTTCATCTCAATCTCTTGATCTTACCTTCTCCAAAAAGCCTTTCCACATCCATCTTAATGCTAGTGCCTTCTCTCTTTTGATAATCTCTAACATATTTTGCATATATTCTGTTTGTATATAGTTGTTTGTATGTTGTTTCCGTTGTTATAGAGTGTGAGCTCTTTGAGAACAGGGATTTTTTTCCTTTTTTGTTTCCCTAGTGCTTAGCACTGTAACTAGCACATAGTAGGTGCTTCATACATGTTTGTTGACTGTGATAGATATATATTAAAAGAAGTGTGGTATTATTACATAAGTATAGTAATTTGAATTTCGATGATTAGGCCACGAAAATGTTAGGCCTTCTATGTTCAATTTTTTTTTATCATATTTTATAAAGTACTTGAAGGTGCTTAATAAAAGTTCTGTTAAGTAGTTTAAGCATTTTCTTTGTGAGCTCAATTTTTAATATTGATCTGCTTTAGCAAACCTTTTATTTGTAGAAAAACTTTTTTGTTTCTGTTTTCAGAGTTATCACAGATTCTGAATTAATGAAGTCTTGAATGAATGAGGTTTATTGAACTGTGCTCAATTTTGGGATTGAATATTGAGAAAAACAAAGTTTTAAAGGGTTCAAATTAGAAAAATAAAGCCAATTAAAGAGTTGAAAAGTTGTATTTGTGAGAAATTAAAGAGATTGGGATTGTTTAATTTTGAGAACAGAAAGCTAAGAGTCTAAAAGTCTTTTAGGGGAAATTGACTCTAGGGATCAGTTGAAAGAACTGGGATATTCATCCTAAAGAAGAGAGCACTTGGTGGGGTAGGATAGCAACATAGCTGTTCTCAACTATTTAAAACATTATTTTGTTATATAGAAGAGGAATTAGATTTGGTTCATAGCCCCAAAGAGTAAGACTGGAGTGGAATGGAATTTCCAGTGGATGGAAATTACATGGAGGTGGATTTAGGCTCCTTCATATAAAGAAAGTTTTCAAAAATTAGACTAACAAATTATGGTCAATGGAATGGGCTGTGGTGGGATGGGTTACTGAGCTCACGGACAATGGAGAGCTTCAAATAGAGCCTGGATAGACTTGATGGCTACTTGTTGGGAATATTACAGATTAGATTTATGCTTTGGATGAGGGTTGAACTAGATGATTTTTGAGATTCTTTGCAAATCAGCAAGTCTCTGATTTTATGACTTTTATATACCTTGGATGTTATGATGTGCTAGCAATGTGCTAGGTACTCTAGTCAAAAAGAACAAAATGTTGAACATCATTAGGAAGACTGTTTAGAAACAAACAATCTTATCCTACTCTTTTTAATACTATTTGGAACTCTCTGGTTGCTGCATTTCAGTAGACTACTGGTACTGGACAATGTCCAGAGAAAGGCAATGAAAATGATTAAGGGAATATAGAGAGACTTTCAGTTATGTGAGAATAACCTAGTAAAAATTATGTTTCTTTAGTTTGCTTTCAGTTTTGTTGGAAACTCTTAAATTTTCAGAATTTCTATTTTAGTGTTTAAATTTTTGGTTTTCTAGTTTTTTTAGTTGCATTCCCAGGTCATTGATCTGTTTGATTCTTTAGTTTGGAAAGATAGAGGCTGAGAAGTCTAGTTTTGATTGAAATCTGCAAAAATATTAAGACTGTGGATAAGGCGGACTTGCAAAGGGCAGCTAGGTGCTGTAGTGAATAGAGCACCAGGCCTGGAGTTACGAAGATCTGAGTTCAAATTTGGCCTCAGACATGTACCAGCTGTGTGACCCTGGGCAAGTCACTTAATGCTGTTTTTCCTCATCTGTAAAATGAACTGGAAAAGGAAATGACAAAACACTAGTATATTTGTTAACAAAACTCCAAATGGGGTCACAAAGTGTTAGATAAGACTGAAACAACTGAACAACAACAAAGGTAAACTTGAAATTACTTCTAATAAATAATTGGAAAAATTATTTAGATTATTTAGAGTCTCAGTATAATACTACAAATAAGGGACAGCCCTTGAAGGATATAAATTTAGACCAACAAAGGAAGTACTACTACTTTATACACTATATTACACATTTGCATAAATTAATTTGTGTGGCAAGTTAGTAAAAGGGGTAATTGAGCAAAAAAAAAATCTTAAGTAACCTCAAGGTTGATTTAATAAATTCATGAATGCTAGGCTAAAAATAAATTAAGGTAAGTTATAATTGGCATAGTAATATGACTTGTTTGAGGATACATATATTAACATGCTCTCCCACAAATTATTATTTGGTATTACCATCAGATACAAAATGGTAGGATAGGTGGACTGTTGGTTTGACCCATTATGGGAATATATAGTATTATTATTATATGCAATATATTGTCTTATTAGATGGCTTTTATTGAAGTATAAGAGCAAATGGTGAGCAGCTGTGACCATCTTCCCAAAGGATAAAAGAAGAGATAGTGGGCTTATATTTAACAAGAGGTTGGAAATAAGAGAGCTTTCCATCAGTGTTCCCAACACTGAATTGAGCTAATGAGTGAGGTTATGGATTTACCTTTCTTGAGAGCCTTTAGAAATATAGTAAATTTCCAAATACTTAGAGTAGTTCAACATTTGGTATTAAATTCCTCCTTCTTACCCCATTTCTAATACTTTCTTACTTATTCTACAAAAGAAGCCCATTTAAGGTCATCAGTCAGCCTGCTAGCATATTCCATGGAGATCTGGGGAAGAAAAAACTTGATGGTTTTAATGCTATGAGGAACTTAAAATGTATCAGATATGAATAGAAATGGAAAATTTTAGCAAGCTCAGTGTTAAAAGGCATCCACTAGTAAACAACAGTAAGTCTGGTGTGGTAGAAAAGAGGGTTGGATTTCAAATCAGGAGATCTGATATTAAATCCTGACTCTACTACTTACTATTTATGTGATTTTGGGCAAATCATCTAACTAATTTGAGCCTCAATTTCCCCATTTGTAATACTGAGGGTGGGGTTTGAACTAAATCAGTAGTTCTCAAAGTTTGCTCTGAAGGATCCCTGAGATCCTTGAGGTCAAAATTATTTTGATAATAATACTATGATATTTTAATTTCTAATTTGGTAAATATTGATAGATATGACCCATATAAACAAAAGCTCTTTGGGGAGGGTCCTCAGAAATTTTTGAACATGTAAAGGAGTCCTGAGACCATGAAGTTTGAGACTAAATTGCCTGTAAGGTTCTTTCCATCACTAAATCTGTGAACCCGTGATCCAAGTAATAGTTCAGTATATATGCCTGTTGAAGAAAACCAAAACCTAAGGAGAAATGGTATAAATATTGCAGGACTTCTATCCTATACTCCTTTCATTTAGTTTAAAAATTTTTTTCATGTGAAAGTATCACTTATTCCTTTATATTTTTATTATAGACTCATAGTTTTAAAAGAAAAGGTATCAAAAATTTATCCTCAGAATTATAGCATTGTGAACCTAGTACCCAAATAAAAATTCCAGTTATTTTCTTAAAAGACTAAAGAAATTGCTCATGTAAAAGTCCACATTGTTTCAGAAAGAAGTAGGTTTGTGTTTTAAGGTTTATAAGGCTTACTTAGCTACTTAGGATTTTTTTTTTCTCTGCACCTGTGGATGTTATCTGTTAATTAAAAGGGCAAAAAATTTTTTTGTTGTTGTTTTTGTAAAAGTAAATCAAACAGACTAAGGTAATTAAAAGATAATAATCATCTGAGAAAATTTAGGGAAAAAATTACACATTCAAATTGTTAGTTTTTAGAGAAGTTCAAAAACTTTTTTCCTAACTTAAAAATTGTACGTATCTTACATAAATTCAAGAAAGTTTAAGGTTGAAATGCTTTTACTCCATGATATTTGGGATGAAAACTTGTTGACTTTTGAAGTAAGAACACTTTGTATTCATATAGTAATAGCTTCCTTTTGAGGCACTTAGAACACTTTCATAATATATTTATACTTTGGTAAATTAGTGATCTCTCGTTAGTTATAGGTGTTCTTTTCACCTGGACATGCTGACCACTGAACAACATTACATAAAAATATGAAGTTGATCATATCTTAGCTGATTGGAAATGATTATTATTTCAGAATCTGCTGTCTGTACATAGCTAGATCAAAAGATGGTCAAAATTTATGATCTGTTTTAGAGGTTAAATTTGACACCCAGTTAGAAAAAAAGAATAAAGATAAGAAGACAGAATTTTGTGCTATTACAACAGCTTTTACCCGACTTATTTATTATGAGATATAGGTAAAAGTAAATTATGTTGACTCTGATTATTCACCATTTCTTAGAGAAGTTTAACTGATGAAAAGCAGTCACCATAACAAGGAGGCCAAAAGAACCCAGAAATTGCTCTAGCCAGCAAACTTTATTTCCTTGGCTAGTGGATCCTTTTAGAGAGTATTATATTTGCAAAATGTTATGAAGAGAATGAGGGAAGATTCTGTGTGGTAGTCTCACAAAACAGTAAACGGTGAAGGGTGGAGGGAAAAACATATCTGCAGAAAGTTTGACCTGAGACTCAGCTAACTAAGCCAGATCATTCAAATAATGTTAATAGATAATACTGGAGGAGGAACAATTAGATGTGAAATGGAACAGATCCAATTTCTTTGATTTAATTTACATCTTCAATACTATCACATTTGTAATTTGACAATTCAAAACATATTCCGTGAAAAAATGGAATGAGCATTCAAGAAAATGAAATTGGAAAGAATGGTTTGTTGTTGTTAAGTCATTTCAGTATTGCATGATTTTTCATGACCACATATGGTGTTGTCTTGGCAAAGATACTGAAATCATTTGCCATTTCCTTCTTCAGCTCATTTTACAGATGAGGAGACTGAGTGAGAGGTTAAGTGACTTGCCCATACTTAGTGTCTGAGGCCAGATTTCAACTCAGGTCTTCCTGATTCCAGGCCCAATTCTCTATGTACTGCACCACCTAGCTGCCCCTAGGTGGTACCTCAGAATGTTTTATTTGCATTTCTCTAATCAAGATTGATTTAGTGCATTTTTTTTAATATAACTATAGATAGCTTCGATTTCTTCTTCTCAAAACTGCCTGTTCATATCCTTTGACCATTTTTCAATTGGGAAATGGCTCATACTTTTATAAATTGGACTATGTTGAGAAATGAGGCCTTTACTTGCTGTAATTTTTTCCCTGCAGTTTCTTTGCTTTTCTTCTAATCTTGGCTGCATTTTGTTTGTTTGTGCAGAACTGTTTTAATTTCGTATAGTAAAAATTATCTATTTTACTTCCCGTAATCCTTCTAATCTGTTGTTTAGTCATAAATTCCTTCCTTATTCATGGATCTGACAGATAAAATTTTCCATGCTCCCCTAATTTCCTTATGATATCGCTCTGTATGTCTTAATCATATACCCATTTTGACCTTCTCTTGGTGCACATTGTGAGATGTTTTCTCACATTGTGAGAAACTATGCCTAATTTCTGCCAAACTGCTTTCCAGTTTTCCCAGAAATATTTGTCAGATAGTGAGTTCTTGCCCCAAGAGCTTGGATCTTTCGATTTATCAAACACGAAATTGCTATGGTCATTTCCTACTGTGTATTATGTACGTAATCTCTTCCACTGATCCACCACACTTTTTCTTAGCTGGTGCCAGATTGTTTTCATGATTACCACTTTGTAATTGAGTTTGAAATCTGGTACTACTAGCTTTCCTTCACTTTTTTTTTTTATTGATTCCCTTTGATAATTGATGTTTTGTTCTTCTAGATGCATTTCATTATTTTTTCTAGCTTTATCAAATAATTTTTTGGTAGTTTGGTAAGGCACTTAATTAATTTAGGTAATTTATCATTTTTATTATATTGACTCATCCTGCCCATGTATAATTAATGTTTTCCCAGTTATTTAGATCTGTTTGTATTTGTGTGAACAGTGTTTTGTCATTGTGCTCATATAATTCCTGGGTTTTCTTGGCAGCTAGACTCCCAAGTATTTTATAATTCCTGCAGTTATTTTAAATGGAATTTTTCTTTCTATCTCTTCCTGCTTGGTTTTGCTAGTAATATATAGAAATACTGATGATATTTGTGAGTTTATTTTACATCCTGGAACTCTGCTATATTTGTTAATTGTTTCAACTAGCTTTTTAGTAGATTCAGGTTCTTTTAAGTATACCATTGTATCATTTGCAAAAAGAGAGTTTTATTTCTTCATTGGCTTCTTATTTCTTCAATTTCTTTTTCTGGTCTTATTTCTATAGCTGGCATGTTTAGCACAATATTTAATAATGTGATAATGGACATCCTCGTTTCACCCCTTATCTTTACTGGAAAGGCTTCTAGTTTATTCTTGTTACAGATAATGCTTGTTCTAGGTTTTAGAAAAATATTACTTGTCATTTTAAGAAAAGCTCCATTTATTTCTATGCTTTCTCATGTTTTTAATAGGAATGAATGTTGTATTTTGTCAAAAGTGTTTTTTTGTATCTGTTGATGTAATCACAATCATTTTATTTTTGTTGTTTTTGTTATTGATGTGGTCAGTTATGCTTACAGTTTTTCTAATACTGAACCAGCCCTGCATTCTTGGTATAAAACCCACCTGGCCATGGTGTATGATCTTTGGGATATCTTGCAGTAATCTCCTTTCTAGTATTTTACTTAAAATTTTTTGCATTGCTATTCATTAGAGAAATTGGTTTATAATTTTCTTTCTCTGTTTTTACTTCCCTGGGTTTAGGTATCAAAACCTAATTTGTATCATAGAAGGAATTTGGCTAGCACTCATTCTTTACCTATTTTTAAAAATACATAGTTTTAGAATTAATTGTTCTTTAAATGTTTGGTAGAATTCACTTGTAAATCCGTCTGGTTCTGGGTTTTTTTTTTTTCCCTCAGGGAGCTTTTATGGCCTGTTACATTTCTTTTTTAAGATAAGTATTCAATTTCCTCTTCTGTAAATCTGGACAATATATATTTTTATAAATATTCATCCATTTAAATTAGATTGTCAGTTTTATTGGCATATAATTGAGTAAAATAGCTCCTGAAATTGCTTTAATTTCATCTTAATTGGTTGTACGCTCATCCTTTTCATTTCGTTGGTGGCGATTTGATTTCTTTTTTAAAAAAATCAAATCAACCAATGGCTTATCTATTTTATTTTCACCCCATAAACCAGCTTCTAGTTGTATTTACTAGTTCAGTGTTTTGTTGTTGTCTGTGTTACTTTTAATTTTATTAATCTCTCCTCTGATTTTTCAGGATTTCTATTTTGGGAATTTTTAAATTTGTTTTTTTTTCTAGTCTTCTAGTCGCATATCCTGTCTGTTTCATTTTATTTACTAGTTCAGTTTTTAAAACTTTCAGTATTATTAATTTCTTCTTTGATTTTCGTGATTTCTATTTTGTTGTTTAATTGAAGATTTTTAATTTGTACTTTTTAGTTTTCTTTTTCAGTAGCATGTCCAGCTCATTGATTTCCTTTTTCTCTCTTTTATTGACATAAACACTTGGAAATATAAATTTTGTCTTAAATACTGCTTCGGCTGCATCTCGGAAATTTGGTGTATTGTCTTATCATGGTCATTTAATTAAATTATTGATTGTTTTTGTGATTTGTTCTTTGACCTATTCACTCTTTAAGGTTATATTATTTAGTTTCCAATTTTTAATTTGGCTTCAAAGACCCTTTATTGAATGAATTTTTTATTGCATGATGGTCTGAAATGGAGTGCATTGAATATTTCTGCTTTCCTGTATTTATTTATGAGGTTTTTATGCTCTGGTCAGTTTTCGTGGTGCTATGTACAACTATGAAAATGATATACTCCTTTCTATTCCTATTTCATATTCCTATTCCTATTTCATGCATAATTTTTCTAAAATTATATTTATCTCCCTAATTTCTTTCATATTTATTTTATGGTTAGATTTATCCAGGTCTGAGAAGAATAAATTGAGGTCCCTTGCTAGTATAGTTTTACTGTCTGTTTCTTCTTGTTTCATTTAACTTCAGTTTTAAGAATTTGAATGCTTTGCCATTTCGTGCTTATATGCTTAATATCGATATTACTTCATTTTCTATGGTACTTTTGTAGCAAAATGTAGTTTCCTTCATTATTATCTCTTTTAATTATTATTAAATTAAATATTATCAATTAAATTAATTATAATATAATTGTATATATTATATTCTATATAAATATGATAATTAACTAAATATTAAATTAAATATTATCTCTTTTAATTAGATCTATTTTTCCTTTTGCTTTATGATTATTACCCCAGCCTTTTTTACTTCAGTTGAAGTATAATAGATTCTGCTCCAGCTCCTTATTTTAACTCTTTGTGTGTCTTTCTGTTTCAAGTGTGTCTCTCCCAAACAATACATTTTTGAATTCTGGTTTCTAAGCCATTTTGCTTTTTGCTGCTGTTTTGTGGGTAAAATTAATCCCATGTATGTTCATAGTTATGATCCTATTCTCTTCATGCTTTTCTTTCTTTACCCCTTCCCCTCTTCAAAAATCTATTTTGCTTCTGACCACTGCCTCCCTTAATCTACCCTTCTTTTTATCACTCTCTCCTTGCTTTCTCTTAACTCCTTCTCTTCCTATTTCACTGTTAGGCAAGATTAATTTCTATATTCTTCCCTCTTTGAATCAGTTCAGCTAAGAGTGAGGTTCAAGTGTTCCCTTTTCCTTATTCTCTCCTCCCACCCCTCACCCCCACCTCCCACCCCTCACTGTAATAACTCTTCCTTGCATGGCTCTTGTGAGATAATATTCCCTATTCTTCCTTTACCTTCGTTCTTTTTCTGGTAGATCTTTCTTTCTCCACCCATCCATTTTGCTCTTGAGACCATCCCAATGTATTAGATTCACACTCATGCCTTCAGTTTAAGTAGTCTCCTAACTGCCTTAATGATCTTAGGCGTTACATGTATCATCTTCATTTTTGGGAATGGAAACAGTTTAGCCTTATTAAATTCCTTATGATTTCTCACTTGTGCTTACCTTTTTATACTTTTTTTGAACTTTTTGTTTATCAAATTTTCTATTCAGCTCTAATTTTTTCATCAGGAACGTAGTCCTCTACTGCATTAAAGTCTCTTTCCTTTCCTCCTTTCCTTGTAGGATTATGCTCAGTTTTGCCAAGTAGTTTATTTTTTATATTCATCCTAGCTCCTTTGCCTTCTGGAAGACCATATTCTAAGCCCTCTGCTCCCTAAATCTTGTATTATCCTGACTGTGGCTCTATGGTATTTAAATTCTTTTTTTTCCTGACTGCTTTTTGTTTTTCTCCTTGACCCTGTAAGCTCTAGAATTTGGCTATGATTTTCCTGGAAATTTTCATTTTATGGTCTCTTTTAGGAGGTAATTAGCAGTCTTTCAATTTCAATTTTGCTCTTTAGTTCTAAGATGTCCTGGAAGTTTTCCTTTATAATTTCTTGAAATGTGAGATCGGGGCTCTTTTTTTGACCATGGCTTTGAAGTAGTCCAATAATTCTTAAATTATCTCTCCATGACTTATTTTCTGGGTTAGTTATTTTTCCTATGAGATGTTTCACACTTTCTTTTGATTTTGTTTTATTTTTTCTTATATCTCATAGAATCATTAGCTTTTACTTGACCAATTCTGATTTTTAAGGAATTATTTTCTTCAGTGAGGTTTTGTTCTTCTTTTGCCATTTGGCCAGTTCAGATTTTTAAGAGGTTATTTTATTTAGTAGTTTTTGGTACCTGTTTTACCATTTGGACAATTTTGACTTTTGAAGAGTTATTTTCTTCAAAATTTTTTGAGCCTCCTTTACCAAGTTCTTAATTCTGTTTTCATAATTTTCTTATATTACTCATTTCTTTTCCCAAAATTTTCTCTATCATTCTTATTTGATTTTTAAAATAATTTTTTTTCTCTCTTTTAATCTCCTTAGTTTCTCTAGGAATTCTTGTTGGACTTGTGTCCAGTCTGCATTTTTTTCTTTGAGGTTTTACTTTTAGGTTTTTTCAGTTCATTGTCTTATGAGTTTGTGTTTTGAGCTTCTCTGTCACTATAGTAGCTTTTTATTGGTTGGGTTCTTTTTTTGTTGTTCATTTTTCTAGCCTGTTTTTCAACTTTCCATTTTATGTTAGAATTGGGCTCTGTTTACCTCTGGTGGTGGTGGCAGTAGTGATAGTGATGGTGGTGATCGCGATGGTGGTGGGGGTGTGTGTGAATTGAGTAGAGGGAATAGAAAAAGGTAGATTGCATTTGGTAAATTGCACTGTTTTCAGTGATTCCAGGCTGTTTTCTGCCACCAGAGCTCAACTTCTTGACATCAGTTTTTCCTGATGATATTGTATGGCTATGAAAATTAGAATTGCAGGTGACTTTGGCAATAGACCCGCAGAGGGGCATAAGTTGGCTGTACCATATTAAAATGATAACTTGTGCCCAAGAAGTGGCATAGAATTATCAAAGATGTGTGTAACTGGAAAAGGAGGTTGTTCAGTCATATACTGAGAATATTTTGGATTTAGAAGAAGGTCTTCAGTATGTTGTGTAAATCTTCTATGGCAGGAAGAATTTGAATAAAACAGTCTCACAGACTGAGGTAGCATAGATTGTTTGTAATATGCGCTGGTAGAAGGAATAACCAGACCAATGAGATCAGATCTATTAAAGTACCAAAGTCATATTGTATAAACAATAAATACTTTACTTGTATTTACTTTATAATATTCTATTATATTAATTAAACACATTATTTAGCCAGTCCCCTGTTGTTGGACATTTGGGTTACTTTCAGTTTTTTGAAATTATACTTAATACTGTTATGAAAATCTTTATATAGGAAGCTCTTTAAAAAATACTTTCACAGTATATTCTAAGAATAGAATTATTGGGTCAAAAGGTATGATTTTTTTTTTTTGTAACTTTTGGTGTGTTAACAGATTGCTTTCCAAAAAGATTTTGCAAGTTTGCAGATGTAACAGCAGCAGACTAATAGATCTCTTTCTCCACAATCCCCTCCATCATTGAGCTATATTGCTTTTTACAATTTTTGCCAAATTGATACTTGTGAAGGTTGTATGTCAAAGTTGTTTTAATTTTTGTTTCTTTATTAGTGATACTGAGTACTTTTTAGTTTAACAATTTGTGTTTCATCATTTTCGAATTATTCATATTCTTTGTTTATCCATGTTGGACTAGGAATTATCATGCTGACTTGGATGGATAGGATTTATATTGTTAAAGAGGAGGTCGGGCATTCCAGTTTGTTTTAAGTGATGAGCTGAACCACAAAAGTATATTTGTGATACAGTGAGGAAATTTGTTTGGCTGGACCAGGATGAGGAGTTGAAGGTAATTCAGGAAAACTAGTTTGGGATCACATTATAAAGGGCATTAAATGCCAAACTACAGAGTTTATGCTTCATTCTGTAATACAATTGGTCTGTTAAATTTGCTTGAGATTTGATACTGAATGAAAGCTTCTTTAATTCCTACAAGTGAGATTCTCCCAGCTTTATTTCCTGGAGCCAATAAGTAATTTCCTCATACTTGTATAGGTATGCATACTCAAGATACCTATGGGGGAAAGTCCTTCATGTTGATCATTTAGCTCCAGTGGTTCAGAGTTTCTTTTTCCAGTCCTCTTCAGTATCATTTTTCCACAGGAAAAAATCAAGTGTCCAGGCTACGATAAGCAATTGGATGGACAATCCACAGAGCTTTTCATGTAATCTTCTAGGTGACATTCTTTTTTTCTTTTTAATTATAATGCCATCTTTTTTCCATGGGGATGGCTGTGCCATGTTTCTTTGTGGGGTTTTTATTGAGAATAATAACTATAGCTCATTTTTATATAGTATTTTACAGGTTACAAAGTGCTTTCCTTATAACCCTATGAGGGTACGTAGTGAAAATATTATCTTTATTTTTCAGTTGAGGAAATTCAAACTTGCAGAACTTAAGTGACTTACCTATGGCCATATGGCTCATAGTTTGTAGAGCTGAGACTCTTCTAGTACCCACTCCACTGTGCCATACTGTTTTTGTGTTTTGTTTTTTAAATAGAAGGGGAAAAGGCTACTAGAGTAAAAAGACTGATAACAGCAAAGTGATACTACTCTATGAGTTTCAGACAGTGTGGTAGTTATGAGTATTAGGACCCATCCTTAAAAAATTGCCACTTTCCATTTTTTTTTGGTAGATCCGTTATTTTCTTACATTGGATTTGCTTAAAATGGGTTACATATATAAATCCTTTTTGTTTTCTGAACACAAGCCTTTCAATAAAAGTGATAAATAATCATCAAATAAAAAAAAGTCATTTTGGATCAACTGGTTCAGACAATTTGCTTTTAGAACCAAGTTTTTTTTGGGGGAGGGGTGAGGGGGGAAGGTGAAGCAATTGGGGTTAAGTGACTTGCCTGAGGTCAGCTAGTGGTGTGTCAAGTGTCTAAGGCCAGATTTGAACTCAGGTCCTCCTGACCCCAGGGCCAGTGCTCTACTCACTGCACCACCTAGCTGCCCCCAGAACCAAGTTTTAACACAAATTTCTATGCATTTGAACATTTTATGTTTGTAATAATTAAAATTAGAAGTGACCTGTCAAAATATATGTGATGTTTGATAATGTGAAAAAGATTTCACATCACTTGATGTGAAAATGCTTCCTATGGTCAAGTGAATGCTTGATATTGGATTTTGTTATAAGCCTGGACTTTCTAACCTTAGCATTCTAAATATCTGGGAGTCTACTGGATTGCAGCTTCTTATTTGAACTTGTTGAATACATCAAAAGAAGGTCAGGAAGTCACCTCTAGTTGTGAATCTGTTGGAGTTCAGCAGGTTTTTGAAGATATTTTTATCCTGAGTTTGCTGTCCAGGCTTGCAAGTTTGAGTGCTACATTAGGGTTGAAGTGCACCACATGGCCCTAAGGCAGCACTATTGTGGCACAAGGTATCTCACCACTTCTGGCCCCACCTGTGGCGATCACGTAAACAAAATAATAGCTTTTTGTTTGTGCCAGTGCTTTGCTTTATTAAAAAGATAAATTTCTAGCAGGAAGAAAATGGAAGCAGAAGGAAATTTAAACTAATGTCAGGAAGTTGAAGGTAGGAAAAATGATACAAGGACTGAAAAGAGAAACTCTGGACTGCTGGAGCTGTATGTTCAATGAAACACTAATACATATTTCTTGAGAACAGGGACAATTCGCCTAGTGCCTAAGGCAGTTCCTTGTTTCTAACATGTGTTTAATAAGTTTTGTTGAGTTTGTTGAGTCTAATTGAATAAGAAGTAGAATAAGAAGTAGTCTAGTTGAATAAGAAGTAGAACCTTCATGCTATTAAATCTCCAGGGAGGAGGAAATTTCTTACTGACCCCCGGAAACAAATCTGGGAGAACTTCACCCATCCAGTCCTACCCTCATTTTGCTCATAGAAATGAGGCAGACAAAACAGGACACAGAACATTTCTTGCTTGGAGACAAAGGAACCTGTAGAAGACAAGACCAGAGAAGCACATGTTCAGTGTTCTAAATGGAAGCTTTTCTTTTCTTAAAACAATGTATTTTTATTGATATTTTCTGTTTTTAATATCACCTCTATTTTTTGATATATCCTTCTTTCCTCTACCCAGCAAGATATCCCCTGTTCCCTTTTCCTTATTTTTTTTTTTTGTTTCTGTAGTTTATCTCTCAATTTCCTAATCTCATAATTTGATCATCTAGATGCCCAGCAGAATCCTGACTATCATCATTGTTGTCCCTGGGGTCACTGTGGATTGATTAGGTCAGCCTTCCTACTGCTTCCCCCTACCATGCTCTAATCCCTACTTATTCCTGCCCTCCTTCTGCTTATTCCTATTCTCTTCTGTACAGCCTGTGAATGGCAGTGAGTTGGTAATGGACAGAGAGCTGGCCAAGGGAGTGAGCAAAATCTGACATCTAGCCTCTGACGCACACTGACTGTATGACTTTAGGCAAGTCACTTAGCTTCTTAGTGCCTCAGACAGTGCTCTAAAACCAGAAGTGGATGAGCAGTTGCAGATTTGTATTGGTAGAGGGAGTTTCCTCACTGAGGAGCTCCCCATACTCTTGAAATTACATGATTGGGTGGTGTTGGAGCAGGCTGTAATCCCTGCTTTTAGGAAGATGTAGAGGCTAATGGATCACTAGAATTTAGGAGCTCTGAGCCACAGTAGGGCAAAAGCCACTTGTTCACACTAAGTCTGGCACCAATATGGTGAGCCCTCTCAAGCAGATGTTCACCAGACTGTCTAAGGAGGGGCAACTGGGATAGGTCAGAAAAACAGAACATGTTAAAGCTATGCCTGTCAGTACTGGGATCAGGCTTGGGAGTGGCTGCTGAACTTCCTGCCTGGGTGAGATAAGGATATTCAGTCACCAGAAAAAAGAAAAACAAATTACATGTTGTGACAAAAAAGACACAATCACCCCTTCATTCTAATTTCTTTTAGGCATTAACTAAAACCTAGCTTTTCCCTGAAGATTCCACATTTTTGGCAACACACTCAGTTGTAGCTTCTCTTTCCTATTCCTCATATCTCACATGAGCCTGGAAAAGTTGGTGTAGTCCTTGCTTCTCATTCCTACCTCGAGATTCTTACTCTGCCACTCTTACTCAACAACTCCTTTTTTGAAGTTCATCTCTATCATCTGCCAACCCATAGGTCATTTTTCTACCTTTTTCAATGGCTTTGATGCTTAGTTTTTTTCTCTATCCTATTTCTTGCTATTGCCCTGGGGGGACTTCATTATATAAATTGCTGATTCTTTTAATATATTACCCTCATGGTTCCTCTAATTCCTAGTCTTACTTTATACCTTCACTCTGCTCTTACCACTGGACTGGTCACATTTTAGACTCATCATACCTGAAACTATTCTTTAAAAAAAATCAATAAGCAAAAATCTGCTTTCTCTTACTTTCACCCCCAAAGTTGAAAAAGAAAGAAAAACAAAATCCCTTTTACAAACACATATAGTCAAATAAAACTAATTTCTCCATTGTTCATGTCTGTACTTGTAAGTCTTTTATCTCTCTGTAAGGAGGTGAGTAGCATATTTCATCGTCTCTGACATCATCCTCTTCATAATTTCTTGTAGCACAATAGTACACTATCACGTTTATGTATCATAAATTGTTGAATCCTTCCCTGATTGATGGGCACCCCTTGAGTTTCCAATTCTTTGCCACCACAAAAAGAACCGAATTTTTTTTTATATCTCTAGAGTTTGTTTATCAAATGAGATAGTATTTGTCGAGCACTTGATGTAGTGCTTGGTATATAGTAGGTATTTAATTAATGCCTGTTCCCTTCCCTTTCCCTCTCCTTTTCCTTAGGAATAATTCTTGCCAGTATCCATTCTCCCTCTAATTCCTCCTCCCTTTCCCTCCTTTTTCTCTCTTGAGTGATGTGTATTTCTATACCCAACTATGGGTGTATGCGTGTATTTTCTTCCCTACTTTGACCAGTTCAGATGAGAGTAAGATTCATGTGTCGGCTCCCTCACTGTTTCCTTTTTATGTCTGTCAATTTTTACTTGTGCACCTTGATTATGTGAGATGATTTTCCTTAACTTTTCTCTCCCTTTCCTCCCCTAATATATTTCTTTTTCTTTTTGTTTTCCATTCTTTTAAAATCAAGCTATAATAGAAATCCCTTTTTATGTTTTTCTTAATTTTTGTGTTTGAATTTCAAAGGAATGGTCTTTTCGTTAGGATTGCTTGGAAGTCCTCTTTCATTGAAAGTCCATTTTTCTCCCTATAGGATTATAGTCAGTTTTGCTGGTAAGTTATTCTTGTTTATAAGCCTTTTGGACTATCATATTCCAAACTTTCCATTTCTTTTGAGTGGTGACTCATACTTTTTTTCTTCCTGCTTGCATTATTTTTTCTTTGATGTGAAAGCTCTAAGTTTTAGCTATAATGTTTCTGAGAGTTTTTATTTTGAGGTTTCTTTCAAGAGGTGATGGGTGGATTCTTTCTACTTTTATTTTGCCCTGTGGTTCTAAGAAATTTGCATAGTTTTCTTTAAAGATTTCTTGAAATTTTTTTTGGTTCTTGTTTTGGTTATCGTTTTCAGGTAGTCTAATAATACTTTTTAAAAAGGTTATACACATGTATATTTCAGCAAGCAGAAATCTGCCTTCTCACCCTTCCACACCAACTCCTCCCCCTTACTTGAGATCTAAAGCTAAAATTTGTTTCAGACACATATAATTAATCAAAACAAATTTCCATGTTGACCACGTCAGAAAAAATTGTCTCATTTTGTGTTGAGTCCTTTGCTTCTCTTTTAGGAAGTGAGTAGCATGTTTTATCATTAGTCCAGTGATTCTTAAATTCTCTTTCCTTGATCTGTTTTTCAGGTCTTTTTTTTTTTTGCCATGAGATGCCTTACATTTTCTTGTTTTTTCATTCTTTTGACTTTGTTTTAATATTTCTTGTCTCATAGAGACATTAGCATCTATGTGGTAGATGATTTCTAAGATCCTAACTGTAAAATATTCTGATTTTTGATCCCTCCATTCTTCCTTATTCTCCCAGTTCATTAATATTATCCTGGTCTAACTTTCTTCCTTATGTTGACTTGGTCAAATTGTCAGCCATTTCAACCAAGCCTTCCTTCACCCTTGAGTTGATAGTTCCTTTGACCTTCCACCATTTCTTTACCGTCAGTGCTTAACTCTTTACATCTCCCATTTTCTGCCTGTTCTGCTCTTATTCTCTAGTAAGTGAAACCTTCTGGAAAAAATCATAAGACCATATGACTGCATTCACTAAAAATTTGTGCTACCTAATCTCTATTAGACCCTTACTGTGGAATAACAGTTTTTTTATTCATTTATTTATTATTATTAGTTTGACTGCAGTGACTCTTCCAAAACTTCTCATTTCTCCTTAAGCCTTCAATTCCAGCCTTTCTCTTCTCACTCTCAAGAAATAACCTCATCTTTTTTAAATTCAGAAGATTACATCCCTGCCCCACCAAGGCCCCTAAGCCATACCTTTTCTCAATTTCTCTTTTACTCTTGAGGGCAACATTATTCTCCTAGTCATCCAGGCATGTACAGTATCCTCAGTATTATTCTCAATTCCTTACTTGTACTCACTCCATGTATCCAGTCTGTCATCAGAGTGTGTTGTTGCTACCTTTATAACATCTCTCATGTACATCTCTTTTGTTAACTCACATTGTGCATACAAACCTTCACCACATTTTCTTTCCTGGACTATTGGAATAGCCCTCCAGTTGGATTCCCTGCTTGAAGTCTTTTCCCCATTCTAATTCATCGTCTACTCAGCTGCCAGTGATTTTCCTAAGGTGCTGGTCTAATGATGTTATCCCCTTCCTCCCTCATTAAACTTCGGTGACTCCATGTCACCTGTAGGTTCAAATAAAAAATTCTCTGGTGTTTAAAGCATTTCACAGTCTGACTTTTTCTTACCTTTCCAGTCTTCCTAATACATTTTATTCTTATGATCTATTTATACTGACCTACCTACTTGCTGTTCCTTGTCTTCACACCCTGTGCTTTTGTGCTGGCTATTCCCCATACTTGAAGTGTCCTCCTTTCTTATCCTTGCTTTCTAGCTTCCGGCTTCTTTCAAGATTCAGCTCAAATCTGCCCTCTTCTTCAGGAGATTTTAGAGTCTTCCTGGAGAGTACCTTCTATCCTGTATATGTCTTATATGTACGTGAATATTTTCATATTATCTCCCTCATTATAATATGAGCTCCTTGAGGGCAGGGAGGGTATTTTTGCCTTTCTTTTCATTCACTGAGCTTAGAGTGCCTGACATAGTAAATGCTTTAAAAATCTGTTTGACTGGCAGCATAGTCCACTTACTATTTCATGATTTTGGCAAGTAATTTAACACCTATAGGCAATATGTTTCCTCATCTGTAAAGTGAGGGGGTTTGGACTAGATGACCTCTGAGTTCCCCATCAGCTTTAAGTGATTATTATGATTTATGATCTCATGATGTGATATGAATTTCCTCAGCTCTACTGCTTTACATTTCTCTATCCTTATTCATATTTTCTTTCTCTTCTTCATCCTCAGGGAAAGATGTATTTATTCTTCTTCTTTAGCTTTAACTAAAGCTAAATCCTACATTCGTGGCCTTGATTCATTGTGTCCCATCTCTTCTGTTACCTTATTCCATTGTTCATCATCACTCTTTCCTTTGTCTTTACTTCTTCCCTTAATTAGCCTCTTTTCTCCTGTTCATTCTCTTATCCTACAACCCCTCAGACCATCATCTTGTCTCTTCTTTCTTCCTTTCACTACTAAATATCAAGAAGAAAAGTCTACAATGCTATAGTCTGCCTCTATTCTCATCATCTATTGAAACTTCTCTCTTAAGGTTCCCCCTTTCCAGTCCTCATCCTTTACGTTTCTGTAGCATTTTGACTGATTTATTATTTACCCACTCCAGCTTGATACTTTGTACCTGTTGTTCCTATAGCACTTCTGTCTTCTGCTTTTGCTTTGATCTTTTTCCATTATTTCTTCATCTCCTGCCCTGTCCTCTTACTCTGCAAGAGAATTTCTCAAAACTCAATTTCCATTCTTCTTTCTTTCTTTGAATTTTCATCCATTCTCATATCTATATTTGTCATCTGTACAAAGATGATTCCCAAATTTCTTCCCTCTCCCTAGAATTCCAGTGCCACATTCACAAAACTGCCTGTTGCTTCTCCCTATCTGTCCCTTCTTCTCATTTTTTTTTCAGTTAACAAGAATTTATTTTCTCTCCCTCCCACTCTCTCTCAAACAGCAACAAAAGAAAAGTAAAATCATCATAACAAATATTTGTACTCACAGAAAGCAAATTATCTTATTGGTCATGGCCAAAAACATATGTTTCGTTCTATATTTTGAGTCCATCACATCTGTAAGCAGAGCAGGTGAATAGCATACTTCATGTTAACTTCTTTTGAATTGTATTAATCAGAATTCTTAGGTCTTTCAAAGTTTTTTTTTAAGTAATGTTGTCGTTACTGTGTAAATTGTCCTCTTAGTTCTTCATTCTGCAGCAGTTCATTCATTCAAGTTTTTACAGATTTCTCTGAAACTGCCCATGTCACCATTTCTTATGGTACAGTGATTTTGTGTTACATTTGTATACCATAATTTGTTTAACCACTTCCCAGTGTAGCACACCTCCTTAGTTTCCAGTTTTTTGCTACTATGAAAGAGCTGCTGTGATGTTTTTGTACATATAGGCCTTTGCCTCTTTCTTTGATTTCTTTGGGCCTAATAGTAGTATCCCTGGTTCAAAGGATATGCACAGTTTATTGACTTTTGGGGGATAGTTCCAAATTGTGTTCTAGAATGTCTGTACCAATTTACAGCTCTTCCATCAGCACATCAGTTTGCCTGTTTTCCTATAGCCTCTTCAATAATTAATTAATTTGTCTTCTGCCAATTTGATAGGTGTTATGTGGAACTTCAGAGCTTCCTTATCTCAGAGGTGTCATGCTTGTAACTTGTAGACTGCTTAGTCCTTATTGAGGCTATGACCAAATTAAAACGTAATTGGGAAATGTTTAACAAAATAAAGTACAGTACAACGTAGATAATGCTGATTTGTGGTTTTCTAAATCACTATGTGGCCTGCAAGGATCCTCCTTGACACCACTGCTTAAATTCAGATTTTGCTTATGATTGTTACAGCCTAGATTTCTTCATTTCACAATTTCTCTGGATAGTTTCTGACCATTTATAGATTGGGCAGTGGCTCTTGTTCTTACAGATTTGAATCAGTCCCATATATATATATCTTAGAAATGAGACTTGTATCAGAGAAACTTTCTTCAAAGATTTTTTCCCTAGTTACTTGCTTCTCTTCTAACTTGAACTGCATTGGTTTTGTCTGCATAAAAACTTGAAATAAAAGTTGTCTGTTTAATTTTCTGTGATGTCACCTCTCCATCCCTTTTTTGATCGTTTATTCTTTACTTGTCTAATTTATTATGTCACTCATTGTGTTTAAGTCATGTTCATTTGGAGCCTGTGTGAGACTATATGGTGTGAGATGTAGGTCAGTGCCTAATTTTTGCTAGACTACTTTTTATTTTTCACAGCAGTTTTTGTCAGATAGTATATTTTTACCGCATTAGTTGGCGTCTTGGAGTTTGTCAAACACTATGCCGCTGTTTATTTGCTTTTGTGTGTTATGTATCTAATTTGTTGCAATGATCAAGATCTCTATTTTTTTAAGCTAGTACTACATCATTTTAATAATTTCTCTTGAGGTTCTTGGCCTTTCTTTTGCCAGGTGAGTTTTGTATTTTTTTTCTCTGGCTCTGTAAAGTAATTCTCTGGTAGTTTGATTGTTATTGGTACCTCATAAAACCTTTGATTCATCTTTGACTCTCCCTTCTTCCTTGTCCCCATATCCAATCACTTGCCAAATCTTTTTAATTATACTTTCTTTTCTCAATATAGCCATCTCTGCCTTCCCTACCTAGCGATTCATCCCGTATAACAAACGACAAAAAGGGAAAGGGAAAAAGGCAGCTCAAAAGCAACCAATAAACTATATTTGGTACTATATACTCTGTTTCTGTAGTTCCCCACCCGTACAAAGAAGAAAGGGAGCTGCATTTTCTTACCTATTCTCTCGGGTCAAGTTGCAGTCATTATAATTGCAGAGTGTTTCAGGGCCTTTTTTGGTTCTTTTCATTTACATTATTGTAGTCATTTTGTATAATGTTTTCCTGTTCCTGTTTACTTTCATTCTGTCAATTCATATAAATCTTTTCACATTTCTCTATTATTTCTTACGTAATATTCCATTACATTTGTGTACCATAATTTTTTTTAGCCATTTTCCAATCAGTGGGGATCTATATTGTTTTTGTGCCACCACACTCCTGTGTGTGTGTGTATGTACCCCGAGGAGGTTAAAGACAAAAGAAAGAGAGAAGGGTGTGTGTGTGTGTGTGTGTGTGTGTGTGTGTGTGTGTGTGTGTGAGATTTCTGGGCCAAAGAGTGTGGATTTTTTTTGTCAGGAAATAGGGAATTTAGAAGGGCAGAATTCAGGAAGTGAACAAGTGGCTATTAGTGTTAGAAGATAGGATTTGGTTGTTTTCATCTTAACCAAAGATAGATCTAATAAGACCACAAAGAATTTATTTGTATGGAGACTTGCTCATTTGAGAAAAGTGCCCAGATGTAACTACTGAATAGGATACCATGGAGAATGATAGATGTAATATAGAAATACAGAGAGCTGTGGAGGGGACTATAAAACAAATGCAAAAAAAGGCTGGATTGATAATTCACAACCTCAGATGTTTGTAGAACATTGTAGAACAGAGTATTGATAATGATGAAACTGAGATCTTAACACCAGTAAATAAATACAATCTTGTAGATAGAACCTAGACTTAGTTATAGGGTATACCATATTTGGGGGGAAAAAGAACAGTTAGCTAGACTGGACAATAAATTAGCACTGCATATTGAATCAGTTTCACAGAGGAGGTGGCATTTGAATTGGGCTTTCTTAATTTGCTTTGCCAGTAATTTAGCTTTTTACAAGATGGAGGAAGTTCACAGAAGTCTTACTCAGATCCTGAGTTAGATGAGCAAGGATGAATTGGTAGATGAAGTCGAAATGTTGGAAACATTGGTAGAAAGAATATATAACATCTTAGAATTCATGCTAGCCAAAGAGAGAACACTAGATATAATATCACATGTAACCTAGACTTTAGGAGAATTAGATTGCAAGAAGTTTGGTGCAAAGATAAGTATGATCTCATGGACTGAGGTCCAGGGGGCAAAATCAGGCAACTTAAGAGGAATAGGAAATGTTGAAAAACAAAAATTGTTAAATAATTTTTTTACATCAATAAAACTTTTCTTCCTATTCCCCTCCTCCTCACCAGAAAAAAGAAAAACAAAACCCTTGTAACAAAGATGCATACTCAAACAAAACAACTTCTCACGTTTGCCAAGTCCATTCTGTACCCTGAGTACATTACCTTTCTGTCATGCTTCGTTGTTGATCATTGAGCTCACTAGAGTTTTAAAAATGAAATTTTAATGATATATGTGAATAATCCTGATGAAGTAGATAAGGAAGAGACACCTAAGACACTGGTATGACTTATAGGGAACTCACTGATCATAGAATTAAAAGAACATGTACCAAAAATGGAAACAAGGCTGTATGGCTAGAGACAAAAACAAAGGAATAACATAGTAAGAACGGTGAATGTAGGCTGCTTGTCAGGGCTGTTATAGAGGACTGTTATGCTACAGGCAGGAAATTTTATTAAATGATCTTTTTAGTTTCATTTTGTAATAGTAGTGCTACTTTTATGCAAATTGTGAAATACTAAATGTTTTGTTGCTCTCGCGGTTAAGTGGTGTTTTGGAGACTTTTCTTACTTAGACATGATGATATCAGGTCCGTCAGTATATTCCTCTTTGCTTCGATTTTTTTGGGGTGGGATTTTAAGATTTAAATAGTTCAAGAAAAGACCAGCTTAATTTATTATCCTTAATATTAATCTCCTTCTATATGTAGGACACACTATGATAGGTATTTCTAAAGTCAAGGCCTGTGATTTTTAGTACTTGTCTTTCTTAGAGGTGAGAAATATTTTGGAAGAAGGAGAGAGAGAGACTTTTCAGTGTATCTTTGTAAAATTAAAGACTTGCTTTGAAAAAAGGTTTTTTTTATTTTAAAATGTATTTTTATTTATTTCACTAAATATTTCCCAGTTACATGCAAAATTTTTTTTAATATTCTTGTTTTTCCTTTTAAATTTATTTATTTTTAGTGCACAACATGCAGTTCCACAGGCTTTTGAGTTCCAAATTTTCTCCCCCTCCTTCTCCTCCCCTCTCCCCCACCAAGACAGCATGCAATCTCATATAGGTTCTATATATACCTTCACATTAAACGTATTTTCACATTAGTCATGTTGTAAAGAAGAATTATAACCAATGGAATGAACCATGAGAAAGAAGAAACAAAACAAAACAAAAGAGAGCAAATAGTTTGCTTCAGTCTGCATTTAGATTCTGTAGTTCTTTCTCTGGTTGTGGATAGCTTTTTCCATCATGAATCTTTTGGAGTTGTTTTAGAACTTCGCATTGCTGAGAGGAGCCAGATCTGTCAAAGTTATTCATCTTACAATGTGTCTGTAATTGTGTACAATGTTCTCCTGGTTCTGCTCCCCTCACTTAGCATCAGTTTACATAAGTCTTTCCAGGTTATTATGAAGTCCATCTGCTCCTCATTTCTTACAGCACAATAGTATTCTATAACATTCATGTTATGCTACAGGCAGGAAATTTTATTAAATGATCAACTTATTTAGCCATTCCCCAATTGATGGATATCCCCTTGTTTTCCAGTTCAAAAAGAGTTTTTTTTAAAGTTAACAAATAAACCACAAACTGAAAATATCATAGAAGTTAATAGTTGTTAGTTGAGTAGCAGAACAGGTTATAAAAAAATCTTTAAGAATGGGATAGTTTCTTGGATACAATTGCATATACTATCATTGCTTAAATTAATGTATATGAGGCTATGGGTAGTAAGACTATCTTGTGAGGAAATGAAAATTACACGGGAGACATGATGTCTGGGAGTAGTGTGACTGGAGGAGAATTTGGGGACAAAGGAAAAGAATGACCCCTAGTAGGCCTTCTTTAAAGTTTACTCTTTTGTTGCTTATTTTGTGTCTTTCTTTTTCAGAAACACCATTTCATTTCACTTTGCCTAAGGAAGATGATGTTATCCCACCGTTGACCAATACAACCCCACCTTTAATTGGGCATCTTAAATTAGGTCCAAGGAGACACAGTACTCCTATTGGTGAGTGATATAAAAATGACACTCTTTGAGCTAGAAACTCTGAGGTGTCATTCTTTATAAAAAGGATATCCTTAGGACCATCTAAGGAATTGGGACTAGGTTATATGATTTATTCTTCTTGCTTCATGAGTAAACTTTAAAGAATATGACTGACTGCAGATCTTCATACTCTTATTCTAATCCCATTGGGGATCTGGTGACAATTTCCAGTTTCTTAACATTTTGATAATTTTTTTTGGCCTTTTAGGCAATATATATTTGTATAGTAGAAGTTGACTGTGCTTGCTTTTTCACAGAACATCGTCAGGGTGTAGAGGGGAGTTAACTACGAAAAAAAAAATTAAACACTGACGTAAGCTTCTCAAGGGCAGAAGACTGTCTCTGTCTTTGAATTCCCAGAGTGTAGCGGAGGGCCGGGCATGTAGTAAGTGCTTCATACATGCTTTTTTCATTCATTCATTCATTGAATAAGCAACTACTTTGTGGAGAACATTGGAGAAAAGGGAAAATTAGAATGAGCATCTGAAAAAGAGGGCGGGGAATTTATCATACTGCCTGAAAAGAGATAATCTAGGTTTTAGGTAGGGACATAAAACTCTCATAGAAGATGTTTTCTTATGCAACACTATGTACAAATCATACTTCTGCTTGACAGGCAGGAATATTTAGGTAGCTCCCTCCTCTTCAACAGTTCAGTAGTGTTCTACATTGATCTATTTGTTTTCTCTAGTCAGTGCTGGGAGGTAACTGTCATGCCGTCTGGAGTTTCCTGCTACCTATGCCTGATGCTGGCAGATGTGGGTTGGCTGAGGGCTCATGCAGCATCCTAAATCCAGATGTGGAAGTGGAACTGAATCCTGTTGCTCCTCTTAAGACCAGGTGTCAATTATAGCGTGTAGTTGTCGATATTTGTGACAGGTTCTCTTCTAGGTACAACTACTTGGATCTTGCAAACCTGTGGAATTATAGAGGCAAACTGATGACCCCTGAGGTGCTGTATTTAATGTTTGTGCTTTAGTGGTTTTTTTTTTTTCTTCCTCCTCCTTCCTTTCTTTCAGTTGTGGACAGCTATTCAGAGAGCCCCTTAGCAACCAGTGATGTCATGGCTGAAAGTTCTGTGGGATCCAATGATGTTACTGTTGAGAGTGAAAAAGGGGATTCCGGAGCTGTCCCAGAAGTGGATGAAAAGTTGTGTCTGAGAATGAAACTGGTCAGCCCTGAGACTGAGGCGAGTGAAGAGTCCTTGCAATTTAGTTTGGAAAGTAAGTTATCTTTTTATGCATATCTGGGTAAGCTATGATAATCTTCTGACCCCTTATTTGCATTGTTAGACCCAACTGAGAATAATCTTGACTATTCTTAGTACTCCCTCTTTCTTTTTTAATTTTATCTCAATTATTGATGCTTTTTGTTTTTATGTCATAATCTTTTCTTAGTACATCCCTCTCCCTTCCCTGTGAATATGCCTCATAACAAAAATTTTAAAAGTAATTTAAAAAGTTCAGTAAGACTAACCAGCACATTGATCATCTCTATCACTATAAGCATATATCATGCAAGCTCTCTTTTTTCCCTAAGCAATGTAAGTAATAGAAAGATTGGCTAGTATAAATGAATTTTGGGGTGGTGACTTTTGTGTTGGGAAGAATTTTCTGATTATTGAGGCATTAGGAATGCTGTCTATACAGGTCGCATTTTCATACTTTCCTTTGATTTGGAGGAGAGTGTTATCTGGATAATTAAGTAATAATATGATAGAAGTACAAAATATTCTTGATTATTCAATCAAAAATTCCTTAGTTATTTGCTAGGGAACCTAGTATGATGGACTGTGAATGAACTAGAGCCATAATGCCCATGTGGGATAATGTGGGAACATCATAAAATTAGCATGGAACCTTTCAAGGAGAAAAGATAGCATTTTCTTTTGAGACCACAAGGGAATTGAATGAGGTATGTGGAGTGCTAGGTCAAGAGTGAATCAGAATGGGACATATTAGGACTGAGGAACTGTAGTGAGATAGAATAATTTAGGATCACTTAGTATGGGACTAGATAGTTTGCTTCTCATTTACGTTGTCTTACTGTCTTTGTGTAGTTTCTTTTTCTTTGTTAGGATTATTTTTTAAACCAGAAAACATATTTTTCAGATCAGGGGTGTATGGAGATATGGGGCATAGGGGAAATAGGCATTGCAGATGGGTACCAGGATAGAGTGGCACTGGCAGAAGGAGAATATTAGGTCATTAGGGATTAGGTATAGCAAATCTGAATTCAAGAAGCCATACCAACCTTGCACCTTCAAAAGTCATAGGATCATAGGATGTAAAGCTAGGTGAGTACCTTAGGCATCATTTGGTATCCGTCTTTCATTTTTCAGGCATCTGAGGCTGACAGAGATTAAATTATTTGCCACACAGGTAGTTAGTAGCAGAGCTGAACTTGAACCCAGGCCCTCTGCTCCTAAATCTAGTGCTCTTCCTTGTTTTTTTTTTTAATTACAAATTTAATAGGCTAATTGCTGTTAATTACCAATACAAAGAAGAGAATAAGGATTGTGAATCTTGATTATGAAGGGGTAGAGGGAGTTCTGGGAGTCCAAATGAAAAATAGCAACCACCTATTATAGCAGGTGGGAAATGAGATGTCTGTCTTGTCCCCTCTCCTTCAATGGGGGAGTTTATGGCTCTGCCTTCCATGCAGAGGGTCAAAGGGTACTGATGAGGTGTGAGTGACAAGATTGATTGGATCTTGCAAGATGATGAGGTTTCTCAGTGATGATTTTACTGGGTGGGGAGGATGGTTGAGAAGTCAGAGAAGTCCAAAACAGTGTAGTCAGATGGGAAATGAGGAGATAGCCATTCTATCACTTCTTAAATGGAGGCCCCAGTTGATAGGCCTCCTTAGTTTCTAATTCATGACTACAATAAAAGTGCTGCTATAAATATTTTTCTACATATGGCTACTTTTCTCCCTGTCTTTGACCACTTTGGAAGAGTATATGCCTAGTAGTGCTATAGGATATGCACAGTTTTTATCTTTTGGGTATACTTTCAAATTACTTTCCAGATTGGCTTGACAACTTCACAGTTACACCAACAGCCTGTTTTCCCATGGCCCTTCCACAGTTGTCATTTTCCATTTTTGGTCATCTTTGCCAGTCTGAAGAGTATGAAATAGAACTTCAGAGTTGTTCTAACTTGTGTTTTTCTTACTATTAGAGATTTCATATAATTGTTGGTAGCCTGGATTTATTTATTTACAAGCTGCTATTTATAGCATTTGACCATTTACCTACTGGGAAATGAGTCTTGTTCTGTGTTTGTACCAATTTTCTATGTGGTTTGGATATCAGAACTTCATCAGAGATAATTGCTTCAGAGATTTTTTTCCCAATTAACTTTTTGTTCTGATTCTACTTGCATTGCTTTTGTTCAAAACCTTTTCAATTTTATATAATAAAAACTATCTATTTTACTTTTTATAATCATTTTTATCCCTTGTTCAGAAACTTTCCTCCCTCTCCCTAGTTGCTTCTCTTGTTTGTTTGATATAACCTGTTATATTTAGGTCCTTTACCCATTTTGAACACATTCTGGAATATGGTGTGACATCTTTAATTTCTCTCAGATTGCTTTCCATTCTTTCTGATAGTTGTAGAATATTGAGTCCTTAACTGAGTAGATAGTGTTCTTAGGTTTATTGAACATTGTACTACTTACAGTGTTCAGTTTCTTCTGGATTCTAGTGCTGCTTCCACTATATTGTGCCCGTGGAGGCACATGCCTTGAGTTGGTGGACTGTTCACCAGGGAAGTTTATAGAAGTGAAAGGCAAAAAGTTTTGGGGCCAAAGAAAGGTCTCTTGGTCACTCACTCCAACTAACTGAGCAGAGGAGCTGGTGCCTTGGGATCCTGACTGCAGTTCATTGAAGTCTAAGCCCATGGCTGGAACTCAAAGCAAAATGATGTAGGAGAAAGTAGATTTGGAGTCAGAAGACTTAGGCTTGAATCCAGGCTCTGGTGTCTACTACTCTAACTGCAAAATGAGGGAGTGAGACTAAAATGATCCCTAAGGTCCCTTCCTGCTCTAATTCTATGATCATTCACATAATTCAGTTTAGTTCAATTCAGTAAACATTTATTAAGTGCCTGATTTGTGGCACTATGGTGAGTGTTAGGGATACAAAAAGAGGCCGAAGATAGTACCTGCCCTCAAGGAGTTTGCAGTTCAATAGGGGAAACGACATGCAAACAAATATATACAAAGCAAGCTATATACAGGATAAATGAGGAATGACAGAGGGAAGGCACTGGAATTAAGAAGGGTTAGGGGAGGACATGGAACCTTTTTGCCTTTTGTTTCTACTGTCAGAGATCATAGTCATTGGAACACAGGTTAAGTCAGACTCCGTGAATGTTTGTATCTTGTATATAAACAATGAAAAAGATAAAACTAGTAATTGGTAAGTAATCTTCCCTGCTACCCCTCAGATTTTTCAGCTGAGCTTGGAATTATCCAAACCTCTTTTGGAGTTGTTCACACTTCTTTTTTTTTTAAATGTTATTTATTTTTAATTTATGGAATAAAAAACATTTCCATAATATAGTATAATAAAAAAGACGATTGTACATCAAACTGTAGATCTGCTACAGATTTACAACTTGCTAATTCCTTTAAATATATAATAAAGTTATCATACAAATTTTTTTCTTCCCTCCACTTTCCCCCCAAAGTGGCTATCATTAGACACAAATATGTATACATTTATATATGAAAAATTATTCTATATATACTTATGTTTACTAGTTCTTTCTCTGGATGCAGATAGTGTCTTCGTGTGTTCTTTGTGGTTAATTAGGGTATTAGTAATAGTGATGATAGTATTTATAATTTATATACATTTGTGTATATACATAAAATTTTTAATAGCTAAAATAACATTCACTCATTATGCAAATGTGAAATATTATTGTAATTATTCATTTTATCTTCATCTAGATCTGAGGTTTTTAACTGTTTGGTGTCATCCTTTTGGCAGTCTAGTGAGGCTTATGTACACCTGAAAATAATATTTTAAAATACACAAAATAAAATACATAAGTTACAAAGGAAACCAATTATATTGAAATACAGTTATCTATCTATATTTAAAGTCAAATTAAAATCTAAAAATATTTAACTTTTAAAAGGTAGTTTTTTTAAAAGAATGAATAAACCCCAGGTTAAGGACCCTGATTTAGAGAGATATGTAGGTGACAGTTTTGGAACAGTGATTTGTTAAATGATACTGCTAAGTAATTTCATATAATATTTTTAGTTATGCCCATTTAGTCCTTAATAGTGAGGATATTGATTGTTAGGAATGGGGAGTGTTTGTATTGTTAAATCGTAGTTAATGATTTTTTTCTTTCTGTTCCTATTCTTTATCCCTATTTCTGTTTCTTTCTGCTGCAGAATGGGGGAAGAAAGAGTAGAAAAATAAGGAGAAGCTTTTTAGGTATGACACTAACTGGATTCTTTCTCTATTTTTCTCCCTTTGCTCCTTGCCTGTGTTTTTGTTCAGAGCCTGTAAGTGGTGAAAGGAAAAATGAATCCACTGCTGTTGCTGAGTCTGTTGCCAGGTAACCAGAGCTTGTTGCTATGCAGAGCAGTCTCATACAGAGCCACTGGTAATGAAGGAAAAGATGATTTATCAATAGTAGAAAAAAATTAAAATAAAACCAGAATAAGGGATTTGTAGGAGGAAAAATGGAATAAGTCACGGTTTTTTTATTAATACTCTCATAAGACCAGTATTTTGTCTGCTAATTCTTGACTAACATGTTTTAAAAGAATTTTAAAAAATTTGTTCCACTAATCATATTAGACTCTGCATCCTCAGCCTCTTTAGTCTTGCTGGGGCCGTAATATGTGGCAGGAGATAGTTGGGTGGTCTTTTATAGGACAGTTTTGGTCTTTGTCCCTTAGGGGTTTCAAGAGATTTAGCTATCATATAAGATCATTTCTAGTGAGTGTCCCAAACTAACTGCTGTTTTGTGGTGTATAATTTTTATTCTTGTTATTGTTGGTTATTGCATAAGATAATTCTAGCTGTGTCCCAGACTGATTGCTGTGTTGTGGTGGGGGAGTGTCTCGTTATTGTAGTTATTGCTGTTTCTTGCTATAATGCCTTAAGGGTGACTGATCTCTAGGTTCAGGCCTGTGTAGTTGAGCTTTGCCACCTGGTGGCTATGACAGGGTATAAAAGTCTCTCATCTGCTACTGGCTATAATAATAAAGCACTAAATTCCGGTAGTACTGCTTAAAGGTCCCAAGTTCTTTGATATGATCCAGGTCCTACCTCTTGTTTCGTACATATTTTGGAAAAAAAGAATTTCACCTCTCTGGACTTCATATCTCTTCCTATAAAATGAACAGTGTTTCTGGATGAGGTTTATATGTTTCTTTTTTAGTCTTCTGCTAAATTTATAAATCTATAGTCTTACTAGTGGAGAAGAATAAACATTTTCTTACTCTATAGTTGCAGCATTATATTCCAGACGTTGCTTATTGTTCTGCACGTGCAATTTAATTTATTTCTAAGGTTAGAGAAAACCTTAATGTGTGGGAGAAAGAGAGATCCTGCAAAGCAATGGTGGGAATGTAACAAAGGAAGAGATTGGAATGAAATGAAGTGATTATTAATGATATGTATTATTGATGAGGATATTAGTATATGTTTATCTTGTTTTATCTTGATCATAGGAAAAGATAGATTGTGGGAGATAGTCTCTTTACAAATAGATTTAACGCAGGAGTACTTTAGCTCCTTTTTTTTCTTTTTTTGTTTCCATGTTTCTGTACACAATAGTTCTCATAAGGTTGTGTTTGGAAGACGAATCACTCTGTCATCTGCCTACAAATGGAGGAATGTTGCTATTTTTGTACGTTTGTAAGATTACATAGTCCTAGTAAGAGACAAATCCTTCAGTGGGAGAGAAGTGTGGTGATAGCATGGGACCAGGCGTTGTTCCATTACATTATTGTTGCTCATGATGTTTCTCATGAAGGCTTTCTTATGCTGCATTAGAAATATAAGAAAGCTGCATCTTGGATCAAGGGAAGAATTATGGGAGAAGGATTATTTACCTGCAATGCCTGAAAGATACTTCTGTTACATAGCATAGTACCTCACATAGCAGGCACTTAATAAATGTTTGTTGCTTGATTGAAAGGTAATTCTTCTGTCCAAACAAATGTAGACTTACTGCTTTACTTTATTATCCTTAGTTCTCAGAAGACAGCGTCTGTGTTTAGCCGTGTCTGTGAAGTCCGGCAGGATGATGAAGCCAAAGGCCATGATGTCCCGTCAGATCTCATCAGGTAAGCATTATTTTCATGGTATCTTTGCTCCCATATTAAATCATCAGTTGATTGCTGCCAGACACTGCTATACTCTCTCTTTGTGGCCTCCAATTTAGCTTTTCACTCGAATAGGACATATTCAAGCCAGACTGAATCGTGTTTATTTAAAAAACGGTCTTTGAGAAAGAAGTGGCTCTTACTCCTTCCCATGGCCTTTGTATCTGTATCTTTTCACATCTTTTTTTCTGTCTTCTCCAGAAGGTGGCATTCTCAATCTTCCCCTCTCTATTAAATATTGAGTCTTTTCCTATTTATTGGTTCCTTCCCTCCTGCTTTCAAACATGTTTAAATCTCTTACACCCACATCCTTAAAAAAGCTTTCACTATATTCTACCATTCCTCAAGCTTTCATCCTATATTTCTCCCCTCTTTCTCAATGAAATTCCTTGAAAAAGCTGTCTATACTTGCTGCCTCAATTTTCTCTCCTTTCACTTTTACCCTTCGAAATCTGACTTTTGACTTCATCACTCAAATAAAACTGGTCTCTCTGAAGTTACCAACAATCCTAGTTGCCAGATCTTCTTAGTTGTCATCTGTGACCTCTGCTGCATGTGACATTATTGGTCACCCTGTCCTGCTGGGTACTATGTTCTCTATGAGTTTTAATGATACCATACTCTCCTTGTTCTCCTCCCACCTGTCTGACCACTCTTCAGTCTTCTTTCCTGACTTATCTGTATTGTGCTCTCTAACTATCAGTGTTCCCCAAGGTTCTATCCTAGGTCCTTTTTTCTTTTCCTTCTCTACTTTTTCTCTTGGTAACTTCATTCGCTCCCCTGGGTTTATCATCCATATATAGATGACTGCCAGAGCTACATATCCAGCCTGGGTCTTTCCTCTGAGTTTCAGTCCCATGTCACCAGTTGTATATTGGGCATTTCAGACTGGATGTCTGATTAGCACCTCAAATTCATCATGTCCAAAGTGAACTCATTATCTTTCCCACCAAACCCATCCCCCTCTTCCAAACTTCCCTGTTTCTTTTGAAGACACTACCATTTTTTCTATCTCCTAGGTTTGTAACTTCAGCATTATTTTAAACTTTCTTGCCTTCTTTCACCTCACATATCCAACTATTTGTCAAATCTTGTCATTTTTATTGCCATAACGTCTCTTGAATCTGACTCCTTTCTCCCTATGCAGGAGAAAGAGGCCTCAACTCCCTCTTTAATCTCTTGCCTAAATTATAGCAACATCCCGGCCTCTATGGCTCAAGTCTTACTCCATTGCAGTATGTCCTGTGCACACTTCTGACGCTAATTCCCCTACTTTTTCAAGTCTCTTACCTCTAAGAGCAAATATAAACCCCAGTCTGTCTTTCCAGCTTCAGTGGACATTGCCACATGACATTTCATCTCCCATTTTTGTGCCTTTACATTAGTTATTCTTCATACCTGGAATGCATTCTCTCCTCACCCTTGCCTCAGAGAGTCCTTCTCTTTCTTTAAGATGCTGCTCAAGTGCTACTTTCTGTATGAAACTTTTCCTGATCTCCCCAACTACTAATTCTCTCTTTCCCAAATCTTATATTTAGTTAATTTTTATATATTTGCATTTATTCACTTTATATTTATGCTTTGGATACTTATATGTACAGGGTATCCCAAAAGTCTTAGTGCAGTTTTAAGCTTTAATAGCTTGGAACTGCACTAAGGCCTTGAGCCACCCTCTACTGTCTCCCTTTTAGAAGATAAACTCTTTGTGAGGAGGATTTATCATCCTTTGTACTGGTATCCCGAGTACCTAATATAATGAATAACTTGTCATGATGTTTAATAAATGCTTATTGGTTGTTGATTAATAAGTTGCTGAGACAGTTTTCCAAACGTTTGTATAGGTATAGAACATTTATATTGTTAACCTTGCTGTCAAAAAGCCCTGTTCGTTTTGATTTGACTCAGTCTGCATAAACTTTTTTTAATATGGAACTTTTAATTTTTACATATAGATGATTTAGCTTAACACAATACCTTCAAAGTTCATATACAGCAACCAGCACAATAACACAACTCATGTATCATCACCCTGTATCTGTTGGCAGTGTAAATGGTAAATCTGTCAAGCTTCTGTCGAGATTTGACAAACACTAACCCTAATTTGGTCTGGTTTGCCAACATCACATTATATAATCACTATGGTGCATTTACTGGCAGTTGGAGTGGGTCTAAGTGTTAGTGAATTGTTTTTATTGACTTTGATCTGAACTTTATTTTCGTTGAAAAGGATGGATGTATTTGTGTGGGAATTGTACTTGAACAAATCCAATAATTTTGGGCATTTACTTCATGCCTCTATCCTCCAGAGGGTCTTGTGCTTTCCCAAGAAGGTAAAGTCTATAGTTTGGAAAACTTTGACCTTTAACTGTATCTGAGAACTTCTTTCTGATCAGGTTGCTAGTAAATAATGCTTAATCTATTCAAAGATTCCTTTGCCTATTGTTATTCTGTCTGGCCCTTAGAGTCTGTCTTGCTAGCTGTCATAGATGGCCATTATCCATACTTTTATTTACCTTGGCTGCTAACCCCTATAAATAGACTTTTTATTTTTTTGAGGTTGCTTTTTAAAATTAAATTTTATTTTATTTTTCAGTCAACAAAAATCCACCTCCTGCCTGTTTCCCCTCTCATCCTTCCCCCACTCCTTTTGAGAATGAAATTAAAACAAAATCTCCATTAAAAGGGTGTAGCAGAGCAAAACAAATGTATACATTAGGCATGCCCAGAAGAAGAAGGAGGGGGGTGGGGAGGAGAGAGGGAGAGTTTCATTGTACACTCTGAGTCTTTCACCTGTTTATCAGCTTGTTTCGTTATTAGGCCTCTGGAATTGTGGTTGGTTATTGCATTGACCAGAATTCTTAAGTCTTTTAGAGTTGTTTTTCCTTACAGTAATGTTGTCATTGTATAAATTGTTCTGGTTCTGTTTATATCATTTCATACAAATCTTCTCAGGTTTCTTAGAAACTATCCCCTTCATCATTTCTTATAGCATAATAGTATATACTATATTTCCCCAATTATATATAAGAACAATTTTTAACATTCATTTTTTAAAATTTTGAGTTCCAGATTCTCTTCCTCTCTCCCTCTCCACTCACCTCATTGAATAGGCAAGCAGTTTGATATAGGTTATACATGTGCAGTCATGCAAAACATATTTCTGTTTTTTGGTATTTTTTTTTTTGTTTTTGCAGGGGGGAATGCAGGGCAATTGGGGTTAAGTGACTTACCCAAGGTCACACAGCTAGTAAGTGTGTCAAGTGTCTGAGGTCGGATTTGAACTCAGGTCCTCTTGACTCCAGGGCCATTGCTCTACTCACTGCTCCACCTAGCTGCCCCAGAAAACATATTTCTATGTTAGTCATGTTGTAAAAGAAAACAGACCAAAAGGAAACAAGAAAATTAAAGTTTAAAAAAAAAATATGCTTTGATCTGTATTCAGACTCCATCAGTTCTTTCTCTGGAGATGGATAGCATTTTTCATAAGTCCTTAGGAATTGTCTTGGATCACTGTACTGCTGTGAATAGCTAAGTCATTCCCAGTTGATCGCCATACAATATTGCTGTTACTGTGTACAATGTTCTACTGTTCAATTCACTTTGCATCAGAAGAAGTACACTGAAGAAGAGTCAAGATCTGAAACTGTAAGAGTAAATTTAATAGGAACAAATACCAAGCTTTACTCTTGGGTTCAGAAAAATCAGCTTCTTAGGTCTAAGATGGAGGAGACATGGCTAGATATCAGTTCATCTAAAAAATATCTAGGGGTCTTACCTCTTAATCAATACTCTTAGATATTTAAATGGATCTGTAATGTCATCAGTTCGGGAATTCCCTCACTTCAGATCTCATCCTATCCATGCTTGCCTGTTTTTATCCAAGTCCTCCTAAAAGTTCACCACAGGGGTTCTATCCAACATTCTGGAGGCCTTCCTCACTTTGTCCCTACCTCTCAAGGATTCCAATGGAGCACTCTGACTCTTTACCTTCATTCTTCCCACCTCTTAATTAGAGGATTCTAAGAAACTGTAGTATGATTCAACAATGTGACATAAAAGCCACGAAAATTAATGGAATCTTTCACTTCATTAAGAGAGATGCAGCTTCTGGAAGTAAGGAGTGGTAGTTCTGCTGTCTTCTGGTCATCAGTCCACATTTAGACTATTGTGATCAAATCTGAGTGTCATGTTTTTAGAAGGATGTTGATAAGCTGAGAAACATTTTAGTATATTGAATAATGAACTAGCCTTGAAACCAGGAAGAGCAGGATTTAGGTTCACCTCTGTGGACCTGGGCAAATCACTTACTCTCTTAATGCTCTAGGCAATTTTGTGAAGATTGTAGTTTGAAGCAGATCTATGTAGTTTGAAGCATTTTCCTTTCCTGGCAGTTGCCTGAACGAATGAAATCATAGGAATAGTCCCTAACCCTATTAATAAACTGATGGGCAACCATATTGGTTGTGGGGACTGAGGATATATAGCATGAAGAAGAGGATTCTCAAAGAGGACATGATAAGTGTCTTCAAATATTTGAAGGATTCTCACTGTTAAGATGTATGTGACTTGTTCTGTTTAGCCCAGAGGGTAGAACTAGCTAGGGACAATGTATAGATGTTGCCAAAAAAAAAATGAGGTTTAAACTTGAAAAGAAAAACTACTGAATAATATAGACTGTCGTAGAACATAGTAGTATGTTCCCTCTTATTAGAGATCATCAAGCAAAGGCCAAATGACCATTTGCCAAGCATGTTATAAAGGAAATTATTTTCAGGCTTGGGTTGGTCTACTAAATGATTGCTGAGAAGTGTCTTCCACCTCAGGTTCTGTGATTCCTTCTGCCCATCCACAACCAATCATTTTACTAATTCCTGTCAGTTATATCTCTGTATCATCTTGCTTTCCATTTCCATTGAAGGTTCTTTGTATTGTTGCTGTGAACTCTTATAATAGCCTAACTAACTATCCTTCCATTCTTAACTCCTTTTAGCCTGTCCTGCACATTGATGTCACATTTAAGCCATGGTTCTGATTGTGTCGTTCTCCTATTCAAAAACCTTTTACAAGTCTTAATTATTTATAGAACAAGATATAGACTTTCTATTATAGCATTAGAGGTCCTTTACTCTTTATTCCCAACCTATTACTGTTCTCTTCATGAACCCTGTTGCAGTCAAGCTGGGCTAATTGAAGTTTCTCCCTTTCTCCCATCCCCACCTATCACAGTTTTATCTGTTCTTGGGAGTCTAGTTCGGATACCATCTTTTCTATGACGCCTTCTTGATCCCCAACTATAAATAATTTTTCCTTCTACTTTGTTCCTTTAACTTTTTGCCTGAACCTCTCCACATTTTGCTTTTATTATAATTATTTGTGTGTGTCTCTTGTTTCCTCTTTAGATTTTAAGCACTCTTGTGTTCATGGAAAATAATTTGTTTGTATTTTTATCCCTTATGGGAACTTGCCCAAATGAGTACTTAAATATATATTAAATTCAATTAGTTATTGTATCCTCTCTGTTACACAGTGCTTTTCTTTGTGGAAAGAAGTACCCAGTGACTCAGGTACTGAAACTTGAATGATCATGTGAACATTCAACATATCCTTCTAGGCCATCCTCCCCAGAAATTAGAGAATTCATTTGGCTGCTATGTTTTTGATTGTTTGGGTACTGAAACTGGAGCTGCTATGTGAGCATTCAAATGAATATGTGAGCATTTAAATGAATATGCTTTCATTGCTTTTAGCTCCTCTAATTTTTTTGTTTGTTTTATAGTGTCTTCAGAGATGTGTATGTTCTGAATCCTTTGGTTTCAAGTACGAATACTTCCTAGAGTCTTATTACTCAGAATAGTACATTTGGTTTTGCTGGGATTTGTTTCTTATCCTTCAGAAACATTCTGTCACCCTGCATCTGTCTCTGTCTCTTTTTATATGTCTCTTTAAGTGGTGGCAGGACTAATTGCTTTGAAAAACTGTCCATTTTTATAACATTCAGAGTATATTTCTAGTTATTACTAAAAATTCACAAGTATGGAATTTCTATCTTTGTCTCATTTTACCACTGGAAAGCTCAATTTTTGAGCCTGAAAAATAAAATGAATATAGTAGTCCTTGTCAAAAAGAAATTACAGTTTGAATCATCATCATTAATAAGCATTTATTAAGCACTGAATGTGTACTAGGCACTGTGCTAATATTTGGGATTATAAAGAAGACCAAAAACACAATTCTTGCCCACAAAGAATTCACGTTGTATTGGAAAAGAGAATATGAAAACAACTATCTGCATATAACATATACGTATGAATGTATATACACAAACACATGTGTATATCTACACATATGTGTAAATGGGAGGTAATTTCAGAGAGAATGCACTGTAGTCGGGGAGAGGGGGAAGGAGAAGGAGATCAGGAAAGCCCTTTTGAAGAAGATGGGACTTGAGCGGAGCCTTAAAGAAAGCCCAATAAACCAGTAGACAGAAGTGAGAAAGAACATTCCAGGCAAGTAGGAAATCTATCAAGATTGTGTCATGTTTGAGGAAAAACAAGACCAATGTCACAGTACCCTAGAATATGTGGAGAAGAATAAATGTATCCTGTAAAGATAGGAAGGGGCTAGATTGTGGAAGGCTTCAAAAATTAAACACAGGATTTTATGTTCATGTTTATGTGTTCATCTTGAAGGCAGTAATAGGGAGCCATCAGAATGTATTGAATAGGAAATTGATGTAGTCAGCTTTGCCCTTTAGGAAGATCAGCTCAGTGGAGGATAGACTGGAAGGGGAGAATCTTGTGCCAGGGTTACTAACCAGCAGTGTTTTGCCATAGTGGAGGTAATAGTCTTGGTAATGGATTGAATATGTGTCAGTCAGTAAACATGTATTAAGTGTCGTTTATATGCCAAGCACTGTGCTAATTGCTGGGGATATACAGAAAGGCAAAAAGACAGTCTGTGCCTGCAAGGCGCTTACAATCTAATGGAAACAACAAGCAAACAGATATGTACAAACAAGCTATATACGGGATGAATAGGAAATCAATCAGAAAGGGAAGGCATTAGAATAAAGAGGGGTTGTTTGGAAGATGAGATTTTAGTTGAGACTTGAAGGAAGCCAAGGAAACCATTAGGTGGACATGAGGAGGAAGAGCATCCCAGGCATGGGAGACAGCCAGAAAAAATACCTGGAGCTGAGAGATGGAGTGTCTTGTTTATGGAATGGTAAGGAGGCCAGTGTCACTGGGCTGAAGAATATGTGACGGGGAATAAGGTATAAAAAGACTAGAAAAATGATAGAGGGCTAGGTTATGAAGAGCTTTGAATACCAAACAAAGAATTTTGCATGTGATCCTGGAGGCAATAGGGAGGTAGGGGGCATGAGGGTGGGAGAGAAAGGGGAGTGATATGATCAGACCTGTGCTTTAGAAAAATCATTTTAGTAGCCAATTAGAGGATGGATTGGAGTGAGGAGAGACTTGAGACAGGCTGACCCACAATAATCCAGGCATGAGATGATGGGGGCCTGCACAGAGTGATGACAGTGGCAGAGAAGAGAAGGGAGCATAGTTGAGAGATGCTGCAAAGGTGAAATCGACAGGCTGTAGCAACAGATTGGTTATGGGGTGGGGGGCAGGGGTGAGAGATAAGTGAGGATTCCAGGATGACTACTAGATTGCAAGTCTGAATAACTGGGAGAATGTTGTTGTCCTTGACCCTAATAGGAAATTAGGAGTGGGGAGGAGCTGGAATTAAAGATAATGAGTTTGTTTTTGGGTGTGTTTAGTTTAAGATATCTGTTGAACATCCAATTTGAGATGTCTGAAAGGCAGTTGGAGATGCCAGATTAGAGGTCAGCCTAGAGGTTAGGATGCAATAGGTAGATTTGGGAATAATCTGTATAGAGATGATAATTAAGTCCTTGAGAGTTAATGAGATCAACTGGTGAAGTAGTATAGAGAGAGAATGGAAGAGGGCCTGAGTGCTGGACAACCATATGGGACACCTACAGTCAGAGTTTGAGCTAGCAAAGGAGTATTAGAAGGAGTGGTCAGATAGGTAGGAGGAGAAGCAGGAAAGAATGGTATCCCAAAAACCTAGAGAGGAGAAAGTATCAAGTTGGAGAGAGTGTTCAACACTGTCAAAGGCTGCAGAAAGGTTGAGGAGAAGGAGAATTGAGAAAAAGCCATTGGATTTGACAGTAAAGAGATTGATTGATTGTAAGAGAGAGAGCAGTTTTACTGTAATGATGAAGTTGAGAACTAGATTGTAAGCAGTTAAGAAGAGAGTGAGGAGGAAATGAAGTAGAGGTGCCTGTTGGATTTGGTCTTTTTAAGGAGCTTAGCCTTAAAAGGCAGAAGTTATAGGATTATAATTATCAAGGATGAACAGATCAAGTGATGATTTATTTTAGGATGGGGGGAGACCTGGGCATGTTTTTAGATAGTAGGGAAGGAGCCAGTAGACTGAGAAAGGGGACAGTCTGTTGGAAGAGATGATATGAAATAGGATTGCTTGAGTGGGTAAATGCTGTTAATCATGGTAAGCAGTAAAGCCACCTCTTCATGTGAGTTAGCAGTGAAGGAGGAGATAGCGGTAGAAAGCATCTGAATGATAGGAGATGAGGAAGAGGGATTGCGGTGAATTCCAGTTTTTTCTGGAAAATATGAGGCACATTTCTCAGCTGAGCGTATGGGGGAAGGAGAAGCCGTGAGAGATTTGAGGAGGGATGAAAAGGTTTGGAAGAGCTTCTGTGAAGAGTTAGAAAGTGCGTTGATAAGGAAGTTAAAGAAGGATTGCCTAACAGCAATCAGGGCCCAGTTGAGGTTGTGTAACATAAATTTATAGTGGACACAACCAAAATGGTTGCAAATGTTATTCCTACACATTTGTTCAGCAGCACATGTATAGGAGCAAAGGAGGCAGAAGATGGGAGTTGTCTAAGATCATGACCTTGTGTGTTAAGTATGAGTGTGAGAAGTTGAGGATGACATCTGGGTTGTGAGCCTGAGTGACTTGAGAGGATGATGGTGGTTAGTAATAGGCAGGTGTTAAACATTAGACATATTATCACAAATATTAGCAGTAGAAGAATGTCTAAGGATGGAGGAACACAGTGAGTTCTTTAGGACCAGAATCTAATACTTAATGGGCAGAAAATCTTTTCTCATATATAGATGAATATAGATGTCTTCATTACCTTTCGTAGCTTCTTTGAGTCAACTTTAAGAATTCCTAAACACTGAAGATTTAGATGAGTATAGCTACGAGGCTAAACCATGAGGCTTTTAAAGAGCATACTTATTTTTTTGATAATTCCAGTACTAATTTACTTTGAGAATCCTATGTGAATTCATTGATCTTTATGTGCTTTAGTTTCCCAGTGCATAAGATCAGAATATTGTGAAGGTTAATGTATTAATGTATGTGAACCTCTTATAATATCTCAGAAAAAGTGTCATAAAATAAGAGACATGATAACTTGTTTGTATTATCATTTGGTGCTCCCTTTGTCTTACTGACTTTTTTTTCTTCTGATATTGAAGCCCTGAAACCTGATTGCAGTATTGCAGGTGAGATATCATTAGACTTATATGAAGAATTGTAGCTTCAATCTGTCAACCTCTATGCAATGCCTTTATTTAAAAAAACACAACCAAACACTGTATAAATTAGGCACTTAATTGTAATGTTTATTTAGGCAACATACATTTTGTGGTTTCAGGATTTTGTACTAAGATGCAAAAAATTCTTTTGGTATTAGAGAAATTGATAATTGGATGGGGCTAAATGTCCCAAAGGTATTTTATCTAAGTTATATAGATATCTAAAGACAATGTCATTTTCAAGTCCCACCTAAATATAGCACAGAATTAGGGTGATACTGGTTATGTGTTAGATGAAATGATTTATATACACCTCTGATTTGGTGGCTCACTAAAAGCATCGTTGAATGTGACAGAGTTATCATTTAAATTGATGGCCTAAGGGTTCAGGATGCTGGCAGGACAGTCCATAGAATTCTTCCATCTCATATCTCAGCAAATTAACGAGAAGGGTTATTACATATAAAAAGACACATTCTATCATACATAGTAGCAATTCTTCAAAATAACTAAATCCTGGAACAAATAATTTCAAACTCTGAAGTCCATCATTGGAATAGTGTATCTTGGATCTTAGTCAAAATACTACTATTATATTATAAAGCAAAGACCTACATTTGACATTAAGGAGGAAACTTTTTAGTTTGTTTTTAATGGTTGCTGCTTCCATTTGTACAGTTAAGGTCTTATTACACTTGGTGTTTAGTAGTTAGTTGTTGTTTACTTGTTTTTAAATATCACATTGTCCAGGTATACCTAATACCTGATTTCAGGTTTTTCATTTATCTTTTCAAGTCTCCTGGCTTTTCACTGCTGCCAGAAATAATTAAGACTGAAGTTCCCATTTACTTCTGCCTTTTAGAGAAGCCAAGAATATAATTTGTTTGCATAATTGTCAATCTCCATTCACTACCAAAAAAACAAACACAAACATCTTTAATACTGTCAGGAGATGAATTGAATAGTTATTAGTCTTTGAAGTAAATGGTTATAGAGGACGAGAGCAAGAAAACAAACCAATAGTAATATAACATAGATCCAGATCTCTCTGTGCTTCTTTTTAATGATGTTTCTTGTACTGTGTACCCAAACTCCCCAAAGGGAACAGTACAGTAATGTGAACACTACTTAGCAAATACCTATGAAGAAAATGGCTCACTGAACCACTGGAAATGATTCTGTTCATGGCAGTGTATCTCATGGATGCAAGTTTTGAAACTCTAAGGCCAATTTTAACACTTGTTGTTTTCCACTGTTTTTATTTCAAATCAAACCAACAGATATTTGCTGAGTGTTGTGTGCAAGATCCTGTACTAGCTACTATGAAGAATACGAAGAAATATAAAACATAGGCCCTGTATTCAAGGAGCTAAGTTTAATTAGGTGCTTATAATCTAGTTTTACTTGAAAACACAGAAAAGCAGATGGTGTATTCCACTTTAACGATAAGCAAACATCCCGAAGGGGATGTGTTCCTTGATCTCTACCATCTTAACAAACATATTTAGATTTAAAACCTGAAATATGCTGATTTCTTTTTCATGTTTTACAAATATCAAATAGTATTAAGGAAAAGATAAAACTTAATTTTCTCATTAGGATTTTTGTTATTATTGGTTCCTGATCATTATTTGCCGAAATTAAGCAGATAAAGTTTACATTTAGAAAGAACAATGTAAAACCAGTCTGTATCTGAGATTGTGTCTATATACCCAAAATTCAATTTTCTGCAGTTCTAGGTAATTTTAGCTCCAAAACTCTTTTACCTAAAACATCCCAGATAATTAAAAACAAAAAGCTTATTTTGCTATTTTGTTAAGTATTTGCAGTTAATTTCATAGCTTTTCTTCATTATTTCCAGAGACAACTACCTGAGAATTTATTTCTGTTGTTCAGCTCCTACTTTAACAAAGAACTTTGGTTTTTGAGTATTTGTGTTTTAAAGCCCTCATAGTAATAATACCTAATCTACATGTTTTACATTAATAGCTGAACGATGGGCTTCTTGTATACAGCTGTGAAAGACAAAGTCATAAAAGTTTTTACATTTACCTAACCGTAAATAATGTGTTCATTATCCAGGTATCTATCAGCTGTCTAGTTTCCAATTTTAACAGGTGCTCCCATATAGTTGGGAATTTGATAGATCCTGATAGTGAGCAGAGGTCTCTTTGTTCTCTAATGCAGTATTGCACACGTATTCAGAGAGAACTCCTTACATTCTGCTGCTGCCGTTGCTATATGTTTCTTTTTAATACCCTCTACACTTTTGTACCTTTCATGTATTCCACTTTTATATTAGCTGCACTTATCCTGTTGATCCAGGCCTTTTGATCTTGATCTGTTATGATGATCGCACCATGGACAAGAAATATTTTATTTAGAGTTTCACTGTTACATGAGTGATAAGAAATAGCATCTTTGCAACTTTTTGAAGAACTAAGTTATCCAAAAGTGGTTCCAGCAACTACCACCACCACCACCATCACCATTTGTATAGTGCTTTAAGGTTGGCAAAACTCTTTACATGTTATCTCATTTAGTCCTCACAACAACACCATGAAGTAGGTGCTGTAGTTATTACCATGTTTACAGATGAGGAAACTCAGAGTAGAGAGGTTAGGTGACCTGTTGACAGGTCACGCATCTGATAAATGTCTGAGGCATGATTCAAACTTGGGTCTTTCTGACTCCAAGTCCAACACTGTATCCATTGGACCACCTCTCTAGACTAACTCCAGTTTCTCTATATTTCAATTTACTCTGTATGTATCTTGAATGTGCAGAGTTGTTTTGCATGTTTTCTCCCCTGTCATATTGTGAACCCCTTGAGGACAGGGACTGTCCTTGCTTTTCTTTGCATCCTCAGAGCTTAACTTAGTGGCTGGCACATATTAGACACATAATATAAATGCTTTTTAACTTGACCACTGTAGCTGAGAGAGCTAGAAGTTTTATTGTCTTCTAAATAGGGCTCCTTTCCCAAAAATAAACATTATTTTTTTGATTATTAATGCAAAAAATAGAAGTATTAGTAACTGATAAATACTACTAATAAATATTGTAATGGATCTTATGTTCTATCAATGTGAATACTTTATCCAGCCATGCAGATGGCAGCCTCTGTATGGTTGCTTGTCCTTTGTGACCTTTATCCATGTCATCCTATTCCTCATAATGTCAACTAATAAAAGAAAAACCCAAAATATCCCGATTTTCTTATGAAGTATGAGCCCATGCCAAACCTGACAGAAGTCCATTTAGACCCAGAAAAGTATTAGAAACATTACTTTGTGCATAAAAATTGTGCTATGACTTATCTTCCTTTTTAAAAGTAAATTCTTAACATTGTTGTTGACTGATTAAGAAATTCACTTTTTCTGTTTTCTTGTTTTTCTTTTGCCAGTAGTATTAAGAGTTTATTGATAAAAATGTAAAACATTTTGCAATAATGGTATTGTCATGTTGGAGTAATTTTGAACTCACCATTCTTATTTCACAGGAACAGCTACTTAAGATCATGATATAAAGCTTCATTAACACAGTTACCCGTAACAACAATCATAATGTTGTCACTCTTTGCATTTCACATGGTGGAAGTAGTCTGGACACTCACATTTTCTTATTTGGTGGGAAGAGTGGATCTTGGGTTTGCGGAATCTATTTCATGTATTTTAGTCTCACCTAGTGGTGAATGGGACATGGTGTGTGCTCATGCTGTTAGGGGAACACCACAGGAATAGAAGGGTGTGTGGAGCACTTGGAAGGCTTGTCTTTTGGATCTCGATGCAGACAAATCAGTTTACTTATGACATGGTTGCTCTGTGTGGTTGATTTTCAGGGGGGATTTATTCAATTTCCCAAGCACTCAAGAAGTGGAAGATGAAAAAATGGAGGATGAACCTAGCCCCTGGCCATGCCAACAACAGCCCATCAAGCACACTTCTCATGTTGAGGCCCCTGTTTCCCCAGCCGCACAACAGACTGTCACACAAGTGCCATCCAGTCCAAAAGGAGATACTGTGGAGATGAATGTGGCAGGAGATAAGCAAGAAGAATCGAAAACCAGTCAGGACAAACACAGTAAAGTCTTGTCTACAAGCCCAGGAACTAGAGGAGAAAGCATTTGGCCCAACGCAAATAACAAAGAAGTCCAGACAACAGAACATTCCCTTTGGGCTCCAACTGTTGTTTCAGTAGCAACACAAACCATGAAAGGAGCCTGTGAACAAGTAGAGGTGGGGACCAGCATGGCTGACCAGAACCTTGGGAGACAAGATGCTAAAGTACAGACTGAAAGGAGGAATGCTGAGAAACCTACAAATGTCTCAGGAGATGATACTGACTCTTTGCATAGCCAGGTAAGAACAGGTGTGGGACTTCTCTGGGATCTTCTAAACTGTGTGATCCACTGGTTAATAATCATGTATTAGTCAACAGAGAAGATGAGACTTTGACAATATAGGGCTATGTTTCCTATTGAACATGAAGGATACTCTCAAGAATGGAGGTGGATTGGGAGATGTTAGAACTATAGCTAATCTGTAATATTACAAGGAAAACTGAGTAGTATTTGAGTTTAAGTAGATCTCCTTTTCTCTTGAAAGAGAGGCTTAGGTGAACAATCTTCACCCTATTTCATAGCTCTCAGAATATTGTTGCCCTGAGTATCTTCCTGTTCCTTACTCACCTATCAGGACTTAGTCTACTTCCTTATAGTTCCTGGGAGTCCTTTTTATGGGAATGTGCGGGAGGACTGAAAGTTGGTGGGAAGGGATTGGAGAAGGAGCTAATTATGAGCAGGAGGGAGTACAAGTAGTAGGAATAAAAAGAGGAGAAGGTAGAAATTTTGGGGACTGTGGAGGAGGTATTACGATTTGTAGTGGGTGGGAAAGTATCAGGGACTGGTAGGAGTAGGGATGGAGGAAGAAACTGAGAATATAATAAATAAAACACTAAAAACTGGGTGGTTTTAAGGAGAGAAAAAGTTATATGTTAGATTAACAAATCTGAAAATAAATTTTAAAGATTTCTTTAGGTGGCTGTGGGGTCCCTTGGGAGAAAAAAAATGGAAACTGATAGAGGTTCAGCTATGTGCTCTTACTTAGCTTATAAATAAATAAGTTATGGGTCATCTTCACTTTGGATCTAGTTAGGAAAGGCTTCTTTCTAATCATAAACCCCTCATCAGGGGCTTTCCAAGGGCCCCTGTGTTGAGCTGTAACACATCCTAGCTCATTTCATTTATCCATGCCTTTTTAGGAGTAAAGCCCTATGAGATATTATAAGAATCCTTTATTGCCTGAAATGCCTGGATAAAGAGGTGATGTTCTGAAGCTTCAGTGTATTATCTGTAAAAGGATGGTAGTTTCAACACACTTGTAGCAGATCAGTTCTGGCACAGGAGACATACCACATCAGCCCCCTATTTCCCTGTTTTCACCTTTAAGGTGTTAGTTGAATCTTATAGTTTAATAATTTGTGTCCAGTTTTTGAGCTGTGGCTGTATGACGTGGTGGATAGAGAGCCTGCCTTGGAGTCAGGAAGAACTAGGTTCAATCCCTGCCTGTGACACATTCTAGCTTAGTGACCTTGGATAAGTATCTTAAATTCTAAGTATCCTTAGAAGCCCTCTAAGACTATAAATTACAAAAGATTTGTCAGTCTGTATCAGTGGAGGGAATTTGTACTGTGTATGTTTCCTATATAGATGAACTAATTGGTTCAGACTAAAAAAAAATTTAATTACTGCTTCTCTCTCTTTTCTCACCTAAAATATTTTCTAGACCTACGCTTTCATTGGCATGGGGAACTCTCAGTGAGGAAATTTCTTATACCAATTCAGATGGGAAACTCTGCAATTTGTTGGCATAGGGGGTTGCTCGGAGGCCATGGGAAGTTAAGTGACATATGTGTCTGAGGCAGCACCTGAATACAGGCCTTCCTGACTGGGGCCAGCTTTCTATGCACTATACCATGTTGCCCTTTTCCTCACTAACAGTGGCAAACTTGATCTGTACTTTAACATGCAGAGCAGTCACCTGAAAGTCTGGAGGTCTGACTTCTTGTCTCAGCTTTGCCACTGACTCATGTCCCTTTCATCTTCTGATGGCTTCTGTAAGGTGTTAAGGCCAAGGATGTCAAAACTTTTAAAGCTGTGCATTGTGGGTGAGACTTAGGCCTGTTTTAGTGGAAACTAATTTGCTCCTGTAGTCCTTAAATTTTGAATTGTGCCCCTGGAACTAAGATTTCTCTGCATTTAAGGGAGTATTTTCTTTGACATTGCCCTTGTCCCCTTCATTTATGAATAAAAAAATAAGCTGTTTACTTTCATACTCTTGTACATTTTCAGAGAGCTATTCATGAGAAAGCAACATTAGATTTTCTGTCCTTTCCTTTTTTATTTCATCTGTTTTTATGCTAATATCAATTGGTTTCTCTCATCATATGGCTTCTATGTAGCCATATGATTATATTTAGGGAATGTACAGGGTGTCCCTAAAGTCTGGACACATAGGAAATCTCATTAACATCTCATTAACCGTTTCACCAAAGACTCTGTTGTTCAGCGACTTCTTTTTCTGGGGTATGCTAAAGGAGAAGGAGTACTCAATGAAAATCACAGATGCAACACACTTGATTGAATGCATAAAGAGTGAATGTGCTAAAATTGACGACCATGTGGAGTTATTGCATCGAGTTCTCATGAATCTTGGAAAGCGCATCAATCTTTGCATCACAAATGATGGAAATCATGTTGAGGATGTTATTTGTTAATATTCCAATTAAATAAAATGTTGTTGAAAATTTCATTTCATTTCTTGAAAATACACATTTTTGCCTATGTGTCCAGATTTTAGGAATATCTTTTATAAATGCTATGGGGAATTTTTATTTTTCTTATATTTTTGTGGCAGTCGGTGTAGTAGCTATACCATGTAGAAGTATGGGAGTGTGGCTAGAGCGTTGGACTTGGGGCTAAGGATTCTTTAGGTCAGACCTTGCTTCAGACATTCGGTAGCTCTGTGATTCTAAGCAAATCACTTAACCTTGTTTAGCCTCAGTTTTTTCATCTATAGAATGGGGATAATAATAGCACCTGCCTCCCACAGTTGTTGTGAAGATCACATGAGATAATATATATGAAATGCAAACCTTTAAACTATAAATGCCAGCTATTATCATTATAATCTGTTACCTAGTACCTTTCTGAATAATAATGTGTTTTAAATTTCAATCCTTGTTGGAATCTTAGATTTCTGTGACATTCATTTTCACATGGTAGCTTTTTATTAACATTTTCCCCACTTCAGGTATGAAAAGTAGTAAATATGAATTTATTTCATTCCATATATTTCCCTCATGGCAAGTGATTTCATTTTCAGCAACAGCAGCAAAAGGATATATTATGAATGCTTAGTCTGAGCAGCTGAAGAGATATGTGTAATCCTTTTAACTTTAAAGCAGGACTAGCAGGGGTGAACTGTTCTGAACAAGCATTAATATGCCTTCTACGTGTCAGGCATTGTACTAGGAGCTGGAGATACAGGGACAAAAATGGCGTATGCTCACAAGTAGCTTGCATTCTAACAGGAAACATAATGTACATAAATAGGTATTGCAAAAGCCATACGAGGTAACCTTGGTAGGAGAAGTGCTATCATCTGGAGGGCTGGGATAGGATTCCTGCAAAAAGCAGTACTTGAGTTCAGTTTTGTGTGGATACCATGGATCCTGAGAAGTGGAGGGGTGAGAGGTGGGCAGAACAGTCAGTGCAAAGACAGGGGAATAGGAAATCTAATGTCAAGTTTGAAGAGCAGAGAGAAAGCCAGTTTAACTGTACTTAGAGCATGTGGAGAGGGGAGTGATATGTAATATAGAAAGCAAAGTTGGGACCAGGTTATAAAGAGCTTTAAATGCCAAAGAAAAGAGTTTATATATGGTCCCAGAGATCATAAGAGAGCTGTTGGAATTTATTGAGGTGTATGGTAGCAGTCAGAGGTAGAGACAGTAACAGAGTCGGAACTGCACTTTTTGAAAAAAATCGCATCGGATGTGGAGGATGTATGAGAATGGAGCAAGGCAGGGAGGCCAGTTAGGAGATGGCTATAAAAGTCCAAGTGAGAGATGATGAGGGTCTAAGTGGCTGTACAAATGGAGAGAATGGGATAATAAACATGAGATGTTGTAGAGGAAATAACTATTAGTATGAAATAATGTGATATTTATATTTAATTGTATTTGTTTGAATTCTTTAGTTTTTGTAGCTCCTTATGAAATAAGAATTTTGCAAGTGTATGTCAGAGGTTACAACTTACTAATTATCAGGATTCGTCCTTGAAAGAACCTCTAATGTGGGAAAAATCATAGGTTTAGAGATGGAAAGAAAGCTCGGAGGTCATCTAGTCTAACTCCCTTACACATAAAGAAACTGAGGCTTAAGAGATTAAGTGACTTAAAATAGCTAGTGTCAGAGCTGGGATTGGAACCTGGTCATTTGACTTCAAAGTTGACTCTTTTTACAATTCTACCAAGACTTTCAGTTACAACTCATACCTTATTTCCCACTACAGAATTCATATTAGAAAGAAACCTTATAAAGTCCTTCCACTTAAATTAAGTACAGGACTGATTCCACACTGGAGATTTCATACTGGAGAAAAACTAAATGAATGTAACAATGGAGGGGAAGTTTTTTTTTCCTCCAGAACCAACACTTCACATGTGATCAGTTCATAGTAGAATGAGAAAAATTAAAATAAAAAAACGTTTTTAATTTCAATTTTTTTTAAAAACTAAAAATTTATAAAAACAGCATGGCATTAGTACATAGAGGACTGGCATTGGAGTCTGGTAAGCTTAACCTAGAGTTGCCTCTGATACATACCAGCTATGTGACAACAAGCAAGTCACTTTTTCTCTTAGTGCCTCAGACATTTCTCTGAGACTATGAATTGCAAGTTGCAACTGTGCATGTGAGTGCTGGAGGTTTATACACCAGGAATTCTCTACATTGAAGAAATCATAGAACTGGATGGGAAAAAAATTATACATTTTATTTTCTAGTGTGAGCCAAGCTTCACTTGGTGTTTTCACATGTCAGCTTTCATTAAGGCACAAGGTTTTATTTGAATTAATAAATTATTTTTCTTTATGATAGAACTATAAACAGGATTCTCACTTACTCCAAATTTGTTTGTATAAATTAACCCAGGTCTTTAGGTGCAATTCATCTACAGTATATCTATTGAGTAGATTATGTACTTAATATATAAACTCTGTGAGAAATCATATCCATTTCTAGCTGTAATTAATTCATGTAGTTTTACTGTATTCTGATTTCATGAAACATATTAATTGGAGCATTTTGAATTGGTTGGGTCATAGTTATATCCATTCGTAGTAACGTGTTAATTTTCTGTTCTGCTGTTTAAACGTTATAGGGAGAAGAAGAATTTGACTTGCCTCAGCCCCCACCTGGCCAGGTCTTACATCGCCACATGCGAACTATACGTGAAGTACGCACACTAATTACACGTGTTATCACTGATGTATATTATGTAGATGGCACAGAAGTGGATCGAAAAGTGACTGAGGTAATAATACACTAGATAAGTGGCAAATTTCACTCAATAGAATGTTACTTTGGATTTTTTTTAACCACTCTATCTCTTCCCTATGTCCCCATTATCCAGCTTACTGATACTTTGTTTTCTCTATGTTTTGTATCAGAAAGTGAAAGGGTTAAGTAGCTCAGGGACCTCAGCACAAGGCTGAAAGTTAATGATTCTAATTTCTCATCCTCTCCCAGTCCTGATTTTCCTATGTAGCACTGATCTTGTCAGTTAACCTCTTGGTGTTATCTTTTCCTCTAATGTAGAGATTTAGAAATCACTATCAAGCTTTCTTAGATGTACAGTATTAATAAGGAGTAGCAAACTAAAAATACAATTTAAAATTTTTATATAACATTTAAAAACCTTAGTATAGGATTGTTGGATTTAAAATTGGAATGTATCTCAAGAAATCATCCAGTCCATCTCCATAATTTTGTGGATGGGAAAACAGGCCTGGTGGTGGGGAATTCCTTAGATCATATAGGTACTAAGTAAAAAAAAACCAAAAGACAGGATTGGAACCCAATTTCCATTAAACAGTTTCCATTATTATACCATAATTCATATGCAAATTGTAATACAGTTTTGCAAGGCATCTGTTGTAATCACCCAGTCAATCACAGAATCATGAATTTAGAGCTGGAAGGGACCTTAGAAGCCATCAAGTCCAATACCCTCATTGTATAGATGAGGAGACTGGGCCTGAGAAGAGGTTAAGTGATTTGTTCAGGGTCACATAGCCATTATATAAGGTAGGATTTGAACCCAGGTCTTCCTGACTCTAAGGCCAATATTCTTTTCACCACTCTATGCTGCCTCTTTTCCTCCAGCTTTGGAATGTTAGGAATAGATTCTTTGTGAAATTCTGAAAGTTCGTGTTTTTGGAAGCTGACATAGACTCATCTTCAGGGTTGGTGTAATGTCTGAGTTTTTGATGATCACATTGAGACTTGTTGCTCTGGTTAAAGTTATGTACTGACCTCAGAACTAGAGCTGAAATTGAACTTGCTGAAGGAATTGCATATTTGAACTTCTGCTGGTGAGTCTGATTCAGAACTGGAGAAACAAGGCAGGAGATGTTATTCCTTTTGTATCTAGATATTCAGCATAGTTTTCAGTTTCTCTGGCTATTTTAAGAATCCACTAAGAGGTCCATTATTGAGCTTTTGAAAGAACTAATGCTTTTAGATGCAACTGTACCTCCAAAGGTGGTGAAACATATTAAGGCATCAAATATATATATATGTATCTCTCATAATAATAATAGCTCACACAGATTGCATTAAGGTTTACAAAACACTTTGTTCACTAACAGCTTTGTAAGGTAGTAGTGGGAACATCCTTATCAACATTGTATAGGTAAATTAACTGAGGCACGAAAAGCTCCAATTACTTGGCCACATGCACACATAGCAAGTTTTAAAGCCAGGATCTATGTTATTGGACTTTGTGTGGCTGTTCCTACTATTTGGATATTCATTATTCCTATTAGAGATTTGGAATAATCTTTCATATGGTAGCTGATCATTTACATTTCTTCTCTGGAAATTATTTGTTCATTATATTTGGTTACTTATTTTAGGGAGTGCCTTTTGGTCTTATATAATTGAGACAATTCGTTGTATATTTTGAATTCTTTTTTCGACTGGACCTATGATTTCAACTGTATGAGAAATCGCCTCTGCAGCTTGACTTGCCTAGGGTCATCTGGCCGGGCTGCCTCACAGTGGGGACTGAACCTGGTCTTCCTGAGCCCAAGGCCAGTTCTGTCCACCATATCATGTGCTCTCTCTATCTGTTGATATATGACTTGTCAGAAATATTTAATGCAAACCCATATTTGGTTAAGAATGTGGCCTCCCCTCCCCCTGCCTTCATCCTCCAAGTCACACTTGTGAAAGAGATCTTCTGTTTTCCAAATTGTTATGTTACTTTTTTATATAGGCTGTGGATGTGAGATACTGGTATAATCTTAATTTCTACTTCCTTCCAATTTTCCCATCAATTCTTGTTGAATAATGAGTTATTTACCCAGTAGTTTGATTTCTTGGCTTTATTGACTACTAGGCTGCTAAATTTGCTTATTTCTGGGTCTGGTTAGTACCATTTATCTACCTTTCTCTTTTGAATCACTACCAAAACAGTTTTCAAGTTTACTTATTTATAACATAGTTTGTGATCTGGTATTACCTATGTCCCCTAAATTCTTTCTTTTCCCCATTATTTTCCACAAGGCTTCAGAACTTTTGTTCGTTTGAGTGAATGTTGTTATTTTGTCGAGTTCCATAAAGTACATTGCAGTTTGAGTGGTGTCACAGCCCACTGGGCACTGAGCTCTGGTTCCATCTTCTTGACCCTTCCTCGCATAGATCTAACAGGATGCTTATGCTCACTGATGCTAGTCTTGCTTATTGTTGATACCTCTTTCCATGTTTTATGCCAGCCTTTCCACCCCATAGTTGCTTTCTGCAGGGATAGGGAGGGATCCCTCACTTTATGTTTGAAGATTTTCTCTGCCAGTTAAAATTCTCAATCCATGTGCCTATATCTGTGAGAGCTGTGCTGAGACAGCTTGCCACTTCATTTAAGGCATTCACTTGGGTGCTTTTTAGGAAAAAAAAAATAGTTCTGTACCCAGCATTGGGTGCTTATAAACTGTTATCATGTTAGTCTCACTTCAAGAATGAAGAAGCCACATCCTCTTCTAGATTCTGGTCACTTCAGATGATTCCTTCCTTCTCCCCATACCTACCCTGGAAAACATGTATATTGGAGTCTGAGAAAGGGCTAGTAGGTAAAATGTAAGTCACATTGGACTTGGAATCAAAAGACCTAGGTTTGAGTTCCAGCTCCAATACTTACCAGTTTTATTATCTTGTACAAGTCATCTCTTAGCTCTGAGCCTCATTTCCTCATTTGTAAAATGGAAATATTAATCCTTGTACTAGTCATCTTAATACTAGAAGTAGAAGCCCTTATAGGAACATTTCCTTATTGGATAATAGATAAAGAAGGTTGTCACAGGTAAGAAAACAACAGGAATTATTTTAAGACCTTTTTGACTCACCTTAGAGGCCATTGAGAACTTGTGACAGATGAACAGCCAAAGGACACACTCTTCTATCATATTAATTTCCATTAGTGATCACAGAGTAAACTTGTCCCCATTGTCTTGCCTTAAACAAGGAAACTTAGAGGTCCCTTCATCTTTTAGATGGGGAAACCGAGGTACAGTGAGGTTGGTTAAATGCCAAGGGTACATAGGTAATAAGTGGAAGAGCTGAGATTTGAATTCAGATGTACTTTCCATGGCATCAGGCTTTCTTGAACTTCCCCTAGTGGCCATTTGGAGGAGTATGCATGCTTTTGGAGAAAGAAGCTACCTTGTGTAATTGTTTAAATGGGGATGTATCACTGAGCCCGTGTCAGACATTTCCCATACAAATGTTCGAAACTAATGTGAGGAGCTGTCTCGTAATCTTTGTAAAGTCACACACCAGAAAATTCTTATTTAAGGTATTGATGTACTGATGATTATGACTTTAGTCATTTACCAAATAAATTAAACTGTTGATATCCTTGTTGTTTGTCCTTCATTTTCTGAAGAGGGCCATGACATCAGGAAGGTGATGTCATGACTTGGATTTAAGTAAGTCAGGGCTGTGCAAAGTCACCAGCCTCACTCTATCCTCTGGAGCCAGGGATCCAACTGGCCAGTTCCAGTTCCAGAACCAATCTTCCTTCCTCCCTTCTTTCCTTCCTCTCCCTCTCTCCTCTCCCTCTGTCTATATAGGGAATCATATACTTACCTGTGGGTGCTCTACCCAAAGGAATATAAATTTTTTTTTGTTTGTTTGTTTTAATTTAAATTTATTTATTTAACATATTTTAGTTTTCAGCATTGATTTTCACAAGAGTTTGAATTACAAATTTTCTCCCCATTTCTACCCTCCCCCCCACTCCAAGATGGCGTATATTCTGGTTGCCCTGTTCCCCAGTTACCCTCCCCTCTATCACCCCCCTCCCCTCTCATCCCCTTTTCCCTTCCTTTCTTGTAGGGCAAGATAAATTTCTGTGCCCCATTGCCTGCATATCTTATTTTCTAGTTGCATGCAAAAACTTTTTTTTTTTTTGTTTTTGAACATCTGTTTTAAAACTTTGAGTTCCAAATTCTCTCCCCTCTTCCCTTCTCACCCACCCTCCCTAAGAAGTCAAACAATTCAACATAGGCCACATGTGTATTATTATGTATAACCCTTCCACAATACTCATGTTGTGAAAGACTAACTATATTTTGCTCCTTCCCAACCTATCCCGCTTTATTGAATTTTTTCCCTTGACCCTGTCCCCTTTCCAAAGTGTTTGTTTTGGATTAACCTCCACCCCCATCTCCCCTCCCCTGCATCATCTCCCCCTTTTTATTTTTTTATCTTCCTCCCTCTTCTTTCCTGTGGGGTAAGATACCCAACTGAGTATGTATGGTATTCCCTCCTCAGGCCAAATCTGATGAGAGCAAGGTTCACTCATTCCCCCCTCACTTGCCCTCTCCCCTCCTCCCACAGAACTGCTTCCTCTTGCCACCTTTATGCGAGATAATCCACCCCATTCTATCTCTCCCTATCTCCCTCTCTCAGTATGGTGCTCTCTCATCTCTTAATTTGATTTTATTTCTTTTAGATATCTTCCCTTCATCTTCAACTCACCGTGTCTGCTCTCTCTCTCTCTTTTATACACACACACACACACATATGTATACATATATATATACACACAGATCTATACATACATACACATTCACTTATATATATACATAAACATATATACATAAACATATATGTATATATGTATGTATATATGCATATTCCCTTCAGCTACCCTAATACTGAGGTCTCATGAACCATACATGTCATCTTTCCATGTAGGAATGTAAACAAAACAGTTCAACTTTAGTAAGTCCCTTGCAATTTCTGTTTCTTGATTACCTTTTCGTGCTTCTCTTGATTCTTGTATTTGAAAGTCAAATTTTTATTCAGTTCTGGTCTTTTCACTGAGAAAGCTTGAAAGTCCTCTATTTTATTGAAAATCCATATTTTGCCTTGGAGCATGATACTCAGTTTTGCTGGGTAGGTGATTCTAGGTTTTAATCCTAGCTCCATTGACCTCCGGAATATCGCATTCCAAGCCCTTCGATCTCTTAATGTAGAAGCTGCCAGATCTTGGGTTATTCTGATTGGGTTTCCACAATACTCAAATTGTTTCTTTCTGGCTGCTTGCAGTATTTTCTCCTTGATCTGGGAGCTCTGGAATTTGGTGACAATATTCCTTGGAGATTTCTTTTTGGGATCTATTTGAGGAGGCGATCGATGGATTCTTTCAATTTCTATTTTGCCTTGTGGCTCTAGAATATCAGGGCAGTTCTCCTTGATAATTTCTTGAAAGATGGTATCTAGGCTCTTTTTTTGATCATGGCTTTCAGGTAGTCCAATAATTTTTAAATTATCTCTCCTGGATCTATTTTCCAGGTCAGTGGTTTTTCCAAGGAGATATTTCACCTTGTCTTCCATTTTTTCATTCCTTTGGTTCTGTTTTATAATATCCTGATTTCTCATAAAGTCACTAGCTTCCACTTGCTCCAATCTAATTTTTAAAGTAGTATGTTCTTCAGTGGTCTTTTGGACCTCCTTTTCCATTTGGCTAATTCTGCCTTTCAAGGCATTCTTCTCCTCATTGGCTTTCTGGAGCTCTTTTGCCATTTGAGTTAGTCTATTTTTTAAGGTGCTGTTTTCTTCAGTGTATTTTTCAGTATTTTTTTGGGTCTCCTTTAGCAAGTCATTGACTTGTTTTTCATGATTTTCTCGCATCCTTCTCATTTCTGTTCCCAATTTTTCCTCTACTTCTCTAACTTGCTTTTCCAAATCCTTTTTGAGCTCTTCCATGGCCTGGGACCAGTTCATGTTTTTCTTGGAGGCTTTTGTTGTAGGCTCTATGACTTTGTTGTCTTCTTTAGGCTGTATGTTTTGGTCTTCTTTGTTACCAAAGAAAGAATCCAAAGTCTGAGACTGAATCTGTGTATGTTTTCGCTGCCTGGCCATATTCCCAACCAACTAACTTGACCTTTCAGTTTTTCAGTGGGGTATGACTGCTTGTAGACTAAAGAGTTCTATGTTCCATGTTTGGGGGGGAGGTGCCAGCTCTGTCACACTAGCACTACTCCTTCCCCAAGAACCCCCAACCCGGGCAGGGCTTAGATCTTCAGCAGGCTGTGCACTCCTGCTCTAATTCACCACTTAATTCCTCCCACCAGGTGGGCCTGGGGCCAGAAGCTGCAGCAGCTGTAGCTGCCCCACCTCTGCTGCCCCTGGGGCTGGAAGCCAAACTGCGAACTCCTTCCACTCCCGCAGCTTTTCCCACTAACCTTCTCCGCAGTCTTTGGTGTTTGTGGGTCGAGGGGTCTGGGTCTGGTAACTGCCGCAGCTCACTGCTCACTGATTCAGGGCGCTAGGGCCCCTTCCGCCTGGCTCCTGGTCTGGTTGGTCCACGCCGCTCAGGCTGGGCTCTGCTCCACTCCGTTCCCAGCTCCCAGCTCCGTGTGGGATAGACCTCACCCAGAGACCATCCAGGCTGTCCTGGGCTGGAGCCCTGCTTCCTTCTGCTGTTCTGTGGGTTCTGCCGTTCTAGAATTGGTTCAGAGCCATTTTTTATAGGTTTTTGGAGGGACTCGGTACAGAGCTCACACTATTCCCTGCTTACCAGCTGCCATCTTGGCTCCGCCTCCCAAGAAATATAAATTTTGATCGATGAAACTTCACAAGATGTCTTGGGTTTTATGGGCTAGATTTCATTTTTTAAGAACCATGCCTTAAACCCTAATTATTCTGGCTCTTATTGATTGGCCAACAGTAGATCCCAGCCCAAGCCTCACTTGGTCATTGTTTGGCCTCTGATGGCTCAGAGTGGTAAGTAGAGATTGTTTCTGTTTTGGCCAGAAACCCTGAAGGTCTTCCCCTCCCAGATTGATTTTTTTTTTTTACTAGGTGTATCAGTAAGACAATAGTCACAACATTGATGATGACCGTGAGTACGCCTCTTTTGTTTGATATCACAAAGATAAGAAATTCTCCAAATAGAAAGCAGAAATAGTAAACCATTTATTCAGACACCAGTGGATTAAATCCCATAACCATTAACTCTAATTCAACGTTATTCCCAAACCAGCAACTTCATTTTATCATAATAGCCAAGAACTTACAACACAATGTCATAGCAGATAATTGAGTCATGACCTTCTCTCCTCCTGAGGCCTTCCCATTAAACACTCACTCATAAATCTTAGCTGTCTGCTTGCCTGCATTCCTGCTCCTCCCTCAGTCTTATTCTGAGCATTTCCTGTGGCACACTTCCAGTTCTACTGTTCAGCAAGCTCCTCCCACCACATGTGACCTGTTTCCTGTGATGTAAGCAGGTCACAAAGGCCTATTAATAGGTGGGAAAGATCTTCAAATCTAAATTGCCATTACACTAGGTGAAAGAGGCCATTCTTTGCCTCACTTCTTACCTAGCCTTAATCAATGGGGTGTTGCCTCAGACAGATTGAGACGTGAGAAAGACCTTAGCTTAAAAAGGACAAGGTCTGGGGGCAGCTAGGTGGCAGAGAGAGTAGAGCACTAGCCCTGGAGTCAGGAGGACCTGAGTGCAAATCCGACCTCAGACACTTGACATACTTACTATCTGTGTGACCTTGGGCAAATCACTTAACCCCAATTGCCCTCAAAAAAACAACAACAACCAAAAAGGACAAGGTCTCCCACTGTATCCAGGGCCATCTCCAGTTGTCCTGATCTATATCCTAGTATTTTTGTTTATATATACTGGTCCTTTGAAGGGCTCCTCAGGGTGGATTGTATCTGATGCATACATAGTTTGATTAATAATATTCTTAATGGCTGCACTAATTAAAAATTTTAATACCCTATTTCATATCCTTTGAGTTATTTGTATAGTCAGTAATTATATTAACGTTTGCCTCTTGGCTTGAAAACTCTATTTCTAGTATTACTGCTGCTTATAGTAATAAACTGGCTAGATTAAATATTAATGTCTCCATTTTCCAGATGAGGAGAGTTAGACTTGAGTGAGTTGATGGGGTTCAGGCTCAAGCTTAGATCCTCTGATTCCAAGTTGAATGTTGTTTACCTTTTAACCCACTGCCTCTTTAATACTCAAGTTTCCTGCAACTTCTAGCTATGTTTTATCTAGCAACATTTGATTTATGTGTTTCAAGATAACAAAATCAATTATTTTGCATTTTACAGAACAAAACTTCTACTATGTGTATTCTGTCTATTAAGGCACCTTTATAGCAGAGGATGTTTACATTTTTCTAATGTTTAGATGGTGTTTATCAGTTACTTTTATATTCTCTGGTACTCATTTTGCTCTGTTCACGTGAAGGAAGAGAATCAAGGGGTATTGGAAGAAACCCTGCGGAGTGAGCTAAGTCCTGGCTTTGCCACCAACTCCGTCTGTCATTTTGGGAAAGTCATTTCCCATTTCTGGGCGTTGTGGGCCTCATTGTCCTCATTCGTAAAATGAGAGGATTAAGTTAGATAATTTAAAATTTTATTTTAGTTCTGACATTCTATGATTCATCAAAACCAGTGGTTAACAAAAATACATGAATTCTAAGGAAATAGGCCAACTTCTCATACAAAGGACAGCTCAGTAAAAAAGAAAAGAAAAATGTACATGTGTGTATGTGCATGTCTGTGAAATAGATATTGATGTAAGTTGTCAATTAATAACTTAATGCCCAGTGCTCAAGGATCTGTGAATTCATTGATATGGATATACCCTCCAGTGATACAGATTGTAGCACATTTCTGATTGCCCATTCTTTGTGATTTTTGTCCATATCCTACCATAAGTTTGACATAGGATTACAGTGTTTTGGAGGCCTTTGTCACTTTCTCCTGACATCTTAAGGATACCAGTGGAGGATTCTCATTATCTACTTATACCTTGCCCTCACCATATAATCAGAACCATTTTCACTTCCATTCATACATTTTCCTGATTATATCTTTTACTCTTTTTCCAAGTTCCTCTTTGGTTACATATTGCAGCCTGCTTCTACCTGCCATGGAAGAGAACCTTTCAGAGGTGGCATTTTGCTGTACCTACATCAAATGCTTTTTTCTAATTAGTAAACCATAAATTTGGTGGGATTGTGTGTTCTCTATATCTGAAAGTCAGCCACAAAATTATAAAGACATGGTCCATTGTTGAATAATTCTTGAGAACGAGTTCTTTTTATTTCCTAAAATGTCCTCATTGAGGATGCCTTCAGTTTACGTGGAGATGAATCTCATAAAAATTTTGTATAGATGGTGAAGTAGATTTGTAGATCTGTGTTTGTTGATGTTTGTTCAGTCACTTTTATTTGGTAGTAATAAGGGTCAAGATTTTTTCCCCACATCTTTGATACTCTCACTTAAATATACCTTGTGAATTGATTTCTTCATACCTTATAATCTGCTTGACTCTTTTAAGTAACTGTCTCTTCTATGTACACTTAGTCTATTTCAAATGTATTTTCCATCTTTGTTCTCTTTAGTTCCATTCTTGTCTTCCCTATAAACACACCTGGGATTGTGATGCTAATGACTAAGTCTGGTGACTCTACTGTTTTGATGGTAGAAAGTTTGTTAAAAAAAATCTTTGCAGATTTTTTCCATTTTTTTTTTCCTGCTTGTTTTCCTTCTTCTATTTTCAACCGTAAACATGATTGGGATGGCTTTTCAACTGTTTCTTTCTGCTTTATGATGTGAAACTGCTCATACTCATCCATAATCCTCTTTGATAAGATTTTACAAATGAGTTTGTTTTAAATTTGCCTTCGGTTGCACTCTCTCATTCATTCTCATTTGCTCTCTCTCTCTCTCTGCTTGGCACTAAAGTGAGTGAAGTGTTTTCCTGACTAAGGTGCTTTCTGGCATCTTTTGGTGTCGTAGCAAGTAGTTTACATTAGTTAAACTTCTCTATAAAATAATAGCCATGATAATCCATGTCAGTGTAATTTCTGTTGTTCATTACCTACTTTTCATTATAGCTTATTTAAATAGTTGAGGATTGAGTGTTTCAGTTGTATATGCCATCTCTCTTTTTTCTTCTTTTACCAATTCTGTTTGTTTGGTGTTCACAGTATAGATAGCAGGGATAAAGCACACATCAGTAATAAGCCTTTTCTTGTTTATTAAAATATAATCCCTTTTTTTGCATTTTTTTTAGTGCTATTCTTTTCCAGTTCCTGCCAGTTCTTTTCTTGAAGAAAATGCTCATGATGTAAAGATGTAAAACTTCTTTGTAGTCTTCAAGCTTTCAGCAATATTCATTCCTTCTTCTTGATCTACTTCTCAAACCCTCACTATCACTACTTTTATACTGAAGTCAGTGAATATCAAAACATATATTTTGTAAAGTCTTAACTGTATTATGGAATTTTTTTTGAACTTTTTTCCCTCTCTAGCCATTATTGTTGCATGGTGGGGGTTTTTTCCCAGTATTTGTCATGAGAACTGCTGTATGAAACGACCAAACATCCTGTGAATGTTTCTTATTGTCTTTGGGCATACCATAAAACAATCTCTACCTTGACTGCTTTTTTGTCTCTTCAAGGAGTACCATCAAGACCACCTTCCACTGGCCTCAACTTGCTTTTTTCAGATTTAGTCTATAGCAAGAAGGTCAAGACTGATATGATTCAGCTCTTCCAGAGTTAGGCCCACTCATTAGTCCTTGGATAAGGATATCATGTGTGATTCTTTGCATCCTTTGTCCCCTTTTCCCCTACTCTGCCACTGTGACAGAAAAAGCAGAAGGGAGCCAGGTAGTTCTGGGGGCCATTTTGTATCTTTTTTTTTTTTTGGAGGGGGGAAGGCAGGGCAGTTGGGGTTAAGTGACTTGCCCAAGGTCACACAGCTAGTGAATGTGTCAAGTGTCTGATGCTGGATTTGAACTCAGGTCCTCCTGACTTCAGGGCCGGTGCTCTACTCACTGCGCCACCTAGCTGCCCTTGTATCTTTCTTTTAATTCCTGGTTTGCTATGGCCAAAGAATTCACTATCAAATGGTCATCTTCTGGTAATAAACTTTTCCATACTTAATTAGTCTGGTCCTCAGAAAATAGACTCTTTAGGGAAGGCCATACTCAGAGACTTTCAAGCATCCTAGAACTTGCCAGAACTTTTCAGGCCCAGGGTCACTCCCTAACCCAGACAGGGCATCAGAGTAGAACTTTGTGGAGATATTAATAACCACCATAATAATAAGCATTTACTGGAAACTTATTATATGCCGGACTCTAGGCTAAGCCTAGGAGCTCAAAAAATGAAATGAAACAGTTCCTACCTTCAAGGAACTTATGTTCATTGTGGGAGAGGACATGTGTACATGTAAATGAACAAGATGAACTGGAGGTGAGGGGGCACAGAAAGGCATTAGTAACTGGAGAGGAGCATGAAAAGCCTAGTGTAGGAATTAGTGCTTGAGCCAAACTTTGAAGGAATCTTGGGACACCTAAGAAGTGGAAGTATGAAGGTGGTATGTTCCAGACAAAGTAAATAGATGGGATATAGAATGTCACATATGAAGAATAGTAAGAAGGCCAGTTTGACTGAACCGTTGAATATATAAAGGTGGGGAGGTAACACATAATAAGCCTGAAAATTAGGTTGGAGCCAGATTTAAAGGGATTTAAGTACTAAACAGAAAATTTTGTCCTAAAGACAAAAGGGAGACAGGATCTTGTAGGTAAGTAGCTGTACTCAAAAAATCACCAAACTGTACTTTCCCTTTCACCATTTGATATTACTAATGATTCTACTACTAGCCATATGCTCCAAAGCAAAGACATATGGAAACAACTCATGTACAAAAATGTTCATAATGGTTCTTTTTGTTGTAGCAAAGAACTTGAAACAGTTGGTGCCCATCTTGTGGGAACTGGCTCAACAAATTCTTCAATTGGTTTACCATATTTCCCCATGTATAAGACAATCTTTAATTTTTGGGGCCCGAAATTTGAAAAAAAATGTATTACATAAAGTTATTGAACTCAAGTTTTATTCATCATAAAATTCATACAACTCCTCATCACTGTCAGAACTCCCATCCATTAGCTTGTCTTCATCTGTGTTTGATGACGAATCACTGTCTTCATATGTTACCTTGTCCTCAGTTCCATCTGTGGCATTTGAAGTGCCACATTCTTAAATGACATGACAATGATCTCAGTCTTGGTATTATCTCAGGATCTTTTCACCCAGGTACAGACTTCTCCTATAGTTGGTTTCTTCACTCTTGCCTTTCGTGGCCTTCTTTTGCCATGGCTTTTTCAGTAGGATTTCTTCTTCCCGTAGCCAGTCTCAGGTTGTTTTCTCAGTTGGAGGAGGACCAAACTTACGTTCAGCGGCATGATTTCCATTCACTTTTGCAAACTGGATCACTTTTAACTGGAATTCAGCACTGTACGAAAGTCTTTTCTGAGCCATTTCTGGGCAGAATGTGGCAAAACGTAACCTAATATACCAGCAACATGCGAAACAATGAGCGCAAAGACAACAAGCGCGATAAAGTGGGAAATGCAAGTAAAAAAAATCTACAATCACTGTATAAGACACACCCAGTTTTTAGACCCCAAATTTTTTGAAAAGGGTGTGTCTTCTACACGGGGAAATATGGTAATGGAATACCGTCACCCATAAGAAATAACAAACATGAAGACTTCGGAGAAACTTGGAGAGATTTGAATGAACTGAATCAAAGTAAAATGAGCAGAACTAGGAAAGTAGATTTCATAATAGCTACAACAACATAAAGGATTTGTTCTCTAAAGGTTGGATTCAGTCAAAGGGCCACACTTGAGGACCTAGAAGGCCACATACCTTGAGGCTGCAGATTCCCCACCCGTCATCTAAAACAATATTAAATAATATTGCTGATACATAGTGTAGTTTTTCTGTTTTTCACTTTTGATTAAATTTATTTTAACTTTGTCAGAGATCATGATTACTATCCCAGCTTATTTTACCTATTAACTTCTACTCCTGTCCTTTTTTATTATCATTTTTATTATGTTTCCTGAAAGCAACATAGTATTGAATTCAAATTTTTATTCTGCTATCTATTTTCATTTTATGGGTAGATTCGTCCCATTCATATTCTAAGCTACAATTACTTGTTAGTATTTTCCTCCTTCCTATTTTTCCTTACTATCTTTCTCATTCTGTTTACCCTATTCCACCTCACTCCTCTGCTTTATTTCTACCTGCTGTCTTGTCTTCTTATTCCTTAACCTATCTATCCCTCTAAGAGTCCCTCCTTTATCTTCTCCCCCATCCTATCCCTTTATCCTCTCTCTTACCAAATTTAGAAGACTTTTATACATACATATATTTCCCTCTCTAACCCATCCCTGACGAGAGTAAGGTTCCAACACTGCCTGTCCTCCCCCCGCTAGCTTCTTCTGTATCAGTTTTTCCTATTATGCCTCATTTGAATGAGATAATCACTCCTTTTTATCTCTCCCTACATTTTATTTTTTAGAATCACCCCATCATATTCTGCTCAGCCCAAGTCTTTCTTTCAGACTACCCAAATAATGATGACAATCATAAGAGTACTGTTAATATTTTCACATATAAGAAGTAAACAATTTGACCTTATTGAGTTCCTTACAATTGGTCTTTAATGTTTACCTTATATTTCTCTTGGATGTTACATGTCGTATTTTCCCTTAAGTTCTGGGGTTTGTGTTACAAATACCTGAAAGGTTTTCAGTTTGTTGAATGTCTGTCTGTTTGTCTTTTTCACATTCAGGATTATACTTCACTTTGTTGGGTAAGTTACCCTTGGTCATTACCCCACCAGCTCTTTTGCTCTACAGAATATAGCATTCCAAAACCTACGGTTCTTCACCATAGTAGCTCTTTGGTCTTGTCTTATCCTTATTGTAGCTCCATAACGTTTAAATTTTTTTTCCTTGTTGCTTCCGTTATTTTCTCCCTAACCTGGGAGCTGTGAAACTTGGCTATGATGTTCCTGTAAGTTTTCCTCCTGAGATCTCTTTCAAGGGATGATCAGTGGATTTTTTCTATTTCTACTTTGCCTTTTGTTCTAGAACTTCAGGGCAATTTTCCTTGATAATTTCTTGTAACACGTGTCAAGATTCCTTTTTTTTAAAATCATAATGTTCGGGTAGTCTGACTATTCTTATGTTTCTCTCCTTGATCTGTTCTCCAGATGGGTTGTTTTTCTGATGAGATGTTTCACCTTCTCTTCTATTTTTTCATTCTTTTGATTTTGTTTTATGATTTCTTGGTGTCCTAGAATATCATTAGCTACCCTTTGCCCAATTCTAGTTTTCAGGGAATTATTTTCTTCCTCAAGCTTTTGATTCTCTACTTCCATTTGGTTGGCTTTCTTTTCATAATTTTCTTGATTTTTTTCTCTTAATTTTTCCTCAATCTCTCTTATTTGATTTTTAAAGTCCTTTCTAAGTTCTTCCAAGAACTCTCTTTGTGCTTGGGACCATTTGATGTTTCTCATTGAAGTAGGAGTGGCTGTTTTAGCTCCATTATCTTCCTCTGAGTAAGAACCCAGATCTTCTCTATCCCCATAGTAACCATCTATGGTTGGGTTCTTTCTCCTTTGCTTACTCACTTTATTGATTAATTGATTGATTAATTATTTTGTTGTTAGCAGCTGTTGGTGTAATCAAGTTCTGGTCCCAAGGCCCAGTGAACAATGATGCCCCAAGCCTCAGATCCTCCCTACTGTTATTTTCTGAGGTCTGTCCTGGGGCCCAACCTTGGGCTCTTCTCTCCACTCCTAAGCCACAGCTAGGGACCCCAGCCATGCTGATCTGCAAATGATTTTTCTCCCTGAGGTTCCTCAGGTGGCTGCAAATTACAACTGGCCTTTCTGCCCTGGAACTGAAACCAGGGACTGTGCTCTCCTGCAAGTGCCCACAGCCTACAAGTCCCTGCCTCTCGCTATTGCACTTCCCAGGTGTGTGCTATCTACTTTCTTGTAGTAACAATTTTGCTAGCAGCTGCTGTGGGGGTGTAAGATCCACCAACAACCAGCACCCAGAAAGCTGCCAACACAGGTTCTTTGGATCTGCTTTACTAAGGAAAGTAACATTAAGGGGTTAACAATCTTATTTTAAACCAACATACAAATATCATTCACTTAGTTCAGGGAAAAAGCCAGCACCCTGAACTTCAGAGCAAATACAGACAAATTAGAAATATCAATCACAATACATAGTTACCAGTACCAACATCTGGGTTGCAAAGCTGGGGGGCAGTTTGCAGCTTGCCCAGAGTCTCAACAATCCTTCCATGAGCCTGCCCCAAAAGTCAAATGCCAAGCTGTCCTCAATAATATCCTGTTCAGAGCCCTGAGGGCTCTGACCTCACCCAGGCTGGGTGTGTGGGATAGTTCCTCAACCCCTAGTATCACAAACAAATCAGTCTCTGCCAAGACAAAAAGATCCTACTTTATCTGCCCCATTCAAACAAAGGCCAGAATCATTAAAGGCATTTAAGGGAAGAAAAGCAGAAAGTCCCACCTTAATTACTATTACATCCCTGCAGCCACAGTCTGGGATGTATCTGGTCAGCACAGCTGTGCTTGGTGTCCCTTGGCAGTGGAAAGTCCTTCAATCTTCTCCTACTCAGCTGTCAGACACCCCTACCTCCCACCTCAACCCCCATCACTGTCCTTGAGATGAAAGTTTCTAAAGTTGGGGCAGCCTCTCAATAGGACTTGTTTGTTGATTCTGTGGAGTCAGCCTGGAGGTGTCTGCACTTCACTCAGGTGGAAACTCTGCCCCTTGAGGGCATGTCTTTCCTGGGGTCTTCTCAAATTATTTTAGGACAATAATTGCTTTTACCCCATGTTTATTTCTGCTGCTCTGAGGTGATCTTCTGTTTTTTGTGGAAGAAATTTGAAGAGCCAAAAGTTTTCTGACCTACTCTGCCATCTTCCCAGAATTCTTCCTTAAAAGCAATTTCTTTTTAAAATGAGGCCTTGAGGTGTTGGTTCTTGGACTAAAACCCAGTTTTTTAATCTGAATCTTTTTGCTTTTTCTAGGTTTTGGTGTCACTCATTTTAACCTAATTTGTCAGTTAAAATGCACTGTCTTAATATAATTCCTCTTAACTTTATTTTCTCTTTTTCCGTCTAGGAGGCTGAAGAACCAGTCGTGGAGTGTCAGGAGTGTGAGACGGAAGTCTCTCCATCACAAACTGGTGGCTCCTCAGGAGACCTAGGGGATATCAGCTCTTTTTCCTCCAAGGCATCCAGCTTGAATCGAATGTCAAGTGGAGCAAGCAGTGGCCTCTCAGCTGCACATAGCAGTAGCAGCTCAGGGAAAGGAGCTGGACCTGTCAAAGGGAAAACAAGTGGAACAGAACCTGCAGATTTTGCCTTACCCAGCGCTCGTGGAGCCCCAGGAAAACTGAGGTGCAGATATTGTATCCAGAGGGAGAGACATGGGCTTAGGGTGGGGTGAGGAGGGCTGAGGGGTAGAAAGATTTAACTTCATGTGGAAAAGGGAGAGATGGGAATGGCAGAAAGAGAGTTAGAAAGATTTTTGCCAGTGCCTCCCCACCCCCGCCCCAGACTAAATTAGTTCCCTTTTCCTCTGTTGTTTTTGGGTTGTTATAGTGGCTGATGTTTCTTTAGGGTACTTTTAGCTGATCAGTTAAGATACTGTTGGAGGATCAGTGTGAGCCTGTCACTCCGAAGCTGTGGACCCTCATTCTGCCAGCAAAGTAGCCTCCTTCATAGGCCAGAGAACCTCATGGGCTTTATTGAATATTGGGAAAATGATGGGAGTGATGGGGGTATGTTATTCCCATGCTTCTTTCCCTGCTTCTTAGAAATTGCCTTGGAAACTATAGGATTATATAGATGTAGCGGTGGAAGGGACCTTAAAGGTTACACGGCATTCAAACCACTCATTTTTCATATGAGGAAACTAAGGCCTGAGAAATTAGGTTCTTTACCCAAGTTCATACAAATAGTAAGTAGCAGTGCGAGACTTCAAACCCAGGTTTTCTGATGCCAGATCTGAAGCTTTTCCCACCACATCACGCTGCCTCTCTCACTTTTTAAGTCTATTGTTTTTTCAAGGAGTAAAACAGAGATTTGGGGTGGTGATTCCACACTGGCTGTTTGCTTTCTGATGTAGAATCTGTAATGGATAAGAAGGCAAGACAGGGGTAGAAGTAGGTTTGCTGAGTTTGATGGTTATACTGAGAAAAATTATTAGGAGGTATTTAGCTTCATCATAGAGAAGAAGAAAATTCTTCACGTTTTTTTCTCCTTTCTGTTTTTACCCACTTCCATTTTGTGATTGATATTTGACTGATGTACTAGCTTATCATTGACATTAGGGGCTAGTATACGTTGGCCTGGCATGTAGCCTGGCACGTATAGACAAAAGGACAGGGAGGGGCATCTAGGTAATGCAGTGAGTAGAGCACTGGCCCTGGAGTCAGGAGGACCTGAGTTCAAATCTGACCTCAGACACTTGACACACTTACTAGCTGTGTGACCTTGGGCAAGTCACTTAACCCCAATTGCCCTGCCTTCCCCCCTCCGAAAAAAAAAGAAAAAAGGACCAGGGGATTTGAGAAGATTTTGAAAAAGAATTCACTAATAGTTGCTTTCTGACTAACCTGCCTTCATTCTACAGTCCCAGAAAAGGGGTCACTCAGATAGGGGCACCTGTGTGTGAGGAGGATGGTGATGCAGGCCTTGGCATCAGACAGGGAGGAAAAACTCCAGTCACACCTCGTGGCAGAGGGCGACGGGGCCGCCCTCCTTCTCGGACAACTGGAACCAGGTATTTGGGTAGTGTAAGATATACTTAATTGGTTATCTGTTCATTAAAATAGGAGCAGAAGAGAGTAGAAGAAGGAGGCCAAAGTATATGGGGTGCCAGGAGAGAAAAGGGGGTATATTTTGAATTGCAAGATGATATGGGTAAAAATGAAAGCAACTGAAAGACCAGACTCATGACTGTGGAAATGAAATCATTGGCGGATCGTTCGGCCCATTCTCTAAAGAAGTAGGAAAATTAGAAGTTAATGCACATGTGTCTTTAATCTCATTCTCACTTCATCATTCTATATTTCCTTTTCAGAGAAACAGCTTTGCCTAGCCCACTTGGTGTTGAGGATATCTCAACAAGTGTCTCACCAGATGATAAACCCTTCACTCGCATTGTACCCCGTATACCAGATGCCAACAAACGAGCAGATGGTAGTACTGGAGTTTTACGCCGTAGCGACTCTCCAGAGATTCCTTTGCAGGTTGTTGCTGGCCCGTCTGATGGCCTAGACTCCTCTTCTTCAGGAAACAGCTTTGTAGGACTCCGAGTTGTAGCCAAGTGGTCCTCCAATGGTTATTTTTACTCTGGGAAAATAACCCGAGATGTTGGAGCTGGGAAGTATAAGCTGCTTTTTGATGATGGGTACGAATGTGATGTGCTGGGCAAAGACATTCTGTTGTGTGACCCTATCCCGCTGGAGACAGAAGTGACAGCCCTTTCGGAGGATGAGTATTTCAGTGCAGGTAATGAAAGGAGCAAGGTCTTTAGCAGCTCATTGTGTCTCTGGATACATGGGTTACTTTCACCAGTTACTGAAAAGCCACCCCAACCGGACTACTTGTTAGGTTGAAGTCAGAAATCCTATTCACCCCAAACTAGCTGGATTTACTATCTATCTTGATGAAACCAGGTATATGACTGCAACTGAAACAGATCAAATAACTGTACTTAGAAAAAAGTTGTACTTCTGCCTGTGTATATACATATATACAAAAGTGCACATGCCCAGGTTTGTCTGGTTTGAGGAACTGGCTTTCTGTCTTCACTCTCTCCCCTCTAGGATATAACTTTCTGAGGGGTAGGCAGTGGGGATCTTTTCTGCTCTGTGCATTTCGTTGTTCTCTCTTTGTGGATTAAACTGGTATTAAGATGTTCATTTGTTACTTAGAAAGAATTTGCCTTTCTCAGAGTTTTTCTTTTCCCTTAGATGATGGGGAAAAATTATTTTGTAATAGTTTTGTAATTTTGTAAAGGCAATAAGCTATGATTAGGAATTTTTTCATTTGAGTTTCTATGTATGGTTTGCTCTTTTCGGTTTGGAGTAGGCTTGCTCATCTTATAGTTCTTGATGGCAAGGCAGTTTAGAGAGATGATGTCTGGTAAGGATTCCATTTTTTTTTTAATTAAATTTTGTCCTGCGACTGAAGGAATTCTGCCAAATATATAAAGCAAAATAAATACCAAAAATTTGATCTAAAATGTGTACCAATTTATGTTCCAAATATATATACCAAATTCTGAATACTTTGTTTCAGGTAAGAAAACAGCTCTTGAAAGTCCACATTTAGCTCTTTGAACACCAACGATATAGATGCTTTTGTCTCCAGAATAAATCCTGGAGACAATAATTTAATTCTTTCCCTTTAAGCTCTTGAATTATTTCTAAAAGTCTGAACCAGTGATTTGTTTTTTAATTCTTTTTGTTTCTTTTAAAGACTATGAAGTATTATGTAGCTCTTACTCTGATTCATTAATTCTTGGCTTTCTTGTGTTTCTTTTGAGTCTTGTGATTTCTCTTGTTGAGTTCTGTAGTTTGGTGGGGCTCAGGAAGGGTTGTAAAGAAATTTATGAGAAGGAGCAGAACTGAGTCTTACTATCTCTTTCGTGTTCTTTTTGACATTTGTCTCAAGGCTGTGATATAGGATTCTGAAAGTAAGTTCCTCATGTGATAGAGATAGGATTTTTCCAGTTCTGTAATCTAACACAGGCTACTAGAATAGAACAAAATGGGTTCTTCTGATTATAGGTTTAAGGGTGAGGTGGTATGAAGATTCTTTTTTTTTTTCAAACCGTCTTCTGCAATTAACTTTTTAATATCACAACAACCCAACAAGGTTGGCGTATAACTTATTGGCTTATTGGTAAGCCAAGTATTGTTATGAGGGTGGATAGTGCTCAGGATTTCACAAAGCTAGGTTGTGATAGAATCAAGATTAGAACCTAAATCTACTAAATTCTACCCCAATTTCTATTCATAGTATTGTGTACTCTTTATTCTAAGAAGTTGGGTCAGAATTAGAGCAATGACTAATGTGGGAATATGTTTTAACATGATTGTACATATATAACCTATACCAGATTGCTTGCTGTCTGAGAGAGAGAAAAATTTGGAACTCAGAATCTTACAAAAATGAATGTTGAAAACTATCTTTACCTGGAATTGGAAAAATACTATTAAGAAAAAAAAGAAAAGGGAAAAAAAGGATGAGAGCAGTGGGACTAAGAGTAGGGTGAGAGAGGAGCCGGCAGGGAGACGCATTTCAGCTTCTTACTAGCTGGTCTCATCTTCCCCTTATCTGACTCCTCTTTCATTTCTTAAGATGCCCACCCATTCCATCCCCGAATGTAAGGTATATACTTCCCAAAGAAACAAAATCAAAAGGGACTAATGAGTTATCATCAACTGCTGTTTACAGTACATCCTGACTTTGAGTAAACTATTAGAACCATCAAAAAGCCAGTAGTGCTCGGCTTGGGAAATGACTTTAATAACTCTCATACCAGAGTCTTCTTTCTGACAACCTAGAACTTTCCTTACCCCAACCCCAGTGTAGTAGTTGAATATATTTTGGTTGGTAATACACTAGTTAGGACAGCTAGTGTTTAGTCATGTCCCAGCTTTCAAGCGCTTGAACCATCTGGTTTAGGCTTACTGGGCAGAGCACAGAGCAAACACAAGTATTTGACTACATGGAATGGCATTACTGGCAACAGCTTTCCTTTATTGTTTTTCTTCCCAGGTGTGGTAAAAGGACACAGAAAAGAATCTGGGGAATTATATTACAGTATCGAAAAAGAAGGCCAAAGGAAATGGTACAAACGAATGGCAGTTATCTTATCTTTGGAACAAGGGAACAAACTGAGGGAGCAATTCGGGCTTGGTCCATATGAGCCAGTAACACCCCTCACCAAGGCAGCAGACATTAGCTTAGGTAAGATCTATTTTCTCTGTGCAGCTAGAGATTCAAGAGGCCTTATCAAGTCTGTATTAAAAGGCGGTTTTTTGGGTAGCTTGAACATAACTTCATTAACTTTGTTATTGTTATATCCATTTGTGGCTGATAAGATGGAGATCAGGTGCATTTCCTGGGCCACTGTTTATTTCTGTTCCCCTTCCAGGACCTTCTAGTAAATCCTTTTAATTAGATCTATTTTTGCTTTGCTTTGTCTGAGACAGGATTGCTACCCCTGCTTTTTTCACTTCAGCTGAAGCATAATAGATTCTGCTCCAGCCTTTTACCTTTACTCATGTGTATCTCTTTGCTTATAAACGAATCATTGTAGTAGTATCGTTTTTGATCCACTCTGCTATCCACTTCCATTTTATGGGAGAGTTCATTCCATTCATATTCACAGTTCTGATTACTAACTGTATCTTTCTCTCCATCCTATTTTCTCCCTAGTTTATACTTTCCTCTCTCCTTACACTCTTTCCGTTCTCACCAGTGTTACACTTGTGACCACCACCTCCCTCAATCTGCCCTCCCTCCCTTTTTTTTCCCCTACTACTTCTTCCCTCCCTTCTATCCACCCCCCTCCCTTTTCTTTCTCCTTCTACTTCCCATAAAGTAAGCTAGATTTTTATAACCAACTGAATGTTTATGTTATTACCTCTTTAAGCCAATTTTGATGAGAGTAAGATTCAAACAATGCTTGCCCTACCCCCTCCCCACCCCCCCATCCCTTCTTTCTTTCTATGGTAACAGGTCTTTGTCCCTCTTCATGTGATGTAATTTATTCTGTTCTGTCTCCCTGTTTCCTCTTCTCCCAGTACAATCCTTTTTTTTTCCGCCCCTTAATTTTTTTTACCATCACATCAAAGTCAACTTATACCCACACTCTCTATCTATATATACCCCTTCTAACTACTCCAATGAAGATGTAGTTCTCAAGAGTTACAAGTATCATCTTGTAACATCTCACAGGGATGTAAACAGTTTAACCTTAATGAGTAACATATTTTTTTTTCCTGTGTACCTTTTTATGCTTCTCTTGAATCTTGTATTTGAAGATTGAATTTTCTGCTCAGCTCTGGTTTTTTTTCATCAGGAATGATTGACAGTCCCATATTTCATTGAATGTTTATCTTTTCCCCTGAAAGATTATGCTCAGTTTTTCTGAGTAATTGATTCTTGGTTGTAATCAAAGCTCCTTTGCCTTCTGGAATACCATTTTCCAAGTTCTCTATCCTTTAATGTAGAAACTGCCATGTCTTGTGTAATCCTGACTGGTTCCATGATATTTAAATTGTTTCTTTCTGGCTGCTTGCAGTATTTTCTCCTTGATATGATAATTCTGGAATTTGGCTACAATTTTCCTTGGAGTTTTCATTTTGGGGTCTGAATTTCAGGAGGTGATTAGATTCTTTCAGTGACTCTTTTACCCTTCGAATCTAGGATATCAAAGCAGTTTTCCTTGATAATTTCTTGAAAGATGCTGTCTAGGGTTTTTTGTTTTTTTTTTTTTTTGATCAAGGCTTTCAGGCAGTTCAATAACTCTTAAATTTTCTCTTCTGGATCTATTTTCCATGTCATTTGTTTTTCTAATGAGGTACTTTACATTTTCTTCTTTTTTTTTCATTCTGTTACTTTTGTTTGACTGATTCTTGATGTCTCATGGAGTCATTAGCTGCCATTTGCCCAATTTTAATTTTTAAGGCATTATTTTCTTCAGTTAGCGGTTTAACTTTTTGTACCCTTTTCTGTTTGGCCAATTCTACTTTTAAGGAATTGTTTTCTTCAGTTAATTTTTGTCCTTCCTTTTCCAAACTGTTGACTCTCTCTTGCATAATTCTCATTTCTTTTTTTTTTCTTTTTTTCTTCTACCTCTCTTATTTGACTTTTTAAATCCTTCTTGAGCTCTTTCAAGAAGGCTTTTTGAGCTTGAGACCAATTCGTATTCCCCTTTGAGGTTTTGGATGTAGGTATGTTGACAATATTGTCCTCTTCTAAGTTTGTGTTTTGATCTTCCCTGTCACCATAGTAACTTTCTATTGTCAATTACTTCTTGCTCATTTTTTGGCCTATTTAGTAGCTTTTAAAGTTGAGCTCTCCTGCTGGAGTACAGGGGGCACTGTCCCAAGTTTCTTGTGCTGGGGTCCAGAGACCTGGTCACTAGCTTTGTGAGCTGGGGCCTCAGGTCCTGGAGGCTATAGGAGTCTGTCTGGTGGCTTACCTGGTGCTGAACTGGGGTCCTAGTGGTGTTATCTGGCATGTGCTGAGGCCAGGTGGAGTTTTTCTGCATTTCCCTGTGGCTGCACTGAAGCATGTGGAGGTCTGGCCCCTTGAGGATGTCCATATGCCCTGGGCTGCGCTGAAGCACATGGAAGTCTGGCCACTGGAGGATGCCTGCCCTACCTTCTAGTAAATCTTTAGGCTTCTTGCCTCCTCAGCTAAGCAAGAGATGAAACAAATCTTCAGCTACGAAAGTGTGAAACAGAAGATGGAATGGTCCTAGAATGTGTTTTATGCTGCAGTGGAATGTGTGAGGGAAATTCAGGGCCTCAGACTGTGAGAACTGATTACTTTCCATCTTATTTGGTTACAGATAATCTGGTGGAGGGTAAGCGGAAACGACGAAGTAACCTCAACTCCCCAGGCACCCCCACTACCTCCAGCAGCAGCGCCACTGCCACTCCTCCACGTAAAACCCTTGAAGGTCCTCGAGTCTCCATGGGACTTCTCTCTGGCAAGAGGAAACTGATATGCTCTGAAGAAGATCGATCCCCTGCCAAGCGAGGCCGCAAGTCAACCACAGTAAAACCTGGTAAATCTCTTCCTTCAGATTCTTCCAGATACCTTCATGAAATGCAAAGGGTAGGACTCTTGGCAAAAGGTAATGAAAGTATTATAAAAAAGTAGTGTTGATTATGTGGCCTTCTGTCATACTGATATGTGCTATACACTTATTCAGCTACGTGGGTCATAAAATACTTTCATATAGCCTCCTATTTTAGGGCATTCCAGCTCATTGAGGAGTTAATCACTCCTTTTCTACCTTCTCACCACAATATTCTTGGCAGAGTAAGGTAAAGAGGCAATGGAGATAATATCTGAAATATTTAAATTATAATTTTTGTGAGGGGGGTAGTGGGAGGGCTGGGAAAGGAATCAGGGCTGACTGGTCAAAGTTTAGAAGCAGATGAAGTTTGTTGTTGTCACTTTCCCATGGTACACGCACTTCTTGGTGTCTCGTTTTACCTCAAAATCTGGGAACTCATCTCATGATGTACATTGATTATCCAGAACCTCTTTCCTATGGCACTTCATATGCCTTTTACTAATCCATGTTCCCTGTTCCAGTGGTTCCTCCAGTCTCTTCATCTGTAATAAATTCTTATTCCTTTGGTGCTGGGAGTTAGGAAAGCAGTATGATTAAGCTACAGTATTAAATTTTATTAAAAGGGTAGCTATTTTTGTGTTCAGACTTGTTCGTTGTATCTTCATCATCTGGGTGTCAAAATGTCCCTAGAAGCAAGCTTCTTTCTGGCTCCTTATTTTATCTGGGGAAAAAGTTACCTGTCATCTTAGTCTTCATATGAGCCTTAGAGTCAATTTTCCTGACACAAATATCCATTTTCCTTTTATTCCTGGAAAATTGAACAAAGGGGATCAGACAAATCTGTTTGTGTCATAAGTCCTCAGCTAACAAGTTCATCCACTTCTTGGGTACTGGAAACAGTAACAGAACAAACACTGAAATTTGGAACCAGCATAGTGGTCCTCTGTAGTAGGAAAGAGAAAATTGACAGACACTGCTCTGGGAGGAGTTTTAATGGCCATGAATCTTCTCCTAGCTAGTCCAATAAATGGTTTGGCTATGTAAAAATTTTAATTATTTCTGTATACTGAAAGATTTTTCATTTTATGCATATCACTGTGTCATTGATTTTATTATGATTTTTATTTGTTAAAAATAAAATTTTCATGTATATTCAGTCTACATAGTTGTTTTTGTTTTTTGCTGATGTAACATGGTTGTCTGCTCAGAACTAAACAAAATAGAGTGGAATGTTGTATACTACTTCGTACTCAGGCAGGTAGGACATATTCAATTTAATGAACATTTATAAGTGCTTGCTATGTAGAACACTACATTCTTAGGATCCTTGGCTCCAGAGAGTTCTCTGTAATAATGTTGTTTTTGTTCTTACCCAGGTACTGTGGGAGTAGGAGAGTTTGTGAGCCCATGCGAGGGTGGAGACAATGCTGGAGAGCCATTAGCTTTGGAAGACCAGAGGGGACCGTTGCCCCACAACAAGACCTTGTTTCTGGGCTATGCTTTTCTTCTTACCATGGCCACAGCCAATGATAAGCTAGCCAGCCGCTCTAAATTGCCGGATGGTCCTACTGGGAGCAGTGAGGAAGAGGAGGGTGAGACCACTGTCCTCATTTCCTGTGGAAATTTGTGGGTTTCTGACATAGCTTCACAGTTCCTTCGTATTCATTCTAGCTGCTCTGCCTCTTTAGTAGGCCTGTGGTTAGTCCCCTTTGTCATATATAGAGGTTCCAAAGCAAGTGGAAATTGACCCTGAATTAAGGAATGGAGAAAAGCAAATATGCCTCCTTCTAAATAGTCTGACATCTTTTCTATCCAAAGTTTCAAGGAAAAGACCATAGCAAAACTGGTGGAAGGGGAGAAAGATGGCCGTGGCTTTCAGGGGGCTTTGGAAGGGTGGGTAGCAGGTCTTCTCTCCAGTACTTTCAATAAGCAGTTTCTAGACATATTTCATCCATTTGACTGCAAGCTAAATGTACAGTTGTATTAATAACATCATGGGGAGTTATGAGAAAGATTTGTTCCATGCCTTCAGAAAGTCTTGAGTCTTAAGACTCTTAAGAGGGCTAGAAGGAAAGTCTGAATTTAAATATGAATGGCTGACAAAAACACATCAAACTATCCTTTATGGCTAAGGTACAAACTTTTGTCTGATGTGATATTTGACCACTAGCTACAGATTTCTGGCTGATGTTCACCCTCGGAAGAGCAAACTGTATTTGGCAGTAGTATTGTGAAAGTAACACCATTAATGGTCAACAATTTTACTAGCACTTTAGGGACATGTCTCTGAACCCAGTTAATGAATAAACTATTTATTTTTCTGAGTATTTAATATTAGCCAAACCTCCCTGTACAGTGTTAAGATTGATTGAATGTTAGCCAAAATTTGGACTTTCTGATAGGCACCAAATATTCAGCAAAATGGAAAAAATGTAAAGGAGGGCAGCGTTTGCAGGCGACATCTTGGAAGGCTACAGGGAATCACTTTAGCAGCAGTTGTGCTTCATTTTTTGGTACTAGTGGTATGTTTTGTAACTTGGAGAATGAATAGGGGCAATGAATAGGGAAATAGATGAGGTTTTCCCACTAAGGAGAATTGAGGTGTAATAGAAGAGGAGGTCATTTGAGTCCAGAAATATGTAGTTTGCTAACAGGCTTTTAATTTGATTATATTTTTGAATTTGATTTTGTAGGTAATTTGTGTTCTGAAAAGGGGACATTGACATTTGGGGCCCCAATTTTCTTTACCTTCCTAATACGCCAGATCTTGTTCTCATTCATGTCCTTTCTCCCTTCTTGCTTCTCTTTTTCCCAGCATTCTGCTTGTCACTCTTAAGAATTTTGATGATAAAAGTCCCCATTTCATCATCCTCATTTTCATGCACTATAATCATGTAACAGCATTGATTCCCAAGTAGCTGGACTCTGAGAAGGGAAGGAACATGAGGTCAACCTGGGGATTTATATGGGGTGATGTTTCATATTGGTTGGTTCTAGGACTGTTAGGAATCCATTCAGTTTTTGGTTCTACCCCATCAGGTAGGGAAAATTATATTACCAAATAAAGACATTGAATCCATAGTAACTGGGACAAATTAGAGAATATATAAGATAATACAGTTGGAGGTTAAAACCTAAGTAGGCACAAAACTAGGCAAGCCTATAACAGAAAAAAACAATTGAAATGAAATCACTAATGTACTACAAGGTGAATATGGATTATCATCATGGAATATTAAGTCAGCATGATACTGTATTGTCAGATGAAAGTAATCCTTTTTTTCTTGTAATATTGGATCAGACTAATTATGGATGTTCAATTTTGATGTTTATTTTAAGAGAGATGTAGAAGAACTAACGTCTTAACAAAAGAGAAATAATCAGTGGAATAGCAAATAGGATCTTTGTGAAAAGTACAAATAGGTTGAGGTATTAGATGTAAATACTGGCTCAGGAGTTCCTTAAGTGTATGAGGTGGTACAGGAAGCAGGGCCCTGCATCTCTTATTTTATGCTGGAGTGCTGTTTATATTTAACATGGAATATTGGAGAGAATACTGCACCCAGCTGTAGGATAACTAGGTTCAATTTTTAACTCTCCTGCTTTAGCTGTGTGACCTTAGGCAAGTATCTTAACATTTGTGCCTTCGTTTCTTCTCTAAGATGAAGATAAGACTTCACTATGTACCTCACAATGGTTGTTGTGAGGAAGGTCCTTTATAAGCTTAAAAGCATTGTATATAAATATGAGCTAATATTATAGGATAAAGGGATTATTTCTGGAAATTTTTGGTGGGGAGGGTGGAGGGTTGAAATAGAAAATCATGCACTGGATTGGGTTTGTGTTTTTTTTTACATTAAAACTTCAATTAATCAGAATCCAGTTGGCTAGAAGCCTTAACCAGAATTTTCTCTCTCATTTGTCATCTTTATACTCCATTTACATAAGACAGGAGTAAATGACCCAAAAGAAAAAAAAACAAAACTCCGATTAAGGATTTGTTTAAAAACAGCAACAGCAAAAAAGCTTTCAGGATATAACCTGGTATTAGTGACTGTCATCTTCTATAGCAACTTCAAGATTATATGGTAATCATTAATATTCAAGTTTCATCTTAATGTAATATCTGATTTATCAAATAACAAGTTATATTTTATTATCCTCTACTAAGACAGGAAAGTTGGCTAATAATACATTTTAGAAAGAGTTTTCAACAACAAAATTGAAAGAAAACAATTTTTCTGGATAGTCCACAGAAACCAGAAAATTAAGCTGAAATATATCCCCTCTTCTCCCCAGATGCCTTTATACCCCCACCCCGACCCCTTAGCATTTTGGTATATTGAAGTTTTAGTGTATGGGGGGAAAGGATGTGAATGAGGGGAAATTTGAAGGTTTATGTAAAGAGAGTGCTGATCAGCTATTCTTCATCTCCACAGAGGACAGAACTAGAGGAAATGGGCTTAGTTTGCAGCAGGAGAGATTTAGGTTAGACATAAGGAAGAACTTCCTGACGGTAAGGGTTATGAAACATTGGAACAGACTACTCTGGGAAGTTGTGGGATTTCAATCCCTATAAGCAGCCATGGTTTAGATGCAGGCCTGACTGGGAGGATTCTTGATATTCCTTCCACCTTTGTTGTCCTGTCTCTATCCTTCAACTATCCCACCACACCCTTTCTTCTGGCAGCCTTTTCTACCTTTCAAGAACTCTTATGATCCATGGGGAGGCCCTTGAACTGACTTTGGAGACAGTTGGGGAGTGGGAGAATGGGTAGTAGGAAGCCAAGTATAAAATAAGAGAGAACAGACAAGAAATTTCTGGCAATAATTGGATTTTACTGGTTCTTCTTACTTGATGTAGAATTTTTGGAAACTCCCCCTTACAACAAGCAGTATACAGAGTCCCAGCTCCGAGCAGGAGCTGGCTACATTCTTGAAGACTTCAATGAAGCCCAGGTGAGCATTTCCTCCTGTGTAGCTTTCTAGAATGGTAGCTAAGTTCTGGGGAACTGAGAAGTTGCTATATGTCAGATGGTGTGAAAAGGGGTTGAGTAGGGAATAAAGTTTAGGCCTAGTATAGGGAGAATGCTGTTGCTGGGAACAGAAAAGATGGGGATTTGAATTTGAAAGAAATTTCCACTTCCTATTCCTGATTTTTAGCCTGTAGACTGGTGTAATTTGGGAATTTTTGCTGGGGCATTAGGGCGTCCTGGAGGTTTGGTGAGTTGCATAAAAGGGCAGTATGAAGCTTTTTTGGCAACTTGGATGGGCTAAGGTACATTTGTTACTGTTTGGAGGGCTTCAACTTAGCTCCCTTCTCAGCTTTTTGGGGCCATCTTAGAACAAAATCATTAAGCATATCGACTGAATTTCTTCCTTCCCAGTGTAATGTGGCCTATCAGTGTCTTCTGATTGCGGATCAGCACTGTCGGACCCGGAAGTACTTCTTGTGCCTTGCCAGTGGGATCCCTTGTGTATCTCATGTCTGGGTCCATGACAGCTGCCATGCTAACCAGCTCCAGAACTATCGAAATTACTTGCTGCCAGCTGGGTACAGCCTCCAGGAACAGAGGATACTGGAATGGTAAGGACTTGGAATTAATTTTGAATTCAGTAGGATAGCATTATAGCAAATGTACAAGTGAGAACCTAGGCCAGGAAGTGCTGTATGTAATGATAAGCTTTGGGTGAAAAGGGCTATCAGGCAGTAAGCATTTATTGAGTGCCTATTATATGCTGGGCATTGTGCTAAGATACAAAAGACAGTCCCAGCTATCAAGGAGCTCACAGTCTAATGGGAGAGATGAGCAGCAAATAGTTATGTATAAATAAGTTGAATACAGAATAAACAGAAAATAATTAAAAGGAAAGCAGTAGAATTAAGAGGGGTTGGGAAAGGCTTTCTGTAGAAAGTGAGATTTTAAAAACAGACAGGTTTTATATTTGATTCTGGAAGCGGTGGAGAACCATTGGAGTTCATTGAGTAGTGGAGGGTTGACATGGTCAGACCTGTACTTCAAGAAAATTACTTTGGTGGCTGGAGGGTAGACAGGAGCAGGAAGAGACTTAAAGCAAGTGGGCCTGTATCAGAGTATGGGGTGTCTGAGGAGAGAAGGGGACATGTTTGAGAGATGTTCCGAAGGTGAAATCAACAGGCCTTGGCAACAGATTGGATATGGGGGGGGTGAGAGATAGTAAGGATTCTGGAATGACTCCTAGGTTGTGAGCCTGAGGCATTAAGAGGATGGTGTTTCCTTTGACAGAAATAGGGAGGGGGAGAATGTTTAGAGGGAAAGATAATGAGTGATTTTCGATATGTTCAGTTTGAGATGTCTGAAAAGCAGTTGGAAATGAGAGATTGAAGGTAGTAAGGAGAGAAGTTGGGACAGGAGAGGTAAATTTGAAAATTAGCATAGAGAAGAGAATTAAATTCATGGGAACTCTGAGATTACCAAGTGAAGTAGGGTAGAGGGAGAAAAGAACATGGCTGAGGACACAACCCTGTGGGCCATCTATTGTTAGAGGGCATGACCTAGGTGAGGATCCAGCCAAGGACACTGAGACAAGAGTTGTCTGTTACATAGGAGAACCAGGAAAGAGTGATGTCTAAAAACCTAGAGAGAAGAAAGTATCAAGGAGAGAAGAGTGATCAGCAGTATCAAAGACTCTAGTGGGATTGAAGAGAATGAAGATTGAGAAATGCCTGTTGGATTTGGCAGTCAAGAGACCATTGGTGATTTTGGAGAGAGCATTTTCAGTGGAATGATGAAGTTGGAAGCCAGATTGGAAGGCATTAATAAGAGAGTGAAAGGAGAGAGAGGTACAGCTATCGTAGATGGCCTTTTTAAGTTTAGTCTTAAAGGGCAGAAGAGATACAGGATGATTTAAGGGATGGAAAGATCAAATGCAGTTTTTTCAGGAAGAAGGAGACATGATGGGCATGCTTGTAGGCAGTAGGAAAGAAACCAGAAAACAAGGAAAGAACAAAAATAAGTTATAAAAAGAGGATTCTGGGAAGATGCCAGAGTAGGGCAGAAAACTTTGGCTCTCCAAATTTCTTTCACAAAAAAAGACAGAAAATCACCTCAGAGCAGCAGAAATAAATATGGGGTAAAGCAATTATTCTCCTAAAATAATTTGAGAAGACCCCAGGAAAGACATGCCTTCCAGGGGCAGAGTTTCCACCTGAGTGAAGTGCAGACACCTCCAGGCTGACTCCACAGAATCAACAAACAAGCCCTATTGGGAGGCAGCCCCAGCTTTAGAAACTTCCATCTCAAGGACAGTGTTGGGGGATGAGGTGGGAGGTAGGGGTGTCTGACAGCTGAGTAGTAGAAGATTGAAGGACTTTCCACTGCCAAGGGACACCAAGCACAGCTGTGCTGACCAGATACATCCCAGACTGTGGCTGCAGGGAGAAGGAGCTAGCACACACCTGGGAAGTGCAATAGCGAGAGGCAGGGACTTGTAGGCTGTGGGCACTTACAGGAGAGCACAGTCCCTGGTTTCAGTTCCAGGGCAGAAAGGCCAGTTGTAATTTGCAGCCACCTGAGGAACCTCAGGGAGAAAAATCATTTGCAGATCAGCATGGCTGGGGTCCCTAGCTGTGGCTTAGGAGTGGAGAGAAGAGCCCAAGGTTGGGCCCCAGGACAGACCTCAGAAAATAACAGTAGGGAGGATCTGAGGCTTGGGGCATCATTGTTCACTGGGCCTTGGGACCAGAACTTGATTACACCAACAGCTGCTAACAACAAAATAATTAATCAATCAATTAATCAATAAAGTGAGTAAGCAAAGGAGAAAGAACCCAACCATAGATGGTTACTATGGGGATAGAGAAGATCTGGGTTCTTACTCAGAGGAAGATAATGGAGCTAAAACAGCCACTCCTACTTCAATGAGAAACATCAAATGGTCCCAAGCACAAAGAGAGTTCTTGGAAGAACTTAGAAAGGACTTTAAAAATCAAATAAGAGAGATTGAGGAAAAATTAAGAGAAAAAAATCAAGAAAATTATGAAAAGAAAGCCAACCAAATGGAAGTAGAGAATCAAAAGCTTGAGGAAGAAAATAATTCCCTGAAAACTAGAATTGGGCAAAGGGTAGCTAATGATATTCTAGGACACCAAGAAATCATAAAACAAAATCAAAAGAATGAAAAAATAGAAGAGAAGGTGAAACATCTCATCAGAAAAACAACCCATCTGGAGAACAGATCAAGGAGAGAAACATAAGAATAGTCAGACTACCCGAACATTATGATTTTAAAAAAAAGGAATCTTGACACGTGTTACAAGAAATTATCAAGGAAAATTGCCCTGAAGTTCTAGAACAAAAAGGCAAAGTAGAAATAGAAAAAATCCACTGATCATCCCTTGAAAGAGATCTCAGGAGGAAAACTTACAGGAACATCATAGCCAAGTTTCACAGCTCCCAGGTTAGGGAGAAAATAACGGAAGCAACAAGGAAAAAAAATTTAAACGTTATGGAGCTACAATAAGGATAAGACAAGACCAAAGAGCTACTATGGTGAAGAACCGTAGGTTTTGGAATGCTATATTCTGTAGAGCAAAAGAGCTGGTGGGGTAATGACCAAGGGTAACTTACCCAACAAAGTGAAGTATAATCCTGAATGTGAAAAAGACAAACAGACAGACATTCAACAAACTGAAAACCTTTCAGGTATTTGTAACACAAACCCCAGAACTTAAGGGAAAATACGACATGTAACATCCAAGAGAAATATAAGGTAAACATTAAAGACCAATTGTAAGGAACTCAATAAGGTCAAATTGTTTACTTCTTATATGTGAAAATATTAACAGTACTCTTATGATTGTCATCATTATTTGGGTAGTCTGAAAGAAAGACTTGGGCTGAGCAGAATATGATGGGGTGATTCTAAAAAATAAAATGTAGGGAGAGATAAAAAGGAGTGATTATCTCATTCAAATGAGGCATAATAGGAAAAACTGATACAGAAGAAGCTAGCGGGGGGAGGACAGGCAGTGTTGGAACCTTACTCTCGTCAGGGATGGGTTAGAGAGGGAAATATATGTATGTATAAAAGTCTTCTAAATTTGGTAAGAGAGAGGATAAAGGGATAGGATGGGGGAGAAGATAAAGGAGGGACTCTTAGACGGATAGGTAGGTTAAGGAATAAGAAGACAAGACAGCAGGTAGAAATAAAGCAGAGGAGTGAGGTGGAATAGGGTAAACAGAATGAGAAAGATAGTAAGGAAAAATAGGAAGGAGGAAAATACTAACAAGTAATTGTAGCTTAGAATATGAATGGGACGAATCTACCCATAAAATGAAAATAGATAGCAGAATAAAAATTTGAATTCAATACTATGTTGCTTTCAGGAAACATAATAAAAATGATAATATAAAAGGACAAGAGTAGAACTTAGTATGTAAAAAAAGCAAGGAGTGTAATCATGATCTCAGAAAAAGTTGAAGTTAAAATAGATTTAATCAAAAGTAAAAAATAGAAAAAGTACACTATGTGGTCAATATTATTTAATATTGTTTTGGACCATTTAACATACCTAGACAGTATAAAACACCTGAGCATATACCTGCCAAAACAGACACAAACATAAAACACTTTTTATACAAATAAACTCAGATCTGAATAATTGAAGTAATATTTTCTGGTTATGGGTAGGTAAAGGCAATATGAATTTTTAAATGACAGTTTTACTTTATTTATTCAGTGTCATCCCAATTAAATTACTAAAAACTTATTTTGCTGAGTTAGAAAAAATAACAAAGTTCATTTGGAAGAACAAAAGTTCAGAAACTTCAAAGAAACCAGGAAAACAGATGTAAAGGAAGTATATTCAGTAGTATCAGAACTTAAATTATATTATAAGGTGAGAGCATTGTTGACATGTAAAACGGATAGTTTCTATTATTTTTAATTAAAACTTTCTTGTAAAGATAAAACTTATGCAGGCAAGAATAGAAGGAATACAAAAAATTGAGGGGAAACTTTCATAGACAATCTCTCCAATAGGGTGTGATTGGGTTGGTATATTGCTGTGGTGTAGGAAATGATGAGTGGGTTGATTTAGAAAAACATGGAGACTTTGACCTCTGAAGGAAGATGCTATCTACCTCCAGAGAAACCAATGACAGGTGGAAATAAGCATAGTATGGTCTTACGTATATGTGTATAAGTGTATATGTGTATATTTATAGATATCTGTGTATATATATATATATATATATATATATATATATATATATATATATAGCCATACTTAATTGTAGCCTTCTTTAGGGCATTGAGGGGAGGGAGGGGAAAAATAAAGTGTGCAGCAGAGGAACGAAAGAAAACCAACAAGGAAGCAAAGAAAAGCTGGGTAACTTTGAAAACAACATGTAGTATTTATCATATAGGTTTTCTTGAAATGGAAATTTATTTTTATATTGAATCCTCTCATGTTCTACTGTGTACGTGGCAATTTTTTTTTTCTTTTCTCATTTTGTGTTTTAAGTTTATAATAAAAAAATTCACAAGAAGAAATGTTACAGAGTAGGAATGACAGATGGGGCAGTCTTTTGGAGAGGTTGGAATGGCTGAGATCTCTTGAACAAGTATAGAGATTGGCCTTGTAAATCCTCTACAGTAACAAGGTATCTGAGTGATATGAGAAGAGGAAGAAGGGAGAAGAGGGAGCCCATGGTGAATGACCTCAATTTTTTCCATAAAATGTGAGCCAAGGTTTTTGTTTGAGAAGTGTAATATTCTTTACCTCTATTCAGCAGCACTTGTGCAGGAGTAAGGTGGTGGAAAGTGGGAATGATCCGGGGCTGAGGCTTGGCAGGATACAATCAGTGATGTAATGAGGGGGCTAGGGACTCAAAAAAGAATAATGTAGAGCTGAACTGGTTCACCAATGGGAACTGAGAGAATTAGTCCTTGAAGTTAAAGGTTTTTGAGGAGTGTACATATATTTGTATAATTTAAGAGCATTTAAAAATGTTTCTGACCTATGGGAGGACAAGTCCTGGAGTGGAGGAGGTATGAAAGAACATGCTCTTATGTGACCCTGAACCTAAGGACCAGTTAGACCTGAGATGATCATAGCAATAAAGGGGTAAGCCTGTCAGGTTCTCCAGGCTAAGGCCTAAAGAGTAGAATTTTGAAGAAGTCTTTATTCACAGAAATTTGAGTGTGCTCCCACAGAAAGCTAACTCTTTAAAACATTCAAATATATACAAAGAACTGTTAGGGGAGGTTTGAGGCTAAATGGGTTTAGTACTCAGCTTGTTTCCTCCTAGAGAGGATTAAGACCCCAGCTTTGATTATGTTCCCTTTTTTGTAGGCACCCCCGTGAGAATCCTTTCCATAATCTGAAGGTCCTTTTAGTATCCGACCAGCAGCAAAACTTCCTGGAACTCTGGTCTGAGATCCTCATGACTGGAGGAGCAGCCTCAGTGAAGCAGCACCACTCAGTTGCCCAGAACAAAGGTACCTCTTGAAAGGATGTTAGGAAGCCCCTGCTTCCCCAGGGAGTGCATTGTTCCTGTTTTGCCCGTATCTGGCTAGCTTTTATAATTACTGGGCCTTGTGGTCAAAGCTCCTGTCCTGACAGGTTGACCTTGCCCATGTTCCTCTGAAAGAAGACAAGAGCAACTTCAAGAGGTGAGGTGAGCCAGGTGAGACAAGCTCAGGGCTGTTCTTAGCTCCTGCTTGATTCCAGTGGTATGTCTGCCAAACCTTTCCCTAGACACAGCCATTTTCTGGGTTCAGAGACACTCACTATGGTATCCTTTCACTAAAAAGTCCTAGTTCAAATAGAGATTTGATGGACAGGTCTCTAGTTTGGACATAGTGGAATGGGGCTGGCTAGAGGGCACATACTTCCTCATAACAGAGGGCTATGATGTATTCCTTTTGTTTTCTGCTGATTTTTCCAGATGTTGCTTTGGGGGTATTTGATGTTGTGGTGACAGACCCCTCGTGCCCTTCTTCGGTGCTGAAGTGTGCAGAAGCATTACAGCTGCCTGTGGTGTCACAAGAGTGGGTTATCCAGTGCCTCATTGCTGGGGAGAGAGTTGGATTCAAGCAGCATCCAAAATATAAACATGATTATGTCGCTAACTAAAGATGCTCAGCCCCATCAATTTCATTCCCTGCTGTTGTGAAGACTGTGTTTTAACCAGGTTTTAAATGTGTCTTGTGTGTAACTGGACTTCATGCATGGATCATTGTATATAGTTTTCTTTGCTGGACTTTTATGATAAAATAAATGTTGAATCTCTTTGGTTGTAGTAACTGATTTCTTTATCCTTTTTTTCTGAGTTTCTTCTGGAAGGAATAGGAGAAAAGAACATTCCATGTATGGCAGAGGTATTTTAATCCCTTTTTTTTAAGTATTTTGATAAATGTATTTCAATATAATTGGTTTCCTTTCTAATCCTATATATTTTATGAATATAAAAACAATTCTTAGGAGGAGTCCACAGACTTCACCAGACTTCCAAAAGGAGTCCATGTCACGAAAATGATTTAAGAACTCCAACTGTATGACTTTTAAGCAGAATCCTCTTCACCTTTTGGAACAAGGGCATCTGGTCTTGGAGATAAAGGGGGGATGAGGGGCTTTCAAATTTGCTATTTGGTGTTTTGTAGGCTTAGTGGTGACCATTTTTGTTTTTTCTAGTTAATTTTGTACCAAGACATTCCAAAGATAAGTGGAGAATATTCTTTGCCTTAAAATATTTCTTTCCAGTGAGTATAACTGGTAAGTTATATATACTTTCTAAGATATGAAGTTATGAAGCTTAGGGATGCTAAGATCTAGCCGCACTGAAGGGCCTTTCTTTGATGTTTGGGTAAGCTGTCCTGTGGAGCTAGCTAGTAGAGTCTAGGACTGGGCTGTGACTGGGTCAGAAGCTCCGAGGTCATATAAAATGAAACAGCTGCCTGAACACTTAAAAATTTTCAAGACTCCAAAAAGTCATCTATTTAATTGCTGTAAGCCATGGCTCTTACTACCAGAAATCAGTTAGTCCCTTTTCAGTTTGCAGTAGAGGGAAAAACCACCTCCATCAATCTTCTTTAGGAGACACCTGAACAGCTCTTCTTTTCTCTTGCTTTCTAGGAGACAGCAATGGAAAGTCCCTGCCAGGTGACTGATTAACTTAAAGAGGAAGGGGATGTTAGAACAGTGAGCAATGGCACTAGAATCTAGGTAAATTTTTTTTTGGCAGGGGGGAAGGCAGGGAAATTGGGGTTAAGTGACTTGTCCAAGGTGACACAGCTAGTAAATGTGTCAAGTGTCTGAGGCTGGATTTGAACTCAGGTCCTCCTGACTCCAGGGCCGGTGCTCCACTTACTGTGCCACCTAGCTGCCCCAAATGTAGGTAAATTTTCTAGATACAGAGATCAAGTTTTTATCTGCTATACAGAGAAACCAGTACAATGGTAAGGGTTTAATAAATATTTATTTTGATGGTATTACAAAACTGCTGATGACCTAGATTCAAGCCCTGTCTGTGCCACGTAAGATTTTCTAAGACTGTGGTCGAGTCACTTAACTGCTAAGACTATGAGTTGTGGATTGGCTGCAGGTCTGAATTGGAGGGAGTCTCCCATACCTATGAGATACCACCACCACCACTCCCCCCCCCCCAAAAAAAACCCCAACAACTGCTGAATGGTTCTATTTTCGTAGCACTAATATAGTTGGGTATGGAGTGTGGAATTGGTGATTTAAACTACTTTTATAGCTGGAATTTTCACATGGGGTCTTTATTCTATCTCCTCTCCGCACCTCCCCCAAAAAAACCCCAAAAAACTTCCATATATCTTTAGTTGTATTACTAGTTGTATTTAGTTATATTTAGTTGTATTACAGCCATTTACTCATCAAGTTTAAGCTGACATAGTTGGAAGTTGATGAATTTCTTGATTCTTAGATTAAAATCTTTTTATCTTCTTCAAGGATGGTGGAAAAGCTGAATAATGAGGAATGGCTATAAAGTCAATAGAAAATTTACCTGTTGCCCTTCTTGCTTGCTAATGGCACCCAGAAATCTAATGTGTGCAAAAATAGTCCCCTTTGCAAACATATGCCATAAGCAGATTTGACTTTCTGGTCATATTACAGTGATTGTTCAAAATGTATTTCTAGTAGAACTCTATGTTCAGTCATGGTCATTTGACTATTAACTAAGTCATGCTGTACCACCAAACTCCTAGAAGGAGGATTAATAAACTCTTCTAGAAGTCCAGAAGAAAATTTGCTTTTGTTTGAGTGTGTATAAAGCTAACTTTTTTTTTAATGGCTACGAATGATGTCCTTAGTACAAAGTTAATGGCTCCATGACAAGAAGGAGTGGATTAAACTGCAGTGATTGAAGAGGAGATAAAGCATTTCTCAGTTATAAAAGCAGAACAGGATGTTTCCATGAACCTTCAGCAACAGACAGGGTTACCAGGCTGGATGGATGGAAACTGCAATCTTGCCAACTCAGTTCCTGAACTCAGCTCCTGAACATCAGCAACAGGGTTCATACCCCAAAACTGCAAAAGAAAAAGACTCCATCACATAATTTTCAGAGGTCTTCTACAAAAAACTATAGATGTGAGACAGTTTCACGTTAAAGCTCCAGGAATTGTAGATAGTTCCTAGCCTGTCTTCTGTTAACATCATCAAAAGAACTACTGGAGAAGGCTGAGACCAAAGAAGTTTTTTTTTTCTCTTTAGGAAAAAGTTTGAAGAAAGATAATGGTAGAACTGAGCAGATGATTCCTACCATGCCCTCCTGCTCACAAACCCACACTATAAGTAGGGGGAAAAATCCTACTGAAGAGACTATTCAATATAAAAAAAGCTTGACCTTTTTACATGAGGCAGCATGGCACAGCAGAGGAGAGTCCACTGGATGTAGGACCTGAATTCAAATTCCGGCACTGCTATTTATGTGACTTTGGGCAATCTGAGACATTAGGTCTCACTTTCCTCATTATAAAATAAAGGGGTTGGAGTAGAAGACCTCAGAAGATCCCTCCAGTGCAGTCTATGATTCTATGCACCTAGCTAGCTGAATACCACCTGTTCCTACCTGCCCAGAGTTCCACCAGCTTGGGTGTAATACTTGTTGTAATCCAATCTTAGCAGCAGTTGAGCCAAATCTGAGTTTATCTGATGATTCCGGACACTGGAAAGGATCTTAAAGAGAAGTGAAGACTGACGGCTAAAACCCTGCAGGAAAGAATAACAGTAATTCAAGTGAGCTCCCCACAAAAATTCATTCTTTCACCTATAGCTGGGGAAGATGGGGAATTTCATAGGAAGTGCCTTTTAAGTTCAGGGGATTAATTGTGGCTATACACCAGGGAAGGAGAGGTCCCAGATCCAGCAGAAAGGCCTAACCTTGTGTAGGGAACAGTAACAAATGCCAACTGACTGCTCCACCCAATGCTGGGTCACAGATACAGGAGGAAGGGTCCTGTACCTAGTAGGGGTGCTGTTACAGAGCAAGGAGTGGTCACAGGCTCCAGGCTATGCACTGAGCAAGCAGCCAGTTGAGAAGCAACAGTTACATGGCTCTTACTTTGGGAGTGGAGCTGGGGGGTGAGGGAGTGGAGGGGTCTCAGTTTCAGCATCAAGCCCAGTCTGAAGCTGGCAGGGTAATAACCAAGGCAAGAATCCTAGACCAAAGGAAACCCTCTATTCTGTCATCCTCAATCACAGAGCTTTCTTGTGGGTTGATAGTGGTTGATTCCAACAGCACTCCACTGGAACTCCAATGAGAGGCAAGCATACAATTGCAAAGCTCAGACCCAAAACCAGGCCAGGAACTTGCAGAGCTCTGACCATTAGGATGGCACTCAGATTTCATCTTGGATCAAACCTCTTTGGGAGCACTGGAAGCTTGTAGGTGTTCAGCCTGAGCTATCCCTGAGATCCTGGAATAACATAACAATACCCCAAGAAAGCAGCATCAAGACCCAAGAGGACACAAATATAACCTAGACATTCCTTCCAAAAGTCCACAAAGTCTGGCCTTTACACAAAGACTGGCGTTAAGAAGTAAGCAAACAAAAAAGAATCCCACCATTGGTGAAAGGGTCACTCAAGCCACAAACTTATGAGTGTTTTGGAGTGATTTTTTTTCCTTTCACTCAAGTCTCAAAGAAAAATACAGCTTGAGCACAAGTTCAACTAGAATTCCTAGAAAGGAAGATGCAAGAGTTTATTTTTTCAAAGCACAAAGACTTTTTCTTTTTTTTTAGTTCCAAATTCTCACATTCCCCTCACTCTACCTGACCCAGTAAGAAAGCAAAAAACTCCAAAACCTATTACAGATATGTATAGTACTGCAAAACAAAGTTGCACATTAGCCAAGTTGAAGAGCTTAAAAATTTTTTTTATACATGAAAACATTAGAGGAAAAGAACTGGATGAAACACAAAATTAGAAAAAGAATTAATAGCTTGGAACGAGAGGTACAAAACCTTACCCATGCAACAGACTCCCTGAAAATTAGAATAGACTAAATAAAAGATGATGATTCAATGAGACAAGAAATATTAAAACAATGTCAAGAAAACTGCCTCCATCTCTTGGACCCAGAAGGCAATGTCAATTAGTAAGCATTTATTAAGCATCTATTATGCACCTGGCAGTGTGCCAGTCACTGAAGAAAGAAAGTACAAAGAAAGGCAAAAGGCAGTTCCTGTTCTCAAGGAGCTCAAAGTCTGTTAGGGAAGACAACATGGGAACAACTATGTACAGACAAGCTAGATACATGATAAATCTGAAATAATCAACAGAAGGAAGGCATTACAATTAAGGGGGATCAAGAAAGGCTTCCTGTGGAAGGTAGGATTTTAGCTGGATCTTGAAGTCAGGAAATGGAGATGAACAGAAAGAGAATTCCAAGCATGAGGGAAAGTAAAAAGGTCTGCAGTTTGGAGATGGAGAGTCTTGTGAGAGGAAGAGCAAGGAGGCCTGTGACACTGGATCACAGGCTATGTGGTGGAGAGTAAGGTGTGAGAAGACTGTAAAGGTAGGAGGGGCCTAGGTTATGAAGAGCTTTGAATGCCAAACAGGATTTTATATTTGTTCCTGGGGGTTATAGGGAGCCATTGACATTTATTGAATAGGGAGGTGACATGGAGAAATCTGCACTTTTAAGATTAATTTGAGAGATGAGGGGAAGGGAGATGGAGTGGAATGGGGAGAGACTAGAGGCAGGGAGATAAACCAGCAGGCTGTTTCAATAGAAAAGGAATGAGGTAATAAGGGCAGGTAGTAGAGCATCAGGTGCAGTGTCAGAGGAAAGGCATATATGGGACTCGTTTTGAGGTAAAATCAACAGGACATGGGAACAGAGTGGATATGGAAAATGAAAGAGAATGAGGACTTGAGGATAAGACCTGTGTCTGGTGTTATGTTAAACAAGTTACAGAAAAGTTCAGAAGAGGCTAGGTTTTTGGGGGGAAAGTTAATGAATTCAGTTTTGGACATGTAGAATTTAAGATGTCTATGGGAGAAAGCCAAGATGGCAGAGTAGCATGAAGCAGTACAACAAGCTCTTTCCCCCCGCCTCGCCCCCCCCCCCCCCCATCAAATTACTCCAAACAAAACTAGACAATGCACCAGACTGAATCGTGACGGCTAAATCCAGGAAAAGTCACAGTGCGTCATTTGTCCATTCCAGGTCATCCTAGGGAAAAAGATGGAGAGGTCTACGGACACTAGGGATGAAGCTAGGTACAGGGCACCCCAGGCATTAAGGACTCCAACTCTTAGGGAGAGGCTGTACACCAGGGCAAGAGGAAGGCCCGGACCCATATTAGAATGCAGGAACAGGTGTCAACTGGCACTTTTGGCACATGCTCCCCAGTTCTGGGTCACAGATCCTTGGCAGACTGAGGAGGGAACCTGTCCCCAGGGGGTAGTAATCCTGACCAGAGAGACCGATGGTGATTCAAAGTGAGAGGAGCAAGTTCAGAAGTGGTAATGATGTGGCTCAAAGCCCCAGAATGGGGTGCCAGCTTCCAGCCCAGTCTGACCACCTGCAGAAGAGTAACCCTGGTGGGAATCCGAGACCAAAGGGGAGCTGACAATTCTTATCACTGAACTAGCAGCTTTCTAGGTAGCTGGCAGAGTAAGGTCCAGCAGTCAACTACTGCTCAGATCCAAACCCAGGGCAGGACCTTGTACAGTTTAGACCAGGAGGCAGTGAGCAGAATTTACCCAGGGTAAAAACACTGGGGACACTGAAAGCTTGCCATTTCCTAACTCCTGGAATAATAAAACATTCAATACTCCAAGAAAGCCTAGACCTTCCCTCCAGAAATGTGGAGGGCCCAACCCTAACATGAAATCTTTAGTTGGGAAGTAGGCTGGAAGAATGAATGAAGAATCCCACCATTAAAAACTATTATGGTGGCAGGGAAGCTCAAGACACAAATCCATAAGAAAAGATGACTCCAAATATCTAAAAGTAAAGCCTAGGAGAAAAATACAGCTTGGGCATAAATTCACCTGTAATTGTTGGAAGAGATAAAGCAAGAGTTTTAAAAAAGAAGAGTTGAAAAACCTTTTTCTAAATTAAGTGAGAGCACTTGAGGAAAAAAATGTAAAGGAAATGAGAGCTACGGATGAGTGAACTGAAAAGGGAATTAACAGCTTGGCACAGGAGGTACAAATCCTTGCCTAAGCAACAAACTCCCTGAAAATTAGAATGGATCAAAAAGAAGCCAATGAGTCTATGAGACATCAAAAAATATTAAAGTCAAAAGACTGAAAAAAAAATAGAAGAAAATGCAAGGAATCTCATAGCAAAAACAACTGAACTGGGAAACCGATCAGGAGGAAAAAAAATTTAAGAATCATTGAACTATCTGAACATGAACTGTCATGAACAAAAATAACAGCCTAGACATCTTATTTCAAGAACTCTTAAAAGAAAACTGCCTACATCTCTTGCAACTAGAGAGCAAAGCAGAAAAAGAAGGAATTGACCAATCACTTCCAGAAAGAAATTCCAAAACAAAAACTCCCAGGAACGTCACAGCCAAAATCCAGAGCTTCTGGGTTAAAGAAAAAATACTCCAAGTTGCCAAAAATAATCTAAGTACCAAGGAGCCAAGTCGGAATCATACATGATTGAGCAGCCCCTAGTATAAAGGAATGGAGAACCTGGAATACATTTTTTTCAGAAGGCCAAAGACTTAGGGTTACAACCAAAAATAACTTATCAGTAGAACTGAGTATAATACTCGGGTAAAAATGGACTTTTAATGAAATAGAGAACTTTCAAGGATTCCTAATGAAAACGCCAGAGCTTGGTAGAAACTCTGAAGTTCAAACACAGGAGTTAAGAGAAAAATGAAAAGGTAAACACAAATGAACAATGATAAGGGACTAAATAAGTGTAATTGTTTACGTGCAAACATGGGGAGATAATATATACATATGTCCCCTCTGAACCCTATCACCAGGAGTCATAGGAAGTCTAATTAGGCAAAGCCTGGGATTGGTTCTGTTGATGTCTTGGTGATCTTAAGAGAAGAATGGAAAGAGAGGGGGGAAGTATAATATATTGGGGAAGGAGTAAAGATGGAAGGGAAAGGTTAGGGAAAATTAATAACTTTTGGGGCACAGCTCCAAATTGCTTTCCAGAATGCTTAGACCAATTTATAGCTCTACTGACATGGTGCATTAATGTACCTATTTTCCCATGTACTTTCCAGCATTTGCCATATTCCTTTTTGTCAGCTTTGCCAAACTGGTGAATATGAAGTGGAACCTTAGAGCTGTTTTAATTTGCATTTCTCTAATTATTAGTGATTTAGGCATTTTTTCATATGGCTTTTGACAGCTTGGATTTCTTCCTCTGAAAACTGCCTGTTTACAGCCTGTGACCACTTGATAACTGGGGGACTTATTCTTATGAATCTGAAATTTTTCCTTTTTTTTTTATAAATATGTACTTTATCAGAGAAAATTGCCACAAATATGTTTTTCCATTTTTGCCTCTTTTAATTTTAGCAGCACTGGTGTTGTGCACAATCAAAATTGTCCTATAAACCTCTCTCTTGTTTGGACATGAATTCTTCCCCTCTCCAAAGATCTTACATGTAATTTCATCTTTGCTTTAAAAATCTGTTTATGGTATTACCCCTTATGTCTAAGACACACACCCATTTGGCTAGTACCCTGGTATATAGTGTGAGATGTTTAAACTATATTCTAATTTGTGCTAGACTGCTTTCCAGTTTTCCCAAGTTTCTATCACATAGTGAGTCCTTATCTTTGGGTTTATCAAATACTAGGCTACTGTGCTCAATTGCTTCTGTATATTGTGTACCTAATATGTTCTATTGGTCAACCTATTTCTTAACAACTACCAAATAATTTTGATGACTACTGTTTTGTAGTATAGTTTAAGATGTGGAACTGCTAGGCTTGCTTTCTTCCCTCTTTTTTTCACCATTCCCCTTGAGGTTCTTAGCCTTTTGTTCTTTCAGATAAATTTTGTTATTATTTTTCTTAGCTCTATAAAGTAATCCTTTGGTAGTTTGATTTGAATGGCACTGAATAAGTAAATTAATTTAGACAGTAGTCATTTTTATTATGTTGGCTCAGCCTACCCATGAGCAATGAATATTCTCCAGTTATTCAGATTTGTCTTAATGTCAAGTGTTTCCTGTAGTTGTAGTCATATAGTTCTTGTGAGCACCTTAGCAGGTAGATTCTCAAGTATTTTACACATACTATATAGTTATTTTAAATGAACTTCTCTTTTTATCTCTTTCTCCTGAGTTATGTTGGTAATATGCAGAAATGCTAATGATTTCTGTGGGTTTATTTTATATCTTGTAAATTTGTTGAAGTTGTTAATTATTTGAAGTAATTCTTCAGTTAATTCTCTAGAGCTTTCTATGTAAACCATTATATCATATGCAAAAAGTGTTTTCTTTTGTTTCTTCTTTGTCTATGCTTATTCCCTCAGTTTCTTTTTCTTGTATTATTGCTCTAGCTAGCATTTCTAACAGTATATCAAATTGTAATGGTGATAATGGACATCCTTGCTTTACCCTTAATCTTATTCAAAGACTTCTAAGTTTATCATTACATATAATGCTAGCTTTGGTTATAGATAAACACTGCTTATCAAATTGAGGAAAATACATTTATTCCTGTGCTAGTTCCTAGTCCTTTTAACAGGAATGGGTGTTGTATCTTGTCAAATGCTTTTTCTACATCTTCATTATTATTAACATGGTCAATTACATTTATAGTTTTACTAATATCAAACAAATCCTGTATTTTGGCTATAAATCCAACCTGGTCATACTGACGTGTTTGTGACATGTTGCTGAAGTCTACTTGCAAATATCTTATTTAAAATTTCTGCATTGTTTTCATTAGACATCAGTCTATAGTTTCCTTTTCTCTGTTTTGATGTTTTGTATTTTTTAACTTGTCCAATGAGGAAATTTGTTTTGCTTGACTATACATATTTGTTACAAGAGCTTTCTTTTACTTTCTTTTTCACTTGTGGGTGAAGGTGGGAGGGAGAGAGGGCAGATTTTGGCTAACTGAAAAAAAGGAAAATTTAATTTAAAAAAATTCCACAGAAGAGGATGGAAGCTGTCTCTATAACTGGCAAGACTGTCCCTATCCAGCTCCATTTTGGCAGAGCTGTCTACTCTGACTGAAAGACTTACCTTTACTAGGATACTCAATTGGGCAGCCCCACGCTCATCTAGAGGTCCTAGATTCTGACTGACCAGTGAGCAGAAACTGTGACAGAGATCTAGGATTTCATTCAGGCAGTGGAACACCTATATTTAAAAAAAAAAGTGAAAGAAGGAAAATGGGTATATTATGGGGAATGAGATTAGAGGATTTGGGGTCTTCTATTTTCAAGAACATACCTACAACTCTGACCTTTCTTCTTGTGCTCCAGGCTTACATCTCTGTCTGTTAGGGATACATTTCAATTTGAATGTTCTTTGGTACCTCAAATTCAGCATGTTTGAAACAGAACTCATTACCTTTAGTTCCTTAAAACTACTTTGTCCTTTAGGATTCCCAATTTCTATTCACTGTCTCCTGAACATACCACAGATACTCCATGGATATGTCTTTATTCATTCTATATCCCCTGTATGGCATGTATAAAAAATATACTTCTTCTTTCCTCTTCTTATTTTTCCACTTCTCTAAGTCTTTCTTCAAGGCCCACTTCTTCCATGAAACCTTCCCTGACTGCCCTAACTCACACCAAGCACTACAGCATTTACTGGCCATGCTATTTATTTGGTGCTAGAGTAACAATATAAGGCAACATATGCTATCTTGTAGGCCTTCCCAATTAGACTGTAATCTCCTTGAGAGGCAAAACCATGTGATTTGGATCCTGAGTGTCTAGAATAGGGCCTTAATGGAGTAGGTGCTAAATGACTATTTGTTGATGAAGTTCTAGTCCCATCATCCTCTCTCCAAAAATAAAATTGAACTCAAACCATCCAATGTGGGTAGCTGATCCTAATGCAGGGGTGGGGAACCTGCGGCCTCCAGGCCACATGTGGCCCTCTAGGTCCTCAAGTGTGGCCCTTTGACTGAGTCCAAGTTTTACAGAACAAATCCTTTTATTAAGAGGGTTTGTTCTGTGAAGTTTGAATTCAGTCAAAGGACTGAATTTGACGACCTACAGGGCCACATGTGGCCCCTGTCCTAAAGGTTCTCAAGTGTTTTTAGTTCACAGACATTTTTAGCAGAGTATTTCACTCCCTCTTACTTTTTATCATTTTTATATATACTCACTAAAATTCCTTCTACTACAGGTAAAGCGTTTCTGTTTCTTTTGTCTTAGGCTATTCTCTATTCCTTATATACTTAAGAAACTTGAATACATATCATCTGTGCTTTCTGTCTTCTATTTATAAATACTGCTAAACACTAACAAAAATGGGGAATAAAGATTTGCTTAATGAAAGTCTATTGTCTTGTCGATTCAATCAGCTTCTGAAGATTTAGTGCTATAAAAATTTCAGAAAACCAAACTACACTTACAGGTTTCAGCAAGATGAATGACTGAGCCAGTAAGTTGCTCAGGAAGTGGTCATGAGCCAACTGGATGCTCTCAAAATCCCTAGTGGAGTTAATCTGATGGAGGAGCTGGGAGAATTGAGACTCCAGCACATCTACCTGAAGGAGAATTAGAAGTAATTAAAGCATTTTGTATGACATGATCACTCTAGGATGGAAAGGGTAGTGAGGCATCTGAAAAAAAAAAAGAAACACAGAAAACTCCCCTGCCCCCAGCTCATCCACTTTTTTTAAAAAAATATTTTAGAGCTTTATCATTTAATATTTTAGTTTTCAACATTGATTTCCACAAGATTTTGATTTACAAATTTTCTCCCCATTTCTACCGTCCCCCCCCAACTCCAAGATGGCATGTATTCTGATTGCTCCTTTTTCCAGCCAGCCCTCCCTTCTGTCACCCCACTACTCCCTCCCCCATCCCCTTTATCCTTATTTTCTTGTGGGGCAGGACCCATTTCTATGCCCCATTCCCTAATACATCTTATTTCCCAGTTGCATGCTAAAACAACTTTTTCTTTTGAGCTTTTGCTTTTAAAACTTTGAGTTCCAAATTCTCTTCCCTCTTCCCTTCCCACTCACCCTCCCTAAGAGGGCAAGCAATTCAACATAGGCCACACATGTATCAGTAGGCAAAACACTTCCATAATAATCATGTTGCAAAAGACTTAACTATATTTCCCTCTATCCTATCCTGTCCCCCTTTATTCAATTTTCTCCCTTGACCCTGTCCTTTTTCAAAAGTGTTTGCTTTTGATTACCTCCTCCCCCTATCTGCCCTCCCTTCTATCATCCCCCCTTTTTTATCCCCTTCCTCCTACTTTCCTGTGGGGTCAGATACCCAACTGAGTGTGTATGTTATTCCCTCAAGTCAAATCTGAGAGCAAGATTCACTCATTCCCCCTCACCTGCACCTTCTTCCCTTCCAACAGAACTTCTTTTTCTTGCCACTTTTATGTGAGATAATTTATCCCATTCTATCTCTCCCTTCATCCGCTTTCTTCTAAAAGTGCCATTGGACTAACCAAGAAAGCCCTTATTATTTGGCATGACTTTGGTAAGGAAAGCTGAAAACCTGCTTCAGCCCAGCCTCCTCTCATTAAGCAGATATTTTATGTTCATACTGATTGACTCAGTTATATCTTATTAAGATTCAGATTTATGGTAGCCAAGAATTGGAAATCAAAGGGATGCTCATCAATTGGGGAATGGCTGAACAAGCTGTGGTATATGAAGGTAATGGAATACTACTGTGCCATAAGAAATGGGGATGATATGGACTTCATAACAACCTGGAAAAACCTACACGATATAATGCTGAGTGAGCGGAGCAGAGCCAGGAGAACGTTGTACACAACCACAGATATATGGATTCCATGAGGACCAACCCTGACATACTTCGCTCTTCTCAGCAACACAAGGTGCAAGGACAACTCGAGGGGATTCACGATGGAGAATGCTATCTTCATCCAGAGAAAGAACTGTGAAGTTTGAATACAGATTGAGGTGCACTACATGCTCGCCTTTTTGGCTTCTCTTTTGTTTTTGTTTTTGGGTTTTTTTTTTTTGGTTCTGTTTCTTCTTTCTCATGATTCATTCCATTGGTCATAATTCTTCTCCACAACTTGACTAGTATATAAATTAATTCAATGCGAAGTTATACATGGTAGTTATATGAGATTCCATGCCATCTTGGGGAGGGAGGGGAGAAAATCTGGAACTCAAAATTATGTAGAACTGTGTGTGGCAAACTAAAAATAAATAAATAAATAAATAATTGAAAAAAAAAAAAAAGATTCAGATTTATGGGACACTTCAAAAAACAGTCAAGCCAAAACTTCAATGATTCCAAAGATCTGAGATTTCATCCTGAGGATGCTTCCTCCAGTGAATTATATTGCTACCACTCTACACTTTAGTAGACATGTCATCTTTGTGAGTTGCTGTGACCAAACCAATCAGCTGGCAATCTTAGCAACCATCTGATGCTAAGCCTCTCCTAACTTAGTGAGGCTGGTTCTTAGACAACAGATAGTTTGTCATATGGCCTGACCTGAAAGTTTAATAGTTTGGTAGGATCTGCCAGAGCTTGCACTTTACTGACACAACCTTCAAAAAATCTCAGGGTCAGCTTCCTGCCACAACTAAACAGAGCAGGATTTTAGTGTAATGCCAATGCCACCACATCCACAAGTGCCTTAGTTGTGCTAGTCACATGAGATTGTTAGTGCTTGTGGAGCTCCTTGTGCCTCATCAACACCACTCCACTATAAAGTAATCCTAAAAACCACACCCAATGATACAGCCCATTTTTTCTCTCATGAGGTTACACACAGGGCAGGAATAAAACCCCTTCAAGACCTTTCTCCTGCCCTTTCTTCATCTCCCATCTACTACTCAACTCTGAGCACAGACCTGGAGATAATATTGAAGATTATCCACCAAGAAGGCCATGTGATTCCGTAGGCGCCATTTAATGGCATCGCTCTGGTTGGACTTGAGGTGCTTGCGCTGCATCTGGAGAGCCCAGCAGTGCTGCAGTTCTGCCTGTACTCGTCGTACACTGAGCAAGTACTTGAAGACAACATTGTACCTGGGTCCAAAACAACCACCATGATGCTAGAATCTTCCTTTCCCAGCTACTTCCCCTTTTCCCTCAGTCAAATTCCAGATTCCTACCCTTTCTCCTTTTTTCTTTCCCATTTTCAAAAAGAAAGGATGTGAAGATAGCCAGACAGGGACTTTTTGCTGGAGGCAAGGTCCTTGTTCCTCTCTCATGAAGCTCAACTCAATGCATGTGTCTGTCCTAGGACTTTCCACTTCTCCACTTATGAGAGGCCTAGCATTCCAAACAGTCTCTGCCCCTTCTACATTTACTTTGACAAGCCATGCCAAATAACATCTGTTTTACAAAGTTCACTGAACTGTATAGAGGTCGTGAGAAGCAACAGGTGACCAGCTTTTGGGGAATGTAAGCCCCTCAAAGGCAGGCATGTTTCTTGCACAATCTCTTAGGGCTCAGGATTGCACCATGTGCATGATAAGCTTTTAATGATATTTAATGGTTAGCTGTCTGAGAGTGATACAACCTTCTCTGAAAAGTAATGAGTTGCCGGTCTCTGCAAATATCCAAATGGAGGCTGAACTACTCTTTCAGAGAAAGAACTCCTACCCTGGGAGTGAGGCTGTACTATATAACTGATAAGGTCCCTTCTAATTCTAGAGTCTGTGACCATAAACTTTTCATCCCTCCCTAGGCCATGACAGCCACTGACATGGGAGAAGGATATATATTGAAGACAGGCACTTGGAAGAACAGTTGATTCCTAGGGGAACAGGAATTATGTGACCTCTTATCTAGGCATGAGTTTTCACAGAAAAGTAAGAAACTTTCTAAAATAATCCATGTCTAAACTTGCCTTCTTCAAAGGGGTTAAGGACACATCCAGCATCAAGCTGATTACGCTGGTCACTGCCACTAGAATCTTCCCCCAAGACAAGCCTCCAGCTCCCCCCCAATCAATTTCAAAAACAGAGGCAACATGGCATACGAGGAAGACCTAAGAGTTTGGAGGCCTTTTAGTCCAACCCCCTCATTCAACAGATGAGGAAACTAAGGCCCAGAGAGTTTAAGTGACTTGCCCATCATCACAGAGGTAGCCAGTGGCACAGCCAGAACTCAAAGTAAGGTTCAGTGATTTCAAGTTGAGCACCATTTCTACTAAACCATACTACTTCCCCAAGGGCTTTGGTTCAAAAAGCCATCTTTTACCAGGAGTATGCTAAAGAGTTTCAGATCAGGCACCTGCTCATTAAATATAGTGGGGTAGAATTGGCTGGATTCTTGAAGTTAGATCTCCTGGGCCTGCAGACTATTAACAACTGGCCAAAGGGCCTCTGCCTTCCCTGCCTAGATCATCTCTTGCCTGGAGCACCTAGGATAGTTAGTGTTTGCTAGCAAAAAGGTCACAGAGGCCTTGTAAACCTACTTCTCCAGGACAGCAGGAGTGAAGAGAATATGGAGAGGCCACTGCACTTTGTAGGAAAGACCCAGGGCTGCCCAGCCTGATGCGGGGGCTTCTCGGGGAGAGGTATCCCGAGAAGGTGCTTCTCGTGCTTGAGTAACATCTAAGGCAAAAAAGAAAGAAAAAGAAAATGAAGAAACCTCAGCCTAATTAAGATAGACAACTTGTTTTGTTAAAAGAAGAATGCACATGAATAACATGAGAGAAAAAACCAGGAAGATGTCTAAGGCACAAGGAGGAAGACACAGTGGGCAGAGGGCAAGATCTTAGTGATTATTCTATTGTCCTTAAACGTAGAGGGAGATGGAACAAGACAAGAACTGACCCATCTAACAGAAATACAGCATGGTGTAACGAAAAAATCCTTGGCTGGACAATGAAGTAGTCTGGATTCTAGTTCTGGCTCTGCCACTCATGAGTCTGGGTAGGTTATGTAACCCCCCTATATCCCTGTTTCTTAATCTTTAAAATGAAGAGGTTGACCTAGATCTTTTAGGACTCTCTGAGTGCTAAAAGTAGATAACTCTAAGATGAAAACCACATTAGTGTCTTCAGAGAAGTAAGCAGCATCAGAAAAAGAGGAACACTGATATGGAATGGAAAGAGAAAGGGAACTAATACCTTTATGTTCCTTTCCGTGGTACTCAATTGTCAGGTGGAGCAGAGGGAGAAGGTTGTCATCATCTAAAAGTACCTTGTGGGCAGACTGCTGGAAGGCCACATTAACATCTGGCAGAGAGAGAGAGAGAACAGGGAACAAACAGTAGCACTTGGCTATATGACTAAGCCTGGGGCAAATGCAGTCCCATCCAACCCAGCCTGACTGTCAGGAACAAACACTATTTGCCCTGGGGGTCCAGACCACACCTATTCATACAGATATCATTGGTTATGTGGCTGCTTGTCCCATGGGTCAGCTGCAGCTTGATGGGAGCTATCCAGTCACTCTGGAATGGCTGCTCTAGGTAGAGACAGAAGGAGGCTGCCTCTCAACCCCTGGATGAAGAAGCTGAGAGTTGGGCTCTTCTCTCATGAAAAGGCACTTTTGTAAGTCAGCCATCCACTTTTCTGTTGAGTAGAGTCAACGGTGTGGTGGGAATGGCATCCCGAGAACATATCATTTCAGGAGGCAAAGGATACGTACCATGCTCAGTTACTGCAGTGGGCGGTGTCTTTAACATATGCTGGGCTGTGTCAATGAAGGCCTGGAACAGTTCTCCTCGTCCCAGCAGGTAAAAATCTTTAATGATCTTTGACAAAGAATGTCAGTATACAAGTCAACAATCAGACAAGCCTAGGAATTCCTGGCTACTCAGGGAACTGGATTCAACTCAATTAAAGCACTCATAAAACTCCTGTTATGTGTAAAGCACTGTTCAAAGAGATGGGAACACAGAAGAAAATTAGATTATCCCTACTGTGAAGTACCTTAGCATCTATTTGGGAGATGGAATATTTACCTAAATAAGTAAAACTGAAGATAAATAAGAGGCAGAAAGCACTAAAGATGGGCAGATAATCAAAGGCTTCCCTGAGGAACTGGAACCCAAGTTAAGCAGAGACGACAAAAGAATGCAATCCAGATATGGGGGGATGGCTTATGTGAGAAGAAAGAGGTTGGAGATGAAGGGTTTGAGAATAATTAGTAATCATAGTGGGCAGAACACAGAGCTCATGAAAGGAGTAGTATGAAATAACACTGGCAAAGTAGGTTCCCACATTGTAGAAAAGCTTTTAAACTAGAGACAATGTAATCTGGACCCAATTAACACAAGGATCTGGAGGCAGTGCGGTGTAGTGGATAAAGGGTCAGAGTCAAGAACACCTGAGTCCAAGTCCCTCCTGTGATACGTCCTGGCTGAGTGACCCGGGGCAAGTCACTCAACCTCTCAGTGCCTCCAGGTAAATGCTCTAAGACAAGAAGCTGCAGAAAAGGTACTGATCTGCACTGATACAATGTTTTTTCCTTGGGAATTCCCCATACCAATGAACACAGTGCCATTTCCCTCCTGTCCCCAAAAGACAGATGTGAGATTCTGCCCCTCTAAACAGGCACATAGAGGACTGAAATTTTAGTGATGCTGTTAAGCCAGGAAGATTACAGTATGTTTGGTATCTTTACTCGGTGGCAACACAAAAGATAAAATTACATGAAAACTTGTGTCTATCTCTTTGTCCTACAATATTGTATATTTGTACAATCATGTTTCCATTTACAGAAGCAAATCCTGGAAGGAATTGTTCCTTCGGATGACACCCAGCAATGGGCTGCTCATTTTGGGGAAGAGTATACAAGGTCATCCAAGGGTCCCTCCCCAAAATCGGGAGAGTTAGGGGAGGCAAAGTCATTTCCCATTAGCTACATTTTAAGAGTAAAGGAAAATAAATGAAACTATTACCTTTAGTTGGCCCAGTAAATCTGACTCCTCTACCATAAGCTTCCATAGATGCTGAGGAAACAAGAGCATCACTGAAATCCCATTTCACGAACACCATTACAAAGGAAGATTCTTTATTAAAAAGCTATCCTACATTCCACTAAATGACTCATGAAAGGATACTACTCTTCTGACCATTACAATAAGTTGTCTACAAATAAACGCTTCTGAAAAACTGATACTAGACCCTGTACATGTATCCTAGCAGCAGGAAAGATGAGTTGAGCAGCAGCTTAGCTTTTATTCTTTAGTGAAAGATCAAATTTGGTCAAAAGTTACTGTGGAGCAGAAATATATATACAAAATGCTGAACGGTTCAAATGAAACAAAGATCTTATTTATTCCTTCAACTAAGGAAAACTTTGTGACATGAGAGGCTAAGCTGATTGTCTCTCTGTCACTATGCAGGAAGCAAGCAAGGTACTCCACATTTTGTCCCTCAGGAGACTGAGCTCGATTAGAGGGAAGGGTACTTAATGTTGGAGCGTTCCTAAAACCCAAAGATAGAGAAAAAGTCTGGCCTGAGGAATCATTCCTTCATCCTGGTCTCCAATGCCAACTATAAGAAACAGTTGCTGTGCTCTATTCTCTATCTTGCCAGGCCAATCCACCCCCTCAAAAACATCTACTGGATCAGACACTTAAAAGGCAAACCTCAGCAACAGTGCTGCGTATCCGGTCCACCACCAGCTCAAAATCCACAAGGCTGAAAAGAGGCTGCTGCTTGAGGCGATGCAGCTCTGCAGCAAAGGTGTCTTCTTGATTCTTTAAAATAGATCCTGTGTATCATGGATAGTAGGAGGAGAGACCCTTGGAGCTATGCTACCAACAATGATCAGATTCTTTCATTTGCTGTTGCAGAGAATCTAACTACCCAGGGTCTAGTAAATACAGGGCAATAATTTTTGCTCTTAACCACTGGTGCCACTTCATTTGCTTTGAAGATTTCTGACAAGAAGCATCATGATGGCCTCTTACAATATTTATCTCAGAAAATAATGTGCTACACGGATCATTGCCTTGGCCCATAAGGCAAAAGCTACTCTAGATCAGCTCTTGGGGATGAGACATTAGGACAGGACTTCCTACCTTTTCTGGTCAGATTCACATTCTGATTCTCAAACATCTGTACGGACTCTCCTACAAACAGGATTTTTTCAGCAACCCTCACTGGAATATAGGAAGGAAGTATTTCCACCCGAAGGGAAAACTGCTTCAGGGATGGGGCCAGCATGTTCTCTTCCTCAATCAGGCGCTAGGCAAGGAGATATGGAGTGACAAAGGAAACAAGAAAGTATGCAGTAACTATTTATCTCTATCCTTTATATTCCACAGTTAATATATTTGGACAATGGGGACTTTAAGCCCAGGAATGTACAACCCCCACCTGCCATAAATTGCCAGATGTATACTGTGTTTGCAAGAAAGTAGTCTAGCCTAGTAGAAAGAACAGCAGACAGGAGAGGTACAACACATGAGTGTTCTAGACTTAGCATTGCCATTAACTAGTTATGGGACTCTGGTTAAGTCATTCAACTGCTCTGAACTTTAGTTTCTTCATCTCTAAAATGAGAATGCTGGACTAGACCTGTGAAGTCCTTAAAAAAATCCTAAAATCCTATTATGCTCAGTTTCAGTCATTTATGATTTTTATGTAATGCACTGGCATCTATATAGGGTTTTGTGAATCCTAATTAAGACCTTGAGCTGCATCTAAAAGCTACCAAGGAGATATACCTTAAGGAGCACACAGGTGCTACCCACTTCCTAGGGCCTCACAACTGCCCAGCCTAATGGACTGTCATAAACTCACAGATTTGGAGCTGGAAGGGACCTTAAAAGCCATCAAGTCCAACCTCATTTTATAGACGAGGAAAATAGGCCCCAGGGAGGTTAAGTCTAGACCTAGACAAAGAAGTAAAGGGAGGGGGGCGTTACACTCACGATGCCAGCTCCAGTGCTTTCTCCCATGCACCCTGCAAACCTCATTCAGACAAAGACAAATATCAGTAGAGACAGGTTGAAAGAGTGGCTCAGACTGTACTAAGGTGGCAGGCTCAGTAGAAGCTCATCTGAGAGGACTAAGGGGTTAATATCTGGTGGAATGTACTGAACTTCCCATCAAATAAATCCTCACCAGATCCTGAAGTTCCCGTAATTGCTTCCCTGTCAGGCCCCCAATGCCCAGGTCCTCCTCCTCCTCCTCCAGCTGAGCAGAGACAAGACCAGAAGATGGACCCTGTTTAATAAAGAACTCTTCATGTTGGTCCAAGAGCAGGCCATGGAGCATCCAGGCAGAAAGCTGCTTGTACATGACCCCATGGCACACAGCCAAGATCCTAGTTGAAAAAGGGAAAGAAAAACCAATGCCATAAAAGCCCCTGCAGAGAGTGTTCAAAATCCACAAACACACAGGCCATTCTGGTACATTACTAGCAGGTACTGGCTAAGATCTGAATAAGAATTTGGTGAGTCATAAGAGAAATTGTCAATTACACTAAAAATAATGATTCTATTTTTATTCATATCTTTTTGGATTTACTCAGCCGTTAAATTTCTCATAATTAAAGTTCACATATTAAAATTTAAAATGTTCTTCAGCTTTTTTGACAGCTTCTTTTAGAAAACAAGTTTTTTTCACCCTCTGTAAAAGTTTCAAAGCAGAAAACTCCTGCTAAAATGAAATGAGATGAGCTTAGAGAAGTCTGTTTCTCTGCCAGCAAAAGCAGTTTGCTTATTTTCTCTTGTTTCACCAAGAAGGAAGGGAATGGATTTGATAAGGAAGGAATGACTCAATTAGAAATGTAGCATTACAAAAATACATGGAAATAGAAGATCAAGCACCTTCTACAGAAGTATCTGAAGCATTTCCAAGTCTTTCTTATACAATAACCAAATATTAGAATTAGAAAGTAACTTGGAGATCATAGAGTCCAATCTTCTGCCAAGTACAGAAACTTAACTTCACGTTTTAAAAAGGGTAAGATAAACTGGCCAATATGAGTTGGCTCCCTATCACCTCCAAGATTAAATATAAAATTCTGTTTAGCCCCTTCCTACCTTTTGGGTCTTCTTATACTCCACTCCTCTCTATATACTTTACAATCCAGCAGCTCCTGCCTTCTTGACACCCCTCTCCTAACTCCACACCTTGTTACAGGCTGTCCCAGTGCTTAGGAGGCTTTTCCTTCTACCCTCCATGTGTTGGCTTCCTTGGCTTACTTCAGGACCCAGCTCAAATCCTACCTTCTACTGGAGGCCTTTCCTGGTCCTTACCAGTGGCTTCTCTCTAAGATCACATTCCAACTACCCTATATAAACAATATCTTATATGCAAATAGTTGTTTAAAAGTTGTTTCTCCCATTAGAAAAGTGAGATTCTTGAGGGTAGGGACTGTATTTTTGCCTTTCTTTGTATTTATGGCTTAGCAAAGAGCCTAGCAAATAGTAAACATTTAATAAACTGTCTGTTGATTTACTGATGGAAAATAGCATTTTCAAAGATCTACTCAAATGTAGCCAAGCAAAACCCAGCATATATAATGGTGACTCAGGATGATGGGTTCTGAAAAATTAGAGGGACCTTAAAGTCTTCCAGGCTATTTGACTGTCCTTTATGTAGTACCACCCTGGAATCTTCTTTACTGGCTGGCATCCTGGCCCCTCCTACCTTGATTGCATAGACCCATCTGCTGAGTGTTAGCTTTCCTGTCCCACCTATTACTATTTTGGAGAGATTTTAGACCATATGCAAATAAAGTGTTCTTGATGAACTGTGTCAATCCTATTTAAGTTTTTGTGACTTACTTTTCTAGTGCGCTGCGTACAGGAGGCAGTCCTCCACAGCTGTATTTGTAGACTGTTTCCAAGATCTGACAGCCATGAATCTGTGGAAAAGACAAGCTTGTAAAAATTATAGGGCCTGCTGCAGAAGTTTAAATTCTATATTCAATTGTGATTGGTTCAGGAGGAACCTATTTAATCAATTACAGTGGCCCTTCTGTAACTTTTCCCCTTCCTACCTCTTACACTTCAACAGCGACACCACCCTCCCCCACCCTATTCCCCTAACACACACACACACACACACACACTCTCTCTCTCTCTCTCTCTCTGATCCAGTGACACGGGTTTCACTGCTGACACTCTATCCCTGGATTTCACGCATTTTCCCTGGATATCACCAGGCCTAGAAGTCTTTCTTCCTCACCTCTGCCTCCTAGTTTTCCTAGATCCTTCAAGTCTCAGCTAAAGTCCCCCCTTCTGTAGGAAGCCTCTCTGGATCCCCACATTTGCAGATGCTACAAGCTACATATTGCATTGGGTTTTATAAGAGTGTCTGAGCAATCTCCTCTTGAGCAGATCGGCTTGGAGATGGCGCCCACTATCTCGCTTTGGAAGAAGAAGGTAGAACTTCTTCTTCAGAAAGATACTACACGAGAATGTTTAACTGTTTAGAAAACTACAGGTTCTAGATTCATCAGTCAAGAGTGAATATATTAATTCAGAAGTAAAAACACTACTGGCACCCATCAGCTTCTTCCATGAGGGAGTTTTTATCTTTGCTTCTATAGCCAGAATGGACAACATGGACATAGGTCTCTTCCAACTGAGAGGAGTGAAGTCTGTTGAAACGTGCAAAGCTTTTCAATTAATGCTGAGCCTCAGCCCACAGCATCCTTAAGCTTATCCTGGAAAGGAGGGAAAGTGACCCACCAGCTCTTCTTGGATTTTTCACTCTCCTTTCCCAATTCAAATGGACAGAGAATGCTAACATGGGAAAGGAGAGGGAACTATAATCTGTCTAGGAACTCCATTCACGTTGGTAGTTTTCTTCTCATTTGGTATCACAGTGGGGAGAGTGGGGTATGAAGAAGCTGCAAGGGTAGAGAGATCCATGAAGAAGTAACCCACACAAGGCTTGCAGGAATGGAGGGAATTCACTTAAACAACTCACTGTGGAATACAGCTGGGTACATGTCTACACAGCACAAAATGAAGTGAAGGGCTGGCAAATATTTGGTTAAATTCATCAAAGCAGGAAGCCAAATTAGATACGTCGGCCTCTTTGCTATGGTTACCTTTATCTGGGACTGAGTCCTACCCTTTATGTTCAATTCTTTAGCCTGAATTATCTGGTTGGGCTTTCTCCCTGATCAACTTAGCTGAAGATGTGGCAATTATTTACTTTACTCTGTGTTGTGTATGTGTAAGAGAGACAGACAGACAGACAGACTAGAAGAGGGGTGGGGAGAGAAAGAGGGAGGCCATATCCATTAGTATTCATATATATTTTGTATCTGTGCAACATTTACAAAGGTCTCATTAAATATCTGTGGGGTTGGGAGTGCGTAGAGGGAGGGAAAGAGGACAGGAATGTTCCATATGCAACAAATTGCTTCACTGCAGATTTTTTAAAATGCTATGGATGAATTTGTAAAAATTATACTACTTTCAAGGTTGCTTCCTGTGATTGACTGTTCTTATAACTCAAGAGAAAAGGACTCATTTAAATCAGGTAACCAGAGGGTACTTTTCCTAACACAACTTCACCAGGTAATCTCAGTGTTTGCTGAATTCAGAGTTACTACCTCAGACCCTGAATGCCAATGGTCTCCTAGAATACTTAGAATAAATTTTTCCACGAGAGCAACAACAGCAACAACATAAGTAAAAGGTACATTTAACAAACAAAATTAGGTGAATGGCTCAGGCACAGTGATCTCTTAGTACTGAAGCATGACCTTAAGGATAAAGTTCCCTGCCCCCATCAGTGATCAACATGTACCTTTCCTTTCCTTCCCAGGCTTAATTTCACGGTTCCCCTAAACACAACAGTTTGAAGAAATCCATGTAAGTGCAGATCACTAAGCACACCAAATTACTAACCAGAACAAAAGAAGTGCTCACCTTTTGACTCTTAATCTGTTCAACAACAACCATCACTGAGGGAAAAAGAAGCTGGAACTACAAAGCAAAGCAAAGTCTAAGTAAGGGCGCAGGCAACAAGATGTAAGAGAGGCAGTATAAACATAAGCTCAGGAAATGATGGCATTTCTGAATGAAGATGAAGATCTTCCACCCAGAAGGGGCAAAAAGAAAGGGTCTACTGCTCTAAGCCTATCTTAACTTCCACCACGGTAGGCAGGGTGAGGAAGGTAGATAGAAACACCTATTGTAGGGGCTGGCAGGACTGTTAATATAACATCAATATGTATAACTTTATTACCAAATGTTAAGAGATGATTTATCTTTAGAATTCATGAAATGGTGCTGATATGGTAAAGCAGATTAAATGTACAATGTAAATATAAAATTTTAGACTCAAATTTTGAATCTGGAAGTAGGAGAGTTCTTCAAAACACCAATTAGTCAAATATAGCCTAAAAGATTGAGAGAACAAGTTAAAAGAATCCAAGTTATTCCATTATCTATAAAGCATACCTGATCCAAGGAGTAATTGACATGTGATATGGAAAGGTGAGGGTCAGCAAGGAACTGCAATTAAAAAATATAATTAGAAAAATACCATCTCGGAAAGTTTCTAACCTATGGTCTAACAACACTAGCTGGGGAGAGGGAAGGAATGGACCTTGTGGTAATGAGTGCTTTAGGTTCCCACAGAGGAATAGGGAAAATGATACAGGTGATTAAAAACTGAAGGCAAGACTTTCACAGAATACCCTGAGAACCCCTGACATACATGGGAAGTCTCTTTGATCATTATATAAGCAATAGCCAAGAGCTTATAGTGTTCCATGCCCATCAAAGACATTATCCATCTCTGAAACCCTGATTAAAGGAAGACAAGGCACGGGGCCATTTCCTTTCCAAGGATGTGGTCTAGTGAGGGAATTGGGGGATTCAGGGGCGCTATCTCCTCTTTCTCCTCTTCTCTACCTCACCTCTTGCTCCAAGTCAAGCAGTGCTTGACGATATGGCTGCAGGATTGAGTCCAGACCTGTGCAGAAGGCCCGCAAATAAATTCCATGTAATCCACCTTGGCCTTGCTGGGACAGATGGTGATCCTGCAATTAAACAAAGGCAAACTAAATTAGCCCCAGTGTTGGGACTTGCAGATCAAGTGCTGAACCTGGAGTCACAAAGTCCCGAGTTTAAACATGGCTACAATACACTTCCTAGCTGTATAACCCTACACATGTAAAACTTCCTCTGTCTGCCTCAGCTTCATGTGTAAGATGCGGATAACAATATCACCTACCCCCCAGAGCTGCTGTGACGACCAAATGAGACAGTATTTGTGAAGTGCTTTGCAAAACCTTTCAGTATTACATAAATGCTATCATTTTTGTTGTTGTTATGTCATCATTAGTTGTACTGTTGATGCTTGAATAGCTGTGTCAAATTAATGCTTCCATAAGAAGAAAAAACTTACAAAATAGTGCAGGAAATAGTCTGCTCATTAACCTTATTGGACCATAGATTTAGAGGGCAACGGTCCTTGGAGTTCATCCAGTCCAAATTTCTCACTTCAGAGATGAGGAAAAGGTTCAGAGAGGTTAGGCCATCTGTCCAAGGTCACAAAGGTCAGAGGTCATAAGAGGTAGAACTGGGGACTGAGCCTAGATTTGGTATATAGTGTGGATTAAGACAAAGAGAAACTGAACTCCAGTGCTGGCTCCAACATTGATTAGGTGAGCAACCTGAAACAAAGTCACCTCATTTCTCTGAGCTTGAGTTTACTAATCTGGAAAATGGGAATAATACATTCATACTCCCTACCTCGAGGGATGTTGTCAGGAAAGCACTTTGTAAATGTTCATATCAGTGTGACTCATAATTCTTGTTCCCACTTTCCAAACTGATATATTTATTTTAAGCCTGAATCTTTTTACCCTTCACCTTAAGGTAGAATAAAAACTTTCTGATGCAAAAAGAAAAAGGAAAGAATTCCTCCTCTGTTGAAAAAAAATCTTATCTTCTTTGAGAACTACTGTATTTGCAGAACCCAGATTTTTAACTCAAACCTGAGCAAAAGCCCAGCCAGAAGTTTAAAACCAGCCTCCAATTGACTTCTTCTATCCCTTTCTCTTGTCTAGTATAAAGCCCCTCACAGACAGATGTTTTTCTGGGACCAGAGAGGTTCAGTCACTTCCTCGAAGGCCACACAGGAAATATGTGACAGAACCAGATCCCCATCCAGGACTCTTCCCATCATACGATGCTGAATCTTAAGCTGTAGAACAAAAACTCCCAGAAGTTACAGGAAAAGACAATCTAAAATGACAAGACACAAGACACAATGTGGCCCTTTGACTGAATCCGAACTTCACAGAACAAATCCCCTTAATAGAAGAATTTGTTCTGTAAAACTTGGACTCAATCAATAGACCAAACCCGAGGACCTAAAAGGCCACATGTGGCCTTGTGGCTGCAGGTTCCCCACCCCTGACTTAGACCTATCCAAGCAGGGAATGGGTTACCTCAGGAAGTAATGAATTCTTCCCCATTAGAGGTCTTCAAGGACTACTTGTTAGGGTTGTTTGTAGTAAGAGTTTGGATTTCACCAGATAGCCACTGAGGTCCTGTTCAACTCTGAAATTCAGTGATTCTATTATTGTCACTATTATTAATATTATTGTTAATTATTATTAATAATACTATGATATTAATACTTGGTACTATTCTGAACCCAAATGTAAAATGTGTAAAAAACATCACCACTGTCCTCAAGGGGCTTACATTCCCCAAGGACCAGCTACCCACCTGTTGCTGCACATGACCTGTATATTGTTCAATGAACTCTGTAAAGCGAATATAGTCTGTGCCAAGGCGGCAGAGGCGATTCAGGACACTGGTTTCACTGGGATGGAGAAATGGAAAGTCCTGTGACACCTACAAAAGTAGTAACAACATTAAGGACACAGATGCCTCTGATTCATTTGGCTCCTCCCTGAGGATACTCCAAATGCTTTACAATAATGATAGGATGTTTTTCTTCAAATGTTTTATGATCATATTTTTTCTCCTCAATCTGTCTTTTGTGAGGTGTATTTATCAGAAGAGTTCTGTAAAACATAATTATTTCCATATTACTGGTGTCTTTCTAAAGTGATTATAACAAATTCATTATAGATTGTGAAAAATTGAAGTTTTTGGCTCATGTAAATATCACTTTAGAAGGAAACAGTGTTTGTTTTTTAAATGTAAATTTTCAATTAACAAGCATTTATTTTCTTTCTCTCCTTCCCCCTTATTAAAAAAAAAGAAAAACAAAACCCCTGTAAGAAACAGGTATAGTTAAGCCAAATAAATTCCCGTACTGTCTAGGTCTAAAAAAATGTCTCATTCCACATTCTGAATCCATCACCTGAATGGACTTACATAATCTGGGCAGGGGAAAGGAAACCAATTACAAGCAATTACTTTTTCCTTCCTAATCTCTTCAGCCTTGCCACCTCTAACATTTCGCCGCTGAATAAACACTTATTAAGCACTTTCTGTGTGCACAGCACTGTGCTGGTCACTGTAGGGGAATGAAGTGGCACACCAACATACACACATGAAAACTTAAAAAAAAGAGTGCTCAGATTAAGAGACAATGCAAGACAATACTGTGAAGAAATTGAGCAAAAAAAAAAAAAAGTAAAAGCATTCTCCTCTTCTCAAACCCTATCACTTCACAAAATACCAAAGATGAGAAAGCCTTATCCTTCTACACTATCCTAAACTCCTATACTATCTTATAGTATAAGATTTATCTTTCTAAGTTGCTAAATTTGGAAAGTTTAGGAAAAAATCCACCCAATCCACACAAAAAATTCAAGAACGAAGAGGAAGAACAATGTCAACACCTTCCTCTTGGCTGAGCTCTTTAATTTAACAATCATTTTCTAAGCACCTCTGGGACAGGCACTATGGACACCATGACAAAAATGCAACCACTTCTGCCCTTAAGGAGTTTACATCATACAGGGGGACACAGATAAGTAAATGCAAATATACAAAGTAATGGGAGGAGGGTATCAACAAGTGGGGAAATGAGAAGAGGGGTCTTATCTTCTGAGCTGAAGCTTGAAGACAGCCAGGGGTCCCAAGAGGCAAAATGAAATGCCCAGGCATGGGGCACAGTCTGGGCAAAGGCATAGAGAGAGGAGATGGGGTGTCCTCTACCAGGAATAAATAGAATCCAGTGTGAATGGAACATTTAGGATATAAAGGAGAGTAATGTGTAACCCTAGTGCAAAAACAAGCTGGAGTCAAACTGGGAATGGCTTTAGGTGTCCCTGCCCCCACCAACCTCCCCCCCCACCAAAAAAAAAGAGTCTGAATTTTTTTCTAGTGCCAATAAGTCACCATTAAAAACTCCCTGAGCAAGGGATTGATGAGGTCAGACATATGCTTTAAGAACACTACTTTGGCAGCTCTGTGGAGGATGGACTGAAGAAGAGGGAGACCAGATGCAAGGAGAACAATTAGAAAGTTATTGCAATATTCCCGGCATGTGCTGGTGAACTTGAATTTGATTTTAGAGGCAACAGGGAGCCACTGAAGCTTCTTGAACAGAAGAGTGGCATAGTTAAACCTATTCTTTAAGGATATTATTTTGGCAGCTCTAAGAAAGATGGACTGATAAAAGGGAGAGATCTGAGGTAGGAAGTGCAAATCAGAGACTACTACAATAGTCCAGGTGGCAGGTGATGAGGGCCTGAACTAGGATAGCTACCATGAGAGAAGAGAAAGGGATGCAGGTGAGAAATGTCATGAAGGCAGAAGAGGTATGGCTTAGCAATAGATGGAACATTGCGGGAAGAACAAAGGATGACTCAGAGCTTCAGCTGTCAAGACAGGTGGAGATGTGGCACTGGAGCTCAGGACTGAGATGAGGGCTACATTGTGGAGTGAAGAATTGTCTGCCAAGAGATAATAGTTGGGTCCATGGGAGCAAGAGGGGAACACTGTAAAAGTGTCCAAGGAGAGGAGAAGAGGGTCCAGGACACAGCATGGGGGCGTGACACATACAGTTTAAGGTGGGCCATGGATGATGATCCTGCAGAGACTGAGAAGGATGGGTAGAGTAGGGAGGAAGGGAAGTATGACAGCACAGTGTCATACATACTAAGAGATAGGAAAGTATTCAGAAAGGGAGGTAGTCAACAGTACAAATCATTACAGAGAAGTCAAGAAAGATGAGGACAGAGAAAAGACCACTGGAATTAGCAATACTGAGATCACTGGTAACCTTAGAGACAGCAGCTTCAGCCACACTGTGGGAACAGAAGCAAGAATGCAGGAGGAAACTCATGATGGTCAGCCCTGATTTTTTAGTGAAGTGTGAGTTGAGACCTCCTGTTCAGAGGGAGCAGGAAAATGAGAAAGTAGAGGCAAGGAGTGTAGACAGCTTTTTCTAGAAGTTTAACAGAAAACAGCTGGCATGTTTGTGGGGCATCAGGGAAGGAGCCAGTGGACAGGGAGAAACTGGACATTTGGGAGAGCAAGAGGATATCTGAAAGAGCAAGCTCCCAGAGGAGATGGGAGCAGAGGCGATCAAAGGTATGAGTAGAACAGGGGCTCTTCATTTTTACTGTGTCATACACTCCTTTGGCAGATCATGTCTGGTGAAGCCTAAAGACCCCCTTTTCAGAATAAAGTTTATAAATATACAAAATAAAAAGCAAAGGATTGCAAAGGGAACTAATTCTATTGAAAAGGTTATCAAACTATTAAAAAACCAAGTTCACAGACCCTCTGAAGTAGAGGATTTCGCATTGGTGAAGAGAAGGGCCACCTCTTCCTCCTTGACTAATGTAAAGGAGAGGATAACACTGAGATGATTTGAAGTGTATAACAGAGAAGAGGAAATTCATGGTGGACAGCCTTGATTTTTTAGTGAAGTGTGAGTTGAGACCTCCTGTTTAGAGGGAGCAGGGAAGGGCTGGTAGAGAAGTACAACAGAAAGTCAATCAGAGAAGAGAACAGGCAAGCACAAGTGAATGCCCAGCTAAGATTAGGTAACATCCATCTGTGGAAGATCTAATTATCAGTGCCAGGACTTCCTCTAGCAGCATTCATTGGCATGCAAGTAGGCGTAGATAATCAATCAGCAAGCATTTATTAAGTTCTCATTATAGGCTTGGCATTGTGCTAGGCAAAGAAAAATAGTCCTTGCCCTCAAGGATCTAAGTATTCCACTGGGAAGATGCAACATATTTGCATGCAAGTAAATACAAAATGTACACAATATAATTTTTCAAGGGGAGCACTAGCAGCTGGGGGCAGGGAGGGTAGAAGAGGAAGGCCTCATGTAGGAGATGGCATTTAAGAAGCATAAGGGGGGAGGGAAGGCCTCCAGGCAGAGGGGACAGTCTGTGCCAGGCACTGAGACGTGAAAGGGAATTTCATGGGCTCAGTTTGGCTGGAACAGAGTGCATAAAGGGTTGTCATGTATAATCATTCTGGAGTTAGATTGTGAGGGTGTTCAATGTCAAATGGAGAAGTTTGAGCCAAGTGAGAGCTATGAACGCTTCTCAAGCAAGGAAGTGAAATGATCAGATTTGTGCTTTAGAAAGAGAACTCTGTGAAGGATGGATTAAAGAGGAAGTTTTTGCAATAACCTAAGTGAAAAGTAATTAGAGCCTGAACTAAACTGGTTTGGGTGTGAAAAGAAAGAAAGAGATGGATGTGAGAGAGGTAGAACCAATTGTTGAGACGCAGAGACTGAAGGCTGGATCTGGGACTGTGAGCCTAGGTGACTGGAGGGATGATGGTGCTTTTGATAGGAATTGGGAAGTTAGGAGGAGGAAGGGCAGATTTAGGGATGATGCTGAGGTTTTTTTTGGACATGTTGAGTTTGAAATGCCTATTGAACATCTGGTTTAAAATATCTAATGGGCAGTGTGTGATGTGTCTATGGAGGGAAGGAGAAAGACTAAAGGTGGATATGTAGAAATGATGTCATCAGCATATAGATGATAATTAAACCCATAGAAGCCCATGAGGTCACTGAGAAAGAATAGAGAAAGAGGGCACAGGTATACCTACAGTTAGGGATCATGATATGACTGATGAGAGGTCTGAGGAGTGGTCAGACACAAATGCAGAAGTCGGATAGGAAGGAATCAAAGTTTTACAAAAACTGAGAGATAAGAGTGTCCAGGAGCCAGGGTGTGGGGGTGTGTGTAAAATGTCAAATACTGAAGAGAAGTCCCAAAGGATAACTGATAAAAGGCCACTGGATTTGTCAATAAAGAGTTCACTGGTAACTTTAAGAGTATAATTTCATTTGAATGACGAGGTCAGAAGACAGACTGCAAAGGGTGAAGAATGAAAGGAGGAAAAATGCAAGCAGAGCATAGGCAGCTTTTCTAGTAGTTTGTCAAAGCGAAGAGAGAGAGGAGGATGACAGTTTGAGGGTATGGTTGGGTCAAGTGACTTTGTTTTTTAAGGATTGAAAAGACATGGATGTATAAGGTAGGGGAAAAGACACATGCAGGAGCTGAGAAGGAAGATACTGGAATTAATCCTGCCTGGGTTGGGATCCGGAAAGGGATGAGTAGTGAGAGGACAAGAGGGCAGAGAATTCAAAGGTGGAGGAGAGTGTAAAGTGAATAGCTTTATTACAGGGTCAAGATTTTGAAGGGAGGAGAGGGAAGCAGCGAGGGCTAGGGGGAACAAAGAGAAGGCTTTAAGGACTGAAGATTAGGTCAAAGGTGAGCTTGAGTTTAGGAGGCGTGAGGCACAGGGAAAGATGGCAAAATAGCAAGTTACAGTCAAAAAGAATGGAGAATTTCAGAGTTAGGGACTGTGGAGGTGGAACCCCCGTGTATGCCAATGGAATTAAGGGTATTCCTGTATGTGGCTTCAATGACATAGAGGTGCAGATCATGGAACGTGATGTCTTTCTGGACCTCAGTTTCCCCTTCTTTAAGAAGTTGGACTAGATGCTTTTTAAGGTCCTTTTCCATCTTTAGATCCCACGAATGCCTTTAAAATTCCATTCAGGGAAGATAGACATGCTTCTGTTTCATTTCTTAATTCTTATAGACTGAGAATACGATTTTTGCCTTTCATTAGCCTAAGCTTTTTCCAAGGTTGGTTACAGTAAAAAATAATGCTGGATTTGGAATCAGATGTTGGCTCAACTTTGACTCTTCCTGACCCCACTTGGGGTCTTCTTGGCAAAGATACTGGCGTGGTTTGCCATTTCCTTTTCCAGCCCATTTTACAGATGAGGAAACTGAGGCAAACAGGGTGAAGTGACACAGCTAGTAAGTGTCCGAGACCTTTGCCATTCCCCTCAGCCCTCTAGCCTAGACCCCTTCCTCTCCCGCACTTTCCTCCGCAGCCAAGGCCCCGTCCCTCCCCACCTCCATTCGGCACCCCCCTCCCGCCTTTTCCAGGCCCCGCCCTCCTCTCCTGTACCGCAGGCCCCATAGACCATCCAAGCTCCCCCATCTAAGGGTCCCGCCCCTCTGACCTCCTCACCCCACCCCCCCACCTCCGGTCCCAAGCACTTGCACCGTTAACTCCGCCCCTAGTTCTCGCTTTGTCAGCTGGAGTTCCAATGAGCGCTCGCTTTAGGAGGAGCCGTACCTGGAGGCCGCTCCGCTTGTTCCAGGTGAAGATGGCACCCGGGTACCCGCTCAAAGCCAAGAGCAATTCGTGGATCATCCCCACGACGGGCAGCGGGCGGCCGAGACAGCGTTCGCGGGCGCGAGTTCCCCCGGCCCTCGGGGAGGAGCGCCGCTCGGGCCGCTGTGCGCAAGGCCCTCTGGGGAGTGTAGTTCCGGTCAAACCGACTAGCCGGGAAATACAATTCCTTCGGGAGGAAGGGAAAAAGGCACCGGCCAGCGCGAGGGCTTCCTCCTCCCCGCCAGGGGAATCCCGGAAGTGTTCTCGTAGCTTGGTCGAATCGTTCGCTTCTAGGCCGCTGGGCTCTCTGGGAGACGTAGTCCAGGCAGCGGCCTTGGCGCACGCGCCCTCAAGTCCTCGGTGTCTCCCGCGCGGACTTCCGGTTTGGGAGCTGGACTGGGAGGCTGGAGAGCAGGGGCCGGGGCCGGAGCGGGAGCGGGTGAGGCCCGCCGGGAGGCGGGGATGGGACTGGGCTGGAGGGGAGCGGTAGGAGGAGGCGGGAGTGGAGGGCAGCGGACAGATTCAGGAGGCAGGCCGGGAGAGGGCAGCCCCTAGGCTCCCCTCAGCCCAGTGAGTGACCGTCTGGAAGGGACGGGACAACAACGCCGAGTGACCCGGCCGGAGGGAGCCGAGACAAAGGGGCCGAACGCCCGGCGCCCCCTCTTCTCCCGAACCCCGACCTCCCTGGCTCCCCGAGGCTCCGGGATACCCCTGGTGTCTTCCTCAGGATCCTGTCCTCCCTCTAGAAGCGCTTCGCCCCTCCGAAGTTCCCCCGTCAGCTGTCACCCCCAGCTCAGGGTGACCCCCAAGGACCACCCAGCCCCGGCAAGGGACAGGAGCTGAAATCCTGGTCTCCCGGGGCCGATCCTCCCCCGATGTACCCGCAACGAGCCGGGACACCGAGGTTACCGAAATGAGAGGAAAACAAAGACAAAATTTTCATTTATTGATTGTTGCCTGGAGAGAGAAAGTGGAGCCTAGGGGGGCGGGGCAGGCGCAGAGGGCTCTGGGAAAGGTTCGGGATTGGGGCGGGGGGCGGACCGTGAGGGCCAGCTGCTCGGTGCTCCGATGGAGACTTTCTGCTGTCCCCAGTGGAATCGTCCCTTCTCCTCCGTCCCTGTGTCTGCTAGGCATCCGTTATGATTCAGACCCACCATGTATTATTGGAGGTGCAGTCAGTAGGACTTGGGGGAGGGGGAAATAACAGGAGACACAACACAGTTTACTCTGTTTCAGACTACCCTACAAGCCAGACCGGAAATGCAGCTTCTAGGCAGCGTTGCTCACTGGCTCATAAGCCTGGATTCTTGTCCCCAGGAGAATGCTCCCTAATTCAGCTTGTTTCTTCAGAGTGTGTAAATTGGCAGGCTAGCTCTATGAAGGCTTTGGATGAATGGGTGCATCCTTTTGACACTGTCTTTCCTCTCTCTGCCCTAGGGAGAAACTCCTCTTACAGGGACCCAGGTGCAGTGATTTCCCCAAGGATAGAGAGGAGACAGGTAGAAGCCCTGGCTCCCACACCTCCAGCTGATGTCAACCTGCATTCTGTGAATAATGGCTAAATCCACTCTGAGAGGGGATGGGGGGAACTCTGAGACCTTTCGACAGCGTTTCAGGAAATTCCATTACCAGGAGGTGGCTGGGCCCCGTGAAGCTTTCAGCCAACTCTGGGAACTGTGCTGTAGGTGGTTAAGGCCAGAGGTTCGGACCAAGGAGCAAATACTAGAGATACTGGTACTGGAGCAATTCCTGACAGTCCTACCTGGGGAGATTCAGACCTGGGTACAGGAGCATTGTCCAGAGAGTGGAGAGGAAGCTGTGACCCTGGTAGAAGATTTGGAGAGAGAACCCAAAAGACCAGAGTGCCCGGTGAGAAGGGGGGAATTCAGAAACTAGGGTGAGGGACCAAATTAAAGTAGAAATGGGGATAAAATAAGGTCCTTTGTCTCTCTGTGTGATACCTATTATTTCTGGTCATGTAGACGAGTGACATTTCCTTAAGGAGACTGGAGCAAGCATTTGACTAATCCGCCATCTACAATGCCAGAATGTTTCAACAGTTTCTTGTGCCATGAATAAAAGGAGGGTGTTGTTTTAAATTCCATTACTAAGTTTGGAATCTTGATCTCCCCCTTCCAAAGCTCTTTGCTGCCTGGGGGAATATGTGTCGTTCCTTCCCTTATTCTCTAATCACAGCCCTGTGGAATGATCTCCATTTACTTCAAGTATTTATCTTTGGAAACCCATCCCAGTCTAGCTTTTCATTGAGAATCAATGGGTGTTCTTTCTAGGTCACTGTCCCTGTGAAAGGACAGGAAGTTCGACCAGAGAAGATGGCACCTCTGAGATCACCTCTGGAGTTACTAAGTGTCCAGCAGGAAACAAGGGAGTCTCAGCCCAAGGTTGTGGCCAAGAAAGAATGGGCAGGTTGCCCAGAACTAGGACCACAGGAACAACTTAACCTAAAAGAAAAGCTCAGACCTTATCAAAGGACTGGTAAGAAATACAGGTTCATTTAGGGAAAAGAGGAAGACGCCTTAGGTTGGAGAGCTGACAGTGAATGGGTGAGGAGAGGGAGACTTTGGGAAGTTTTAGAATTAAGTAGCTGTTAGAGATCACCAGAAGTTCACCCTTCTGCCTCCTTGAATTACTACACTTAACCCACTGGAGTTTTTATAAATTACCATAAGTGTTTCCAAAGGCTTTTTTGCAGAGTTTAGAAACTTATTTTCTTTTGTTTCATCTGTGTAAAAATGCTATTAGTTCACCATTAACAATACAGTAATCCTTTTATGTTTTTTAGACATGTCCCTTTTCGTTTTCCCCTCTAAGTTGAATTTTTCCTCAAGGTTTTCATTTCCCTCAATCTTTATTTTTGCTACTTTCCTCTGGAACTGGTTCAAGTTTTCCACTCTTAGTTTGTGAAGCCCAGAACTGAACATAGTCTATTGAGGGTCTGACAAGCACAGGTTTGGCAGAAGGCCCTAAAGTTCTTACATGTTGTATTCATTCTCCTACATAATTCCCATTGTTGTGCCTCTGTAATAATTTCTATCACCTGGTAAATTTTCATGCTGCTTCTATTTTTTTGGTTGTTGCCCTTGTGCCTAGCTGGTTATTCCTTACCTTTGAATTTGTATAACTTGTTTTTCTTCCTTGTACTCTATTGAACTATATTCTGTTTATTTTTAATCACCTCTCCAGCTTAAGGCTATTTCAGCATCTCATTCTTTCTTACAGGTTGTTAGCAGTTGTTTTCCAGCAACAACCAACTTGGTATCATTTGTAGGCTTAAAATTGATGTTCCTTGGTCATTTAAGACATGGATGAAAATATGAAATAGCGTTTTGGTTTACTTGTAGCACTACAGAATTAAATTGGGGGGCAGCTAGGTAGTGCAGTGAGTAGAGCACCGGCCCTGGAGTTAGGAGGACCTGAATTCAAATCTGGCCTCAGACACTTGACACACTTAGTAGCTGTGTGACCTTGGGCAAGTCACTTAACCCCAATTGCCCTGCCTTCCCCACTCCAAAAAAAAAAAACTGAATAATTTGGCCATCTGCTATGGGCTTTTGTGTTGGGTGAGTCACTGTGAAAATACAAAGGGTATGAAACAGTACTTGCTCTCAAGGAGCTTGTGTTTTAGTTGAACAACAAAGATAGGTTATATCAAACAGTAGCAAACAATACAAAACAAATAGAAGGTGTTAAATTGTATGGTTCAGAGAAGGAAGATAAGCTAGAAAAGAAAGGAGAAGTTTTGTTGGAAGAGGTAGGGTTTTAAGGATAATTAAAACTAGGCAGAAAGGAAAAATGGAAGACATTTCAGGTGAGAGGAACAATAAGAGAGAAGAAAGAGAGGCAAGAAAGATCATGCTGTGTTCCTGGGACAGGAAGGAGATCAAATTGTTCTAACTGGAGAAGGAATATTGGATAGTGGAAAAATAGATTGGATTGGTGTGTGGCTGCATAATATAGAGGACCTTAAGAAGCAAGCAAAGGAGTTAGTATTTCCCACAGTAGGAGCCAGTGAAGATTTTAACAAGGGAGTGACATGGAAACAGTGTTTAAGGAAGATTAGTCTGGCAGCAGTATAAAGAATGGATTGGAGTAGGGCAGAGCCTCAAGTCTGGGAGGCTAAGTGGCTGTTGCTATAATCCAGGTGTGAGCTAATGAAGGCTTACCAGGGGTGGGGAACCTGGGGCCTGGAGGCCACATATGACCCTCTAGGCCCTCAAGTGCAGCCCTCTGACTGAATCCAAACTTCACAGAATAAATCCTTTTATCAAGGGCCACATGTGGCCTTGAGGCTCCAGGCCCCTCACCCCTGGTTAGTCTAAGCTAGTGACAGTAGAAATAGGAAAGGACAGACATGAGAGACATTTCAAAATATACAAAATTTGGTGATTGACTAGATAGAGAGATGAAAGGGAAGACATGGGTAAGTTGAAGATGACCCTAAGAATGTCAGTTGATATACACTCCCTTCAACCCAATGAGAATTACTCTGAATATAGTTTTCTAACCAGATGTAAAAACCACCACACTAGATTGGTTTTCACATCTAGTTAGAAAACTACATTCAGGGTAATTCTCATTGAGTTGAAGGGAGTCTAATCAACTGACATTGATTGGAACTAGATTCCAGTTAGATTGGAACTAACCATTTCTATCAGTGTTGGATGGCAGTCAGTGCATAGAAGCTATGATAGATGGTCAAGAGTCCCAAGTTTGAGAGTTAAGGAGGCATAAGGATAGGCTCCAGTAGGCTAATATGAGCCTCTCCACTCTTCATCCTTGCCATAGTGTCATCTGTCCCCCTCAAAACAAAATCCGGCTATTCTTTGAAGTGTCAGATGCTTAATTTTTTTTTTTAAATCTCAATCCCTGCACCCTTTCAGGATGTCTCTGGATATTTTTCTTAAAGCTTTCCCTATACTTAGTAGATAAAGAAGGTGGTGTTGAGCCTAGGGTTTTCTATGATCAGCACAAACCATGATATCCTTTGTTTGCTTCCCTATGAGCAGGATTTACTTTTCCCAAATCTGGTATGGTTTCTGGGATGGAGCGAGGAGAACCGTGGGTCCCAGATCTTCTGGGCTCCAAGGAGAGGGAAATCTCAAGAGGCAGTCACACAGGTGACAAACGAATGCATTCTGATTTTATGCCATCAAGGAGGGAAAGAAAAAACTGGGGAGACCAGGAACAGTGGGGCTTTGAAGATGAAAAGGTAGCTGGTGTGCACTGGGGGTATGAAGAAACCAGGACTCTACTTGCAATTTTAAGTCAGACTGAGTTTTATGAAGCCCTCCGGAACTGCCACCGTAATAGCCAAGTATATGGAGCTGTTGCTGAGCGACTGCGGGAATATGGCTTTCTCCGGACACTCGAACAATGTCGGACCAAATTTAAAGGCCTCCAGAAAAGTTACCGTAAAGTCAAGAGTGGCCATCCACCCGAGACCTGTCCCTTCTTTGAAGAGATGGAAGCCTTGATGAGTGCCCGAGTCATTGCTCTACCCAGCAATGGCCTGGAGGAGGAGGCAGCCCCTCAGCCCAGCCTGGGGGCCAGTGATGCTGAAACGGAAGAGCGAGAGCAGGGAGGCTGGCAGCAAGAGGAAGCAGCTGAAGAGGCTGTGGCTGAAGATTCTGATGGTGATGAAATGAGTATTGAAACAGCCCCCCAGGAGCCTGGGAGCCCCAGTGCCCCAGTCCTGTTCCGAAGCCCAAGTGGTAAGATTCTCTTTCTTCTTGGGGTCCTGGTATTGAAATTAAGACAATTTCTGTAGGAAATAGGTCTATGCTAGGAGTTAAGAAATGCAAATTCAGTTCCTTGCTTTTTACCGTGACTGTTATTTCTCTGCTTTGTGTCTGTTTCACTCTCTGTGGGAGAGGGATTGATGAAAATATACATAGCTTTCCTAAGAGTTTTGGGGTGAAAGAATTGTGGTTCAGAGTAGTAAATGAATGTCCTTATAACCCTGCATTACTAGGATTATGACTGCCAAAATGACCTTTCCTCTTCTGTTTCATTATTTGTTTTTTGGCAGGGGGAGTGGCAGGGAGAGGGAATACAAACCTACGATTTCACTGATGTGGAGAACTCCCACATGGAAATTACACCAATGCCTATCAGCTAGTTTGCTGCTTAGTTTCCTGGGAGCAATGAGAGTTTAAGTGACTTGTCTGGGCTCACATAGCCAATATGTCTCAGAGGCAGGCAGACTCCTCTGCCTCCAAGGCTAGGCTTTCATCCAATGTTAGGCTGTTTCTATATTTGTTATTCCTGTATTTCTTTTCTTAATTTTTTCTTTACAGTTTTTTTCTATTTTCTCCTCAACTCCCCCCACCTCCTTTTCATTATATTGTTTTCCTTTGCTGTGCTGTACTTGTTTGGAACAGAATGGTGTAAAGGAAAGAACTAATGGATGAGGAGTTAGGAAACCGAGATTCTAGCCCCAGCTGTCACCACTAGGTAGGCAACTTTAGGCAGGTGACTTAACCTTTCTTGTCATCGTTTTATTCAGTTATAGTAATAGCAAGCATTTATATAGCATTTTAAAATTTGCAAAGTGCTATCACAAATACATCACTTACCCTCACAATCCTGGGAGGTAGATGCTATTATTACTCCCATGTTACAGACGAGGAAACTGAGGCAGAGGTTAAATGAGACGCCCACGGTCACACACCTAGTAGGTATCTGAAATGGGATTTGAACATGGAGCTTCCTGACTCTTAAGTTCAGTGGTCTGTCCATTGTAGCACCTAACTGTTAAATCACTTGGAATAAATGATTAAGGCTCCTTCCATCTCTAAAGTTTCATGATTGTGACAATTTTCTTTGCCTTAAACCTTAATCCCTCTTATCCTTACAACTTTCTTTTTTGGTCTCCTCTTCTCCCCCATCATTCTCTTTTTTGCTCTTTCTCCTCTACTTTATTGATTTTAACTTTTTCTTTTCTTCTATTCCCCCAACACACTGTTCTGTTTCCCTTCTGTTTTTACCAGCAAATGGGAGAGGGGCGATTGTAGTAGCTCAAAATTCAGATTATTCCACATATGGAGGTCTGAATTACCAAAGGGGTAGATTTTTCTTTAACCTCCTTAGTCAAGATTCCTTTTCATCTGCCATCAAGCTCTTTAATTCTACCCCCTCATCCCAGCCATAAGGCTATTGCCTCTTCTTTTTTTTTGGAGAGGCCGATGAAAACTTGAGAAGTTTGGCAAGGAGGAAGCAGAGTGATTAGGCTTCCCTAATTTTGTTCTCATTCTGGAGGAAGAGTCCCTATGTTTCCACTTCCACCCTAGATGCCTTCAGAACACAGATTATCAGTATTTTCATGCCTTCCTGTCTGCCCTGGCACCTTAGAAGTTGGATCTGCAGTATAAGTAATCCCTAACCAAAAGAAATCTTACTCATACGATCTGTTATCCTTGCCAAGTTCCTGTGAATAAAGTGTTCCCAAGGAGAAGAGGCAAGGTTATAATGTGTCTGTTAGGGATCATGCTAAGTCCCCATTGGGGAAGGCATACACAGTTTAGTGTCCCAGAATGGTAGTTATTTGAAGGGCTCCAGTGCTGGGATTTAAAGGCAAAGTGGTTGTCCTGTTCCTTGAAGCATTGGCAGAAGCAGTGTTTTAGTGGTCTGAGCCCTCCTTTGGAAATAAAACCAGGAGATAATGATGAGGGTAGTAGAAAAGAGGATGAGGGCTAGAGTAGTGCATAGAGGCCCACCATGGCTAACAGGAATTTGAGTCTGCCCCTAACCAGTCAGTCACTTTCTATTTAGAATCAAATTCCTAAGAGAGATTGTCAGAAGAATCTAGGGTAATATAATAGGCTATGATTGTGCCATGTACAAAAGAAGAGTTGGTGTCAATGGCTTGGTTAGGAAAGCCCTTTGTATATGGACAAGCAAACTAAAAGAACAGTTTCTGCTCAATTACTACAGAATTCAGCCCTAGCAAGGGAGTGAGATAATCTGATTTATCAAATTTTGTAGCATACCAAAAAAAACCAAAATCCTTTTTAAGCAACCCATTTAAAGTCCGACCCCAGATGACATCTGAGGAAGCAAATAGTAGAGTTGGGAAACTGAGGTGGCAAAGGTAAGTGTCTTAGAACACTGAACTTTCTCTTCGGGTGGCAGGTGTACACTGGGGCTATGAAGAAACCAAGACTTATCTTGCAATTCTCAGTGAGACTCAGTTTTATGAAGCACTCCGGAACTGTCATCGTAACAGCCAATTATATGGGGCAGTGGCTGAGCGATTATGGGAATATGGTTTCCTTAGGACACCAGAACAGTGTCGGACTAAATTTAAAAGCCTTCAAACCAGCTATCGGAAAGTCAAGAGTGGCCATGCCCCTGAAACCTGCCCCTTCTTTGAGGAGATGGATGCCTTGGTGAGTGCTCGGGCTGCTGCCCCACCTAGTGATGATCTGGAGGAGGAAGCAGCACCTCGCCCTGTTTCAGGGACCAGTGATGGTGAAACAGAAGAGCAAGACCAGGAGGGCTGGCAGCAGGAAGAGGCAGCTGAGGAGGCCTCAGCCACAGCCGAAGACTCTGAGGGTGAAGAAGTGGGCGCTGAGGAGACACCTCAGAGTTCTAGGAGCCCTGGTGCTCCAGTCCTGTTCCAAAGCCCAAGGGGTAAGATAAACTTTATTCTTGGGGCCTGGATGTACAGAAAAGGCAATTATGATGTAGAGGAAAAAACACCAAGCTAGGTTCCAAGAGACTTGGGTTCTACTCCCAGTTCTTCTGACTTAGTTTGTGAACACTTTCACTCTTAACTCAGGTTCTAATCTTTTAAAATAATCAGAACCAAAAAGCTGTAGGCTGGGAAATAGTAGCCGAGTTCTTTAATCTGTCTTCACCTCTGTGCAAGACAATGAAAGGAGTCTCTGATATCTCATCATGGATGTCATGTTTCTTCATCTCAGGTGTATGTCCTAGCATGAAGATGATTTTTAAAGTTCATTGTCATCTAAGTATGTTTTCTTCTTCCGTCAGCTTGACTCAGTTTCCCATGCTGTCAGTCTCATTTACTTACCTAAAGCTTGTTGTCCTTCCCTGCCTTGCACCCACCTTCTGTTCTAGGGAGATTTAAGGAGATTCTGAGTGTAATATTTACATATAGTCTCTGGAACCTCCCCCATGATTGGGAAGATCAAAAAAGTAGGGGCTAGGTTATGCTTAAACTTAGCACAAACCATTAATCTGGTCAGAACTAGACAAACCTTTATTAGTTAAGCATCCCAGGATGGAGCATTCCAGCTGCAAAACTGTTAAGAGTCTAGACATTGGGATGTTCTGTACAAGATGCTTGAATAGTTTTGTACATTCTATCTATGAACAGTGCTAAGAACTGAGTTGAGTTTCCACAGTGTGAACCTAGAGCATTCTGGCCACTAATCTTTCTCCCACTTTGACGTGTTCTAAAAAGCTGATTAGCAGAACGCCTGGGTGACTTTTAAACACTTATGTGATTCCCCCCCTAAATTTAAGTTTGTTGTTTTTTTTTTTAGTTTCACTCTTAGGATGCCCTTTATTAGATTATAGACTCCTTGAGGACAGAGGTTATGGTGCTTTTTTATGTATTTCTAGTTCAATGTATGTAGTAGGTACTTAATCATGTTGTTTAAGTTGAATTAGAATATATGAATTTCTGACTATTCTGCTATACCCTCCTTGTTCCTAGCATGCCATTAATTACCACCTCAAGGAAAAGGAAACTATGTACCTCTTTCTGGACACAGGAAGAATGTACCTGGGCAGAGAGAAGGTTTGGGGAATTGTGATCATCAGATATTGAGCTTCTGTGGAAGGTCTGGTACTAAACAAAAGTCAGAATCAGGGAGGCTCTGTGTTTCTGGCCACAATTGACATTTCCCCAACAGTTACTGCTATTCCCAAACCTAGTGAGATTGCCTTATTACAGTAAAAAGTTATAGATTTCAAGTTTTTAGAATGCCCTCTACCCCCAACCCTACAAAATAGTACAATGAGAAGCCAATAAGAATTTCCCTAAAAGAAAAATTCTAATTCCTATGTAAGTTGAAATGCAGTTGGGAGAGCCAGCTCCTAAATTAATTTTGTTAATTTAATTTTAACTTTTGCTTCTTCCTGGTTTTCTTATACTATGACTTGAAGAACTGAGGAAATGGATGACTTCTGGAATTCTATTCATTCTTTCAGGTTTTGAGGCTGGATTTGAGAACAAGCAGAATGCAAAACGGGATATTTCTGAGGAAGTAGAACTGCACAGGACATTACTTGCAAGGTCTGAAAGGAAAATTACCCATCGTTTTAATCAGGGAAAAGACGATGACAGTGATTGCAGGACAGGAAGGCAATGGGCAAAGTCCCCAGTGGAAAAAAGAGGAAAACTGACACCAGAAAGGGGTTTAGGAAAAATCCTAAGTCATCAAAAACCTTACTTGGGAGAGAGACCCTATAAATATCTTAGATATGGGAAAAGTTTTGGTCCAAATTCACACCTTCTCATGCATCAGATACCCCACCAGATAGAGAATCCATATAAATGTGGAGACTGTGGGAAAAGTTTCAGTCGAAGTGCACGCCTCATTAGACATCGGAGGATACACACTGGTGAAAAGCCTTATAAATGTCTTGACTGTGGGAAAAGTTTCCGTGATAGTTCAAACTTCATCACTCATAGGAGGATTCACACAGGAGAGAAACCCTATCAGTGTGGCGAGTGTGGGAAACGATTCAATCAGAGTTCGAGCCTTATCATACATCAGAGAACCCACACTGGAGAAAAACCCTATCAATGTGAAGAGTGTGGTAAAAGTTTCAATAACAGTTCTCACTTTAGTGCACACAGGCGAATCCACACAGGTGAAAGACCTCATGTGTGTCCTGATTGCGGGAAAAGCTTCAGTAAAAGCTCTGACTTAAGGGCACACCACAGAACCCACACAGGAGAGAAACCCTATGGATGTCATGAATGTGGGAAATGTTTCAGCAAAAGTTCAGCCCTTAATAAACACCGAGAAATCCACACGAGAGAAAAGCTTCTATCACAGTCGGAACCTAAGTAAAAACCTGACAATATGTAAAGAGCCGTTATAGATGTATTACTTGGGAAAGCATCTCCTAATAGAGATCCCAACTTCAGTGCCCACCTGGCTTAGGATTTACCCCACTGTGGTGCTCCTTACCATAGTCTCCACAATGCCAAGGCAATAAGATATAAGGAACAAAGGTCAGAAGGTCTACATTCCACCCTAGCTCTGCTTCTGACCTGACCAAGTTCCTTGCCCCCTCTCAGTGCCTATGTCATTCCTTCAATAAAAGGAGAGGATCCTGTGAGTTAAAAGTTATCCCTGCTGTTGCTCATCTTACCATCTTGCTACATTTCTGACTGGAAACATTTCAGCAGCATCGCAGGGTAAAGACGTTACGGATTTAATCTCATGATTCCAGGTTTCCCCCCCGCGCCCTCTCACAAAACAAGGGAAATACTGAAAGGAGTGGAATGACTCTTGTTCATGTAAACCTGTACTTAGAATGTACCCCTAATGAAGACAAGTTTAGTGTGCCCCTTGGTCATGTCTTACAAATTGTCTTGTTAAGAATCTAGGTGTCGTTTATGGGGAAGCTGTTACAAACTTTGTGTAAATTTGCAGTGTCAGCCCTGGATGGCTATTCCTTAGTTTCCTTCAACCCTCAGATGGTTCTGAGTAGAAAGAATTCCTGTACTTATAGTATTCCTACTTCCCTTCTATCCCATCTCATCTGTATTTCAATTGTCCCTTGTAGCCCCAAAGAGCAAGGCAGCTGGACAGAGAGTGGGTAGAATGGGGCATCAATAGGGATGTTCCATGTCCCTGGTATTCAATTCAACTAGTACAGTATTATGCACCCTGTGGGTGCTAAATACTTCTTGACAAATAAGCAGAAGACATTTACTGTGTTACTATTTACTGAGAACAGAGTCCACCAGTGCCAACAGCCCTCAAGCCTGATTAAAGATAAATTATCTTTACCAGGTTGGTGGGGTTACCAATCTGTATTCAGTGTTTTAAAAAAATATATACATGGGATATGGAATACTTAAGAATAAGTGTGTTTACTGCTGCTTATCAAATAGCATTAACTGCCCTAGTGTGCGTAATATTGTGGTGGGCTAGATACAAAATGAGATAAACAGATTTGGCCCTTATCCTCTGGGAGCCTACAGTCTAAAAGTAAGTAACTTTGACATAGACATCAGATAATAATCAAATGCACATACGTAGTATGCAGCAGATACTAAACTGTTCAGGACATAAAACTAGAAAGTTATGTATTACAAGTTTGGTGCACTGCAATGCAATGTCAGGAAAGGTGCTGGGAAGTACTGATTCCATTTAGTGAGTTAACAGATAGTCTTTTGAAGGGAATAGGAGAAGGGAAAAAATTCTCAAAGTGGAAGCAGCCCATAAGAAGGTGGAGTTCTGTGAGTGGAAAAGGTCTAAAAACTGGGATGGGTATAGCAAAGGGAATTGGTTGGGCTATAGGGAGGTAAGGGATGATTCACGGGATGATTCACTTGTCAGGGGTCCTTAGAACCAGAATATAAGTGAACTTGACACCACTGAAGGGCATTAAAACGGTGTAGCGGAAGACAAGAAATGACTTTAAGTGAGATTTGAAGGTGTGCCAGAAGCAGACAAAGCAGAGGTACAAAAATCGATTATATGGAATCTCACTGGGGATGGAGGACTGCTTCTAGTATAGAGTAAGAATGATCCTATTTGAGCCAAGAAATCAGGAGATACAGCTGATTCTAAGATATCTTAGTGAGAGGATACCTGACCGTTATTAGTTGGGAAGGAATTATTATAGGAGGTGGAGGGTGGTGGAGAGTATTTACTGGAAAGATGAACAGCTGTCTTCCTCACACTTGGTATTAAGATAATACACTCAGTTAATTGTCCCACAGTTGGAGTCAGAAAATTGACTAGCAGGTGAGGTGGACTATTGTAGAGAGTTGGTAGATAAAAATATTATATGATTTAGAAGGTTCTGATGGAGGAGGAATACTGGGATTCCAGAACACACTTTTATTAGGAATCAGAATGCCACGCTCCCCCTAAGATGTTAAATAAGCAGTAAAAGGTATAAGAAAACCAGTCTAAAACTGCCTTAAAGCTAAGCTCTGTGATGGTGTTAGAGTGTGTGATCAATAATAGAAAAATAAGTTTACTGTCTTTAGCATATCCATGTTTGGTCTGGTGGAAAGATCATGGGAACGGAGTACAGAAAGACATGAATTCTAGTCTCTACTGTCTTATGTGTAAGTCAAACCGCCTCATTTCCCCAGTCTGTAAAACAGAATCATGTTTACACCCTAAGCTGCCTCTCAGGGATGCCATGTGAATAAATGAGATAATGTCTACAACCTGCTTGCAGTTCTTCAAAAAGGAAGCGCTAGAGAAATATTTGATTATATTGTCATTCGGATGAGAACACTGTAACAACTTGCATTTGTGGCTCCCTTGGAGTCATTAGTTTACTGCCATCTACTGAATCATTATGTCCTTGGGAGAAATGTGGCATTTGTCAAGCGGAATTACTGTAAACTGAGAAAAATCATTATTACAAGCCTGCTAGGTTTGGTATCTCTTTGTACTTATGATCTGGAGACCTAGGATAATTATGAGAGCCAGACGTAGTATCTCAAAATCAAGGAGTAGTAATGATGCTTACCTGTAATTGGAAAAAAAGAAAAAACCAACGAACAGAAGGAATAGGGCAAAAGTAAAAATGCCTTGCTTGGATGGGGATAAATCTCAGCCTACTCTCAGCCCCTTCTCAACTCCTTTGTTTAATTCTACATCAACAATGAATATAAAAACTAAAAGAGATGTTTAGCGGGGGGGGGGGGGGGGGAAGGGAAGGGGGGAGGGCGGGGAGAAGGGGAAGGGGGGAGAACAAGCAGTATAGGACCTATACATTTCTTCCTTTTTAAATAATGTTCAAAAAGTTCTGAAGGAAATTGGTTGTAGCAGCAAACAAAGGCCAGAAATCATCATTCCCTTTGGCAAAAACTTGGTCACTTCTCCATCTCCTCTCAGTCTGTCTGTCTGTCTCTCTCTCTCTCTCTGACTTCTGGCTTTTCCCTCTTCATTCTGCTACCAATCTCTTTTATCCTCTCATTTTGAGTTCCCTCTTCTTGCCATATACCATCAGAGTTATTTTAACAAATTAAAGTACAAAAAACCCAAACCTTAATTTTAAAAAGTTGCTTTTAACTTTTCTTTGTATGTATCTGACTGTTACTATTCCTTACATTGTAAATTCTTTGCAGGGACTGTCTTTGTTTAAATTTTGTATAGCACTAGTACTGTGCCATTTGAACTTAAGCATATAATAAATTTTTAAAAATTATTATGATACTGATGCAGGGAAGTGACAGTTTGGGACTAACAAGGTTGTGAAGACCACAAATGCCATCTCCTGAAACTCCCCCACCCCCATACAGCTGAATTTTTCCATTCCAAAATCCACACCAAACTCTCATCCACTGATAACCTGCAGATATCCAGGGATTTTTCTGTCTCATAGTCTTAATATTTTAGAACTTTGATTCAAAATTCTTCTGTATAGAGAGATTTTTGTGTGCATGTGTAATTTTGGACCTGTGATTTCACTAGTGTGAGGAACTGCCTTCTGTGGAAACATTCTCTGGTAATGCACTGAAAATTTATCTGTAACTCAGTCTTAGTTGCCTGGGCCCTAAGGGTGAATGACTGGCCCAGTCTTAAAGCCAATATGTATCAAGAAGCAGGACTTGAACCCAGGTCTCCCTGAAAGGCCAGCCCTGTAACAAGGTTAACATGCTTTCTGACTTGTGGAAATACTCTACTACAAGCCAATCTCAAGCCATTCCCTTGAAGATTCCTAAGTGAAGTCCGGATTATCTGTGCTTGGAGGGGAAGGGAAGTATCAATAATTTATAGATTATACCTAAACTTTACCATAACCCTTGCTTTTACCCCTCCCCACCAAAAAAATCCTTTAGATTGTTAAAGGATAACATGAACTAGGGTTTTTTTTTTTTTCCTACGCAAGGAGAGAGAGGTACATATACACAGTGAAATAGCCCAAACCTCACAAACACATTAGTAAACCACAAAGTAAAACTCCACATGATGGTTTCTGATTTACTTCCACTCTTCCCAATTTCCCCACAAGTCTGTTTGAGAAATAGAACAACATTTTCAAGACTACAGGAGTTGGAAGCATTACACTAGCTCTACAGGATGGGCTAGACAGACCAATATGACACCAGAACAGTTCTCTACACAGACAACTCTCTGATTGTCAAAGGCCCACACCATTCCCTAGAGAGAGGATGGATGAGATGGTTAAAATCCCTGGGACCGCCAAGCTAATGTATTTCAACGAACTACTACAGGTTTTCCTTGCTTTAAGAAAATCCAATATTATGTAAACATCCAGATTGATGCAAATAGAAAAAAACAAACTTGGGTGATTCAGTAGGCTTCCTTGAAATAGAAAGCTCACCAAATAAATTTTAATTAAGATTCAATTTATTCACCTATCATTTGGGGGAACACACCATTAAGGAAACCAATGTATATAAGCACTCATACCCCTGTCTGTACAGTTCATCTGCTTTTCAGATTTTTTTTTTTTTGGCTTCATGACTGTGTCTCAGCTCTCAAAGAAAAACTTCCTGAGGTCAGACTTTTTGTAAACTGTTAGGAGAAAATGAGTGGCTAATAGTGGCTACAAGGAAGCATGAAGAATAAGATAGAATAACGATCCTTAAGAAAGTACGGCTAAATCTGGCCGTGGCTTTGTACACCAGATGTGAAGTTAGCAATTCTGATCAGAGCAGAGCAGAATGGAGCTCTGGGCCTAATAGCAGTTGTACCCAGGACCACCCTGTGTTCCCTGGCCTCTTCTCATTAGTCACGACTTATGGGAATAGCAACAGCTATCACCAATTAAATCTGGGAGGGATGAGATACTGGAGGAAACAGGGTAGCACATGGCAGATGTTTAGGTAGAATCAGGTAGCTCTTTTCATATACCAAATTATAGTGGGATATCTAGAGAGCAAGACAAGTATGCCTCCATCCTACCCTACTTGGTTATTTCTTCCTCCAGTTCAGTAGTTTTTATTAGTTTGGTCCCACCTCCCGTTGAAGTTGCTATGCATATATTTGTTTTATAGCAGTTTCTTTCCTGAGAGAGCAGGGTCTTAGAAGACAGTGGAACTGGAGGATCTTTGGCAGTACTGCTGCTATCACAGGGATCAATTCAGATTGGGCAAAGGAAATGGAGAACTGTTAATGAGTCTTACAGCCTCTTAAGGTAGTCCAAGTGGGCAAGAGAAATTTACATTAGAGACTGCTGCTTCTCTTTTCTTACAGGCTCATTAGGAGAGATCCAGATGTGATCATCAGCTTTAATGCTACTGGGATATTTGGGGAATAAATGAAAGGAAAAAAGGATGATCTCTCTAAAACCTTATGATTACTGAGTAGGCAATGGAGAACATGGCTTGTGGTACAAGTTACTGATTAGGCTAGTTCCCTTTCCTATAACCTCTTGGAGGGGGTAGGGGTGGAAGTGGTGAATATTAACAGCAAACAAACCAGAAATCAGCCAAGTAAGGCTTCTTCAGCTATCAATGGGCTGTAATCTACTGATTAAGGACCCCTGATTTAGACTCTTGGAGAATATCCTAATCACTGATGCAAGGCAGGTGGTAGGACTGCAAAGTGGTTCCAAATGGATTCCAAGGACCATGATGTGACTTCCTATAGAGTCTCCCTTTTTATCTCCAAAACTTAACAATGTAAGAATTTTGGCTTCATATTATTCCATTTCTTCCTTAGTTCAGATTTGGTGCTGCTGGAAGCAAAAATATAATTGATGGATTCATAGGAGAGGTCCCACATCTGTGTCTGGGTCAAACCGAATGTCTCAGCAGCTAGCTGGTACTCTTGAGAAAGGTGTGTTGCAAAAACACCCTTATCATCAGTCTGCCGATGTAAACCCAGAAAGTTTCCGAATTAGAGTTCTAAGAGAATGAGGCAATGACTATCCCCCTTTAATATGTGATCGATTTTCCTATGGTAGCATCAAGTAGTTTCTTGTTTTCCCCCTATTTTGTGTACACAGGAATACGTTTATCCAGGGTTTACGTTTTCTGGTCCCCAAAGCCCTCTTTTCATACTCACCTATGAGAAGGTAAAAGAGAGGTAGTATGGTAATGGTGTGAAAACACTGAACTAGGAATCAGAAATCTTGGTTCTAGTTCCAAGTTTAAGTGATCTATGGCAAGTCATTTAACCTCTCTTAGACTCACCCATGAAGGAGTGAGCTGTCCTAGCACTCTGTAAAATGTGAAATGATATACAAATGTCAAGTGTTGTTATCATTAATGAGTAATGATATTTGTAGTGCCCTTTGAGACCCCAGTGAGAAGGGTCAATGTAAAGCTTTCTTAGCACGAAAACTATATTAGTTGCAAAACTGAGGCCATCATTCAAACTAATCTGAAATTTCAGTTTTGAAATACGTTTTCAGTTGCCCCTTTTAGGAGAGACTTTTGTGGCTGCTGGAGCTATAAATCATGGTGCATAAATAAATGTTCATCATAGTTGTGTGTAGCACTACTCCCTGGGCCCCAGGATTAGGGATAGAGCAGAAGAATAGTGCATTTCTCACTTATAACTTCTCTACCATCTTTCCCAAGTCAGTTACTTCCCTGGTTCTTTTCTGTGAAGCCAAGAGCTATTCACCCTGGTCTTATGCAATTCTTCCTGCCAGACCAGCAACTCAACCAATTGTTTAAGCAACACTGTGAGGCCTCTAAGGTAGGTAATTCAGTTATTAATGCTATATTTAGTTTACTACAAAAGCAGAAAGAAAAAGGGATCAGAATATTTTAAGCAAAGCATCTTACTTACACATATTACAGAAGGGTGGGCTATGCCATACCAGAAACCAAAGTGATGTTGATCATAAGAAGGTACCGTCTGACTTTTGATGTTTGAAGTTAAGCAGAGTTCTAAGTGAAAAAACAAAACAACAAAACAAAACACTATGATAAAACCACAGAAAGGAAGTTAATCCACACTATGTTCTATAGGAAGATAAATCAATTGTTTTTACATTTACATTGCATGAAATAGTATTTGATAATTTAAAAATTTTTATTTAGTAAATACAATTATGTGCATTTGTAGTTCACTAGAGGAACAAAACTTTTTTCATCAAATTGTAGCATATTATAGCATATATATAGCATATTATATATATATATATATATATAGCATATTATATATATATAAAATAATTAACATTCCTTTCCCATGTTCTCTCTTTCCCCCAAAATTCACCTCCATAGATGGAAACCCATTCCATGTGGGATTTCCTCTTCCCTTACCAGACACAGGGTCAGCATTATAATGTATAACAGTATAGGGAATGGTCTTGGCAGCCCATCAGATGTGGTAGGGATTGTGGGGGTGTGAGGGGGAGAGTCTTTTAGTCTAAGGTATCCAGCCTAATTCCAGCCTTATTGCAGAAGCTCAGATGAAGCCTTGAAAATACAGCACTGAGTGGAAACTGCAACATAAGGAGACTAGGACAGAATCAGGTTAAGCAAAGCTCTGAACTTTTTCTGTGGTCCTACAGGAAACCTACATTCATTCATTTATTTATTTATCCATACAAACATTCACCTACTGTTTTTAAGCAAAGTAAGTAATCTCAAAGGCTAATTTATATTATCACCAAATTCCTATCACAAAATACTAAATTTTCCTTGGTGAAATTTTTATGGACTAAGCTCTATACTTCATGTTGAGAAATTTATCAAAATGAGAAATAACAGTCTATTTCATCTACCTCCCAGGCTTATGCACAAATGACCACTTTGAGAATCCTTGTTTCCAAATGTGGGCTCTTTAAGAGCAGGGCCTGTCTTTTGCCTTTTTTTGTATACCTAATGCTTAGCACAATGCCTGGCATATAGTAGGCACTTAATAAATGTACACTGACTGAATAACTATTCTTATTTGTAAGCAAAGGGAAGCCAAGAGCACTCTGGTAAACCCCAGGTGATCATATTCTCTAGCCATAACACAGGTCCAGGCCACAGTGCTCTAGGATAGGTTTATATCTTGCCAATCCTTCCTTTACTGAGGCAAGTTCTAGAGAGCTGGGAAGTTGGGGGTGGAAAGACTCCCTCCATGTGTTAAAAGATATTTGCAATTTGTTTTTGTCCAAATAACTTCCAGACCTAAAAGTGTGGAAAAATAGAAGTATGCACTGGCTAGCAGACACCTGAAATATTTGTGATTTTTCCTGAATTTGTAGGTTTTTTAAATAAATATTGCATTTTTTTTCCTAACAAACATTCTTGTTTTTTGTTCACTCATTTCAGTCATGTCCAACTCTTCATGACACCATTTAGGGTTTTCTTGGCAAAGATACTGAGGCAAATAGGGTTAAGTGACTTGCCCAGGGTCACACAGCTAATAAGTGTCTGAGGCCAGATCTGAACTCAGGAAGATGAGTCTTTCTGACTCCAGACCTGGTACTCTATCCACTGTACAACCTAGCTGCATCCAACAAATGGCATTATAAGCTTTTATTTTACAGCATTAAATGAGTCATTATTTTTATCTTTTGTTTTTTAAGTGTTGCCTTAGAGTGGTGCCTTTCAAAGTATGGGTTACAAGCTGTGTGGGGAGAAGTGGAAGGGTTCTCAGTGACCTGGACCTCACCTAATGGTATACGGTGCTGTTTAACAAACTCCACCAGATCCAGTGACCCTCCTACACACGAACTGAGAAATGTCCCATGGCCAATTCTGTCAGGAGGCAGCCCCAAGAGAACTTGGGTCTCTTTTTCTTGGTTTGGTATCTAAAAATGATACATATAAATATATGTAGGTTTAAAAAAAAAGCCTGATTCAGTGGGTCTTAGCTTTTTTTGGGGGCTATCATTGCTAACTATGTGGCTCTGAGCTGTTGATGGATAGCAGGAATTCACACTTCACCTTGTTTTCTTCTGATGAATCTTTTTCACTCTCGTTTTTTACCCAGTGGATTCCTCTAGACCTCATTTCATTAATGTTTTGTTTTGGCAAAGTTAGCTATGTCCCACAGTCATAGTAAGAGTTGCAAAAGTATCTCTGCATTAAAGGCTGTTGCTTTTATTTTTAGAAAGCCCAGGTTAATATTAAAAGTGTTTTAAATGTTTTATAAGCAATGGAAAAAAGTAGGAATAAAAATAGGAATCTCAAAGTGAACAGATTTTGGGGAAAGAAGTACATATATGGACTAGAGATAACTCAGGGAGAAGAATACATTCTTCTGTTATGTCCATACATAGTCTTTGTAGTTTAAACTTAGTCAAGCTGCTTGCCCTTGACGCTGGGGGCAAAAAAAATTTCCCTGGTAGTTCACACAAAATAGTAGGTTTACCAATGTATTTTTGATACTGGCCCATTAGCATCTCAGTTGCCTTAGTTTTTCTATCTGTAAAATGGGGAGTAGTCCTTGCCTACCTTACACTTATATCACTAGAAAAAAAGAATGGATTTCTTAACCAAATGAACATTATTTGAAGATGAAAATCAATCTTTGCTATTCAAGTTTTGGGAGCATACATTATTTAGAACTGTAACTAGTCATTTTGGGGGCGGGGGGAGAAGGAGACAGATAGGAAGAGAAGAGAGACTGGTAGTATGGACAACCAGAGAGACCTAGAGGTGCCAGAGGAAAAATCATGGATCTCAACTCTCCCAGGATGGAAGCGTTTCCTCTGGCTAATTTTTATCTTGTTGGTGCTTTGGGTCATAGCACTATATACCAGGTATAGTATTGCCATTGCCAGATGTTTGGCAACTGAGAAGTGACTCCTCATCTCCTTGCTTGCCACATACATGATAAACAGTCTTTTTCCTTGTCCCCTCCCACTTCCATGTCACTTCAAATACCTCTTGTGAAATACCCACTGAAATGTCATGCCTTGGGCCAAGTGAGACTACTATGCTTTTTTTTGTCCTCAACACAGGGAGACACTCAATGCTTTCAATAACAAAGATGACTGGAAGTTCTTGCTTATTTTTCTAATTAGGTTATTTTGAATATTGTGATTAGGAATTGGAATGTGACTGAACACTGACCCTCAAAATCCAAAATAAGAACACTGCCCTAAAGAAGTCATATATAAATTGCAAGTTTGTCTTAATTTATATCTCCTCCAAAGTCTACCTTTCTCCTTTCAAAATAATTTTCAAAACTGCATTTTCTTCTAGCCATTTCTTGATTATTTCTAATTGTATACTTTCCCTATGTGACAGTGGAGGAAGGATTATTCTTCTTTGAGACTATTACTATTTACCTCTGAAAGATGCAATGCCAGTTTCAGACCTGCTTTTTTTGCTTCCAAAAGAGGTTCCAAGAAGTCTTTCCCATGTCCTGCCTTAAAGAGACAAGTTAAAATAAGGCTTCATGAGACTTATGAATAAACTGGGGACATTAGCTCTGCTATTTGATAAATGCTCTAACAAGCTGGGAGGAGACAGTGGTCAAGATCAGGTAGGCACAATTTTGGTTACTAATAGGGATCATAGAGTGCTAAGCGTGATGTCAACAATATCTTAAAGGAGTTTTAAGCTGAAAGTGACCCTAGAGATGATCACATCCTCTATTCTAGAATCCTCTCCCCTTTTATGCTCTTGCTACTCATGATTTGCTAAATCCTAACCCTCAAATACCCCCATTCCTACTGATGTGCTGCTCAACAGTGCTGCAGGATGCCACATTAACTGGGTTCAATACAAATTTGTTAACTAATCTCTCCTTTTACTCTTCACTATCTTGTTCCCCAGAGCAAGTGTTCCAAATCTCCTTCTCCTCAAGCCACTCATACTACCCCATCCCTACAACCTTTCAATGGAAGAGCCCACCTCTTAATTCACTGGGAAAGAAGGTCCCTGCCCTCTCCTCCTCAAAACCCCCTTGACATCATCCACCATTATTACTTTCTTTACCACATTATATTGAAGAGGTGGCTATACTCACCAAGGCCAATCCTTGTACCCTTGATCCTATTCCTTTCTATCTTTGACAGACTAGCCTTGTAATCACCTCCCACCCCTCTAACCTGCAGTTTCTACCTGTTCCTGGTTCCTTCCTGGCTTCTCACAATTATACCCGCTCTTCTATATCCTTAATATACCTCCTCTAGATTCTGTCATCCCCACAGGATCCTAAATCTCTTCCCTCTCACAGCCAAACTCTTAAGAAAAGCTGTCTATATCCCAGCATTGCCTCTCCTCTCACTGCTTAATCTCTTGCAATCTGGTTTCCAACCTCACCACTCCAATGAAACAGCTCTCTAAAGTTACCAATGATCTCTTAATTGCTAAATCCAGTCGCCTTTTCACAATCTTGATCATTCTTAACCCCTCTACAGCTTTTGATGATGTTGCCCACCCTCTCCTCCTGGATACATACCTTAGATTTTTGTGACACTGCTGTCTCTTGGTTCTCTTCCAGTTTGGTCACACTTCAGTCACCTCTGCTTGATCATTATACATGTCTAGCCCCCAACTATGGATGTATTCCAAAGTTCTGTTGTGGGTCCACTTCTCTTTTCTGTTTACTTTCTATTTTGGTTATCTCATTGGCTTCCATGAATTCGATAATCATCTCTATGCAGGTAACTTCCAGATCTCTCATCTATAACTCTATAGTCTTTCTCATGAGGTCCAGTTCCACATTGCCACTTCCAAATATATGCATGTCAAACTCAATACATAAAAAAATAACTTCCTCTTCCTAATTTCCTCATTGAGGACATTACCATTCTTTTGGTCAACTAGGCTGGCAATCTGAGTCATCCTACTCAGCACTTCGTTTTTCAACACCCTCAAATCTAAATCAGTTACCAATCTTGTTGATTCTACCTCTACATCTTTCACATCTACCCCCATTTACCACTTCACCCTCACTAACTACAGCTACCCTGAGGTCCTCAACACCTTTCATTTGGCTTGCAGCAGTAGCCTTCTAATTGGTCTTCCTATCCTAAGTCTCTCTTTTCTCCAATCTTCCACAGAGCTGCCCAAATGGTACTCCTAAAGCCCACATCTGATGACATTATTCTTCTGCCCTCAAAGGTCTAGTGTTTTACATCTAGGATAGAATACAAATTTCTGTCTGGCATTTAAAACACTTCACAATACAAATCCAGCTTACTCCTCTGAATTTATTACACAATTACTCCTTCACACTTTCCACGTTCCAGTCAAAAGAGCCTTTCAGTTCCCAAACACAACATTCCAGTTCCTACTTCTGTACCTCTGTGGAGGCTCCCCATGGTTGGAATGAAGGCCCTCCTTCTCTCCACCTCTTAGAATCCCTAGCTTCCTTCAAGCTCAGCCTGAGTGCCTCTCCCCACCAATTACCTTTTCTATTTACTTCTATGTGTATATGTAGCTTTCCCTGGCAAAATGCAAACCCCTTGAGGGCAGGGATTTTTATTTTTGTGTCTGTATTCTCAGAATCTGTCACAAAGCCTGGGACATAATAAATACTTACTGAGTGCTTGCTGATTGACTGATCTAATAGAAGGCCCTCATTTTGTAAAAGAAAGATCTCTGGTCCAGTGAGGTTAAATCTTGTCCAAGGTAACTGAATTTATGATAGAGCTAAGACCATAACCCAGGTCTTCTGTCTCTAAGTTCAGTTCTTTCTACCAGATAATGCTAACAGTAACTTTGGGATGCTGACCAGTCTCTGCTGCAGAAATGGCGAGTAGAATGACACCTACCAAACAGATCTGCCTAAATTTCAAGACTCTTCGTGGCTGCTCAGGTCATCCTTTTCTACCAAATGGATGAATGAAGACAATGAGAGAACTTCTCAGGTTCAGAGAATCCTCTGGGAGGACATGAAGTCATAGGATGGATCTATTTCTTGAAGTTGTCTAGTCAGTAGTAAAAAATGTAGGGCTCTTATAAATTCTGATCATCTGAGTCATGTTTTGAAAATGATGTATTTACAGTCAGGTACTTTTTCAATTAAAATATCTTGCCCTGTAATAACAAAAGAGTGACTACTTCTAGGAAAAACTTACAGAGGGGTCTCCGCTCAAGTCAAGGCCAAGGACAGTATCCTCAGAGGAAAGGCTGAATTCTCTGGCAAGTTTAACCGTCTCTTTTGCTACTGAAGGTCCACCTCTTCTGTCTATTGCTATTAAATATCTGTAATACAGGGGAACAGTTGACAGTAAACAAATATATAGCCAAAGAGGGAAAACAGGACCATCAGCATAAGGACTACAGATATGCACGCACGCGCGTGCGCATGTGTGTGTGTGTGTGTGTGTATGTATGTTAAACGAATAATATGACTTTAATCAAAGCAATGCTTAGCCAGACGATATGGGAAATACAAAAGCCAATTATATTCTAGGAATACTTATTACACAGCATGTCACAATACGTTCAATATTCCTGTTGGGGAATGAGTTCATGATCTTATTTTTAAAATAAGTTTTATTGAAGCTTTTTACTACTACATGACATGACAGTCATTCCCATATATGCCCAACACATAGACCTGACCTTCCTTTGTAAGAAAGAAAAACTCCCCACGTAACATTCTGTACCCATATTTGCCCACCTCTTTTTCGAGAGGGAAATATGCTTCATTATTTCTTTTCCTGGAGCAATGACACAGTTCAGTTTCTGTTTAGTATAGGTTTTATTTACATCAGTATTGTAATTTTATACATGGTTTTAATTCATTCTGCATCAAGTCATTTAAGTTCTTTCAGTTTCTTACAGCACAATACTATACCATTATGTCCAGATACCAGTCTGTTTAGCCATTCCCCCATTGTGTTTTTGGTGGCACGAAAAGAAGAGGTGACCATTTTAACTTTAATAGTAGATGGAGACAATCTCCTCATAGTCCATAAAAGGGGTAGCTCTGTGCACTCCCTGAGCTACACTGTTTCATTTGGATGTGTGAGCTAAAGCATGAAAAAAGGCAGAACCAGAGAACATGCTAAGTAAGTCATCTACTCCAGCTCCCTCATTTTGCAAAAGGAAACTGAGGCCCAGAGGTGAAATGCCCGTGTTCTGACAGGTAGTAGTGGCAGACTCAACATCTGAACCCAGCTTCTCATTCAAAATACTGTACTTGCTCCACTGCCCCACTCTGCCTCTAAGGACAAGGTTCTTTGCTGCTGCTAACATTGAAAATGATTTCAAAATTTGTAGGCAGAAAACAATATATTTCACTACTAAAAGGCCTAAAGCTACAAATAAAAACCAATCACACCTGAGACTCGGCTGTAAAATGTCATGCTCTTGTTTTTTGTAGTAAAAGGTATAATGTTTCTTACCTCACCTCGATATCCAAATTTTCTTGTTTAGACTGTTTTATGCCTTCTAGGACAGCTTCCACATAAGATTTTTTTGTCATACCTAGGAAGGGCACATGCAAACACTCACGTGAACTTGAGTAAAATATCACCATAAACAGAAACATTCCTGTGCAAACATTTTCATGTGAGGAAAAGAGGGAAAGATGAGCTAAAGCACTATCCTTTTTTAAAAGTAACCTCTTTTAAAATTTCAAGTATTTGTTTCTTTTCTTGGTAGGGAAAAGAAGATACCAGTCTCCCATACTCAAAGTCTATCCCCTAGGTCAGCAGTAAAAATTAACATTCCCGGATACCCAAATCTTTAACCTCTGGTGAGTTAGTCCTCCCTTAGTAGCCTCCTTTTGAATGTCCTCCCCACGCTGGAAAAAGCCCCTACAGACTGCTAATTAGCATCATTCCTCCTGTTCCTTTTTAAGGAAAAGTTCTGTGTATATTTCAACGTTTATTCTAAAGTTCAAAAAATATAAATGAGGATTCTTCATCTTCCCCCTCACTACTTGCTTCAACTACTAAATAATCTTGGCAATAATTTAAAAACAATTACCCGCCAAAAATTTTACTGGCTTATAAATGTCAATAGCAAAGCTGATAGTAGTGGAAATTCTTTAGCTCTTCATTTATAGTTAGTGGCTTCTGTAGAAGAGTACCCTCAACTCTCCAGACTACATCCAAATCATACATAGTCTCCACTAAAAAGACAGAGAGAGAGAAAGAAAGAAAGAGAAAGAGAGAGAGAGAAAGAGAGAGAGAGAGTGTGTGTGTGTGTGTGTGCTGGTCACATTCCAGAAGTTATTAAAATATTTCACTTGATTTCAACTTAATTTTTGTCTGCCAAGAAATTTTTCCATCATTAAAATTCAAGAAACATTAAAGACATGTGCAAATCACTGTATTAGGTAAAAGATAAGAAAAACTCTTGCTCTGATGGAGCTTTTTATATTGGCAGATGCACTAAAACATGTATGTGTGTATATATATATATATATATATATACATGCATATATAAACACAAGCATATATACATACACACATATAATTTGAGGGGGGTGGTGCAGAAATCAGTAAAAAGTGTCATAGTGGAGGAGGGGGCACTTAAGATGAGTCTTAAAAAGGCAGAGGCAAGAGGAGTTATAAATTCCAATCACAGGGGACAGTCTGGAAGAAGGCACGGGTACAAATGACAGAATGCTAAGTCATGTGATAGGTATTAAGCTGAAACATCGAGCACATGAAGGGAAAGGAGAGGAAACGAGCTCGGAAAGGTAGATTTGTGCCACGTGTTAGAGGGCTTTAAATGCCCCAGAGTCAAGAAGAAGAGTGAAAGAGTGAGCTAGGCAAGCCTTAGCACCCCCTAAGTTAGTTCTGCTAGCTGTGTGGAGGAAGAAACTGTATGCAAGGAGTCCAATTAGGACACTCGTGCAATAGTCCCAGCGAGAGCTGATGGCTGTGTAAAGCTGGGTAGTGAACCTATGAATAGAGAGATAGGGAAGATTGTGGAGGGAGAACAGACAGCACTGACTGGATATGAGGGAAGAGTCCAGATGACCCCAAGGCTGAAATCCTGGGTTACTCAGTAGGGGCCACTACAGGCAACAACATGGTTTCCATTTTGCTGCTACAAAGTACCATCTGGATCCTCTTTGGTAGAAAAGTCTCATTTAGTGTCCTCTGCGTAATGGCCAGGGAACAGTTATCACTTTCAGGAAGGCAATAAAGCCAAAGAGGCAAAACCACATGGAAGTACTCTTACTATATAGCATAAAAAATAAAAGAGCTGCAAAAGAGGCATAAAAGTAGTAATGTAATTTTAAAAGCCTTTTCTGCAGGGCTGTCTTTACTGTTTGACTTTTTGTAGTCCAAAGTGGAAGTGATGATATGTAGACATAGATGGGTCTGTACCTGAATTTCCTATCTTTGTGTGATCCTAAGTCCCTCATTACTAGGATCTGCACAAAGAGCTGCAGAACCGGACTGTTCACTCTAGAAACACACATTAAATCACCTCCAAACGAAGCATCAAACAAGGTATCAACAAATGTTTACTGAGTGCCTACTGCATGCTTAGAACTGAGCTTGGTGCAGGGAAATACAGAAGCAGTCTAAGCTGTGATCAGTCTTTCAGCAAGTTTACAATCTGGCTAGAGAGAGGAGACGCATGAAACAACTAGAGGACAGTACGACAACAGAAAAGTAATTGCTAAATAATCCCATTTATGAACTTAATGCGGAAAAAATGGGAAGTGGTAAGTTGTATTAATTAGGCATATATGAGGTACCTTAATTAAGGTATGTAGGCAGCTAGGTGGTACAGTGGATAGAATACTTGGCCTGGAGTAAGGAAGAGCTGAGTTCAAATTTGACTTTATACATTTACTAGCTGTGTGATGCTGGGCAAGTCACTAAACCCTATTTGTCTCCGTTTCCTCTTCTATAAAACAAACTAGAGAAGGAAATGGCAGACCACTTCAGTCTCTTTGCCAAGAAAACCCAAAATTTGGTCACAAAAAGTTAGACACAACTGAAAAACAGCTGAACAACAACAAATTAAGGTATAGATTAGAATCTACCTGTTGTATTTTCTTCTCTAGGTGTACTCCTCAGTTCTAGGTACTTGACACCATCATCAGCAAATTCTTTAATAACATCTTTTGTGACCTGGTAACATGGTATTATATAAAGTGAACCATCAATATGTAATGGGTAAATGCTGAAGTAACAGAAGTGATCATTTAAAGAAAAAACTATTACTCTAAAATGTATGAAATTCTGCAAGATGGTTTCAAAATTTATACCTGCTCTGCTCCCATCACCCATGCTAAATCAAATTCATAAGTGAATCTTCTGACTATATCTTTTACTTCTCCTTTAGCTATTTTTTAAAAAAAGATTCTAAAAAAAATCATTGAAAGCTTGTTAGCAATGCTAGTAAAGAATTTAGTGAAGGTAGATTTTGAAATTAAGGAGACAAGGTTAGATAATTACTGACAGTTTAAAGCCATGACTTAAGTATAGTGTGATGGAGTATAACCAAATCTGATGATGGCCAGATACTCAAAATATATTTATCTTCTCAGCAATACATGTTATCATTTTGTTTTGTCAAGGAACTTGAAAAATAGTAAAACTGGAAAAATAAAGGTCTTTTTATTTCACTTATTTCCTCAACATTAAGGGATACCAGAGACTTTGTGATTTATTTGATAGTCATGTCATCTTATTATTAAATTTCCTTCTAAATCTAAAATGAGAAGTCTGTTTTGGTCATCTGTAAGGATTAAATAAAATGTGTTCTGTTAATTTTGTCGTTTAGTTCTAAAATCTAGATGACGACATATGTCTTTAAACCCCATTCTTCCCTTCCTTTGATTACGTAATATTTGTTGAAATTTGTACTTTTAATGGCCCTAATTATGCCCTCACTTATCACTAATCCCCTCTGCCATTAAATATGTCTGGGCAAAATTCAGCCCTGAAGAATTCTACTAATGCATGTTATTCTTTCTAAAGAACCTTGAGTCATGGCTTTAAATGAAATGAAATTTATTTAAAATTAAGTTAAATTTATTACCTTCTCTTTCTCCCTTTGAGGAAGATATTACGACTCTAATGAATGAAGCTTTGTCAGAAGAGAGCCTTTAAAGCTGCTCTTTGTCCTATCAAGTAAAATGCTTCTTTAATAATCAGTGAATGTGTAGATGGCGGCTGGAAAGCAGGGACTTGCATGAGCTCCCCAACAGGTACCTCCAAAAACCTATAAAAATGGCTCTGAACAAATTCTAGAACTGCAGAACCCACAAAATAGTAGAGGGAAGCAGGGCTCCAGCCCAGGACAGCCTGGATGGTCACGGGGCAAGGTCTATCGCAGGAACCTGGGAGTGGAGCGGAACAGAGCCCAGAGTGTAAGCCATGTGGACCAATAAGACCAGGAATGGGGTGGAACAGGCCCTAGCACCCTGAATCAGTGAGCTGTGGCAGTTACCTGACTTCTCAACCCACAAACACCAAAGACCACAGACAAGGTTAGTGGGAAAAGCTGTGGGGGACAGAGTGAAAGGAGTTCCCAGTTCTGCCACCCTCGGGGGCTGCAGGGGTGGTGCAGCTAGAGAACTATAGCTGCAGTTGCTTCTGGCCCCAGGCCCACCTGGTGGGATGAATTAAGTGGTGGATCAGAGAAGGAGTGCAGAGCCTGATTAAGATCTGAGTCCAGTCAGGTCTGGGTTGGTGGTTTTTGGGGGAGGAGGAGCACTGGTGTGGCAGAGCTGGCTGTGTAGAAATAGCTCTGAAAACAACAGCACATTCCCTCAAGCTTGGGACAAAGTACTCTCTACTCTACAAGTAGTCATACCCTGACAAAAAACTAAAGGGTCAAGTAGCTGGTTGGGAACACGAACAGGCAGCAAAAACGGACTCAGATTCAGACTTTAGAATCTTTTTTTGGTGACAAAGAAGACCAAAACACACAGCCAGAAGAAGTCAAAAAAGTCAAAGAGCCTACATCAAAAGCTTCCAAGAAAAACATGAACTGGTCTCAGGCCATGGAAGAGCTTAAAAAGGATTTTGAAAAGCAAGTAAGAGAAGTAGAGGAAACAACTGCAAAGAGAAATGAGAGGGATGTGAGAAAACCATGAAAAACAAGTCAATGACTTGCTAAAGGAAACCCAAAAAAATACTGAAGAAAACAACACCTTAAAAAAGAGATTAACTCAAATGGCAAAAGAGCTCCAAAAAGTGAATGAGGAGAAGAATGCCTTGAAAGGTAGAATTAGCCAAATGGAAAAGGAGGTCCAAAAGACCACTGAAGAAAATACTACCTTAAAAATTAGACTGGAGCAAGTGGAAGCTGGTGACTTGATGAGAAATCAAGATACTACAAAACAGAACCAAAGGAATGAAAAAATGGAAGATAATGTGAAATATCTCATTGGAAAAACCACTGACCTGGAAAATAGATCCAGAAAAGATAAATTAAAAATTATTGGACTACCTGAAAGCCACGATCAAAAAAAGAGCCTAGATATCATCTTTCAAGAAATTATCAAGGAGAACTGCCCTGATATTCTAGAGCCAGAGGGTAAAATAGAAATTGAAAGAATCCACCAATTGCTTCCTGAAAAAGATCCCAAAAGAAAACTCCTAGGAATATTGTTGCCAAATTCCAGAGCTCCCAGATCAAGGAGAAAATACTGCAAGCAGCTAGTAAGAAACAATTTGAGTATTGTGGAAACACAATCAGAATGACACAAGATCTAGCAGTTGCTACATTAAGGGATCGAAGGGCATGGAATACAATATTCCAGAGGTCAATGGAGCTAGGATTAAAACCAAGAATCACCTACCCAGCAAAACTGAGTATCATGCTCCAAGGCAAAATATAGACTTTCAATAAAAAAGAGGACTTTCAAGCTTTCTCAGTGAAAAGACCAGAGCTGAACAGAAAATTTGACTTTCAAACATAAGAATCAAGAGATGCATGAAAAGGTAAACAAGAAAGAGAAATCACAAGGAATTTACTAAAGTTGAACTGTTTTGTTTACATTCCTAAATGTAAAGATGATGTGTATGATTCATGAGACCTCACTATTAGGGTAGCTGAAGGAAATATACATATATCTATAGACAGAGGACAGAGGGTGAGTTGAATATGAAGGGATGATATCTAAAAAAAATAAAATCAAATTAAGGGATGAGAGAGGAATATATTGAGAGGCAGAAAGGGAGAGATAGAATGGGGTGAATTATCTCACATAAAAGTGGCAAGAAAAAGCAATTCATTGGAAGGGAAGAAGGGGCAGGTGAGGGAGAATGAGTGAATCTTCCTCTCATTGGATTTGACCTGAGGAGGGAATAACATACACACTCAATTGGGTATCTTACCCCACAGGAAAGGAGGAGGAAGAAGATAAAAAAGGGGGGGGAACAATAGAAGGGAGGGCAGATAGGGAGAAGAAGTAATCAAAGCAAACACTTTTGAAAAGGGACAAGGTCAAGGGAGAAAACTGAATAAAAGGGGATAAGATAGGAAGGAGGGAAATATAGTTAGTCTTTCACAACATGAGTATTGTGGAAGGGTTTTACATAATGATACGCATGTGGCCTATGCTGAATTGCTTGCCTTCTTAGGGAGAGTGGGTGGGGAGGGAAGAGGGGAGAGAAAGTTTCAAAAGCAGATCTTTAAAAAAAAAGAGTTGCTTCTGCATGTAACTGGGAAATAAGATATACAGGCAATGGGGCATAGAAATCTATCTTGCCCTACAAGAAAGTAAGGGGAAAGGGAATGGGTGGGGGGAGTGGGGTGACAGAAGGGAGGGCTGACTGGGGAACGAGGCAATCAGAATATATGCCATCTTGGAGTAGGGTGGGGGTAGTGTAGAAATGGGGAGAAAATTTGTAACTCAAAATCTTGTGGAAATCAATGCTTAAAACTAAAAATATTAAATAATAAAATATAAAAAAAACTTAAAAAAAAGAAGACTAAGATGTTTTCCCCCCACCACTTGCATAAGAGACTATAAGTAATGCCATAGCGGTCAGTCACACTGTTGTGCTTCTTACACTGTGGATTGCGAGTAGAAAGAGTATAAGAAGCCCTGGTCTACAGAACCCAGTTTTCAGTGGTATCAAGGAGTCATACATAAATTTATCTAAGCCATTTTTAAACCTGCCTTTTCTCTGCAACTTCCACTTGATGTGGTTACATCTGGAGGCAAATTCTACATGTTACAGGAAAGCTCCAGCTACAGAAAATGTTCCAGAGAATATTAGGCTATAGCTGGAAACACGGGAACAGATTTCACTTCAAAAAAGGTATCTGTTTTGCCCTACTTGTTAAGACAGACTTAAGACTAAATCTCTCTCTGATTAATCTTTAAAAAGCATTGACCTTTATGTATTAAGTTCCTAGGCAACTGACTTATATTGGTTTTGACAAGGGATCTTACTGAAAACAAAAAAGTCAAAATCTTCCACGAGACTCATGATGGCAAACAAAAAAAACAAGGTTTGAATTATTTAATAATGTAGAAATTCCTAAAAAGTCCCTTAATATCTTACCATTAATACATCTTCAGGGCTACTGGTAATCTGATGAATGAGCTGAAACATCTGAAAACATCTGCAACAAGATTCAGAATGAATTTTAAAATGTAAACACATTTATTATCTAACATCAAAAACTATCACCATAGAGAAAATGAAGCATTCATCTTTCACTGTAATAGTAAGGATAATATGCTATTTCTCTTAGCTAAAATAACCAGAATCTCTGTAACCAAAGTGGTTTTGCCATTCTACTTATAAGCTCAGAAAACATGAGAAAAACCACCGAAGTCCCTAACCAACCTCCTTATGCTTACTCTTTTAAAGTTCTTTTCTGTCCTTTATCAATCACAGTCATCTGATCATGGATTTTAAGATCTGGCTTTTTGGCTATTAGCTTCTTCATAGTAGCAGAACTAATGGATCCATTCAAGTGCGCATGAAGTTCCTAGAAAGAGACAATTATTAAGAATTTAAGTGCCAACAGTGTGAAGACAAATGTAATAATTAGGTGCTTCCACTATACTAGACAAACTGTCTATTTAGTCTATTTTCATTTAAAGACATGCTTTTTAAGGTTTTTATTTTACTAATGTAAAAAGCTTAAAAATGAGCAATTCTGCTTAGCAAATTTAATTTTATGAGAAAAGACAACACATTCATCAACATAATATTAATTTAAGAATTATGTTATCTGTCATTTAATTCTCACCACTTTGGGTAATTCCAAGTAAAACTTATTCTTCTGTGGCTGCTGCTGCTCTTCCATTGTCATCATGATTCTAATGGAGAAAAGATCTTCCTTCAAGCAAAAGAGATGTATCTGTAGATCCCAAACACTGCTATTCTTGTTGTGAACCGCAAAGTGTAATTCTATTCAGCATGTTCTATAGTCTGGAACCTCTCCCACATAGGCTTGCTTCCACAACCAGGTCAGGAAAGTGTATCACCTACATTTTCACAAAACATGAACATTTTCCAACTGATAAGACTACTTTAAGAACAGACCACATCTGAGTAATAGGATTCCATTAATCCACCCTTTAGGAAGCACAACAGTAATTAGGGGGTGTGTAGGGAAGGGGGAGGAACCTATCTTCAAGAAATGATTTTTAAGGGATCTAAGGTTTAAATACTTTTAAGTCTCTGTGCAGGCAAAAGAGGACTTTAATCCTAAATTTTAACACATTAGGCCCAGTACCCACATGTCCATACGATAAAGTTGGCAATTTTCTACTTTTTAAAACTGGCATATTCAACTTTGAATTTGTTAATTCGATCTGGATGAAAAAGGTACAGAAACACACATTATACACTCTCTTTTTGTCATACCATGTCACACCATACTATGTATGATACCTATCTACTTTCAGTTGAGGAAGCTTATAGAGTAAGGTTAAAATTTACTAAATTCCAAAGGAAATTCGTTATTATTCAAAACCATGGTAGTCTCTTTTTCCCTCTCCTAGTGCTATTATATTGCTAGTCTCACTCCAAAAATTTTAGATTTCATTCTTCATATCCAGGTTTAAGGGTTATTGGGGCCAGGCCTTATATCCTATATAATATTATTACTGACTCACATATTGTCCTTTCCCCACCTCTACCCAGTACTCATTCTTAAGATGAACAGAAGGCTTATTTCTATCTTTCTCCTTCCATGGATCAAAATAGTTCTTGAAACACATGATCTTTTTATAGTCTATGAGGGACAGAAAGAACCTGTTATGTTTAGACAAGGTGAGAATTAAAGTTGTAGAGACATTGAAATAAGGAGGGATCTCTCCAAATATTTAATACATTTTATACAGCCGACTAGTAAGAGGACTACAAATTTTCATAGGTTGACACGTATATTTTTAAAAATTGTCAATGATCAAATACCCTCCCTGCCTAAGCAAGTTGCTGGACTGGTTAAGACTCTAAGCTCCTTGAAGACAAGGACTATTTCATTTTTCCCTTTAGCACACAGCAGGCACTCAGTAAATGCCTAGCTGCTGATCCGTGCTGCTCCCAGTGCCATGCAACCACTGACTCCAGGATTCTGGGGCAGAGGTCAGAGGGATAAGGAAAACCTGGAAGGCAACCCTAGCTCTTTCTAAATTTCCAACAATGTTTCCTTAAGAACACAAACACAACCCCTATTTTGTTCTACTCTTATGCTACGGACTTTTTTTTTTTTGGTGTATATAGTACTTTAATTTATTTACTTTTCAGCATTGATTTTCACAAAAGTTTGAATTACAAATTTTTTCCCAATTTCTACTCCAAGATGGTGTATATTCTGGTTGCCCATTCCCCAGTCAGCCCTCCCATCTGTCACCCAACTCCCCTCTCATCCCCCTTTCCCTTCTTCTCTTGTAGGGCAAGATAAATTTCTATGCCCCATTGCCTGTGTATCTTATTTCCTAGTTGCATGAAAAAACTTTTTTTGTTGTTGTTGTCTTTGAACGTCTGTTTTTAAAAACTTTTAGAGTTCCAAATTCTCTCCCCTCTTGCCTCCCCACCCACTCTCCCTAAGAAGGCAAGCAATTCAACATAGGCCACATGCGTATCACTATGTAAAACCCTTCCACAATACTCATGTTGTGAAAGATTAACTATGTTTTGCTCCTTCCTAACCTATCACCCTTTATTGAATTTTCTCCCTTGATCCTGTCCCTTTTCAAAAGTGTTTGTTTTTGATTACCTCCTCCCCCTGTCTGCCCTCCCTTCTATCATCCCCCCTTTTTTATCTTCTTCCTTCTTCTTTCCTGTGGGGTAAGATACCCAATTGAGTGTGTATGGTATTCCCTCCTCAGGTCAAATCCAATGAGAGCAAGATTTCCTTATTCCCCCTCACCTGCCCCCTCTCCCCTTCCTACAGAACCACTTTTTCTTGCTACTTTTATGCGAGATAATTTACCCCATTCTATCTTTCCCTTTCTCCCTCTCTCTCATCCCTTAAATTGATTTTTTTTATATCATCCCTTCATATTCAACTCACCCTGTGCCCTTTGTGTGTGTGTGTGTATACCTACATAGATACACACACACGTGTATATGTATACACATATATATGCATATTCCTTTCAGCTACTATGATATTGAGGTCTCATGAATCATACACATCATCCTTCTATGTAGGAATGTAAACAAAATAGTTCAACTTTATTAAGTCCCTTATGATTTCTCTTTCTTGTTTACCTTTTTATGCTTCTCTTGATCGTTGTGTTTGAAAGTCAAATTTTCTATTCAGCTCTGGTCTTTTCACTGAGAAAGCTTGAAAGTCCTCTATTTTATTGAAAGTCCATATTTTGCCTTGCAGCATGATACTTATTTTTGCTGGGTAGGTGATTCTTGGTTTTAATCCTAGCTCCATTGACCTCCGGAATATCATACTCCAAGCCCTTCAGTCCCTTAATGTGGAAGCTGCCAGATCCTGTGTTATCCTGATCGTTTTTCCACAATATTCAAATTGTTTCTTTCTGGCTGCTTGCAGTATTTTCCCCTTGACCTGGGAACTCTGGAATTTGGCAACAATGTTCCTAGGAGTTTTCTTTTTGGGATCTACTTGAGGACATGATCTGTGGATTCTTTCAATTTCCATTTTACCCTCTGGCTCTAGAATATCAGGGCAATTCTCCTTGATAATTTCTAGAAAGATGATCTCTAGGCTCTTTTTTTGATCATGGCTTCCAGGTAGTCCAATAATTTTTATATTATCTCTCCTGGATCTGTTTTCTAGGTCAATGGTTTTTCCAATGAGATATTTGATATTGTCTTCCATTTTTTCACTCCTTTGGTTCTGTTTTATAATATCTTGATTTCTCATCAAGTCGCTAGCTTCCACTTGCTCCAATCTCATTTTTAAGGTAGTATTTTCTTCAGTGGTCTTTTGGACCTCCTTTTCCATTTGGCTAATTCTGCCTTTCAAGGCACTCTTCTCCTCATTGGCTTTTTGAAGCTCTTTTGACATTTGAGTTAGTCTATTTTTTAAAGTGTTGTTTTCTTCAATATTTTTTTCAGTATTTTTTTGGGTCTCCTTTAGCAAGTCATTGACTTGTTTTACATGGTTTTCTCACATCATTCTCATTTCTCGTCCCAATTTTTCCTCTACTTCTCTAACTTGCTTTTCCAACTCCTTTTTGAGCTCTTCCATGGCCTGAGACCAGTTCATGCTTTTTTTGGAGGCTTTTGGTGTAGGCTCTTGCACTTTGTTGACTTCTTCAGGCCTTATGTTTTGGTCTTGTCACCAAAGAAAGATTCCAAAGTCTGAGATTGAATCTGGGGTGAGTTTTCACTGCCTGGCCATGTTCCTAGCCAACTCACTTCACCCTTGAGTTTTTTGTCAGGGGTATGACTGCTTGTAGAGCAAAGAGTACTTTGTTCCAAGCTTGAGGGGATGCACTGTTGATTTCAGAGCCATTTCTATAGAGCCAGCTCTTCCACCCCAGCACTCCTCCTTCCTCAAGAACCACCAAACCGGACCTGACACAAATCTTCTGCAGGCTCTTCACTCTTGCTCTGATCCACCACTTAATTCCTCCCACCACGTGGGCCTGGGGCCGGAAGTAATTGCAGCTGTAGTTTTGTAGCTGCACCTCCCCCGCTGCCCCTGGGGCAGTGGCCGAACCTCAAACTCTGTCCCCCACAGCTTTTCCCACTAACCTTCTCTGTTGTCTTTGGTGTTTGTGGGTTGAGAAGTCTGGTAACTGCCACAACTCACTGATTCAGGGTGCTAGGGCCTGTTCTGCCCGGCTCCTGGTCTGGCTGGTCCTGCTGCCTCCCATGCTGAGCTTCGCTCCCCTCCACTCCGTGGGCGATAGACCTCATCCAGTGACCATCCAGGCTGTCCTGAGCTGGATCCCTGCTTCCCTCTGCTATTTTGTGGGTTCTGCAGTTCTAGAATTTGTTCAGAGCCATTTTTTATATGTTTTTGGAGGGATGTGGTGGGGAGCTCATGCAAGTCCCTGCTTTCCAGCCACCATCGCTACTGACTTTTTTGAGGATGGAACTGGAGGTGCCTCTCTCAACTTTCATCCAACATAACAGTCCTAAACATAAGGCTTTCTTCTTACAAGCTGCAAGGTATAGGGAGGATGGAGTGTGTACTAAGGTTCATAACAAAGTGTATCTTGGAGCTCCAAGGCACAAATTTCAGCTATATCTACTCTTCTCTTCCTTTTAAAAAAAATCTCCATGTCAGACGAGTCCCAGATCTGTATACGCAGTCCAAGTCTCTCTCCTAACCTCCAACCTTCAGGACATGTATCTCAATTGGATGGATGCCCCACAGCAGCTCAAACTCAACATGTCCAAACAGAACTCACTTTTCCCCTCAAAGCCCTTCTCCTTCCCCCAACTTCCCTATTCCTGTCAAGCATACCACCATCTTCCTAGTCAACCAGGCTCTCCATCTTGGTATCATTCTTAACTCCTCTCTTTATAGCACACATGTTGCAAAGTCTTGTCTTTCTTTCCTTCACTACATCTCTCATATCATCTCCTTCTCTCCATCCACACAACCATACCCCTAGTTCAGGTCCTCATCACCTCTCACCTGTACTATCACAACTGCCTTCTAACTGGTCTCTCCCTCCTCTCTCCTCACTCCAAGTCATCTTCCACTTAGATACAAGGTGGGTTTTCTAAAGCTCTGGTCTGACCAAGTCACCTCCTTCCTCATAGTTAGCTGTAGTGACTCCCTGTTACCTTCAGAATCAAATATCAAACATAAATACTATAATAATAAAAATATAAATAATCAAAATTTAAAAACAGAGAAAGAGTTCTTTGTTTGGCATTTAAAGTTCTTCATGACCTGGCCTCTTTCCACCTTTCCCAGCTGGCTTCTTAATATCTTACTTGTCTCCACATGCTCTATTCCAGCAACACTGGTCTACCTGTAGTTCCTTGAACTAAACACTCCAGCTAGCCTTTGTACCAGCTGTCCCCCAGGGCAGGAAATGCTATACCCCCATATCTTTATCTCTCTGTTTCCAAGACTTCTTTCAAGACTCAGCTCAAATACTACTTCCTGTCTGAGGCCTTTCCCAATCCTCCCAGATGCTAATACCTAAAACTCCTTCCCATCTATTCCACAAATATCTTGTACCTACCTAGTTGTTTCTAAGTAGTTTCCCCCATTTGAATGTGAGCTCCCAGAAAGAAAGGACTGTCCTTCTGCCTTTCTTTGTATCCCCAGTACTTAGCACAAAACATGAATATGTGCCTGGCATTCAATAAATGCTTTTTGACTTGACTTGTTACATCTTCTTAAACTCAAGAGAACCTAGCTTCCCCACATGTCCACCACTGGACTCTCCAGTATCAGGTCCTTCCTTCTCTCATACCATCTGACACACTGGGCCAGGAGAAGCTGGTAGACCCCTTGTTTCTTCCTTCCATTTCCAAGCCTACCTTCTGCAGCCACCATAAAGCAACTTCTCCTTTGAGCTATACTCCATCCATCTAAATCATTCTGTCTACATCAGGAGTGGGGAACCTATGGCCTACAAGTGAGGCCACATGTAGCTTCCTGGGTGCTTGGGTGTGGCCTTTGGTCCAAAGTTTTGAGTCTAAGTTTTATGGACCAAATCCTTTTATTAAAAGTCTAGATCCTTATTGCTGTAATCTACTGTCTTCCAGGTCTCTTTCCATCCTTTCTCACATTAAGTACCTGGCTTGTACCTGTCTACCCCAATGTTTGCCTTCATACTCAGGAACTTCAATAAGGTATGATGCCTCCCAGTTCAACCTCCTCGGCTCCCACAACCTGTATCTTTACTCCACAGATAAAGGCATGAGCAGTACCTCAGTTCTCACCACCAACCACTGTGAAACCCACATGATTCTAAACACCAAAATTCTCCACCTGAATTTTCTAACTTCCTTCCTCAAGCCACCTCAGCCTATTACTTGCGCTCTTGCTCCCTGCTCCTTTTTCTCGTTTCAGTCTCAACACTACATAGCTGACCACTTCAACTATACACTGTCTTCCATCCTTGAATCTCTTGCCTGCTTGCCTTACTGGAGCTCATGCCTTGCCAATGCCCAGCTCTTGGCTACCAAAACCATCTGCCTCCTCCACTTCTACTCCTGTGCTCCAGAACACACAACAGAGTTGACCTCTGATTCTCTACTGCTTTGCTGCAGACCCTGAGAAAAGGAGGGATCATCTTGGAAGAGCCAAACCCCACCACTTGTGTCTTTGATTTCATTGCCCTATATATCCTCCCAAAGGTTGCCCTTTGGATCTTGACCCTGTGATCATTCCTTCTAGCTCATCTTCACTCTCTCTCTCACTGCTTCCTTCCCAGGTACCTAAAAACAAGTTCAGATTGCTCCTTAAAGAAAAAAAATCCACTTTATGTGTCTCAACCATCCTCTTGGGGCACTATCCTATAATTTCTTCTCCCTTTGAAAGCCAAACTATTTTTAAAAATTACCATATATTTATTTATTGGGAGGCAATTGGGGTTAAGAGACTTGTCCAGGGTCACACAGCTATTAAGTGTTTAGACTGGATTTTGAACTCAGATTTTCCTGACTCCAGGGCCACTGCTCTATCCACTGTACCACTTAGCTGACCCCCCTCCTTTCCTTTTTTATTACTAAAACTTAAATGGACAATAATGATCCTTGAGTCATTTTTCAACATTTTGTTCATTGCTTCTGACCCCACATCAATTGGAACTGCATTCTCCAAGTTTCTCCTGTTAGGTGGTACAGTGGATAGAACAATGGGGCCCAGAGTCAGGAAGACCTGAGTTTAAATGCAGCCTCAGACACTCACTGCTGTGTGACTCTGGACAAGACACTTTAACCTCTGTTTGCTTCAGTTTCCTCAACTGTAAAATGGGGGTCAAAACAGTACTTACCTCACAGGACTGTTGTGAGGAACAAATGAGATATTTGCAAAGCAACTAGCACAAAGCCTTGCACATAGTAGGCGTTTAATAGATGCTTATCCCCCTACCCCCTTCCTTCAATCCTGTGTTAAATCTATTAGTCTTTCTTCCGCTCCTCACCTTACTTGACTTCTCAGCAGCTTCTTACATTGTTCCTCATGCTTTCTCTCTTGGTTTTCATGACACTACTCTCTCCAAGTTCTCTTCCAATTTAACTGCCCTTTTTCAGTTTTCTTTTTCAGATCATTTGGCTTCTAAGCATGGATGACCCTCAAATATCTGTTCTGGAGCTTCTTTTCTCTAATCCCCTGAATTCCACTTCCATATTGCCAAATGACTGCCAGACATCTCAGTGACCCCTTAAACTAAGCACATGCAAAATAAAACTCATCTCACCAACATCCACCTTCTGTCCAAACTTACTTACTTCTGTTTGATGGCACCACCATCCTTCTAGTCACAGAGGTCTGCAACCTCAGAACGATCCCTGACCTCTCTCCCTCAACCACCAGAGCCAGTCAGCTGCTATGTCTATTTTACCTCCACAAGATGTCTCATACACATTTCCCTTCCTTTCTCCCACAACCACCGATCCAGTTCAGGCTGCCATCGTCTCTTGCCTGAACTCTTACAACAGGTTCTCCCTGATTCCTGTCTCACCCCCTCTACAATCCATCTTCCACTCGGCTGCCAAGTTAATATTCCTAAGACATAGATCTAATCACATAATTTCCTTGTTAAAAACTCTGTAGTGGTTCCCTATCTTTAGAACAAAATACAAACTCCTTGGCAGTTAAAGTCCAATACAGCACAGCTCCAGCCTTGCTTTCCAAGCTCCCACTAATACTTCTTTTGGCTTGTAGATGTCTACACGTCTTTCAAACTTTTGTGATTATCTGTTCCCTGTGCTCAGCAAGCCATCTCCTGCTTCCATGTCTTCACCCAGGCTATTCCGTCTAGAATCCAATACATCATCACTTGGGCTTCTTAGAATCCTTAGGATCCCTAAAGGCTCAACTCAAGTGCCAACTCCTAGGTGAAGCCTTTCCTTCTTCCTTCAGTTGTTAACTCTCCAACCTCCAACGACTCTGTATCTACTTATACATAGAGACACTATATTTCACCCAGTAGAATATAAGCTCTCCGAAGATAAGGACTGATTTGGTTTTTGTCTTTGCGTCCTCGGGGTCTAGCACAATGCCTTGAATGTAGTAGATACTTAATGTTTATTTAAGAATTTCTTTCTTTTCCCCTCTTTTTTTTTTTAATTTTAATCACAGTATCTCTCACTCTTTATGTCACAACGTAACAAGAACTCACTAGTCTTAGTCACTGGTATGTCAAGACCAGTGAGTTTTACCCTATTTCTGGTTTCTTTCTTTTACTGAATATTACCCACATGCTCTCTGCCTCTCCTATCAAGCCAGGTCCATCCTTCCATTACCCTGAACGCTCTCCCTTCTCACCTCAAGTTCATCTTCCCTGAAGACTCTGCCCAAAATCCACCTTCTTCAGGTGGCCTTTCTCAGTCCCCTATCAGCGACTAGTGTGTTCCCTCAGATTTCTTTCTGTCTTCTACGCATACATCGTGTTTATAGATAGTTCTTAGAGTGTTCTCCCCCTCATGTAAGCTCCTTCATTACCAGGATTACATTGTGCACAGTAACAGCAATACTGTACGATGATCAACTGTGAAGGGCTTAACTATTCTCAGCAACACAATGATGCAAGATAATTCCAAAGTATTTATGATGAAAAATATTATCTACATCCAGAGAAAGAATGGAGTCTGAATGAAGATCGAAATATACTTTTTTAAACTTAATTTTTCTTGGGGTTTTTTTGTCTGTTTTTCTTTTTTTCATGGCTCTTAACGGAAACATTTTGCATGACTGTTACATACATAATCTATATTAAATTGCTTGCCTTTCCAAGGAGGGGGAGGGGATGGAGAGAATTTGGAACTTAAAATTTCAAAAAACTAATATTAAAAATTGTTTTTACACACGAGAAACTTTCTTTCAAAAAAGAAGGTAAGCTCCTTGAGGGCAGGGACTGTTTCTTGGTCTTTTAAAAAATAATCCCCAGCGCTTAGCAGTGTCCTAGTAAGCACTTAATGTTTGATTGACAGACTCCCTTACCCTGTTGCCTACCCCAACTTTCTGCTGACCGCAGTCTGTCAACTCTAAGTTCCATATCGGCTTTACATCACACTCGAGACACCTAAATTCGCTCCTCCTGACCGCTCTCTATTCTATCCAAAAGGCCCGAGCAGCTGAATCGACTTTGCTCCAATAGTGGACACCCCTGAGTTGTTCCCACAGTCCATCCAACCACAGGGCCCAAAAGGAGGCGAGCATCCGATCTTCATGAACCTACCTCTTAAAAACTTCACACCTTTCCAAACATAACGAGGAGAAACCGGTTTTCCTTCTTAATCCTAAAGATATATGAAAAAGTAGTTTAAGCTACAAGGCTGCCGCCAGCCTCCAAGCGGATGTTGTTAAGATCCTTAACAAGACCCTCCCCGGAAGTCCCGGAAGGCACAGGGAAGCGTTAAGGGCGGAGCCAATCACAGGCAAATGCTCCGTGCTCGTCCCTCCTTCCCTTTTCTAATTGGTCAGAAAGTGCTTTCTTCGGAAGTAACCTCCTGCGGGATGCGTGGAAAGAAGGGCATCCACGCCTGCACGATTCCCAGGACCGGCGAGAACCAAAGGGCAAAGGTGATCACGCGTTGGTAAGCGCCCTTCCGGACCGTCTACACGCGTTTCAGCGTCCGGGCGGGTGCCGGCGGTCATGGGCCCACGCGGCCGCGAGCGCCGGGCTGGGGCGGTCAAGGGTACGAACGACAGCAGCTCCCTCAGCAAGAGTTCCCTGGCGGCGCACGGCTACGTGTGCGATCCCTTCGCGGCGCTGCTGGTGTCCGGCGCCCCGCGGCGCGCGCCGCTCATCCATCGCGGCTACTACGTGCGCGCGCGGGCCGTGAGGCATTGTGTGCGCGCCTTCCTGGAGCGCACTCCCGCCGAGGGCGGTGAGCCCCGTCGGCAGATCCTCTCGCTGGGCGCGGGCTTCGACTCCCTGTACTTCCGCCTCAAAGCCGCGGGCCACCTGGCTCAGGCCAAGGTGTGGGAAGTGGACTTTCCGGATGTGGCCGAGCGTAAGGCGGCGAGGATTCGCGCCACGCCGGAGCTGGCCGCTTTGGCTGGGCCTCCCCTGAGTGCCACGGACCCGGGCTCCGGCCCCGAACCGGCGCTGCGCTTCGCCAGCAAAGACTACCGCCTCCTGGGCAGTGACCTGCGCGACCTGCCGGCGCTGTGCCACGCCCTGGAGGCGTCCGGGCTGGACGCCGGGGTGCCCACGCTGCTGCTGGCCGAGGCCGTGCTCTCGTACCTGGAGCCGGGCAGCGCCGCGGCCCTGCTGGCGTGGGCCGCGGGCCGCTTCTCCGACGCTCTCTTCGTGCTCTACGAACAGATGCGGCCTCACGACCCCTTCGGCCAGGTCATGCAGCGGCACTTCGAGCGGCTGAACTCGCCTTTGCACGGGTTGGCCCGCTTCCCCGACGTGGCGGCCCAGCAGCGGCGCTTCCTGGACGCGGGCTGGGTGGCCTGCAGCGCTGTAGACATGAACCACTTTTACCATGGTTTCCTCCCAGCCGAGGAGCGGAGGCGCGTGCAGACTCTCGAACCCTTCGATGAGTTCGAGGAGTGGCACCTGAAGTGCTCGCACTACTTCATCCTGGCCGCTTCCACCGAGGACGGCCTGGCCCAGGCTGTGTTGCCTCAGCCCGTGGGCACTTTGCCCCTAGTGGAGCCAGCCCCTCCGGCGGGCGTCTTGTCAGCCAGTGTATTAGGGGAGGTTGAGGGCTGTGACTTGAGGCGCTTTGGCCATGCCTCAGCCGTCCTGGGCCCCAATGTCATCCTCAGCACTGGGGGCTTTGGGGAGCAGGAGGGGCGACATGCAAGGATGAGCACGTGCCACGTGCTGTTCAGACAACCCGGTTCTAGGTGGAATGCAAGCCACGTGTGTGGGGCTGGAGCCACGTGGGATGGACGCCTCTTCCACACCATGACCACCTTCTCAGACACTCTGGTTCTTGTGCTGGGTGGGAGACTGTCCCCAGTGACTCCCGCCTTGGGGATGTACTGGCTCTCCTGCACCGCCCCAGAGGGAAATGGTGCTGGCAACCCGAAGGTGACAATCACAGAGGTTGGCCCAGAAGCAGAGTTCCGGTCTCCACGATGGCGACACTCAGCTGCTAAGGTCCTTTGTCAAGCCCAGAAGTATTTGTTTGTATATGGGGGGCGCAATGGGAAGGATCCTGTGCTAGGTGACTGGCATTTTCTACACGTGGACACAATGACCTGGGTCACTTTACCAGTAGAAGGGCCAGAACCTGATGCTCGACACTCTCATAGTGCCTGCAGTTGGAAGGGAGGAGCCCTCATTGCAGGAGGCCTGAGTGGTTCAGAAGAACCATTGGGATCTATACACTTTCTGAAACCAGTCTCTAATGGATTTTGTTGGGAAAGGTTGGAGGTCCAGCCTCACATCACCCCAAGATATTCTCATACAGCCCATGTATTTGATGGGAAGCTGCTGCTGGTGGGAGGGGTCTCAATTCATTCTTCCACTGTTCCTGGAGTGACAGTGATTGACCTGACCACAAAACTGAGCTCTGAATACCGTATGGACACCACCTGTGTTCCGTGGCCTCTGATGCTGCACAACCATACCAGCATCTTCCTACCAGAAGAGCAACAACTCCTTCTTCTTGGAGGGGGTGGGAACTGCTTCTCTTTTGGTACCCACTTTAATCCCCACCCAGTCACTTTGGACATCACTTCTTTGAGGCCTAGGTAGTGATTGCTGCTGTTCACATAGTAGATAGGTTTGATTTGGTGTGAAGTGTCCAAAATTAGGAAGCTAATCTTTCATCTCCTGAAATAGTAGATGGAGATTATTTCTGAGCTTTTCTCTGAGAGAAACAGACCATCAAGGATCCCTTATGTAGGAAATCACAGATAGGGTACTTAAATTATGACAACAGATGAGGTCATGAAAGAGACCATGTAAGCATACTTGAGATTGTAGGTGAATAAGGCAACCACATACCACTCATTGCCTGAAAAAAAACAAACTACTAGTCTGAAGCACAAATAGAGCAACGTGAAAGAACAGCTTGAACAAGTACAGGGGAAGAATTCCCAATTTGCAAATCTGCATTCTCAAAGTTGTCATTCCAGTCTATGCTTTACCACAGGTTATAAATTTCCAATTAGTTTGTTTCTTTAAATTGGATTTTGTTTTTTGTTAAAATAAGTTTATTAATTTTTTATGTATTTATAATTTGTCCCTCCCTCTACACCCCTCCTCCCCCATGAAAACCAAAACCCTTATCATAAACATATATAATAAAACAAAACACTTTGGCCATGCTCCAAAATATGTTTCTGCATTTTAAGTTCATCATCTCTGGCAGGAGGCAAGTGTCACCTTTAGTCTCCTGAACTCATGGTTTATTATTGCATTGGTCAGGGTCTTTAATCAAGTTTTTCTCTAAATTTTTGTCATTGTATAAATTGTTCATTTTCTCACTTCACTCTATATCAATTCATTGAAGTCTTCCCAGTTTCTTCTGAAGTTGTCATTTCTTATGGCATCATAATATTCTACTGTGTTTATATATCATAATTTGTTTCACACCCCACCCCCCGATAGGATAGCTACTTAGTTTCCAATTTGGGGCTACTGTGAAAAGAGCTGCTAAGATATTTTTGTACATATAGGTCTCTTTCCTCTTCCTTTGTTCGCTTCAAGTATAAGCCTAGTGGTATATCTGGGTTCAGTTAAGTAACTTTAGAACTTGGCTCCATATTCATTTTCTAGAGCAGTTGCACAACCTTGCAGCTCCACCAACAATGCACCAGCATCCCTGTTTTCCCTCAGTTCCTACTATAATTGTTGTTTTCTCTTTATTTTTGATGGGTATGAGGTAAAACCTCAAAGTTGCTTTAATTGGCATTTGTCTGTTTAGTGATTTAAAGCACTCGATATGATAACTTGCATTTCTTTCTTTGAAAACTGGTATATATACTTTGGCCATCTTTTGGAGATTAGCTTTCAGTTTCATAAATTCGATTCAGTTCCTTACATATCTTGGATATGAAACCTTTATCATAGTGACTTGTCGCAATCATTTGGGTTTTGTGCAGTACCTTGCACAGAGTTCATACAATAACAAATTGTTAGTAATACATCTTGAATGCTTAACCTTAAATCTGAACCTCCTATACTGAGCTTCACCTTACCTCCTGCTCAAAATATATAACCTTGTGAGGTAAGGAGTACAAATATTTATACTCTTTTTAGGGATAAGGAAATGGAGGCTCGGGTTAAGTGACTTGCCCAAGGTAACATAATTATCAAGCATAAGATCTGTGTTATGCTAAGGTGAATTTATAATAGTTATTGGTCTTTGAGGCTTTAAAGATATGGAAGAAAGGCAGGTATGCGTAAGCAAAAGTTCAGTAGGTAGGCAGTGGTTTGAGGACACGTGTCCAAAGGCTTCTAAGTGGGAATATTGAGGTAAATGTATTCATAAGTAAGACCAGGATCAGGAATGAGGGGAGTAACTTGAAGTAGACAGTACCCCTAGGAGAAAGATTTTAGTTGCTGGTATGTATATTTGTGTCTCAAGGAAAAGTGTGAACTTAGAATATGATAGGGAAAGGGGGCCTGGATGTTCAAAAGAGAATTATAGGAATGATACTACAAGATATTATGTGGGAAGATAATTCCTCTCTATCCAGAGGGGAGCCCTAGGTTTGAAGAGCATTTGTGATTATGTAGAGCGTTGTGGAAGGGCACATTTGAAGCAGCTAATTGGTACAGTAGATAGAGTGTTGGGCCTGGAGTCAGGAAGACTGCAGTCAGTTCAAATCTGGGCTTAGACTGGTACTATGTGTGATTCTGGGCAAGTCACTTAACCTCTCTACCTCCGTTTTCCCATCTGTAAAATGGGGATATCATCACCTACTTCCCAGGAATTTTGTCAGGATTAAATGAGACTGTAAAGCACTTAACACAGTACCAGTAAGCTCTTTATTATTATTGTTACCCAGAGACTTATTGTAGCAGATACATCAGTATCTAAAGCATATTAAGTAACCTCAAGCAAAAAAACCTAGATATAAACCTCAAGGCCCAAAATGAGATAGTGGGTCAAAATCAGAGCTACCGATGAGCAGAAAACAGGGACATTGGTGTGTTGTGGGTGGAGCTTCGAATTAGTCTAGCCATTCTGGAAATATCTTTAGGAGGTATAATCCTAGATAACCCTTGGTCTGTGAGACTCATGGGAAGCCTAGACGATTCTGTCATAGGACAATGTGGCATAGAAGATCGAGTGGCCTCAGAGTTGGAGAACCTGAATTCAAAATCCCATTTACTAGCTGGGATCATAGGGAGCTCATTTAACTTCTCAGAGACCCAGTTTCCGTGTTTATGAAATGGACATAGAAATACTTGCACTGCTGCTCTCACAGGCTTATTCTGAGGAAGATGCTATGCAAGCCTTGAGTTGTTATTGAGGTGTAAGTGATTTAATCTGTGACCTAGAACCATCTTGGTATGCAGGGGTCCTTTAGATGAGCTGGTTATAGACACTTTAGTACTAATGCTGTATGCCCCCCCAGCCTATCCAAAAGTGAACACAACCACCTAAATTGCCGTCAGAAGTATCCTTAGTGGACCTTGAAGTGAATACTCTTTAGATATCTATGAGCTAGACCTGGAGTCACTGTGAACTGCAGTGGCCTTTAATTCTTCCCAGCTGGATCCACATCCCCAAGATTAGTCTGAAAACAGGCTTGTGGCAGTGGGACCAAAAAGAGAAAGACAAAAACTCAAGTGCTTAGTATGTGCCAAGTATTGTGCTAAGCCAAGGGGAGACAAAAACAAGAAAAAATAAAGAAAATCTGTACCCTCCAGGAGTTTACTGCACTGTCATGGAGAAAGATAACGTAAAAGTAGCTGAAAAGCAGGATGGTGTCAAAGTCAGGAAAGTTGGAAGCAGAGACAGGAACAGAATGAAGGCCACCATGTTGGCCTGGGCCCCACTCCAAAAGTGTAGGCTCAAGCAGGGATTTCACCAGTGGGAGAAGGGGAACTGCATAGTGGAAGGATGTTCTAGGGTGAGGAGACCCCAAGCTCCAAGGCAGCTGAGGAATGGTAGCAAAGTCTAGAAAAGCAGAACAAATTCACTTGTCTCTACCACCCCCCCCCCCCCCCCCCCCCCCCCCGCCACCTATTCCCCTAGAATATGCCAGCACGGTATAGTAGAGACAATGCTAGACTTGAAATGAGAACATCTGGATTCAGGTCACAATTCTGACTCTTTCGCACAATCTGTCTGAGCTCAGTTTAGCACCTACTGTATGCTAAGGACTATGCTAAGCACTTTACAAATGTTTCCGTTGCTTCACCTGGGAGATAGGTGCTATTATTATCCCCAATTTCAAGTTAAGGATACTGAGGCAAAAAAGGATATTGAGGTTAAACGACTTGCCCAGGGTCACACAGCTAGTAAGTACCTGAGCCCATATTTGAACTCATGTTTCTGACTCTTGGCTCAGCACTTTATCCACTGTGCCGTCTGTCTGCCTCTGCCTATAATGAGGTGATTAGGAGGGACAGGAAAATGTGAGATTTTATTTTTCAGGTGAGGAGTTTGGTGGATTTTTTTCATAATATATGCCAAACCTGAATTAAATGTAGTAAAGTGGTGCCTATTCTCCTGTGTACAGGCCAGCATCTTGTATTGTGACTAATCGGGCTTGTTCTTCCCACAGAAATTATCCACATTTTCTGTAAGCTATTACCAGATTAAGTATGCCCTTCCCCACCTTTTAGCCCATACATGCATCATGCACCTCCCAGTCCCCTCATTAGAACACTTATGAAACTACAACTTGTCCCAGCATTTACTTTGTGGCCTCATGGGCAGTGCTTCCTGACCAGAGGCTTATTATAAATGGTCTGTGGCAATTACGTCTGTGTCCCAGCTCTGGCATGAATTGAGGAGTTTAGTCATAAAGGTTACAATTCCAGCCTACCCCTAACACACACATACACTTTCTCTTTCTGTCTCCCTGTCTTCCCCCTCTGTCTTCCTCCCCGCATTTCTCTCTCTCTCTCTCTCTCTCTCTCTCTCTCTCTCTCTCTCTTCCTTCTTCCTTCTCCTCTAGCTGTCTGTATCCTTTCTCTTCCTTTCCGTCTCTGTCTCCCTCTCCCTACCCCCACTTCTCTCTCTGTTTCTATCTTTCTCCTTCCCTCTCTATCTCTGTCTTCTCTCTTTTTCTCTCCCTCTCTGTCTCTTTCTCTATCTCTGTCTCTCCCTATTCCTCCCTCTTTTCCTTTCTCTGTCTCTGTTTCCTTTCTCTCTCTCCCTTTCTGTCTCTCTTACTGTCTCTGTCTCTCTTACTCCATCTCTTGTCTCCCCAATCCCATCTCCCTCTCTGTTTCTCTTTCTCCTTCCCTCTCTGCCTCTGTCTCCTCTCTTTTTCTCTCCCTCTCTCTCTCTTTCTCTGCCTCTCTCTTTCTCTATCTCTTATCTCTATCCCTCTTTTCCTTCCTCCCATTGGTGGCGGGGGGGGGGGGGGGATGGGGGGGTGGAGGATGCTTTCCCTACAACTGAGAGTCTTAAGGAATTGCCTGGAGTCAAACAGCCAGTGTGTGTCCATGGGTGTGCCTAAACTCAGGTTTTCCTGACTGTGAAGTCAACTCGATCCATGATGCCAATCTGTCTCTCTCCCCTAAACTCTTTACCTAAATCTCTGTGATGAAGCTGAGAACAGCACAGGAAGAGACAGTAGAAATACCCTTGCTTCCCTAGGCCAGGGAGACCAAGGTGACAAGTGGTGGAGCCATCTATTTTATATCAGTAATCAGTCCATCAGAGGCAAAATTAGAATTTGTCAAACCAGATGGCTTCCCTCCCGCTGCCCTCCGTAAAAGGTAAGAATTCCTGTTCTGAAACATACACTGAACACGTGTGGTTTGTAGAGCCGAATGCCATCACGTTTTTGTTGTGGTTCCTAAGTTTTGGGACTAAACTTCCATCTTTCTGAAGCTGTAGTTCTCAATGATGTTAGCAAGTAAGTGTATGTCTGTGCTCTAGTGAACACAGGTTTCCTTGGTCTTTCCCCTATACTTTGAACCTCTGCCTTACGCTATATCCATTCTATGATAATTACTCTATAGTGGAGCAGTGGATAGAGCACTGAGTTCAAGTTCAGCCTCAGACACTTTCTAGCTGTGTGACCCTGGAGAAGTCACTTAGCTTCTGTTTGCCTCAGTCTCCTCATGTGTAAGATGGGGATAATAATAATGCCTACCTCCCTGGGTTGTGAGGCTCAAATTGTAAAGCGCTTAGCATAGTGCCTGTCACATAATAAGTTCTATATAAATGTTAAGATTATTATTTTCTAATACTCTATATTATGTCATGATACATTATAACATCCCTCTTGATTATATGATCATGATGTCCTATCATGTTGTAATATTGCTTTGTGGTTATTTCCAGTTTATCCTGCATATATCTTGTTTACATGTCATCTCCTCTATTAGACCATGAATTCCTTGAGGGCAGGAACTTTTTTTTTTGTATTCCTAGTGTTTAGCACATAGTAAGCTCTTAATAAATACATCTTGACTATGGCATGATTCCTACTCAAGCAATTCATGGCCACTCTTGAGTGCCACCAGTTCCCTCTATCTCCCCCTTCTCCCCTGCCCCATTGTACTCTCTTCCCCTTCTCTCCTCAGCATCCTTCCTCTGATTCTTACTACCCATATGACCTTGGACAAATCACTTAACCTCTCTAGGCTTCTTTTCTCTATAAATGAAAGCTCTGAATCTAATAGCCTCTAAGAGCCTTTCCAACTTCAGAATTCATGATTTTATAATCTTCTTGGGACGTACTTCCATATTATGGCCCCAAACCCGAGTGATAATTCGAGAAGACACCAATTATAAAAGTAGTAGTGCGGTGAGAAGAAAAAAGACTACGTTGAATGTTAAGAGACTCTTGGAAAAAAAGAAGTCTGTTTCCTCAAGAGTTTATTCCATGAGCAAGAGAAGAGTTGATTAAAGCTATAGACTCAAAATATGTAAAATGTCCTTAGTGTAGGATTATGTATGGCGAGATCTTGAAAATATTGCTTATTCCGTATACTGATAACAGTTTAAACCTGATTTAACTAAGTGGTAAGGAGCCTTCTGGCTGAAGTCAAGAAAAATGACTGAGATATCATGAGGGACTAGAAAGTAAGGTTGCAAATAGTCAATTATAGTTCACTTAGTTATTTACATGGATGAAGGAAGAGTATGTAAAATAGAAATTGTGAAACTTATTGACTAGAGTTGATGGAACTTCATAGGAAAACACAGAATAGTCAACTGAAATGAGTTTTTATCCCACAAATTAGAAAATTGTGGGGCCACTCAAAATGCCTTAGACACTTTAAAGGCTAAGTAGTGGACTGGGTGGGCAAACACGAGAATAGATATATTGAGAGTTTTGTAGAATTGAGTGAAAAATTCCAACTTCTCAAATAAGATCAGAGATGCTTTTTTTGTACCCCTAAAAGTGGTGTTTTGAGTGCTATGATGATTGCCTACTGTATGCAAATAGATGGGCGGACTTTAAAAGCTTCGGCTGCCAATTGTAACTGCTGTAAGTAAGCATGGTAAAGATTTTAAAGACCCTCAGTGCAGGTGAATGCTTTGATCTAATGAAGCCAGACTGCTTTGGGGACCCCTGTTTCTACATGCCGTTGTTGAGGTATAGGAATGAAAATGTTGCATGGTTTCCACTCTACATACTTTTACTCTCTCCATTTAAATAATGCACCTGTGTGGTTGGCTGATGTGTTTGCAACCTCGTTTTCCAGGCCTATTACTTCATGTCCTCCTCATTTTCCTTCACTTCAGCCCAAAGAAGCCCCATCACATTATTAACCTATATTTAAACACCATCAGATACACTGGACAACATTATCACACCTCTTGCAGCTTACACAGAATAGTCTGGATTATTTCCTCGGTTTTGGAATTGTTCATTCTAGCAATCTGGACCCCATGTCCTTTTCCACCACTGAGACCTTCCTTTTCTGCCTTGAAGATTACCAATAAACCTCTGTTTTCCCTTAGCTATTAGGGCAAATTAGAAGAATGATTAGGCTTTTAAAAAATACAAGAAGGAATGTGAGAACTAAACAAACAAAATACATCACAGGAGTTAGCTAACTTCCCAGAAAACTTAATCTGAGGTACTAGAGACATGCAATTAAAAAAACAAAACACAAAAGGAATCTTTCTTGGATTTTGTGATGCTTCACTAAGCGTGACCTGCTGTTTAACTCTGAATGAGTTTAATGGAAAAAGACAAGACCTTGCCCTAATTTAATTATCAGAGGAAGGTATTTCATGCTGGGAATTAAATCGCGGTAGGACTAATTATTATGATATGATACTTTGTGCTTTCTTCCTCATTCCCCACCCCTCATTTCCAGGGTCTTCATTAGGATCCAATCTGTGACTCATATTTGTACTTCTACTTATTTAAGAAAAAATAGTTTCATGGCTATGGTTATACAAATTACAGAACGAGGAATGCAACCAAAACTTAAAAACAAATATTTTTTAAACAACCCTTAATTCCACCCACATGTTCTCCACCTCCATTACTAATTAACTAATCCCTCAGTCAAAAGCTGACAAAGGGGATCCTGGATTGCTGGATACACTCAGCAAATCCTTGTAGAGTCTATCCGTATTCAGACTACTTACTAGCCAGTGTCATGAATGAAAATCCGTACATGATTTTGTCTAGAACTAGTAATGAGTTATCATTTTGAATTTGGGCAGTGCCCCTGGTTTAGGAGGCTATAACGTAATGATGATGTCCACTGATTCATGTCTTACCTGGGATCCAAGTCTCTGAGTATTCACTTCGGAGGGCCTGTGTCAGCTTTCAAGAAAAGGACATTACACAACTCTTTGATCTCTTCCTTAATAATATCTGCTTCCTCCTTAGGGTGGTGCCATAGGAAACTGCTTTTTCTTTTTTTTGGTCCTAGACTAGTTAAAGCTGCAATTTCTAAATACCAGTGCTAAGTGTGTACTAAGGACAGAAAGCTAGGGGGATGGGAAGTAGAATTGCATTTTCACAAACGGGCAATGTGGAATCATAAAGCAGTTATTGAACCTGGAGTTCCCCACCCCGCGTCTGCCATCGCCTCGGAATCCAGGTACTCCTATGGATCCAACCTAACTTACACAAAATCTCAGGGATCCCTTTGAAGTGGCACAGTTTGTGGACAGCCGGCTGAGGCTAGGTCAGGATTGGGGCAGTGATAAATTTGGTCTCTAGGTTGTTTTGGTATGGTGAGGAGATACCAGAGTTACTCCCCACCCCCATCCTCTACATTGATTCCGCTCTTCCCACTGTAAAACTTGGCTTGGCTCCGCTCAAAAGTGACTGAATAATAAAGTGGCTGAATTAAAAACTCAACTTCTAGCTCTAGAGGGAAAGTCAGAAAAAAATAAATGATTCTATCATGAAGCAGCCACCAGCCTCTGGCTGCTACTGGACATTTGTCTAAGAAAAGAGGTACCTATAATAAGGGCAAAATGGGTAAAAGAGGAGGAGCCCAGTGGGGAAGTCAACTTATTTTGGAGGCATCTTACTTGAATATTGCCAGGATGAGGACTTAAAAAAAATTCCAGCTTTATCGTTGTTGGTCTTTGTGTGTGTGTGTGTGAGTGAGTGTATTTGTGCACACACACACACATACATATAGGCACACAAATATACATAAGTAGTACATAAGATGTGTATATGTTTATATAGACATATGTATTGTATATGCATACACATGCATATAGAGCTGCAAGGGTTCCATCCTTTTATTTCTTAATACTAGTGCTTAGTATGTACAAAGCACTCTATATGAACATATATGTGTGTGTGTATGTTTGTTATCGTTTTTCAGTTGTGTCTGACTCTTCGTGATCCCAGGAGTTTTCTTGGCAGAAATACTGGACTGGTTTGCCATTTCCTACTCCAAATCATTTTACAGAAGAGAAAACTGAGGCAAACAGGATTAAGTGACTTGCCCAGAGTCACACAGCTAGTACCAGATCTCAGAGGCTTTCTATAGAGTCCAAAATCCTCATTCTACAGGCTAGTGAACCCATCTTAGCCAAAACTTCCATACTTAAACCAGGGAAGGGAAGCAATTTGCCCAGTGTCACACAGGCAGTCAGTATAAGAGATGGAATTTTAACCCACATCCTTTGACTCCAGAACCAGCATTCTCTCCACTCTTACCCTGCCACCGAATAACAAAGGGAAGCATTTAAGCAAAGTCAACTGACCCAGAAACTAAGTCTTGACTCTGTACCCCTTTTCCCATCTGTAGTCCCTTCCTTTATAATGAGAAGGTATTTGTCCTTATTCATTCTCTAGGACTGAGATTATTCATTTGTTACAATCCATAAAAATTCAATCATTTTTTAATGTTATCATTTACCTTGTAGTCATTGTGATACTGTCCTTTTGGTTCTCCTTTCTTTGCTTTCTTTCACTTAATATAGGTTTTTATATATTTCTTTGAATTCCTCATCACTCATTTCTTATGATAATATTATCTTATAATATTCCATTATAGTCATATATCACACTTAGTTTACTCATTCCCTTATAAATGGATATCCATATTGTTTCTAATTTTTTTTTGCTACCACAGAGGGCTGCTGTGAATATTTTATTACATATAGGACCTTTCTGTCATTGCTCTTGGGTACATGCCTAGTAGTGGGATCCCTGGGTCAAAGGATATGACTTTTATCAAATAATTCCAAATTATTTTCCAGAACAGTTAGACAAATTCACGGCTCCACCAGTAGTGTATTAGTGAGATAAGGGTTTTTTGCTCTATGCATTTTGATTTATTCTTTTGATATCCTGTGTCACCAGCTTCCTGGGGGAAGGAGGAAAGGGGATTGCTGGAGTTATATTAGATTTCTTCTATTAGTTCCGTAGGTTTTTTTCCTCTTTTTCTCCTTTGCGCATCCCCCCCCCCCCCCATTCCAATTTCCACACTCTAATGTCCTGCAATCCTATTTGATGTATCACAAAACCTTAGGGAACTTGATAAAGCCATTAGGACAAATACATTCCTCTTCTCAGGAATTCCTGCCCCCTGCCTTCTGCTTCTGGCACTACCTGAGCGGCCCCAGGATTCTAGGCACACAAGGATCTAGAGATGGAAGGGGCATTAAAGGTCATCTGCTTCAAACCTTTCTTCATTTGACATATGAGACAAAGAGATTAAATGACTTACCTGCGAATACACAGGTAATGCATACACAGATAGAGACCATGGAGTCAGATGTGATGTAATGGACAAAAGTATTGACCTTGGAGTCAGGAGAAATCCAAATTCACATCCTAGTTCTTGGAAGCTATGCTAGCTATGTGACCCCAGTTGGGCAAGTGTCTTGACTTCTTTGAGACTCAGTTTCCTCACCTAAAAAACAGGATTGATACTATATTCCTTGTCTACCTCGCAAGTTTTTGTGATGAAACTGCCTTGTAAAGAGTAAACTCAATACTTCTATGAATTTCTAATCTCATCAATGTAGGTATTCCCTCCAATGAGGCAGATTGCTGACCATCTGTATCTTCTCCTTTTTCATGGCTTTTGTCCATGTCCTTCCATATATCCTCCACGGGGATTCCAAATCTAGGTCTCTTGGTATGGTATAGATACAGTGGGGGTCGTGGAGCATATAGACTCTCCATTGGTTATCTTTCACTTACTGACCTATAGTGTTTTCCAGATACCTAACTTTCTGAGGATAGCTTTATTCTATTTCTTCACATTTCTTCATTAGTAATATCTTACAGACTACTCATGACTACCATGTATCCCTATTGTCCTTTGGGTGACTTTATTTAGAAACCAAGGTCATAACCATATGGCATCACTAGAAGAACAGTGATCATAATAATATGGGCCTGTGTTCTTAAATGTAGCAATTATAAAATTCCGAGGATATTTATGATGAGCTAAATTCCTGAGCAAGACCTCAAGGTACCCGTAGAACCCTGACGTCTTGCTCAGGGACTCAGGGTAAAGGGCTGATTCTCTACAGGAGTGTTCTGGGAAATATTTAACAAGTGGTTTTCTGCAAATATACACGCAACATATTTTTATGTTTAATATTTATTATTAACATTTTCTCCATCACTTAAGTCCACACAATCAGCAAAACAATAAGTCAAATCCTGATTTATAGTATTTGCCAATTTCTAAGGTATAAATACTCACACTGAAAATTTAACAATTGGCTCTTGTGTGCTTATTCAAGCTGGTTCCAGCATACCCCTAATTCTCTAATTCCATTTGCTCAAAAACCCATTCTACTGTGTTCTCCCCAATGTTAACCATCAAAGATTAGTTGGAGAACTAATTTTCAGGTAATCAATTAACTTCAGACTCACATATAGCAAGAACAGAAATAAAAACATTTCTCCCCTATATCAGGGGGACACGCTTTCCCCTATCCCAACTCAGACCTTTGGGAGAGTAGGCTCAAACTTTAGACCATTTCTACAAAGCATTTGCCCCCACCAAGTTAACTTGTGAATTTGGCATCATCCTGGGACTGTGTCTCAGTTACTGCTGGTCTTGGCTTCCGCTCCTTGGTGATAGGGCTGGTGCCTTGGCTGGTAGCAAACTCAGGCCTAGATTCCTGTAATTAGATTTGTGGTGGCTTGTTCCCTAGACCTTTCATAGCTCACAAGGTCCATAGCTGTCTCCAATACTGTTTGTCTGCTTCAATAAATCCAATTGCCATGCAAGTCAAAACATCACCCTCATGATGTCATTGGTCCTCTTCAAGTGACAAGGTCAGGAAGACCTGAGTTCAAATCTGGCCTCAGACACTTACTAGCTGCGTGACCCTGGGCAAGTCACTTAACCCTGATTGCTGAAAAAAAAAGGACAGGAACAAAGGATGAACATCAACAATCAAAAGCAGAAAAGAACAAATGCACAGAGACAAAGAACAGAGACCCATATTCATGACCATGTGTGGGCCTGGATGGGGAGATCAATAATAGTTAATAAGAATTATTAACATTAAGGCCCAAGGATTTTCTCCCCACCCAGATGTTTACAGTAGCATGCCTTTCCTTCATCTGTCAGAAGAGAAAAAGAAAATGCATCAGTTAGTGCTTTTTGAAGGCATTAACATTTCTAGATTAAGAGCCAATCAAGAGGCTCCTCTTCTACGTGGGGGTTAATAGGCAGGAAACAATATCTGTGCGGATTCCAGACTCTATCTAATGATTGCATTAGCCACTGGGAGGTTCAAACAGTCTAGGCTTGGCCAGTCCCCTGTTACATAGAGAAGTTTGGGGCCATCAAAAGTGTAGCCCAGTATTCCAAAGGCAATCTGGTCCACTCTTTTCCTTCAATTTTGAACCCAATTTATTGTCTATCCACATTGTCTGTTCAAGATAAATGTACTCATAGATCAGCTCATGGATAATCTACATCATAGTCTGGACAACAGACATTTTTCATCCACTTGGTTTTTTTTTTCATGTGTAATAGGATAAGCAGGAGTATTTTGGTAAATATTTAACAATGCAAAACAGAGGAGTTTATATTTGATCATGGAGGTAATTAGGCCACTGTAGCTCATTGAGGAAGGAGTGGACAGGGTCAGACAAGAGCGTCAGAAAAATCACTTTCACAGTTGAGTAAATGGATTGGGGTGGGGAAAGATTTGAGCCAGAGACCAGTTAGAAAAGAAGATTCTTGTAGTAGTCCATGGAAGAAGTGACAAGATGACTGATGCAATCCATGCAATGCTTTCTAACAGGATCATGTAGACCAGTGGTATCAAACTCAAATAGAAATAGAGGTCACTAAACCACACATAAGGATCCCTGTGGGCCACATATTGGCTTAGAAAACTACATGTTAACATTGTATATGTTTCATATTTTTATTTATTTTGTTAAATATTTCCAAGTAATATTTTGATAGTTGTGGGCCACATGCATATTTGGCACCTCCAGTGTAGAGAACCTCACAATGAATAGGGAACCCCTCTTCTATTTGTACTCTCTGCTAGAAATCCTTTCTTACAGTGGCTAATAGCTTTGAGTCTTTTTTATACCTTACCTGATTCTAACCACCAGATATTTGCCAAACAAAAGTTATTTGCTTTTTCATCTTTTTTTTTTGAGGCAATCATGCTTAAGTGACTTGCCCAGGGTCACACAGCTAGTAAATATCTGAGGCTAGATTTGAACTCAGGTCCTCCTGATTCTAGGGCTGGTGCTCTATCCACTGTACTGCTGCCCCTCTGCTTTCTTATCCTTTAAGAATTTCATGTGACTTTGATCCCTGCATACAGTGGTGTGTAAATGTGAATTATTACTTCCCGCCCAGACAACTGGTAGGTAGTAACAAAAGTGATGTGTGTTGATTTTGGATTTTGATTTGTTTTGTTTTTAAGTGAAAGGCTAATTTGTTGATCACATTTTGGAGCCTAGTAATGACAACCCTAAGGAGAACTGGACTCCCAGGTAGATGTGATTCACCAGAAGCCTGGAACTAATCCAGTTTCCTTGGACTCTTTAGGATTAATGATGACCTAGAACCATATGTCACTATTTCCCAGGGCTACTACGAATATGGCCTACCACCTCCCAGACTGATATAGGCTTGAACCATTTGTTCAGCTAAAACCAGACCGGCCTCAGACGCACGTCAAGTCAAAATTATTGTGTTTAGCTGGTTTCTAATGCTGAGTCCTGGTCCGCTGCCAGGTGAAGATTGCTCCACTTGCTTGGCAGCTCTTCAAGCTGTTGAGTCTCTTCCAAAAAGGGGGTGATTTCCTCCTGTCCACTGACTGGCAGAGGGAGGATAAATGACTTGCACACACCTGGCAAGAGTTCTTCCAGTAACCCAAGGATATCCAAGATTACTACTACTTGGAGATTGTGATGCTTTTATCATATTTTACTGAGCAAGTTGGGAATGCACCCAGTACCATATACTCTTGGTGGATCATACAAGGTCCCCCTACCAGAAAAAAGATCTCAAAACACTTTGTAAAGTCTCTTAGTCAATGGTAATGAGTGGAGTGCAATAAAATCCATTGACTATGCTTTAGTCAACTGTCTATGCATTCACTTGCCAACTGAACTAAGGCTTTTAAAAATCTATTTTATTGGATGCTACAAGTATCAGAGGTAGGATACAAACCTAGTTCTATCTGTACTCTCTCAACTACCTCATAGTTAGCTAGGCTAGGAGGAACTATAAAAGGTGGCAGAGTTCATCTCCTTGAGTTCAGTCTGGATAATTTCACCCTGTTTTATAGATCCATCCCCTGCCTCCTCTAGGAAGGAACATAAGTATTCCACTGCTTCCTCAGTAACTAGCTGTTACAACTGTGAGAGTTGTTTAGCACACACTCTCTAGACGAGCTTTTTGCTGACATATGCTCATAGTCCATTCAAAAAGATGAAATGATTATGCATGAAACAGTTCAGTATTTCAAGGATCACTGATTTCGTTAGCATTGGTATGCCCTCAATCGGTGGAAATCGCAACCCTCTCTGTACCTTAATGGACACTCTTTATGAATTGTTTGGCCAAAAAAAAAATTACCTGCTGGCCAGCCTTTTGTTGATGAATTTCTTTGAAGTTAGCTAGACTGGTCCTTGGCAGAGAGATGGCACAGTGGTTAGAGTGTTGGGCCTGGAGTCAGATGCCTCTTCCTGAGTTGAAATCTGGCCTCAGTCACTTACTAGCTGTGTGACCCTGGCCAAGTCACTTAACTCTATTTGCCTCAGTTTCCTCATATGTAAAATGACCTGGAGAAGGAGATGGCAAATCACTGCAGTTTCTTTGCCAAGAAAACCCTAAATGGAATCACAAAGAGTATGCCATGACAGGAATGACTGAACAACAACAAAATACTGACATTTAGAAGTGAAGGGACTTTCAAGTACTCTAATTGTCCCCACAAACTAGCTGTGTGTCAAGATCACACAACTAGTTTGTGGCAATGATTGGAGTACTTAAATGCTCCAAGGAGGAGATGAGACTTGAGATGGACCTTGAAAAATTAGTAAGGAGAAGGGAAGATGGATAGAATACTAGGTGAAGGGAACAGCATAAGCAAGGGCAAAGAATAGGAATCAAGAACGGAGGTGACTATTAGGGACAGTGGGAAATGGGGTTGGATGGGCAAGGGTGGAGCCTTCCTTGAAAACCAGGAAGAAGATTTTGGGCTTGATGTGGTAGGCAGTAGAGAGTCACTGCAGAATTGACATGATGAAAGCAATGTTTAAAAAAGATTAGTTTAACATTGCTACTATGAAAAGTGGGTTGGAGGTATGTTGTGGGCTGGGTCTGATTCTGTCTGATTCTCTGGCAGTTTACGTTGGATATTGAAGCAGTGAGACAATCATAGACCATTCAAGTTTTAACAAAAGGAGGTTTACTTTGCCATGATATAAAAAGGATATTCAACAAGTGTATGTCACTTAGCTACTGAAAGGGACCCAACTCAGGTGGTTGGGTCTTTTTATACCCTTAGGTAACCAAGAAGTCACATTAACACAGCCCAAGTTCTCCAGGTAGTTATTTCAACCACAAGAACTCTTTAGCCTTAGCTCATTGGGCCAATCAAGTCTCAGGGAGAGCTAGGGAAAGACACTAGTCTAACCTACATGGGGTATTGTTGGGAGGAAGGGAACATGGTAGATATTGATCCTATCCCAAGGTAGGAAATAATGGAAGCAGGTAGACCAATTAGGATCCTGTTGCAGTAATCCATGAGGGAGGTGATGAAAGCCAGAATCAGATGATGGTAATGGAAAAGAAAAGATAAATCCTAAAGATATTTCCAATGAAGGATTAATGGGACATAGTGACAGAAACAGTATGAGGAAGTTGAAAGAGTGTTGACCATAGAGTCAAATAGACCTAGGTTTGTATCCTGCCTGTGATACAATCATTTTACTTCTGTAAGCCTCAGATCTTCATCTGTAAGATACAGATAATAGTACCTGTGATTCCTACCTTGTAAGGTTTTTGTGAGGCTTAGATGTGATAACCCCTGGACAGCATGTTGCAGATCTGAATAATAATAACAACTGACATTTATATCATGCTTTATTGCAGTGACATTTAAGATATAGAAGAGGCAACTTGGCATGGTGGATAGAGAACTGGCCTTTGAGTTATAGGATCACAGATCCATAGCTGTAAGGGACCTCAGAGGTCATTGAATCAAACCCCTTTATTTTACAGATGAAGAAACTGAGACCTAGAAGGGTAAATGACTTGCCTGTGGTCATAAAGGCAATAATTGGTGGACCTTGGAATCACACTCAGGGCCTCTGACTCTGGAGTCCTCTCCCTTGTACCATGTTGTTCCTTAGGAAGTCCTAAGTTCAAATTTTGCCTTTGACACTTGTTGGCTGTGATCCTGGGCAAGTGATTTCACACTTGAATATTTCAGTCAACTCTAAGACTTGAATTGCAAAAATAGTTGTCTATATGCCTCAGCATGGGGAATTTTCCTGATTAGAATTTCCCTATACTAATGAAATGATAGATCTGGAGAAAAACATAGATATAGACCTGGGAAAGAATCAAAGATGAGGGTCCAAGTTTTAGCCTCAGAAATGGGGAAAATGGTATTCCAGTTAAGATATTCAATGGTCGGGGAAGTGTTAGACAGGTAAACACACAGGAGTGGGAGCAGGAGCTTTTTTTTCCCCTCTATTTCTTTATTTAATATTTTTTTAGTTTTCAATATTGATTTCCACAATATTTTGAGTTACAAATTTTCTCTCCATTTCTACCCTCCCCTCCCCCAAGATGGCGTATATTCTGATTGCCCTTTTCCCCAGTCTGCCCTCCCTTCTGTCACTCCACTCCCCACCCCATCCCCTTTCCCCTTACTTTCTTGAGGGCATGATAGATTTCCATACCCCATTGCTTGTATATCCCATTTCACAGTTGCATGTAAAAAACAACTTTTTTTTGAGCATTTTTTTAGAACTTTTAGTTTCAAATTTTCTCCCTTCTTCCCTCCCTACCTACCCTCCTTGAGAAGGCAAGCAATTCAACATAGGACACACATGTATCATTATGCAAAACACTTCCACAGCAGTCATGTTGTGAAAGACTAACTATATTTCCCTCCATCCTATCCTGTCCCCCTTTATTCAATTTTATCTCCTTGACCCTGGCCTTTTCAAAAGTGTTTGCTTTTCATTACCTCCTTCCCTGCTCTGTCCTCCCTTCTATCATCTCCTCTCTCTTATCCTCTTCCCCCCTACTTTCCTGTAGGGTAAGATACCCAATTGAGTGTGTATGTTATTCCCTCCTTAAATCAAGTCTGATGAGGGCAAGATTCACTCATTCCTTTTCACCTGCCCCCTCTTCCCTTCCAATAGAATTTCTTTTTCTTGCCACTTTCATGTGAGATAATTTATCCCATTCTATCTCTGCCTTTCTCCTTCTCCCAATATATTTCTCTCTCACCCCTTAATTGCATTTATTTATTTATATTTAGATATCATCCCTTCATATTCAACTCACCCTGTGCCCTTCATGTGTGCGTGTATGTGTGTGTGTGTGTGTGTGTGTGTGTGTGTGTGTGGGTGTGTGTGTGTATGTGTGTGTGTGTATTCCCTTCAACTACCCTTATACTTAGAAAGGTTTCATGAGTTACAAATATCATCTTTCCTTGTAGGAATGTAAACAAAACAGTTCAACTTTCTAAGTCCCTCATGATTTCTCTTTCTTGTTTACCTTTTCATGCTTCTCTTGATTCTTGTATTTGAAAGTCAAATTTCCTCTTCAGCTCTGGTCTTTTCTTTTTCAAGAATGCCTGGAAGTCCTCTATTTCATTGAAAATCCACATTTTGTCCTGGAGTATTATACTCATTTTTGCTGGGTAGGTGATTCTTGGTTTTAATCCTAACTCCGTTGACCTCTGGAATAACCTATTCCAAGCCCTTTAATCCCTTAATGTAGAAGCTGCTAGATCTTGTGTTATCCTGATTGTGTTTCCACAATACTCAAATTGTTTCTTTCTGGCTGCTTGCTCCTTGATCTGGGAGCTCTGGAATTTGGCAACAACATTCCTAGGAGTTTTCTTTTTGGGATCTTTTTCAGGAGGAGATCAGTGGATTCTTTCAATTTCTATTTTACTCTCTGGTTCTAGAATATCAGGGCAGTTTTCCTTGATAATTTTTTGAAAGATGATATCTAGGTTCTTTTTTTGATCATGGCTTTCAGGTAGTCCAATAATTTTTAAATTATCTCTCCTGGATCTATTCCCCAGGTCTATGGTTTTTCCAATGAAATATTTCACATTGTCTTCCATTTTTTTATTCCTTTGGTTCTGTTTTATAATATCTTGATCTCTCATAAAATCACTAGCTTCCACTTGCTCCAACCTAATTTTTAAGGTAGTATTTTCTTCAGTGGTCTTTTGGACCTCCTTTTCCATTTGACTAATTCTGCCTTTCCCATTCTTCTCCTCATTGGCTTTTTGGAGCTCTTTAGCCATTTGAGTTAGTCTATTTTTAAGGTGTTATTTTCTTCAGGATTTTTTGGGGTCTCCTTTAGCAAGTCATTGACTTGTTTTTCATGGTTTTCTCATATCACTCTCATTTCTCTTTCCAATTGTTTCCTCTACTTCTCTTACTTGCTTTTCCAAATCCTTTTTGAGCTCTTTCATGGCCTGAGACCAATTTATATTTTTCTTGGAGGCTTTTGATGTAGGCTCTTTGACTTTGTTGACTTCTTCTGGCTGTATGTTTTGGTCTTCTTTGTCACCAAAAAAGATTCTAGAGTCTAAGTCTGAATCTGAGTCCATTTTCACTGCCTGTTCATGTTCCCAGCCAACTACTTGACCCTTGAGCTTTTTGTCAGGGTATGACTGCTTGTAGAGTAGAGAGTACTTTGTCCCAAGCTTTAGGGGCTGTGCTGCTGTTTTCAGAGCTACTTCTACACAGCAAGCTCTGCCACACCAGTGCTCCTTCTCCCCCAAGAGCCACCAACTAGGATTGCAGCCCAGATCCAGGCAGGGCAATGCAGGTTTTGCACTCTCGCTCTAATCTGCTGCTTAATTCCTCCCACCAGGTGGGCCTGGGGCCAGAAGCAACTGCAGCTGTAGCTCTGGAAGCAGTCTCAGAGCTGTACCACCTCCACCACCCCCAGGGCAGTGTCCCACCGCGAACTCCTTTCACTCTATCCCAGCAGTATTTCCCACTGACCTTCTCTGTTGTCTTTGGCGTTTGTGGGTTGAGAAGTCTAGTAACTGCCACAGCTCACTGAGTCAGGGTACTAGGGCCTGTTCTGCCAGGCTCCCCATCTGGTTGGTCCTGGCACGGTATACACTGGGCTATGCTCCGCTCTGCTCCCAGCTCCATGCAATAGACCTTTTCCAGCGACCATCCAGGCTGTCCTGGTCTGGAGCCCTGCTTCCCTCTGCCATTTTGTGGGTTCTGCAGCTCTAGAATTTGTTCAGAGACATTTTTATAGGTGTTTGGAGGGACCTGGGGGAGAGCTTAAGCAAGTCCCTGCTTTCCAGCCACCATCTTGGCTCTGCTCCCCCTATTAGCTATTATTATTACCAGCCACTCCCCAGTAAACTGTCTCAGTGGATGGGCTAAACCAGGTTGAGGGTAACTGACCAGCTTCAAACCTGTTGGTGAGTTAGTGGGATGTTTATCCCAAGCATGTGAAGACTTTGCCTGACAGAATGGGTGGATGAGAACAATTTGTTCTATTGGCTAAGAAGGTGACTGAAGCAGGCTCTATGAAGCACTTACAGCTCAGTCAGACTTCAAAGATACCAATATCATCTACTGCATTCCGGGCCATCTCCAGTCATCCTGACTTTTGTCCTGCCTCTGGACTTTGATGACTCTGGAAAAGAGAATGAGACTAATGACTTTGTGCAACTCTGCCTTACTTAAATCTAATTCATGCCTGAGTCAAGACATCACCTTGTGATGTCATTGGTTCTCTTTGAAAACAGAGGACAAATAACAACTATTAGCCCTATTTTACAGATGAAGAAAGTGAAGACTAAAGAGGTTAATTAACTTATTTATACAAGGCCACATAGCTAGTAAATGTTTGAGACAGGATTCAAACTCAGGTCTTCCTAACTCCATGTGTGGTACTTTATTCACCATGTTACCTAGTTGTAGTACAGCAGTGAGGAAGGTAGAGCCAAGAAAGAAGTAGACAACTAGAGAAGATAACTTTTGTTTTCTTTATCAGCAACTGCCTTCTGAGTAAGTGTCTTAATTCCATACCTTAAACCATAGCTAAATATGGACTCAGTTCTTGTTTAGTTTGGTAGAAACCAACAGAGCTCGTATTCCATTGGCATAGCTTTTGAAACCCATGGTCACTTCCACATCATAATGAGGCACCATGGTAGACAAAATAATTCAGTCTGAGGCAGAGGATATAGATATGAGAATCAGAGTTAAGATGAGTCAGACACTCTTGAACTATGGTAGAAGCAAGGCTTGGTTGTGATCAAGAGGGGAAGTTCAATTTGTATCCTATCAAGATATCTTAAATAGATTTCATGTCAGGATGACTGAGTTGAAAAGATAGGAGGTTGCTTCCATTGAGTCAGCCCAAGTAAAACACAATGGAGTTGGATGTATTTCTATCACAGATACATTCTTTTTTTAAATTAATTTTTTAACTAATAAAAATCTACCTTTTCTCCTTCCCAATCTCTCCCAGCTGAAAAAGGAAGAAAAATAAAAGCCCTGTTACAAACATGTATAATCAAACAAATATGTATAAAAAATATATCGTCAAACAAATGTACTCTGTACACTGAGTCCATCACCTCTCTACGGGTTTCACAATTAGTCTTTTACAATCATGGTTCATCATTGTATTGATCAGAATTCTTAGGGCTTTCAAAGTAGTTTGTATTTATGATATTAATATTCTATAAATGGTTCTGCTCACCTCACTCTGCATCAGTTCATAGAAGTCTTCTCAGGTTTCTCTAAAACCATCCCCTTCATCATTTCTTACAGAACAATTGCATTCCATCACATTAATATACCATAATTTGTTTAGCCATTCCCCAATTGTTGGGTACCTCCTCAGTTTATAATTCTTTGCCACTGAAGAAAGAGCTGCTAGGAATATTTTTGTTTGTCTTTAGAATTTTACTTAGGACTAATCCTTCCCTTAATTCCAATCCTTCCCTTATTCCAACCCTCTTCCATGTTAATGAAATGTATGCCTACACTCAAATATGTGTGGTGTGTATTTTTCCCTTCTTTGACCATTTGAGATGAGAGTGAGGTTCAAGTGTCATCTACTCCTCCACCCCTTCTTCCTTGTTTGTATAGATTTCTAATTGTCTGCTTTGATGATGTGAGATATTTTCCCTTATCTCTCCTTTCTCTTCTCCCCAGCTAGAGTATTCCTCTTCTCCTTTTCCATTTTTAAGATCATTAAGACATATCTGAACCACCCCCAGTCTTTCTGTCTAATCAAGCTCTCTTTATGATCTCTAATGATAAGATGGTTCTAAGGGGAAACAATCTCCTCATTTTAGAATGTAAAGAGTTTTGTTTTTTTTTTTTAGTTTTTAAGACTGCTTACTCATGTTTACCCTTTTCTTTTTCCCTTGACTGCTGTGTTTGCAGTTCAAAGTTTCAGTGCAGTTCTGGTCTTTTTCAGGAATGATTAGAAGTCCTTTATTTCATTAAAATTCTATTTTTTTTTGCCCTATAGGATTATATTCAGTTTTATTGGGTAAGTCATTCTTGGTTGTAAGCCTATATCCTTTGTCTTCTGTAATATCAGATTCCAAACTCTCTGCTCCTTTATTTTTGTGGCTGCTAAATCATGTGTGATCCTGTTTGTAGCTTCTCAGTAATTGAATTTTTTCTCTCTGGCTGCTTGTGTTATTTTTTCTTTTACCAGGAAGCTCTGGTTTTGAGCTATAATGTTCCTGGGAGTTTTCATTTTGGGAGTTATTTTGGGAGATGATTAGTGGACTCTTTCTATTTCCCCTTTGCTCTCTGGTTCTAGGAAATGTGAACAGTCTTATGATTTCTTAAAATATGATATCTAAACTCTTTTTTTGGTCATAGCTTTCAAGGAGTCCAATAATCCTTGAAGTATGCACTCCTTGATCTGTTTTCCAGATCAGGTGTTTTTTGCTATGAGATGCTTTATACATTTTCTACTATTTTTTTCCAGTCTAGATACATTCTATTTAAAAGTTATTTTTATTATTTATTTATTGACAAATAAATAAATCAGAGGACCTCTGATGGGTCTTCCAAACTTTTAAAGCTCCAAGATTCGTAACCTGGTGAAACCTGTCTCCAAATTCTCAGTCATCTAAGATCAGGAAAGAACAAACACGCATCACGCATTCACAGACACATATGGACCATGTGGGAGAACACCGGTTGCTGCTTCTCCTATCCCCTCCCCAACCTCACCCCGCTGGCGTTCCTGTTTATTCAAAAGCAACCAGAAAAGAGAGGAAACTTTTGTACACCTTCAGTTCTGGCTATGCCTCTACTGAGTCAGCATTCTTTCAGCTATTAAGCCAATTAGAAAACTTCATCAACATATAGTACAGACCCCTGAGTCATTTGTGGGTGGAAGTAGGTTCCTCAAAGTTGCATATGTTGAATTGGAATCAGGTGATGAACTCATTCCTCTGTATAACTATCAGTACGGGCAAATCTAAGCATGCTTTAAGGACAGGGTCCTCCCATTATATGCATGTCTTTGTTGTTACCCCCTTGTTTTCTTACTCCTTATGAGTAGATATCATTTCATTCACTATACTTTTGTCTCTAGCACCCAGCATAGCATATGGCACAAAGGCATTTGATAAATACTTGTTCGATTGACTAATTAAGCTTTTCAAAGTTATTTTTCTTTACAGTGTTTTAGTTATATAACTTGTTCTCTTGGTTCTCACAGGTAACATTTTTAACTGAGTATCCTGGATGGAATAAAAGGGCTGTTTGACTAGGCTCAACTCTTCTGAGAGGGACGGGTTGCCTCAGTGACTTGACTGACAAGAGGCAGGATGTTAGGGGTGCAAAGAGTCTATTTGGAGTGGACTTGGAATGGGTTACAATGACCTGGTGTTTAAAACCCACCTCTGATATTCTTAATAGAAGGACCAAAATTTAAGAATATCTCTAAGGACTGAGCTACGACATTTTGATGTCAAAGAACTTGCATCTGTAATGTAGCACATTTGCATATACTAGAGATAGTAGGATGAAAATTCTTATTTCAAATCAAAATTATAATATCTGCTTATAATTATTTGTATTTAAAGTACATTTGCCGAAATGGGAGAAATTGTAGTAAATTATAATAAAATTATTTGAAAAATTCTTGCATCATTAGATTGAGTTCCTCAAGGTCAGGGATTGTCTTTTGTCTCTTTTTATTTCCCCAGCCCTTAGCACAGTGCTTGGCACATAGTAGGCACTTAATAAATGTTTGTTGACTTGATTCAAATAGACCCACCCTTCCCTGGACTCTGATACTTCCTTTTGCCCTTTCTTTTCATTGCCAAACATCTCAAAATAAAAGCCTAGATTCATTATCTCAGTTTCTTCATTTGCATTCTGACTTCTCAGTCTTTCCATGCAGTCTGACTTCTGTCTCTACCATTCTATTGGAACTGCTGTTTCAAAGCTTGTCAATGATCCTCTTATGGTCAAAACCAGCAGCCTTTTCTCTTTAACCTCTCTGCATCATTGATGCTCTTAACCACTTTTCCTTCTTGAAAATTATATTACATTGTAATTCCTTGATTCTCCTACCACCTTCTAACTATATCTTTGTTTCTTTCAGTTTCTTGCTTCCACTGCCTAATGGTTGGCATTCTCCAGGCATTGTTGTTGGTGTTCTTCTCTTCTCTCTTTACAATCTCTCACTTGTCAATCTGTTCCTTCCCACAGCTTCAATTATCATTTTTATGTAACTATCTAAATTTGTATCTCCTCCTCTGACCCTTTTTCTAAACTTGAGGCCCACATATCTAGGTATCTTCTGCCTGTCTCCAAATGGTTTCTGAAATTCATTGCATCCACAATCCAGTTTATGATCTCCTCTAAATTTATACTTTATGACTTTCCATTTCCATATAGTTGTTGGGTAGGTGAGAGATTGGGGTGGGGGGGAGGAAGGGAAAGAAACAAATCACCTGCAAATGTTTAGAACTGAATTTTCTCAAACTTTTTGGTATCAGGATCTCTTAAAAATTATTGTGGGAACCCCCCAGCTTTTGTTTATATTGGTTATATCTATTGTTATTTACTGTGTTAGAAATTAAAAATATCTTAGTATTATTAGGAAAACAGTTTTTACCTTGAGGACCTTTCTGAAAGGATCTCAGGGATCCCCAGGCGTCCATAGACTTTGAAACTGCTTTTTTTGGTGGATTACTAGAGGGATTTTTATGAGTCTATGAGGCTGGTGACTTGAGTATAGCACCTTCCTGGTAGACAATTATAAATTATATAATGTTTAGGTTATACTCCCTCGTTGGTAAATTGTAAAGTGTGACTTTGTCTCCTTGTGAGCTTACGGAAAGCAAGATGCAAGCTTAGAGGGGCTGCTACTGCTTAAGGTAGTACCTCAAATGTCTCATGTAATCCCGGCTAAGTACACAGAAACTACAGCATGGTTACAGAGTTATTTGTGCATGTCTTATCTCTCCTACAAGCTAATAAGCTCCCGATAAGGTCCCAGGAGGTGAGGATGCCTTTGTCAACTGTTTTCCTGTGGTGCTTAACACAGAACCATTCTCAATAGACGTGTGTTGCACACCAAATGATAAAAGCTGACTTTGTGATACCTAAGGAACATTTGTGTTTGTAGTCATGATTTATTAAGCTTTTACAGCCTAGTGTCATATTTAGCACTAAGACAATTATGTGACTTGGCCTCTGTGTCCAGCCAATAGGAAAAGGAGGAAGGCCCACTGCACCTTTTATCTAGAAAGAGCCAGAGGCAGAAGTCACAACAACAATGGAAAATTAGTCCATTTCTAGTAATTATGTTTTTATCCTATACAAAAACATCTCTCAGGAAATGAAACCATCCATCATTCAAGGCTTCTGGTGAAAGTGTTGAAAGACTGGCTTAGTGCTGGTGCCTTCCTTAAATGCTGGCTTGGCTACCTGCCCTGGTGCAAGATTTCATCAGTCAGGGCTGGAGGCCAACCACACCTCACCTTAATGATTTTTGACTAAGGTCTGTCCTAACTCATGAAAGTCCGAGTCAGAATAATCATTAAGAACCACACAGTTCTGACGCAGCATCATGTTAACTCAGTTTCCTGCTCGGTTCTGGATAAACCTCCTTCCATAATTTAGCCTGACTGCTCCTCTGTTGGCTTAAAAGTTATTAGGGGAGTTGTCTGTGCTCATTCCACATGAAAGACTAACCGAGCATTCGTCACATGTCCTGCAGAAATGACAGGTAGGGAGAAATACGTGACCATAGGAGGGTGTTGGGACTTGAATGGAAGAGGTTTTTTTTCTCTCTTTTCTATTCAACATAAAGTTAGACTATACAAAATATATGAGGAAGGATTGATGAATCAACCTTATTAGGGAAAAGGAACTGATTGCTGACCAGGCCAGATAAAATTCATTTAACCTGTCAAGAAACAAGGTGGAATTTTGTACCACTGTTATAAATCTAGCAACAGAAACTGGATATGGAAAGTATTCAGAAAAACAAAAACAGAAACAGATAATGTACAACAATTAGGTGCTTGATAGTATGAGTTTATTATTCTTGATAACTTATTACACATATAGTAAGTTTTATATATATGTTATAAGTATATATACATATATACTACATATATAGGCCTTAAGCCTTTTCTTCATAAAACCTCTGTGATGTAGGTAATATCAATATTATCCACACTTTACAAATGAGGAAACTGAGGCACAAGAGTTAAGCAGTTTACCCAGAATCGCATAGCTAGCAAATGTTGGAGCTTAAGACTCAAATTCAGGTCTTCCGACTCCAAAACCCATGCCCCTTTTCACTAAATCACCAATCCTTCTTGATCTCTCTGTAGCTTTTGACACTGTGGGCTTCCATTCTTCTGGATCTCCTCACCTACCTTGTCTTTTGAGATAACACGCCTCCTGCTCTTCTCTATCTCACACCATCTCTGTCTCAATTACCACTTCTTCTTCCCAACTCCTAAATGTTGGTGTTTCTCAATGTTCTGTCAGCCCTCTTTCTCTTAATCTCATTACACTTTCTCCTTTGGCCCTCTCTTCCACTTCCACAATTTCAGTTACCACCCCTACACAAATGATTTCCAAATTTATACTTCTATAGACCTCTACCCCTGTATTTCCAGTTGCCTAAAAGATGTCACCCACCACTATCTCAAACTCAACACATCCAAAATAGAGCTTATTACTTCTACCCTGCCCCAAGCCTGCTCCTCCTTCCGACTCAATTCTAATTTTTGAGTATCTGCCACAGGCCTTCACAACCTGCAGCCTGCCAAAGAATTTCAGGTAGCCCTTGAAACGTGGAGAGGATAACATTCACAGGCCACCCAAAATCCTTTGGCATTCAGCCCATGGGCCACAGGTTGTACGGGCCTGATCTACCATATTTGAAGCACTAGTCTAGAACTGGGTAGACAAAAAAGAAAAAATGATCATGCTTGCCTTCAAGGAGCTTGCAAAGGTTGTAAAATGTGACCTATGCACAAACAAATATGTAAGGTAGAATGTGATGAGGTAAATGAGAGATAGAAACTTTATTTTTCTGATGGTGGTAACTACCATTCTTTTAGCCCCCATTTTTGGTTCTTTCCTCTTCCGTATCTCCCACATCCAATCAGTTACTAAGAACTATCGATTTTACCTCATCGTACCCTTGGCATCTTTTTCCTTCTTGCTATTTCCATTAAATCCACAGAAGTGGGATTTGAACCCTAGTCCTGTTACTCCCAAGTCAGTGATCTTTCCACTGTACCAGAGGGAAATCTTCTTTTTTGTCTTACCTAGCCTTAAACACTGAATGAGTGTTGCCTCAGTCAAACTGAGACCTGTTAAAGACCTCAGCTTTAAAAGGCCATCCAGGGCCATCTACAGTCGTCCTGATCTATATCTTGCCACTAGACCTAGATGGCTCCAGAGGAGAAAGTGAGGCTGGTGACTTTTGCACAGTCCTGCCTCACTTGCAATTCACTTGCATGTCATGGCATCACCTTCCTGATGTCATTGTCGTCTTCGAGAACAAAGAACAAACAACAATTTTCACTGCTACTGCTGCAGTACAGGTCTCCATGTCACCTTCCTAGGGTATTGTAATCACATCCTAACCAATCTTCTCAACATTACTTGTCCCCCTACACTCTACTTCTCCCCATCTATGCTTTCCGCTTTTGCTACTGCCAAATTCATCTCTGCGTATATGTTGCTCATTTGTTCAAAATTCTATAGTACTACCTTCTGTATAACTATCAAACTCCTTAGCCCGTCATGTAAAATCCTCTAAGATCTGACTCTCCTTTCCTTCCCAGCTTTATCTCGTACCACTGTCTTCCATGTATTCTATATTATATTCAAAGTAGATTATGCACCATCCTGGAGGAAGGTACTGGGGAGAAAAAGAGGACAAAACAGTGTCTCCAATGAATTAATGTTATATTGCTGTTGTTCATTCATTTCAGTCGTGTCTGACTCTCCATGACACCATTTTGGGTCTTCTTGGCAAAGATACTGAAGTGTTCTGCCATTTCCTTCTTCAGCTCCTGCTACAAATGAAGAAACTGAGGCAAACAGGATTAAGTGACTTGCCCAGGGTCACACAACTATGTCTGAGGCCAGATTTGAACTCATGAAGAGGAGTCTTCCAGACTCCAGGGCCAGTGCTCTATCCAATGCACACCTAGATGCCCTTATATTGGGAGCATGCAATATACATAGGTAAGTTTAATACAGATTAAGAGCTGAAGAAAGGAAAGGAGATTACACAAAGTGTTCTAGCAATAGCGGGGGTGGGGAGGAGGAGGAAATAAGTGTTTGTTAAGTACCTACTACGTGCTAGGCTCATTTTACACCATTTGAGGTCTCATTTTATCCTCACAACAACCCTGTGAGGTAGGTGCTATTTTTATCTAGGCAGTCAGAGGTTAAGCGACTTTCCCAGAATCACACAGCTAGTAAGTACGTGTCTGAAGCCTAATTAGAATTTTCTGACTCCAGGGTCTATCCACTGAACCACTTAGATACCTATAGGTACAAGTAACTTCAGAGAAGTGGAGGGTGGGGGATGGGGGGAGACGGATGGGGGATTTTGCAGGGGATATGGCACCTGAACTGAGCCTTGAAGAAAGATAAATTAATATTCTGAAAGGTAGCGATGAGATGTCTAAGGATTTTCTAATTTTGATATAACTTTGTTTTTGGTTCCATAATGGGTCAAGCAGAAAATCCCCTGGAGAATCTACTTTTAGGAGCACCTCCAGGGGTCCACCATCTTGAGGATCCTGGTTTGATTCTGGATCATGGTATCATAAGTGCATAGATTTAGAACTGGAAGGGAACTAAGAGGACACTAAGTTCAACCCCCTCTTTTATAGATAAGGAAGCTAAGAAACAGAGAACTTATCCAGGATCACACAACCAATAAGTGTCTGAATCAGAATTTGAATCTAGGTCTCTTCCAGCCTCCAAGTCCAGTGCCCTATTCACTATGGGATGCTGCCTCTTGATACATCTGCTTCAGTGACTTGAACCCTAGACCAGACTAGAATGGAGGATGGATTGAGAGGAGTCTAGTTCCCCTTACTAAATCCTTAAGAAAAACTGAGACCCTTTCCTGTCTTTCCTCATTTGACAGAAGCTTTCAGGATCTCTCAGTCCCCTAGGATCTCCAAGGTGAAAGAAGCCAAGAGAGCAAAGCCAAACTCCCCTATGAGGAGTCTCTCTCTTACTTTAGTGACAGGCTCACAAATGTCACTTTCCTCTAAATTGGATATATTTTTAGTCTATAATAAATGATAATGCTGCATGCCCAGATTAGTCTTAAATGTCTCTTCCTATAGTGATGTCTTGAACTAAAATCCTTATTATATCCAGTTTTTAAATGCACCCCTGTCCTCCTGTGAATTGATCTTTGTTTTGTTTTTCTAGATCTCCCTAATTATCTGCAAAATGATGGGGTTGCATTAGATAATCTCAAAGACTCTTTCTAGTTCTAAAGTTCTATAATTTAAAATCTTCCTTGTCTCTTTGCTGCTCCTTTCATAAAAAATAGATTTTATCAGCGTTATTTAGTTATTTTCAGTTGTGTCTGACTATTTGTGACCCTATTTGGGATTTTCTTGGCAAAGATACTGGAGTGGTTTGCCATTTCCTTCTCCAGCTCATTTGACAGATGAAGAAACTGAGGCAAACAGGATTAAGTGACTTGCCCAGGGTCACACAGCTAGTAAGTGTCTGAGGTCAGATTTGATCTCTGGTCTTCCAGACTCCAGGCCAAGTGCTCTATCCACCGAGCCACCTAGCTATCTTTAAAAAAAAAGACTACTCTTCCCCTAGCATCTCTCTCTTTTACCCCATCTACAGAACTTTCCTTTAGAACAATTTTTTTAAAAAAGTGGAATAAGAGGAAAAAAAGTAGCAAAACAAATCAACACACTGAAAAAATGTGATACCATATGTGGTATTCTCCTCCTTTGTGCCCCCACCTCTGAAAAGGAGTTGAGGAATGTGTCTTTTATCCCTTCTTTTGGCCAAGCTTGTGTGTGTGTGTGTGTATACACATATATGTGCGTGTATACATACATATACATTTCATAACTTTCAATTTCGATTGTTTTGTGTTGGTTGTTGTTCTTTCCACTTACATTATTGTAGTCATTGGGAACATTGTTTTCCTGGTTCTGCTGACTTCACTTTACATCAGTTCTTGTAAGTCTTTCTCTGCTTCTCTGTATTCATCATATTTGTTGTTTCTTAAAACACAGTAAAAGGGAAAAGGACCCACATGTGTAAAAATATTTATAGCAGCAACTTTTGTGGTGGCAAAGAATTGGAAACTGAGGGGATGCCCATCAAGTGGGGAATGGCTGAACAAGTCTTTGTATGTGATTGCGATGGAATACTACTGTGTTATAAGAAATGGTGAGCAGGATGCTTTCAGAAGAATCTGGAGAGACTTATATGAACTGATGCTGAGTGAAGTGAGCAGAACCAGGAGAACATTGTACACAGTTATAGCCACATTGTTCGATGACCAACTTTTCTTTTTTGGAGGGGGGAAGGCAGGGCAATTGGTGTTAAGTGACTTGCTCAAGGTCACACAGCTAGTAAGTGTGTCAAGTGTCTGAGGTCAGATTTGAACTCAGGTCCTCTTGATTCCAGGGCCAGTGCTCCACTCACTAAGCCACCTAGCTGCCCCTTGACCACCAACTTTGATAGACTTAGCTATTCTCAGCAATGCAAGGATCTAAAATAACTCCAAAGGACTCACTCTAGAAAATGCTATCCTTATCCAGAGAAAGAACTATGGAGGATGAATGCAGATCAAAGCAGACTATTTGCTCTCTCTCTCTCTTTTCTTTCTTGTGGTTTTCCCCTTTTGTTCTGATTCTTCTTTCACAACATGACTAATGTGGAAATATGTTTAATGTGACTGTACAAGTATAGCCTATATCAGATTGCATGCTGTCTTGGGGAGGGGGGATGAGAAGGAGGGGGGAAAATTTGGAACTCAAAATCTTATAAAAGTGAATGTTGAAATTATTAATTTTAAAAACCCGCATTAACATTGCATTAGATTCCTGCTTGCATAGCCATTCTCCAATCAATGGGCATGTTCTTTGCCTAGGGTCAAATAGCTAGTAAATGTCAGGATGGATTTGAACTTAGGTCTTCCTGACTCCAGGTCCAGAGGGGAAGAGAATGGAAGAGAATAAGCATTTACATAATGCCTACTGTGTGCCAGACACTGTGCTAAATGCTTAACAAATATTATCTCATTTGATCCTCACGACGGCTCTGAGAGGGAGGTGCTATTATTATCCCCAGTTTACAGTTGAGGAAACTGAGGCAAATGGAGGTTAAGTGACTTCCTCAGGGTCTCATAGCTAGAAGATGTTTGAGGCCAGTTTTGAACTAAGGTCTTCCTGACTTCAGACCCAGAGTTCTATCTACTCTACCACCTAGCTGCCTCAACATACTTTGTTCAAGACTTTTGCTACCACAAAAGTACTGTCTATACTACTTATTTTAGTGCTTAATCATATAATATTCTGTGTTGTTATTTAACTATTTCAAGAACATATATGCTGGCTCCCCAACTAGAAGTTAAACCTATCAGGGAAGGCTTCATGGAAGAAGTGGCACCAGACTTGGGCCTTGAAGGAAAGGAGGAACTTCAGTAGGTGAAGGTGTAATATATAAGGAAAGGAGCCTGTTTTAGGTAGAAGAGATGGTAGAAAGAGAGGCAAAGAAATGGGAGGATCAGTGAATTAATCAATCAGTGAGCATTTATTACCTGCTTACTATGTGCCAAGCACTGTCCTAGGCACTAGGGATATAAAGACAATTTCTACTCTTAAAGGACTTACATTCTATCAGGGGAAAAACATGTAAACCCACCCACACCCAAGAAAAACAAATGTGAAATGGAGACAGCTTGGAATGGTGGTTAGAGAACTGGCTTCTAACCCAGCATACTTGGGTTCAAGTCCTACCTTTGACACACACTAGCTGTGTGACCCTGGGCAAGTCACTTACCCGTTATTCTAGGCAACTTTCTAGGACTATAATTTGCAAAGAAGGTACTGACATGCATTGGCAGAAAGGGTTTCCTCACTTCGGAGGAGCTCTCTATACCAATGAAATCACAGGTCCAGTCCCTATCCCTAAGCACAAAATAGATATAACAGTAGGAAGCTAAGTGGTACAGTAGACAGAGTACTGGGCCTGGAGTCAGGAAGATCTGAGGTCATATCTGGTCCCTGACACTTACTAGCTGTGTGACCCTAGGCAGGTCACTTAACCCTGTTTGCCTCAGTTTCCTCATATGTCAAAGGAGCTGGAGAAGGAAATGGCAACCCACTCCAGTATCTTTGCCAAGAAAACCCCATGGACAAAGTCATGTAGAGTTGGACACAACTGAACAACAGCAACAAGGAAGGGAAGAAAGGGTGCTGGTGATTGGGAGGAATCAGGAAAAGTTTGTGTAGTGGTAGTATTTCACTAGATTCTTGAAAAAAAAAGTGAGGAATTCCATGATGTGAAGGTTAGGAAGTGAGTTGGAGAATGAAAATGAGGGATGAAAAGAAGTTCAGTTTGCATAAAACAGTAGTTCTTAAAGTGTAGACTGTGACATTGAAGCTATTTTTATAGTGTTACTAAGAGGTTTTAATTTCTAATATAATAATACATTATATCATATATAAATTATATAATAATAATATAATAAATATTGCTAGATAAACCACATAAACAAAAGCTCTCTGAGGAGTCCTCAATAAGTTTTAAGAGTATGACGGGGTTCTGAGAACTACTGCCTTAAAATATAGAGAATGTGAAGGGGAATGAATAATAGTATGAGATAAACCTGGAAATGTGGATGGTGGCTGGATTGCATGTGCTCTCAAATGCCATGAACAGTAGTTTATATTTCATTTGTTAGGCAACAGAGACCCACTAAAGGAGGGTGACATGATTAGAGTAGAGCATTAGAAAGATGATCCCAGTAGGCAATAGAAAGTCATTTGAGGTTTTTGAGCGGGTAACATGATGAGATTTTTGTCTTAGGAAGATTATTCTGTGGTTAATATTGATGTTACTGCTTTGATATTGATTATAGGCTGGATTAGAGAAGAGAACGCAATCAGAGGCTATCTCAGTAGTCCGGATGTGATAATGAAGGCCTGAACCAGAGCAATAAGAATGGAAATGCCAAGAAAGGAATGGAATTGAGAAACATTTTGAAAGACATGCAGTGAGTACACTCTGGGCACGCTGTCTCAGAATCATGCTATTATATCTCTTCCTCAGGGTACTAGGGGTACTTTGAGGAATGATTGGGGTGACTTTCTCTAATGCCATTGACTCAAGCCCACACTGGTTGCCTTTCCCTCCATTGTTAGCCACCAGTGAGTGATTAGCACCCTAGCTCCATTTAACCAATTAACATCAATTAGTTTTTACAAAAGGACATTTATACTCCAAAGATAGAGCAAAAGTTAAAGTACACTCATTTCCTCCCAACACCTCAGGGCATAATCTTCTCATACCATTTCAGTCTCCAGAACAGGCCAGACAGCACGGTTTCTACATAGCATTGGTCCCATAAATTCATATCCAAATGTTGGATGTGTCCTCATCTTAGATACACCTGAACTGAATCCAAATATTGCTCTTTGCAAATTGGGACACTGATGCTGGCCTGGCCACAGAATTTAACATGGACTTGACTTCCAGAATCTACACACTTCTTGATACTCTCATGACCTTTATCACCTTACCGAACAATTTAATCACTTTACCAAGCTATGTATAGAACCTTGAGGGACAACTCTGCTTCCAGGACAGGAAGAAAGAAGAGAAAGGGAGAACAAGAGAAGGAAGAGAAATAAGGAAGTAGTAATCAGAGGTAGGAAAGCCAGGGAAGTTTAGAGTCACTCACAGAAGTCAAGAAAGGAGATAGTTTCAAGGAATGGACATTTATCAGTTATCAGATACCACAAAGAGGTCAAAGATATGAACCAAGAAAGGGCTTTGTGAAGAAGGTCATTAGTAGCCTTTGAGACAGCAGTTTGGTGGGTATGGAAGCCAGGCTGCAGGGGAGTTAAGAAGGGAATATGTCTTCTCTTCTGAGGGAACAAGAAAAGGTCATTGGATTTAGGAATTACAAAATCATTGGTAACCTTCCAGAGAGTGATAGAGTGGTAGATGAGATGGCTTCGCTTCCTCAAGTCTCTCCTCCATTCCACTCTGTCCTTCCCACAGTGCCAAAACCATTTTTTCTAAGTGCAGGTCTGACTATGACATTCCCCTACTTAATAAGTTTCCTATTGCCTCTAGGATAAAATATGAATTCTTCTGTTTGACTTTTAGATGTTTTCACAATCCGGCTTAAACCTACCTTTCTAGCCTCATTATATATTATTGCACCCTATGGTCTGGCTTCTAGAATAATTGGCTTTCATGCTGTTCCTTATAGACAGCACTCTATCTTCCATCTCTTTGCTTTTACATTGGCCATATTCCATTCCTGGAATGCTCTTCCTCCTTGTCAGCCTCACAGAATTACTTCTTTCCTTCAAGCACTATTGTCTACAAGAAGCCTTATCTGATTCCCCCAACTGCTAGGATCCTCCCTTCCTTAACTTGACATATTTATTCCATATCTACTTAAGTGTGTATATGTTGTCTGTCTCCCCCAATAAATTATAACCTCCTTGTCAGCAGGGCCTGATTAATTTTTGCCTCAGCTTCTAGCACAATGCTAGGTACATGGGAAGTATTTAATAAATGTTTGTCGATTGATGGTGACTGCATTATATGGGACCAAGTGGTGGAAGGTAGCATTGAAAATTGGAGGATCAAACTATTAACAGTCATTCAGAAGAATGCTCCAAATCACTAATAAGAAAAGTACAGAGGCAGCTAGGTGGCGCAGTGAGCAGAGCACTGGCCCTGGAGTCAAGAGGACCTGAGTTCAAATCCAGCCTCAGACATATGTATTAGCTGTGTGACCTTGGGCAAGTCACTTAACCCCAATTGCCCTTGTCTTCTCCCCTCCCAAAAAAAAAAGAAAAGTACAAATCAAAATAATTCTGAGTTTCCATCTTGTCTCCAGCAAATTGTCAGTGATTATGAAAGATAGGAATTGTAAATGCTGACGAGGCTACTGCCAATAAGGCAGTATCGGTGGAGCTGTAAATGAATCCAACCATCCTGGAGAGCAGTTGGGAATTGTGCAAATAAAGTAATGAAAATGTCCATACCCTTTGACCCAGAGATTCCATTGCTAGGCACACACTCCAACAGGGTCAAGGACAGAAATGAAGACCTCATGTGCACCCAGATATTTATATCTGCACTTTTTTTTGTGGAAACAAAGTACTGGAAACAAGCTATAGCACATTGTGCTATATTCCACATGTGGTGGAATATTACTATACTGTAAGAAATGTTCAGGGCAGCTAGGTGGTGCAGTGTACGGAGTGCCAGGCCTGGAGTCAGGAAGGTCTGAGTTCAAATCTGGCCACGGACACTTACTAGCCATGTGACCCTGGGCAAGTCACTTAACCTCTGCCTGCTTCAGTTTCCTCCTATAAAATGGGGATAATAATAGTATCTACCTCTCAGGGTTGTTGTGAGGCTCAGATGATTGTAAAGTGCTTTGTAAACCTTAAAGTTATTTATAAATACTAGTGCAAACTGAGCCCCGACACCCATTGGCATGGAACCCTCTCCTTATTGGTGGAGTGCCTCCATGAAGGGCAAGGCAGAGACTTCTAGGCTCTTCAGTCTCTGTGGGTTCTTTTAGCTACCATCTTCAAGAGAGAAGATGGTCCAGTCCAGTGTCTCTTCAAGTTGCAGAAGGGAGAGAAAGACTCTGGAAAGGAGCTGACATGAGAGGACCTGGCAGTCTTCATCATATCACCATTAGCAGTTTGCTGCCCTAGAGACTTCAGGGAATTTCCCTTTGGGTGAGATGTAGGACAAGTATCTCTGATAAAGGCCTAATTTCTCCAGTATATAGAGAACTGAGTCAAATTTATAAAAGCACCAATTGATAAATGGCCAAAGGACATGAACAGGCAGTTTTCAGATAAAGAAATCAAAGCTATCTATAGTCATATGAAAAATGCTCTAAATAACTACTGAGTAGAGAAATGCAAATTAAAACAACTGTGAGGTACCACTTCGCACCTATCAGATTGTCTAACATGACAAAAAAGGATAATGTTGGATGTTGGGGGGGCATGTGGGAAAACTGGGACACTGATGCACTGTTGGTGGAGTTGTGAACTGATCCAACCATTCTGGAGAACAATTTGGAACTATGCCCAAAGAACTATAAAACTATGCATACCTTTTGATCCAGCAATACCACTGCTAGGTCTATAACCCAAAGATATCCCCCCAAAACGGAAAAGGACCTGTTTATACAAAAATATTTATAGCAGCTCTTTTTATGGTAGCTAAGAATTGGAAATTGAAGGGGTGCCCATCAGTTGGGCTGTGGTATATGATTGTAATGGAATATTATATACTATGGTGCTATAAGAAATGACAAGTAGGATGATTTCAGAAAAACTTGGAAAGACTTATATGAACTGATGCATTGCAAAGTGAACAGAATCAGGAGAATGTTGTATGCAGTAACAGCATTATTGTTTGATGAAGTCGTTGTGAATGACTTAGCTATTCTCAATATTACAATGATCTGATATAATCCCAAAGGACTAATGATGAAGCATCCCGTGCACCTCCAGAGAAAGAACTGATAGTGACTGAATACTGACTGAAGCAGGCTGTTTCTTACTTTCTTTCTTCATTTTCTTTTATTGAGTCTTCTTGTACAAAATGACTAATGTGGGACTACTTTACGTAATTGCACATGTATGACCTATTATTGCTTACTGTCTCAGAGTGGGGAGGGGGAAGGAGGGTTGGAGGGAGGGACGGATATAACTTGAAACTCAAAACTTTAAATAAAGATGTTAAAAAATTGAAAAATGAAGCAGAAAGCGTTTATCTTGAAAAGAAAAGAAACAAAAAACTCAATAGGAATTTAGCTTGAACTTAAAAATTACATCCTTTAGCCTAATGATATAGTAATTCTAGCCTAGTACCCCAGAGTGGCCCTAACTTCCTGCTTCCCCTCCTGGCAGGAATTAGCTTCTCCCTTAGGGAAGGGTGGGAGGAAAGAGACACTAAAAATCTATTTTTGCCTCCCAGCAAACCACACGTTGAGGCAGCCACATGTTACATTAGATTATTATTGATAGCCATCTCAGGGCTGATGGCAGGCAAATTATATCCTTTCTCCTCTCAACCTTTGAAGGAAAGAAGTGATGAAGATTCTCTGGTGCAAACTAAGACCAAACGTAAGCCTGAGGCCAGTCACCTCAGAGAAGCCAGAAGTTAAGCCATATAATTATTTATTTCTTCTTCTCTGTGGTTCACTTTCGAATCTTCCTAAGCCAGCATTAATATCATCAATAATATTCATGTAACCGGTGCCCTGGGCCAGCTTTCTTATCTCTTTTAAATTATTCTTTACCTTGAGGCCCAAGGAGATGATGATTCAGGGATAAAGGGAACCAGAAGAAGAACATATCCTTCCCCTCTTAACCCCCACCCCCAACCACACCCTCCATGAAACTCTTGGAGAAGAGTATCCACTCAAAACAGGTTTGAAGAACAGGTTTGGAACCTGGGAGAGAAGACAGGTAACAAGATTTATTATGTGGGGTAGAAAATTCTGTATAGGAGAGCTCAGTCTTTTTCTTTTGATTAACAGCAATTTTATTAAATTATATAACTTCAGGATGTCGAGTACCTTCTTTCTTAGAATGTAGGGTGGGTCCTCTGGTCTGAGAGAATATAGCCCAGCTGTACTTCTGTGTCAAGCAGGAGTCATCTAGGTACAGTGACACACTGCCTTTCTGTTGGCTTAAGGAAGGCAGTACTGATTTGAGAGTCTTACACTTCTTTGCTGCCCCATGTGACTTGTGGTATACAGACAAAATGTGACACACAGTAACAAAGTCTCATGTCTAAGGATAGTCAGTTTCCACTCCTAGACACTCCAATACCACACAGATTTTAAATCAATTCACAAGTATTTACTGAACAACTACTGTGTTGTCAGAATTATACTATACATGGTATGAGATACAAAGATGTATCAGACATGGTCCTTGTCCTCAAGAAGCTTATGATTGATCTAGTTGGGGATACAAAGCTAATATTGTCGCTCAGTTGTGTCTGACTCTTCGTGACCCCATTTGGGATTTTCTTGGCAGAGATTCTGGATTGGTTTGCCATTTCCTTCTCCAGCTCACTTTCCAGATGAGGAAACTGAGGCAAACAGGGTGAAGTGACTTGCCCAGGGTCACACAGTTACTAAGTGTTTGAGGCATGATTTGAACTCAGGGAGATGAGTCTTCCCGACACCAGGTCCAGTGCCCCACCTAACTGCCCCACAAATCTAATACATAGCATTATGAAATCATAGTTTTCGAGCTAGAAAGGACCTTAGGGGCCATTGTGTCCAACTCTCTCGTTTTACAGATGAGGAAATTGAGGCACAGAGTGATTTATTTGATTTTCCCGGGGTCACACAGGTAGTAAGCATCTGAAGAACATTTAAGTTTAAAAAAAAATGTGCGGTACCAAGTTCAAAACTTAGAGAAAGAAGATTCTAGTGTGGGCTAGAGTAATCAGAAAAAGATGACTTGAGCTAGATAGGCCCTTAGAGATGAAGAGGAGCTGAACAAGTGGGAAAGAGGAGGCAAGGCAGAAAGCCAAGGAGGTTAAAAAGCCTCACCGGGACCCTCACGGCTGCTCAGGGGTCCTTTTCTTCATGTCCTGTTGATTGCCTATTACATGACTTATGGCAGTTATTTCAAAAGATCCTCGATACCAACCCTGCCTCCCTCATTCTGAGCAAATGATCTCATTTGCTTTACTGGGCTCCGTTTGAATTTCCCGTCTAATCCTGCCATGTAAGTACCTACAATGGGCAAAGTGCTACATAAGGAACAGGGGGTTAAAAACAAAGCAAAAAAATAGTCCCTGTCCTCCAAGAACTTACATTCTATTGGAAAAAAAAACCAAACCAACCTTACAAGTGTAAGCTGGGTCAATCGTGGCTATGGCACAACAGCTGACATTTAAGTAGTACCTTACATAAATTATTTAAGCCTCACAACAACTCATTGAGGTAGATACCCCTGTATCATTATCCTCATTTGGATAAAACTGAGGCTTAGACTTGCCCATAGTCCCCCAGTTAGTAAGTATTAGAAGCAGGATTCGAGCCCAGGTCTTCCTCAATCTAAGTCCAACACTTTCCCCATAGTGCTGTGCGGCCTCTTACCTTTTCTCTTCTTCCTGTTTATCCCCCTCCAGCTGTCTCCACAGCCTCTTTACAATTTCAGAATTTCTCTAACTTCATCCATTCTCCCTTTGTTCTCTCCTATCTTATGTATATTAGATTCATTTCCTTCCTTCCTTCCTTCCTTCCTTCCTTCCTTCCTTCCTTCCTTCCTTCCTTCCTTCCTTCCTCCCTCCCTCTCTTCCTCCCTTCCTTCCTTCGCCAGTTTGCCCCTTTTTAGGCAACCTGGTACACCTTCCCCCTTCCAGGGGCTCACCATATTGGTGTTGGATTTAATGCAGATAACCAACTAGCTTTAGCGTCACTGTAGCTCAGAACTCCCAAGCTCAAGGGATCCATCAGCCTCCACCTCCTTGGAGGCAGGGAATCACAGGTATGTGCTACCATATTGAGGTAGTTAGATGGTTCAGTGGATAGAAAGCTGTGCCTGGAGTCAGGAAGACCTGTGTTCAAATCTGACCTCAAACACTTACTAGCTGTGTGACCTTGGACAAGTCACTTAACCTCAGTTTGCCTTAATCCACTAGAGAAGGAAATGGCAAATTGCTCCAGTATCTTTGCCAAGGAAACCTCATGGATAATATTGTCCATGAGGTCACGAAGAAACTCAACAATAACCATCGTATTAAGCTCCTTCTCCTTTTTAAGACCAATTCCCCAACCTGCATTCACCACATCCTCTCTCAATTATAGCCCCATCTCTTGCATCTTCAATACCTCCCTCTTCCACTAGCTTCTCTAACTTTGAGCCTGCTTACTTCTTCCCTGACCTAAAGCAACTTTCCTTTGATCCCATTGCATCTTCAAGATAACATTCTGTCTCTTCACCAAAAACCTAAAACGATTAATCTATACTTTCATCATGTACTCCTCCTTTAATTCTTTGCACCTTGACTTCCACACCAACTATTCTACTGAAATAATTTTCTTTTTCATAAAATATTTTATTTTTCCCAACTACAGATGATTTCTAACATTCATTTAAAAAAATTGAATTCCAAATTTTCTCTTTCCCTTCTTCCTTGAGGTAATAAGCAATTTGATTAGATTATACATGTGCAATCGTGCAAAACCTGAAACCATTTTCTTAAGGGTCAGCATTGACTTTCTAATCACCAAATCCAGTGGCCATTTCTTATCCTCATCCTCCTTGACCTCTCTGCTGTATCTTACACTAGTGACCACTCCCTCCTTCTTGTAACTCTTCTCCTTTGTCAATCATGACACTATAATGTTCTTGTTCTCCTCTTTTCTGACAACTGCTTCTTTTGATATCCCTGTACCTCGTTATTGGGAGGCTCAATTGAGATAATATATGCAAAGCATTTTGAAATCTTAAGGTACCATATTATTAGTTTTATTATTACTTCTCACTCTTTAACCACCTTGGGAGTATTGACCAAGGTAATGTCTTTGGCCTTTTCCTTGTTTCTTTCTGTAGTCTCTCCCTCAGAGATCTCATCCATTCTTAGGGCTTCAAATACCCCCTTGTTGCAAATGATTCCCAAATCTACATCTCCACCATTATAGACCCCCTAGATCTCTAGTCCTATATTTTCAATTTCTTACTGGATAGCTTGACCTAAATGTGCTACTGGTAGGGAAGGGGCAGGGAATAAGCATTTACATGGCACCTACTATGTGTCAGGCACTGTGCTAAGCACTTAAATTTTTTTTAACAAATATTATCTCATTTGATAAACCAAATGCAGCATCTCTCAAACCAAACTTGCTAATTCTCCCCTCAAACCAGCTTATCTTTTTGACTAACTCAATTCTGTTAACAGGATCACTCTTCCCAGGCAGGCAGGTTTGAAACTTCTGTGTAAACTTTTATTCCTCCCTATCCTTTGTCTTCTACTGAGAAACTTTGAATGCCTGAGCTTTGCCCAGCAAATAAAGCCCAAACACCTTAACCTGCTGTTCAAAGCCCTACAGCAGATCATTTTCAACCTGCTTTCTAATCTCAAGCCTCAAAGGTTTCCCATACCAGTCCTATGCTTTCGCTGAGTTGGCTTATTTATTACCATTTCCAGAATAAGTACACATTATAGTTTGTTGCCTCCTCATCTTTATTTATGCTAGTCCTTCTGCCTAGAATGCTTTCTTTCCTCATGTCTCCCTATCAAAATTCAACTCATCTTTAAAAACCCAGTTCAAATGCTACCTCCATCATGATAACTTTTCTCAGGGATTGTTTCATTCTTTGTATGTGTACCCCTTGTACTCAGCACAGTATTTGGGACACAGTAGGTGCTTAATAAATGCATGTTGAACTCATTCTAGCTTGTCTCCTACAATAGACTTCCTGCTGTCATCCCTACTCTTTTACTCATTTCAATCTCTCCCTTTCTACTGGTTGCTTCCATACTACCTAAAAACAAGCCCATGTTTTCCCCATCCTCAAAATTCCTTGATTCTTCCATCTCTACTAACTATAATCCTATATCTTTTGTGCCCTTTGTGGCTAAACTCCTTGAAGAGCTTCACTTTCTCTCTTCTCACTCTTTTTAACCTCTTACAATCTGACTTCTGACCTCATCACTTCACTGAAGTTGCTCTCTCCAAAGTTACAAAAGAGCTAATTTCCAAATCCAGTGGCCTTCTCTCAATCCTCATTCTCCGTGATTTTTCTGCAGCCTTTAGCATTGTCGATCCCCCTCTTCTACTTGATACTCTCTTCTCTCTAGGTTTTCAGAACACCACTCTCTCCTAGCTTTCCTCCTATCCATCTGGCCACTCCTTCTTGGTCTCCTTTGTTGGGTCTCTATCCAGATCATGCCCTCTAACTGTAGGTGTCCCATGGGGTTTTGTTTTGGTCCCTCTTCTCTTCTCCTTTATTACTTCACTTGGTGATCTCATCAGCTCCCATGGATATAATTACCATCTTTATGCTGAGGACTCTCAAATCTACCTATCCTGCACTAACCTCTTTGCTGACCTCTAATGTCTTATCTCCAAATGTCTTGAACTGGATGTCCAGTGGATATCTTAATACAGACCCTCACCACCTCATGCCTGGACTATTGCAATAGCTTGTTGGTGGGTCTGCCTGCCTCAAGTCTCTCCCTACTGCAATTCTTCTTCCATTCAACCACCAAAGTGATTTTTCTAAAATGCAGGTCCAATCATGTCATCACCACTCCTAAATAAACTCCAGTGGCTCCCTATTGCCTCCAAGATCAAATATAAAATCCTCTGTTTAATGTTCAGAGTCCTTCATTACTTAACCCCCTCCTAGTTTTTTCCTAGTATTTTTACACCTTACTCCCTGCCATGTACTCTTCAATCCAGTCACAGTGGCCCCTTTACTCTTCTATGAATAAGACACTCCATCTCTCATTTCTGGGCATTTTCTCTGGCTGTCCCCCATGCCTGGGATGTTCTCCCTCCTTATCTCTGCCTATCAGCTTCCTTGGCTTCCTTTAAGTCCCAACTGAAATCCCATCTTCTACAGGAAGCCTTTCCCAAACCCCTCTTAATTCTAGTTCCTTCTCTCTGTTAATCATTTCCTATTTATTCTGTGTAGCTTTTGGGGACATTTCTGTTTTCTTTTTGTCTCTCCCACTAGATTGTGAGCTCCTGGAGTTCGGGGGCTGTCCTTTGCCTCTTTTTGTATCCCCAGTGCTTAGCACAGTGCCTGGCACATAGTAGGTATTTAATAAATGTTCATTGAATGATTGATTGATCACCAGAGCTGAAAGTGAACCTTCTCTCCCTCCATCTGGACTCCTATGATACTTCCTTTGTGCTAGTGCACGCTGCCTTGAATTATAATTATTTGTGGACAAGTATTATCTTCCCTAAGACAGTATAAACTCTCCAGGGACAAGAAATGTATCTTAATCATTATTTTATTGTCTTTTGCACTGGATCTTATAACTAAAAGATGTTGAGTAAATGTTCATTGAATTGAATCTGACTATAGATCCTTTCCCATTCCTACTTGGCTAAAAAAATGGAGTGATGTAAAACATTGTTTTAATAGCCATAGAAATTTAATATGAATCATCCAGATTAACTCAGGGAATTAACCGCCTCTTACATACCTCTGACAACAATCAGTAAACATGTAAATAGCTTTTTTGAAATTGCCAAATGAACTTCACTCTTTTGTGAATGCTGCTTCTACATTATGTTTGCTTACTTCTTTCAGTTGTGGCTCTGGTCTGTGTGTGACTGTACACAAACTTGTGTACCCCACCTAATCTCTAGCCATAATTCTCTGACTTCTCTTTGACTTTCTTTTGGCATAAAGTTTTCCTGGTCATTATGGACTGGAATTTGAACTTGCTTTCATAACCATTTAGTCCTGAATAGACTTTTCCCGTAAGAAAACAAAAGTTGTGAAGAGGCAGATAAAAAAAGAAATACAAAAAACCCACCAAGCTTCCTCTTCTGGCTTCTCAGAACCTTTATGACTTGAAAATGAGGCCACTGAAATAAATCCCTCAGCAATTTTAAAAAGCTTTAGGTAGGAGCTTCCTTTTCTCTAAACAAGATCCACCCAGAACAAACGGGAAACATAAGAGGAGGACTAGGAGGAGGAGGAGGAAATGGCAGCACCACCCATCTACAGGGAGGACTACGGAAGTATAGGTTGGTTCTATGATGTTGACTATAAATGCTGAGAAGAGGTGAGCAGATCTGGAAACTACATGTAGATTAGTTAAAGTCCTCCCATCAACGAAAGAAGAGGGAAAGAAATGGATCAGGGTATGTATTGGGAATCTACTGACCTAATTAATTTTAATTATTATGAATGTCAAGAGAAGGAAGAAACCCAATGAGTGCATATGCTTGTTATTTATTGTTTAATTTATTAAGTAGAATATAATCTCTTGGAGGGAAGGGACTGTCTTGTTTTGTTTTGTGTTTAAATCCCCAGGGCCTAGTATAAGGCTTTTCAAGTTTGATGACTGATTGTTGCATCGCATTATATTGAATTGGATAATTGGGCTCTCTGTGTCTATTTTCCCAACCTGCATTCTGACATTGGGGAACAAGTGATGAACATAAAAAATACGAATGTTTGTCTTTGCTCAACTGATAAATAATGGGGCTAGAAAGGAACTTGGGAGGTCATCCAATATGACTTTACTGCCAGTCATTTTTAACCACTGCAGCCAAGCCTACCATTTTGCCAGGTTGCCCAGAAAGTCATTTCTAGACAATTCTTTCAGTGACCAGGACCAGTGTTACATGGGTAGTAGAAAAGCTTCTGCTGCCTTTACCGCTACCTCCTCAACCTCTAACAGAAGATTCCATCCTTTTCTGTTGACTTGGCTTCCTCTCAGAGTTCCATCTCACCTATCAATCACAACCATGCTTCATAAGGTGTGATTGAATGAGATTGAATATGTTGCTGCTGCCTGAGCCCCGAAGAACTCCCCCTTTGCCTTCTTAAGCTACTTAGCTGTGATAGTATTAAGCATAGGAAAGAAGGGCAATTCATTTTAAGAAGCATCTATTAAGCATCTACTGGGTGCTGAGGGTGCAAAAATAAAGAAAATAAGCAGTTCCTGACTTCTAAGAGCTTACATTCCTTTGGGGGTGGAGTGGCAAGAGAGACTATGTAAATAACTAAGTAAAATAGCTAACATTTATATGGTGCTTTAAGTTTTCCAAACCACTATACATATTTTACCTAATTTCATCCTTGTGACAACCCTGTCAGTAGGCAATATTATTATCCTCATTTTACAAGTGGGGAAACTTGTTAAGTGACTTGCCCAGGGTCATATAGCTAGTAAGTGTCTACATCAGGATTTGAACTCATCTTCCTGACTCCAACTTCAGCACTCTTACTGACTCAGCCACCTAGAACAAAAAGGGGCTGGGGATGGGAGTGGAGTCAGGTGAGGCTCCATTGAGGAGGCAGCAGTATCTAAAATCAGCCTCGAAGAAAAAGAAAAATCCTGTGATGTAGAGATGAGGAAGGAGTATATGAGGGACAACTTGTACAAATGCACAAAAACGGGAGATGGAGCATTTGGGGAGCAGCCGGTTGGCTGCTCTCATAGAGCAGAGTGGGATACATAGAGTTCATGAAGGACAGTAATGTGAAATAAGATGAGAAAAGTAGGTGGGAGCAAGACTGAGGAGTGCTTGAAGTGTTCAAGAGTTTGTATCATCTGAGATGTGCTAGGGAGCCAGTAGAATGGAAGCTTATCAAGAGTAGGGGCTGGTTCATTTTTATCTTTGTATTCCTAGTGTCTGATATAATATCTAGCACTTAATACATTCCTTGAACGAATGAATGAATGAATGGATGGATGGATGGATGATGGATGGATGGATGAGTGAATGAGGTGTGAGCATAGCTACCCCAGCCAAATTTAAAGAAACCTGGTTGTTGTGTTGTTTTGGTCATGTCTGACTTTTTGGGGTTTTCTTGGCAAAGATACTAGAGTGATTTGTCATTTCCTTCTCTAGCCCATTTGATAGATGAGGAAACTGAGGCAAACAGAGTTAAGTGACTTAGCCAGGGTCACACAGCTGGTCTGAGGTCAGATTTGAACTCAGGAAGATGTCTTCTCGTCTCCAGTCCTGGCACTCTGTGCACTGTGGCGCCACCTAGCAAGAGTGGGGGGAACTAGAGGCACTGCTTATGTCCCTTAGACATCTCCATCTAGGTATGTTGGGGACAGAGCTACATCAGCACAGCTTGTCCCAGCCAAGGTTGGGGAAGCCATGCAACCCAAGGTTGATGCAATTCATTGCTTGGAAATCATCCCCTTAGATTTCTCTGCAAAGGGGATTGTAGAGAGCTATGATGACATGGGTATGTGGAGACAAGTTGAAAGAACCAGGGACCTGCAAACTCTTCTTGTGGCTTAGACTTTCTAGCAACTCCTTCGCTTTTCACTCATATATTCAAAAATATTGACTAAATGCCTATTACTCTCATAGCTCTATGGCACACAATCAATCCTTCAAGGAGTTTTTATTAATCTAATTCGTATAGACACTAACGTCTGATCCTAATCTACCCTCCCAACTTTATCTCTCACTGTTCCTGTATCCTACAACCTCAACTTCACTCTTATAGTTCTGCTCACCGTGCCCCAAATATATCACACACATTTCCACTTCTATGTCTTCGCTTGTTCCACATCCCTTCTCCTCTCTACCCATTCCAATCCTTCCTGTCCTTCTAGGCTCACCTCTCATCCTGGTTCTCCCATGAAGTGTTCTGTGACCACTCTAGGCCACAGGAAACATTCACCCCTCTAACTTAATGCATTTATTTAATTCTTAGTCACACACTGCCTGATACATCATTCGTTTTTGGTCACATTTGACATTACTTAATTGGCTTGGGTTTTTTGGGATCAGTTCTACAAGGGTGTCTTACTCCTTTTTTAGACATCAGAGCAGCAATTTGGGCAACTGAACACGCATGAAAAACATAAGTCGAGCAATGAAAGAAGATGTGAGAAAGCTACTGTGTAACTGTCTAGAAATCTCTGTCGCTTACAGGGTTTAGAGGAAAAAAGGAATAGCCATTTAAGAAGTCTTTCAGAGAGCCAGATTTAAGAAATAAACTGGAAAAAATGCAGAAGCTGTATAGTTCAGCAAGGCAACTATTTCATATAAACCAAGCACAGTCCTCTCCCTCCTTTCTTTGCAGAGGTGGGGAATTATAGGTGTGGAACATAGCCTGTGCTTGGTTTAGGTGCTGGTTAATTTTGATGACCTGCTTTTTTCCCCTCTTTTTTTTTAATTCTTTGCTACAAAGCATGGCTTGCTGGGTGGGTGAAAGGAGAGACAAATATTGAGAAATGAAAGTAATGTAATAAAAGGGGTCAAGAATTTTTTTAATGAGGCTTTGAGAAAGAGAGAGTAAGGGATTGAAAGGAATGTTTAGAAATGTGATCACCTAAGAAATATTTTTCTGATTTGAAGGTGACTATCATGGCATTTGATACAAGCCTAGTAAGTTATCTTGTGGTTTTTGATACCTTTCATGTTTCTATTTGGTACCCAAGGAAGCATAAGGGAGAAAGTTTGAGGTCTATTTTTTTTAGGGGAGGGAGGAAGGCAAGGCAATTGGGGTTAAGTGACCTGCCTAAGGTCACACAGCTAGTAAATATGTCAAGTGTCTCAGGCCAGATTTGAACTCAAGTCCTTCTGACTCCAGGGCTGGTGCTCTACTCACTGCACCATCTAGTTGCTCCGAAGGCTACTTTAGAATCAAGCCATTGTGTTCGGACAAATCTACATACAGGAGAAAGGTAGATTCCCCCTGAAGGGAAAGATCAGCTGTTTCAGAGCTGATCAGAGCACTGTGTTTTTGTCCCACTTATGATTTTATTGGTGTAGGGAACTTCTGGTGAGGAAATGCCCTTCACTGGTAGTGCAGTGGATAGAGTTCTGGAGTCAGGAAAACCTAAATTCAAACCTGGTCTCAGACATTGCCAAGCTGGATGATCCCAGGCAAGTCACTTAACCTGTTTCTGTCTCAGTTTCATCAACTGTGAAATGGGAATAATAAAAGCACCTATCTCCCAAGGTTGTTAGCAAGAATTGAATGAGATAATATTTGTAAAATGCCTGGTACATAGTAGGAGCTTAATAAATGCTCATTCCCTTCCCTTCCTCTCTACCAATGCAGATCTGCCTCTTCATTTGCCCAGGGTCATATAGTCAATAAGTGTCAGAGGTGGAACTTGAAATCAGGTCTTCCTGATCGTCGGACCTTGTCTGCTATACCAAACTGCCTCTGGATTAGGGCACTAAGGAAGCAGGTTAATCTGATGACTTACGAAGAGATGCTTCACAACTGTTCAATTTTCTAAAGGCTTGAAGAGACTGGAGCGAGTTGAAGCAGACAGAGCAGACGTAAGGTCTGGGATGTTTGAATGTTCAAAGTATAAGGGAGAGCGAGAGGAAAGAGCACTACATCTGGAGTCAGAGGTCTTAGATTGAAATTTCCTTTGCTGCTTACTATCTCTGAAGTGACCTTGGAAAGTCATTTTATATCTTTGGCCCTTAACTCATTTGTAAAATGAGCAGGGTTATAGTTTTGCAGGGGCAGCTAGGTAACACAGTGATTAGAGCACTGGGACTGGAGTCAGGAAGACCCAAGTTCAAATCTGGCTTCAGACACTTTCTAGTTGTGTGACCCCGGGTAAATCACTTAACCCTGTTTGTCTCGGCTTTCTCATCTGTAAAATGAGCTGGAAAAGGAAATAGCAAGTCACTCCAGTATCTTTGCTAAGATAACCCCAAATGGGGCCATGAAGAGTTGGACATGACTGAAGCAACTGAACAACAATAGTCTTGCAGATATTAGGATCCAGGGGTGGGGAACCTGGGGCCTCGAGGCCACATGTGGCTCTCTAGGTCCTCAAGTGTGGCCTTTTGACTGAGTCCGAGTTTTATAGAACAAATCTTTTTATTATACCAATATCCTATATAATATTCCATAATAAATTGAAAATGAATATATGACATAAATATTAAGAATTGTACCATAAAGATAGTAGAAGAGAAACAAGTCATGTAGCTTTTACATCAATGGGTAGGAGATGATTTTTTTTTGAGGCAGTTGGGTTTAAGTGCCTTGCCCAGGGCCACACAGCTAGTAAGTGTCTGAGGTTGGATTTGAACTCCAGTTCTCCTGACTCCAGTGCTGGTATCTATTGCAACACCTAGCTGCCTCTTAAGAGATGAATTCTTAACCAAACAAGGGATGGAGGAAATTATAAAAACCAAAAGAGATAATTTTGACTAAGTGAAATTCAAAAGCTGTTGCACAAATAAAAGTTTTGCATCTAGATAAGAAAGGAAGCTGCTGACTGGGAAAAATTTTTTTGTATTAAATTTCTTTGAGAAGTATTTGGTGTGTAACATATGTAGATGGCTAAGAGAAATCTATGATTAAAAACTATTCCCTAGTAGAGAAATGGTCAAAGGATATGAACAGTTCTCAAAAGAGGAATTGTCAACCAATAATAACCCAAGGAAAGAATGCTCCAAATTGCTGATAAGTGAAATGCAAATCAAAACAATTTTGAAGTTTTTCTTCATGCCCAGAAAATTGGCAAAGATAATCTAAGACATGAATAATAAGTATTGGAGGAGTTATGAAAGACAAGCATACTAATGCGTTGTTGGTGGAGCTATGAATTAGTACAGCCTAAGTATTTATAGTAGCTCTTTTTGTGGTAGCAAAAAACTAGAAACAAAACCAATGCCCATCATTGGAGGGAGGCCAAACAAATTTTGATTTATTCAGTTGTTTCAGTTCTGTTGACATTTCAAGACCTCATTTGGAATTTTCTTGGCAAAGAGTGGAGGAATTTGCCATTCCTTCTCCAGCTCATTTTACAGATGAGGAAACTGAGGCAAACAGGGTTAAGTGACTTGTCTAAAGTCACATAACTAGTAAGTGTCTGAGGCTAGATTTGAACTCAAGTGCTATCCACTGTGCCATCTAGCTGTCAAATTGTGATACATAAATATAATTAGATATTATTGTTATTTGGTTATTTTTCAGTCATGTCCAACTCTTTGTGACGCCATTTGAGGTTTTTTGGGTAGAGATACTGGAGTGGTTTGCCATCCCCTTCTCCAGCTCATTTTACAGATGAGGATCTGAGGAAAACAGGGTTAAGTGACTTGCCCAGGGTCACACAGCTAGTGATTGTCTGAGTCCGGATTTGAACTCAGGAAGGTGAGTCTTCCTGACTCCAGACCCAGGACTCCATCCACTGGGCCACCTGCCCAATGGAATATTACTATGTTGTAAATATTTTAAATTAATGTAATGAATACACAGAAGCATGGAAAGACATGAATTGATGCAAATAGAATCCAGTAAAACAATATTCACAATGATAGCAACAATGTAAATAGAAGAGGTAACAACTAGCCGAAACTGAAAGTTGCAAAATTACAAACAGCAAGCATGATTATTGTAGCTCCTTTTGGGGACTTAGAGATTTTCATACATAAAGCAAACCAGCCGATGATGCTGAAAGCAATTTGATTCATTTTGTAACACACAAGAGAAGGTATTTAGTAACATGAGAAACTCATGTTGAGGAGGGCAAGAAAAGAGGAGATCTGGATTCCTTGGGGGAAGCGCCAAGGGGTATGCGGGCACATAAGGGTCACAATCTATGCACACCTGTGTCTGGATCATAATCACAGGAGGGTCAAGGATACAACCAAACTTCCATAGGTAAAGGATATGTCTGTGACTTAGCACGCAAGGGTCATCCAGGCCTAGGTGAGATCATCTTTAAGCCAAGGAAAGAGGAGGAAGGATAGAAATGACCCAATAAGACATTCCCTTTGGATCCAGTGCTTCAGTCAAAGTGAGAACTCCAAAAGACCTTAGCTTTAAAAGGCCTAGGTCTACTACTGCATCCTGGGCCATCTTCAGTTGTCCTGATCTATATCTGGCCACCGGACCCAGGTGGCTCTGGAGGAGAAAGTGAGGCTGATGACTTTGCACAGCCCTCCCTCACTCAAATCCAATTCACTTGCAAGTCATGGCAACATCTTCCTGATGTCATGGTCCATTTTGAGAACGAAGGACAAACCACAACGACCCAGGTAATTTGAATCCTACTCCTCCCAGTTCAGTTTGGGTATGCTCATAATCCTCATAACAAAGCTATTCGCTAATAAGAGAGAGGGTCAAGAGTATGGAATGGACAAGGTTTCCAACTTTGATATCACAGGCAAGATGTCACCAATTAGCTAGGAAACTGGTAGTCTCTATGTTAGAAAGTTCCAGAAAAGAGGTAAAGGAGGGGTACCAGGCAGAAGAAAGGGCATGTCTAGAGCAGAGACAGCCTTTTGCAGTGTAGGAGAGGTGTAGAAAACCACAAAAGTTTTTGTTTTGTTTTTGTTTTAACATCACAAGTGCCAAATACGTGTTGTTGTTCAGTCATCTTTCAGTCATGTCCGACTCTTTATGACCCCATTTAGGAGTCATTCTTGGCAAAGATCCTGGAATGGTTTGTCATTTCCTTCTCTAGTTTATTTTACAGATGAAGAAACTGAAGCAAACAGGATTAAGTGACTTTCCCAGAGTCACATAGAAGGTAAGTATCTGAGGACATATTTGAACTCAGAAAGATGAGTTTTCCTGTCTCTAAGCCTGCTGCTCTATCCACTGCACCACTGAGCCACCAAATATGTTGTATAGACAAAAAGACCTTTGAATTTGAAACTAGAACAACACTTTTTAGATTGAATTGGGCCTTGAGAGACAGGTAGGATTTGAATACGCTGAGGGAAGGGGGAGGGAATGAACTAGAGCACAGAGATAGGGATGTACATGCTATATTTGGGGAACAATAAGCAAACAGGTCAGACTGAAGATAAAGTTAGAAAGGTAGGCTGGGATCAAATTGTGAATGACCTTGAATGCTAGGCCAAGGACTTTGGGCTTTATGCTATAGGAAGTGGAAAGCCATTGTGTATAAGCCTAAATATTCAGACACAAACATCCTTAGTCACACACATTCACATACACAAATTTATGCATATAATTCACACATACACATTCCTATACATCAACCCTCACAAATCCACATTTTTAAAGCAGTGAGATTAAAAAGGAAGGAGAAAAAAAATGGGAAGTCCTCAAACTGAATGAGATGCAACAAGGAGTAGAAATAAAAAGTGAAAGGAAGAAATCCAGGAGAGCTATTGGTCAATCAACAAGCATTTACTAAAATGATAATAAAACTAGAATAAAAATTTGGAAGAAGGACCTAGTAAGGACAGTGGGAACACAGTAGGTAACATTTGATTTTTTTGATGTGTTGATTGGCTTTGCTGATTTTTTTTAACGATTATTTGTAAAGGATGGCTCTCTGCGAGGAAAGAGAGGGAAGGATCTAGAGGGAAATCTAGGCAATGTAAAAAACAAAAGTATCCATAAAAATCTATTTTAAGAGGGACAGTGTACAATAAAAAAGAGAACAAAAAGCGGTGGAGTGAATGAGAAAAAGTGAGAAAGAAGGAGGCTGATTGAAAAAGAGTATAAGTGGGTGAGAGGGTATGTGGGTTGTAATGAGCAGGAAAAATAAGGTAAAAAGACTGTTGTTTTGTTGTTTGTCCTTTGTTCCTGAAGAAGACCAGTGATTTCAGGAGGGTGATGTCTTGACTTGTAGGTGAATTGGATTTAAGTGAGGCAGAGCTGTGCAAAGTCACCAGCCTCACTCTCTCCTCCAGAGTCATCGGTGGCAAGACATAGGTCAGAAAGACTGGGTATGGGCCCCAGGTAAAAAGATAGATCGGGAGGAAAGGTCATCAGATAGTTAGGGATCCCCTGGCAGGTGCCACACTTCTATATGCTAATTATTTTATTCATTAGAAATTGGGTAAATGGAGTGAGAGAAGGGTAGGCAGATTTCTAAAGAAATAGTGAGTAGATTAATGAGGATGGTACAATCTATCCCCAATGTCTGGAATCTGCTCAATCAATCAGCAAGCATTTATTAATCGCTTACCATGCACCAGGCACTGTGCCAAGTGCTGGGAAGGCAAAGACAAAATGGAAACAGTTCTGCCTTCAAGAAGCTTATGGTTTATTCCCTCTTCATCTTTGCATTTCAAATTTCTAAACTTCATTCCTAGCTGGGAAAGCTAGGTGGCGTCACAGTGGATAGAGCACCAGTCCTTGAGTCAGGAAGACTCAACTTCTTGAGTTCAACTCTGGCCTCAGACACTTACTAGCTGTGTGTGTCCCTGGACAAGCTGCTATTTGCCTCAGTTCCCTCATCTGTAAAATGAGCTGGAGAAGGAAATGGCAAACCACCCCAGTATCTTTGAGAAGAAAACCCTGAAATGGGGTCACGAAGAGTTGGATAAGACTGAATAACAAAAGCTTTCTTCCATCTCCTGTACAGCCTTCCCCAATCACTTTGGCTGAAAGTGTTTTCTCTCTCCTCAAATATTTTGAATACTTTGTCTAGATCTTTTATTCCCCTTATTATTCTCTACCTTGTTCTGTACTTATTGGTATGCATGGTCTCTCTCCCACCCACCATCCTCATCAACAGCAGAATTTCTTGGGGGCATTACTATGTCATTTTATTTTTGTATCAGTTTGGGAACTTGCACATAGCAAACACTGATAAATGTTTGTTGTTTGTTGAATAAATACATTGTTGTTCAGTTGTTTCAGTTGTGTCCAACTTTGTGACCTGATTTTGGAGTTTTCTTGGTAAAGATCCTGGAGTGATTTGCCATATACTTCTCTTGCTTATTTTACAAATGAGGAAACTGAGGCAAACATGGTTAAGTGACCTGCCAAGGGTCATACAGCTATTAAGTATCTAAGGCCAGATTTGAACTCAGGTCTTCCTGACTCCAGGTCTGGTGTTCTATCCATTGCACCTCCCAGCTGCCCCTTGGCATACAAAACCCTTCACAAACTGGCCCCTTCCTATCTTTCCAGTCTTCTACCTTACTCTCCTCCTAAGGTACTCTTAGATCCAGTGACACCGGCCTTCCTGTTCCTTGTGCTATGTATCATTGGCTGTCCTCTAGGCCTGGAATTATCTCACTGCTCATCCTCTAGTCCAAGAGGAAAGATTGTTACCTGCCTCTAGCTCCTGCCGTTCTTGTTACTCCTACCAGGTGTCATCCATCACCCATCGCCTCCCTCCATCCCAGGCCTCACCAGTGTTCCCCACACTGCCAGCCCTGATCTGGGCTCCCTCTGCTTCTTCCCATGCCTCCACCCCTACCCCAATCAGCCTAATTAACAAGCAGGAACAACAAAGTCACTGTTTGCACAAGGTAGCAAATAACTAGATGATGACTTTACCTGTTCAGACAGATGACTCCTATGTCTTCCTGCCACCTCCATCTCTCAAATTGGCTTCTCCAAGCTATGTACTTGTTTCTTTGATTACTTGTGATGTTAATGGTCTATTTAATTCACACATTTCTCTAATTTTTATTCATGTTTCAATCTGTCCTTTATGACAATCCATGTGAGTATAGACTGTGGTTATGTATATTTCAAAATGCACAGGAAAGAATATAATGAATTCCAAAAATAACAGCAAATAGGATAACTTTGAAAGTTACATGTTGAGTGTATTACATATTTACAAGATAAGAAAGCTATACAATTTCATGTATGATCCTCTTTTTCTGTTATTTCATGTATGTGATAATGTCATTTTATTTAACATCTGTTCATTTCTGAAATTTTTAAAAATTTTTTTTAAAGTGTTGAAAAATCCCTAATTTATAACCTTCTGGGAGATGTAGCTCCAGAAGAGGATATGTAATTGATGGCTAGACATGATTTTGTCCATTAATTTTCTTAAATGGATTATCTCCCCATCACCACCACCACCTACCTAGACTGAAAGCTTCTCAGAGGTAGGTATGATACCTTTTGGGGGCTTACATCTCCATCTTAGCAGTCAATTATTCTATTCAATTATAGTAGACATCATGATGAATGCCACATTTCCTCAATTATTCTTTGGTTGATCTAGAAATGACAAATGAAAGCACATTCCCAAAGGTTAGACTGTCTTTGATCTTAGTCTCCCAGAGGACAGTTCCAAAAAAGCCTGGTACCTTGTAGAGTGCCTACAGGAGTGGAGAACCTGTACCCTCAAGGCCACATTTGGCTCTCTAGGTCCTTGGGTTCAGCCTTTTGACTGAGTCCAAGTTTTACAGAATAAATCCTTTTATTAAGGGGATTTGTTCTGTGAAGTTTGGATTGAGTCAAAGGGCCACACTTGAGAACCTAGAGGGCCACATATGGCCTCCAGGCTGCAGGTTCTTCACCCCTCATACCTCACCATGTATAGGCAAGTGGTTAATATAGCCTTTCTGGTAATGGTAATGATGATGATGAATTGCACACGTTTTCATTCACACAGCCACTGACACATATTGGCTGTGTGATCCTGGGCAAATCATTCAGTCTTTCAATGCTCTAGGTTAGCTCTTAAATCGCAAAGAAAGAGCAAATCTGCATTAATAAGGGAAGTTCCTCACTTCTTTGCCATCAAGTGGAAAATATTGATCTAGTTCCAACCTCTGTCCTTTTATTCCTTTTACTCTCATGCTTCTCTGGGAATACTGCTTTTCTTACTATGTTACTCCACTCAGTTTCGGGTGTACCATTCCCTGTTGAGGATGGCCCCTGGCTGTCTGCACATTTCCACTGATTGGTCTTGCATGACTTCCTACTTTGTTCTCCCTTTTTAGTATCCTCTTGGCTTTCTTTTCTCTTCTCCCAGCTCCACCCTTTTTCTTCCTTATATACTCTACTTAATAAGAAAGGCACTTCAGTGAGCCTAATGGGTAATTACCTTAAGTGGAACTAAAAAATACAACACAAATCTTCTGAAGAGTAAGAGCTCAATCTACCCTTTCATTCTGCTCTCTCAAGCGTGGAAGGGAAAAATGCAGCATGGATGTGATTCTTCCTGGATGCAAGGAGGAGGGATTGCCTTATGTCCAACTGAATGTAGCCTCCAGATCAAAGTTACCTTTACGCTTTCCCCCTCCACCAAGGTGTAATTTCTGTAGATACTGGAGTGGTTTCCCATTTCCTTCTCCAGCTCATTTTACAGACATGGAAAATGAGGCAAACAGAGTTAAGTGACTTGCCCAGGGATGTCTGAGTTCAGATTTGAACTCGGGAAGATGAATCTTCCTGACTATAGACTGAGCATTCTATCCACTTTGCCAATAGATGGTTCATCTTACTAAATTCAAATCTGGCCTCAGACACTAGGTGTATGTGACTCTGAGCAAGTCACTTGACCCTGTTTGCCTCAGTTTCCTCATCTGTAAAATGAGCTGGAGAAAGAAATGGAAAACCACTCCAGTATTTTTGCCAAGAAAACCCCAAATGGGGTCACAAAGATTCAGACATGACTGAAACAAATGAAATTTCTGTAGGGAAAGTCCTCATGAGAAGATGAACTAAGTGTTCAACTGAAAGGATGTCAGGCTAGTGGACTGTCCAGATCTTATCCTCTTGTTAGGGCCTAGGACCTTCTGCCTAAGGTGAGAGGAGTAGGAAGACCCAGAGCTGGATCAGAAGGAGGAAGATCATAGAGGAAAATATAATGAGCTCATTTCGAGACCTGGTGAATATGAGGTGATGGTGGGACATCCAGCTGGACATGTTCTGTAAGTAGTCAGAGATGGAGCCCAGGACTAGCAATATAGATTCAGGAGTCATCCACATAAAGGCAGTATTTGAAACCATAGTCATGAAAAAGAAGGAAGGGAAGAAAAGAGAGTAGAGAGAAAAGAGAAGGTCAAGGTCAGGGAAGAACTACCTTAAGGGATCAGAAAGAGGAGGAGGAGTTAGAAGAGTAACTAGAGAGATAGAAGGAGAGATAGGAGAGTTGTTGTTGTTGTTGTTTGTTCTTCATTCTTGAAGAGGACCATGACATCAGAGAAGTGATGCCGTGACTTGCAATTGAATTGGATTTAAGTGAGGCAGTGCTGTGCAAAGTCACCAGCCTCACTTTCTTCTGTGGAGCCGGATAAAAGAGTATGATATTTTTTTGAAGGAGAAATGAGCCAGTGTAGGGTAGAGGGGAGGGTAGTCAAATACTATTGAATGTTGAGAAGGGGTCAAGGAAGATAAGAATTAAAAAAAGGCATTGGATCTGAAGAGAGAGCATCCTAAGGAAACGAAAACATTGGGAGTATATGTATGTATGTGTGTGTGTGTGTGTGTGTGTGTGTGTATTTTAAAAATATACATTTTATTGACATCTTTTATTTTTATATCACCTACATTTCTCAATGTAGCCCTCTTCTTTCCCGCATTCCAGAGAGCTATCTTTTATAACATAGAATTTTTTTTAAAAATTTCATCAAAACTAACCAACAGGTAGAAAAAAGTTGATATTATATCCTGTGTTCCATACCCAGTGTCCAAATGTTCATAAAACACCTAGCACAGTGTCTGGTACACAGCAGGTGCATAATAAATGCTCATGCTCTTTCTCTTTCCTTTCCCTTTATTTGAGGCTACGTCTGTCATAACTTTTCAGTTCAACTTTGATGATTGATTTTGTTGTTGCTGTACCTGTATTCCTCTCTAGTAGAAGGTAAGCTCTTGAGTAGAGGGATTATTTTCCTTTTGTCTTTTATCCCCAGTGTCTAATAGTGGTGCTCAATGAATATTTATTGAATTTAATTCTAGCACACCCAAAACTTACATCTTAAAAAAATGGTCATGGACCATTACTCCAGGACCATACTCTAGGGAATTATTGAAAATGAGGGATTTTCAGACCATAACACATTAACAAGAGACAATAGGGTATAGCAGCTAGAATATTGAATTTGGAGTCAGAAGACCTGGGTTAAAATCCTGGCTCCTCTACTTATCACCCATGTGACCTAGGACAGGCCATTGTCATTTCCCTAATCCTTAGTTCCCTCTGGAAAATGAGACATTTGCACAAGGTGGTCTCTAAGTTCCCTGGTTCCAACCCTAAATCCTATGATCCTGTGAAACTTTGCCACAAATATTGGTACGATGACTAAAAGGTGCCAGTCCATGTGGAAACTAAGAAATGAATGACTGGGCAAAACAAGAAATTATAAAAAGAGTAGCAGAACAAAAATCACGGCAATACAGAAACTACACATAAAAACCTTCAAGGTGTGGCCAAAGTGCTACTCAAAGAAAAGTGTATAGTGTTAAATGCCTACTTCAATAGGAGAGAAAATTAAATAACTAAAAAAGGGAATGAACCATCAAATCCACACAAACAGAAAATAAGAAGTAATCATTAGGACAGGGATCAATTAAAAGTAAGAAAATATAATTAAACAATTGTAAAATAAACAACTTTTTAAAATAAATTTATTTATTTTTAGCGTTCATTTAAACAAATTTTTTGAGTTTCAAATTCTCTCCCTCCTGTTCCTTCCCCACCCATTATAAGAGTAAACAATGTGATATTAATTATGCATGTGGAATCATACAAAACATTTCCACATAAGCCATATGGCAAAAAGAAAAGCAAGAAAATAAAGTGAAAAAAATTTTGCTTCGATCAACACAGACTTCATGAGTTCTTTCTCTGGATGTGGATAGCATTTTTCATCATGAGTGCTTTGGAATTATATGTATTGATCCAAGTTTTTCACAGTTGAAGACAAATGATTAAAAGTAAGGAAAAAATTGAAATAAATTTGAGATACTTTTAAAAAGACTTAACTAAATTGCTTAGCAACTAGTAAATCTAGTTTCAAATAGAAGCGTGCAAACCAAGATCACCAAAATTAGAGATGAGAAAAAAGTGTTCTCAAAAAAGGTAAAAGAAATCAAGAAATTTATTAGAAATGAATATAGACAACTTCATGCTAATAAATTTGAGAATCTAAAAGAAAAGGAGGATTACCTGCAGAAAATCAAAATTAAGAAAGCAAAAATTGAGTGACCTAAATAAATTAATCTCAGAAGGAAAAATCAGTCAGGATTTTAAAGAGCTGCTCTGCGAAGACTCCAGACCCAAATATGTTCACAAGTGAAGTCCAGCAAACTTTTAGGCAGTCAGTCATCAATAAGCATTTATATTAAGCACCTACTATGTGCCAGGCACTCTGCTAATCATGGGGGATACAAAGAAGGGCAAAAATAGTCCCTTTTCTTTAAGAGACCACAGTCTAATAAGAGAGAGAACATGCAAACAACTTTGTACAAACAGGATACGTAAGAGATTAAGCAAAGGGACGACACGACTAGCATTATGGGGAACTAGGAAAGGCTTCTTATGGTAGGGGGATTTTTTGTTGAGACATGAATGAAGCCAGAAAAGCCAGGAGGTGGAGAAGAGGAGGGACAGAGTTTCAGGCATGGAAGACAGTAATTAAAATGCCTGGAGTTGGGATATGGCATGTCTTCTTAGAGGAACAGCAAGGAGGCCAGTGTCACTTTAAAAGTATAAGTGTTCAGGGGCAGCTAGGTGGTGCAGTGAGTAGAGCACTGGCCCTGGAGTCAGGAGGAGTTCAAATCCGGCCTCAGACCCTTGACACATGTACTAGCTGTGTGACCTTGGGCAAGTCACTTAACCTCAATTGCCCTGCCCAAAAAAACAAAACAAAACAAAAAACAAAACAATAAAATGTAAGTGTCCAACACAGTGCTGGACACATAATAAATGTTTAATAAATGCATGTTGACCAGTCAACAAGTATCTGATATGCTTTTGTAGGCACAAAACATAGAGAATAGTAAGTCATCTATTTCTTTCCATGAGGCTAATAAGATTTGGGGATAGCTAGTTGGCACAGTGGATAAAGCACCAGGCTTGGAATCAGGAAGACCTGAATTCAAATTAGACCTCAGCCACTGTGCCCTTGGGCGAGTCACTTAATCCTGTTTGCCTCAGTTTCCTTATCTGGAAAATGAGCTGGAGAAGGAAATGGCAAACCAGTCCAGTATCTCTGCCAAGAAAACCCCAAATGGAGTCACTAAGAGTCAGACACAACCGAAACAACAAAGTAAGATTTGGATCACTATATCAAACAAAACTGAGAAAGAAAATCGTAGACCAATGCCATTAACAAATATGGACGGAAATAGATTTCTTCTGCCTATCAATGGATTTGAGAGCTCATCAATGTAGGTACTCCCTCCAGTGGTGAAAACTGTAATCCAGCCCAGTCTTTGCATTCTCTGTGACTTTTGTTCATGTCTTCCCATTAATTTTCCGTAATGGTCAGTCCAATGTTAGAAGTGTGTGATTGTCTTGCTCAGCATCTCTTTAATACTATACAAGGACCATTGCGACATGCAGGCTGCCCTTCTCTTGCTCCTCATTCTCACTGCAATCTGCCTCCTTTTTCATCCCACATCTGTTTTATGATACCTGTCACTGGTAATATCTTGAAGCCTGTTTATTAAGTTCACCCAAAATCCCACCATTACTATGTTAAAATTGTATCTTGTCCTGTTTCCCCTGACTACCTCCCCTTCTAATTAGTATAATAAGTAAGTTTGGATGTAGATAATATGAAGTAACAATAGTAGGAAGTAATATTGTAAACAGGAACCTATAAGTCACTTACAGATTCTCCCATAAATTAAAGGAGCATAACAGTTTTGCAATAAAAAAGTCACTCCCATAAATTAGGGGAGCATAGGAGACAATGGAAAATGTCTCATAAATTAACTAAGGCCACATCCTGAAACTATGTGCTAAATTAGGCGAAACCAGTTAGGCCTTACTGTAAGGGTCCCTCAATCCTGCTAACTGCCTATGGTCTGTAAGCCTCAGATAAGCTCCAGACATGTCCAGTAAGACCAGCAGAACACTGCCCTCTGCCTCCCTGGGCCTGGTGCCTTACTGAAGTGTGATCGACACATTACGCCCTACTTGCTGCCATCATGATCTTTTCCATCTAGTATCCAGAAAACTAGGTGTGCCTGCCTCCCATTCAACCGAGACAGACCCCGGTGAGGTCCCATTCCGTTAGTTATAAATTGGGAACACCAGGACTGAGACTATAGGCTATAGGCTACAAGCCAGGAGCAATGAATTCATGGGTAGAAAGCAAGGGTACGCACCCTACCTGAACTTTGTGTTCCTCCAAGAGTTGTTTCCCTTTTTTCTGGGTCTCAAAATATCAATAAATAATTCCATAAATTAACTGGCAATTCAATCGTTCTTTAGGGGACCCAATCTAACTCATTTCTGTAAGTGTTTACTAAGCATCTACTATGTGTCAGGTACTGGGGGTTTTTCCTTCAAGGAGCTTACACTCTATTGGGAGGAAACAGCCTATGCACAGATGAGTGCATAATATTACAGGGTAAATACAAATTAATTTGTGGGTGGGTTGGGGGGACAACACGAACAATTGCAGGGATGAGGAAAGGTCTCCTATAAGAGGTAGCATCTGAGCTGTGCTTAAAGGAAGTTGGAAATTTTACAAAGGGGAAGTGGGGAGAGAAGGCCTACCAGGTATGAGGAAGCAGCCTACGCAAAAGAATAAAGTTAAGAGATGGAATGTTACGAAAGGGAGATAGTAAATAGGCGTTTTGTTTGCACCAGTGGTATCAAACTCAAATAGAATGCTAGACCACTAAATCATACATGAGAATCTCTGCAGACCACATATTGACATAGGAAACCACTCATTAACTAGCTATTTTTATTTATTTTGTTAAATATTTCCTAATATATCTTAATCTGGTTAGGCAGGAGTGTTGAAAGTAGCAATACAGGCTGTTTGACAACCTTTTGTTGGACCATAGCTTGGTGATGTGGGTGTTGGTGTTAGGAAATAGTCAGACAGGTTGGAGACAGATTGTGAACCTGTGATTCCAGCATCTTGTTAGAAATTAAGGTAAACTGAGGCGCAAAGCTCTGAGCACATTCAATTTATTGCTAAGGCTATGAGTTACCAGTAAAAGGGATCTTTAGCTCCTCAGTAAGCCAAAAAGACCCTAACTGAGAGCTGACAGATAATTTTTATGGCTATAAGGAGAATCCAAAAACTAGAAGATAGCATCATAGATGGGAAAACAATACGATTGGCTACAAAGTCTGAAGCATCATAGATGGTGAAAACAGTATGATTGGTTACAAAGTCTGAAGCATCATTGATGTGGGGGATAATATGATTGGCTGGAAATTTGGAATGCAAAGCTAGCAACAACCCTTCCTTCCATCTTGTTGCTATGTCCTCCTGCATAGCTAGTTAGTGTTGCAGAGATAACAGATCAGACTGGCTTGCATTCACCTGCATCCTTTAAGGATTACAGATTTCTTTGACACAAGAATAATACAGTGATTAGCAGGAAAGCTTAGATTAGAGACAAATAAAATGTGATTCAGGTATTACACAAAATGGCAGGAATGATACAAAATGAAATTGATGTACAGTATAGAATCAATTTGATTTTCTCGATTTTCACCAGACAAGAGTTTGTGTTTTATCCTAGAGACAATAAGGAACCACTAAATTTTTTTTGAATAGGGCAATGACATTCTTGGGCCTGCATTTTATTTTTTCTCCCTATTTCCTTTAAAAATTATTTTTTCTATTATTTATTTATTTTTAATATTTTTTAAATTTTGAGTTCCAAATGCTGTCCCTTCTCCAGCCCCTCCTCCACCCATTGAGAAGGCAAGCAATATGACACCTGTAATACTTGTGAAGTCATGAAAAATACATTTCTATGTTAGCTAAATGGCAAAAAAGCAAGAAAAATAAAGTGTAAAAAAGCATGCTTGAATCTGCACTCTGTTCAGTCTGCACAAGCTTAGGCTCTGAAAGTAGGTAGCTTTTTTTTTGTTACCATGAATCCTTTGGAATTGTCTTGGATCATTACATTGATCAGAATAGCTAAGTCTTTCACAGTCAAGTGTCCTTATAATATTGCTGTATATAATATTGCTGTTCTGTATACAATATTTTCCTGGTTCAGACCTGCAGCTTAAGAATATTAATTTGGCAGTTGCAATGGAGGATAGATTTAAGACAGGAAAGACCAGGGGCAGGGAGATAAATGGGAAGTTCTTTTAATAGTCTAATAAAAGGTGATGATAAGGGCCCGAACTAGGTTGGTGGCTTCGTGAGCACAGAAGATAAGTGTCCAAGAGATGTTGTGGAAATAGAATTACCACTTATCATTCTTTAGATGTTGCAGCATTCTGTGATTTGCAGCCATAGAACATTGCTTGAAGAATACTGGTGTTAGAAAGATACACCTTTGTTTCAGAAAGAAAATTAAGGTCATTGAGAGAACCATACAGTTACCCAAAGACAACCAAGCCCATTCTCTTCTCTCTGTGCAATTCTGGACCCAAATAATTGTGCAAGGTACAGGTGCTGATGGACCAGATCAATAAGATCCTATTCAATTTAGTACCATGGTCTGAACAAGAGGTCTTTCCTGTGAGTATTATTAGGCTGAGCTCTTCTGGGGGATTGTAAATGTCATTTAGGAAACTCTGCAATGTTCTCGAAACAACAAATAGGAGGAATTCAAAGAATCATGGGAAGACCCATATGAACTGATGCAAAGTGAAGAAAGCAGAACCAGGAGAACAATATGCACAGTGATTATAATAACATAAATAGGAACAACACTAAAGGCAGTGATGGGATTCAGCTGGTTTGCACTAGTTCTGTAGAACCAATACCTAAATTTGGGTACTGTTTCCGGTACCTAAGTACCTTTAGTTCAAGAATGGTTGTTGGGGAGGTGTGGTGGGGGCAGGGCAAGGCCTGCCCCTGCCATGTTACTGGCAGTTGTGGGGGCAGGGGGTAGGGATGTGCCTTGGCTCAGTTCAGAGGAGAACTTGTTGTTAATTCATTTGAATCCCACCACTGACAAAAAGGTAGCTGACCACAGGTTCAATGCAGTGACTATCTTGATCCCAGAGAAAAGATGAAATATTCCTTTTCTTGGTAGGAGTTTCGAGCATCGCATATGCCATTTGATGTGGTCATACTGTCGATCAGTTTTACTTGGGTGCTTTTCTTTTTCACAAGGGAGGGTTCTTCAGAGAAGTAGTATAAAAAGCAAAGGATATGCGTTAAGCTCTTTTTAAAAGATCTAAGTGAAATTCAATATAATATACCAAAAATTTATTGAACACCTACTATACAAGGTATTGGGCTAGGCACTGAGAGGTTATAAGGACAAAAATGAAAAACAATCCCTGCTTTTAGGAAGGTGAATTGCAAAGTGCTTGACATATAGCTGGTACCTGAGAAATGCTTATTGATTGACTGAGGGAAAAAGTATACCAATAATCGATGGATCCAGGAAAAGACTCATAGAGGCATGGCATCTGAGTTGAGCCTAGAAAGGAGACAAGGTGGAGGTGAGGAGGAGTCCTAGGCATGGGCAATTGCTTATGCAAAGGCTCCGCAGTAGAGTTTGGCGAACTGCTAGTAGTTTGGTTTGGAAAATGGAGTAATTAGGGGCAGCTAGGTGGTGTAGTGGATAGAGCGGCAGCCTTAGTGCCAGGAGACCTGAGTTCAAATCCAGCCTCAGACACTTGACACTTACTAGCTGTGTGACCCAACTCATTCAATCCTGATTGCCTTGGGCAAAAAAAAAGAGGTAGATGCCTGGAAAAATAAACTGGAGTTTTAAATGAGGAAGAGGCAACAGGGATCACCTGAAAGGTTTTGAGCAGGGAAGAGACATCATTAGACCTTGTGCTTTAGATCTGAACTCACAATATACGTGAAAGTGCTTGCTCTGTAAAGTGCTATGTGTATAATAGGCATCATTATTATTTATTTTATATTTATATTTGTTTATATTATATTTACTTTATATTTATTAATATTATTATATCAATTATTATTAATAACTTTAATTCCCCTGTTTTCAGTCTTAAGATTGAGATCCTTGAACCTGCAGAGCCCAAGGAACAACAAAGAGCATCACACTTCTGAGATCGGTTCTGAGAGACTGTTTGTTCGAAGGGCTCAGGCTTTCGTCATCACCCTGAACTTCGACAGGCCCTTCCATGCAGGCACAGACAAGATCATCTTCACTGCTGAGACAGGTAATTCCCTAGCTCCCCTTCCTACAATCAGCAGCAGGATCTGTCTGGTGTACCTATGGAGTGACATGGAACAGTTCCAGAGAGCCTTGGGACTGAAGTCAGGAAGATCTGAGTTCAAATCCACCCTCAGACAAGTAATTACTAACTATGTGATCTTGGGCAAGTCACCATCTCTGCCTGCCTCAGTTTCCTCATCTGTAAAATGGGGATAATAAGAGCACCTACCTCACACGGTTGTTGTGAGGATCAAGAGAAATAATATTTGTTAGTGCTTGGCACACAGTAGGCATTTCATAAACGTTTCTTCCCTCTCTTTCTCCAGGGCCTGGGCCTCCTATTTCTGAGCCTTCTCTCAGTCTCCTTTTCATGGCACTCCCTCACTTTTTACTCAGCCATCTATCCAATTCTCTCTTACTCTCTCTATCCAAGCTTGCTTTCCCAATTGCGGGGGCGGGGGTGGTGGTTAGAAGGGAGTGAGAAGAGAGGAAATGGAGTCAATAAACGCAAACAATGTTTCCAGAGTTTGGCTCAGAAAAGGAGGAGACATCTAGGATCATAGCTAGTGGGGATGGTACGAGGATCTAGTGAGAGTAAGTATTGTAAGTATTGGGGAGACTTGGGAATGTTTGCAGGCAGCAGAGAAGGAACCAGTACATAGGGAGAGAATGATGATTAGAGAGAAAGAGGAGGGATAATAGTGTGGAGAGACTATTGCAGAAGGTGGGAGGGGATGGGATTGAGGGTATAGATTAGATCACCTCTGAGGTCCCTTTCAACTCTAGAGCTATTCAGAGGTATGCTGATAAATGTTAACAACCAGCATTATACACTTTTTAAAATAAAATTTTCCCCAATGATGTGTTAAAACAAGTTTTTAAGATTTGGGTGGATTTTTTTTAAAGTTTTGAGTTTCAAATTCTATCTCTTCCCCCAGCCCCACCATGGCAAGCAATCTGATATAGTTTATACATGTGCAAAAATGTAAAACATTTCCATATTAATAATTTTGTACAAGAAGACTCAAACAACAAGAAAGAAAGGAAGGAAAGAAAGAAAGAAAGAAAGAAAGAAAGAAAGAAAGAAAGAAAAATAGAAAGAAAGGAAGAAAGAAAAAAAAGAAGAAAGAAAGAAAGAAAGGAGGGAAGGAAGGAAGGAAAGAGGGAAGGAAGAAAAAGAAAGAAAGGAAGGAGGGAAGGAAGGAAGGAAAGATCCAAGATGAAGAGTAAATTGTGTATTTTCAGTCTTGGCCAATATAGAAATCTGTTTTGTTTGATTTTATATATATGCATATATAAAATTATGTAAGATACAACTATATATTATAATTATATGTAATAACTACATAATTATATATACTATATAATAATTATATAATACATAAATATATACACACATATTTGTTACAAAGGCTTTGTTTTTCTTTTTTTTTTTTCTAATTAGGGTTGGGAATGGGAGGGAGAGGAGGCCAGGGATAGAGTAGTCAGTCAGTAAGCATTTATTAAGGGTCTACTATGTCCCAGGCACTGTGCTAAGCACTAGAGATACAAAAAGAAGCAAAAGACAGTCCCTGCTCTCAAGGAGCTTACAATCTAATGGGGGAGAGAACAAGCAAACAAGTATGTACAAACAAGCTATATACAAGATAAACAGAAAATAGTTAACAGAAGGAAGGTACTAGAATTAAAAAGGGTGGGAAAAATCTCACAAGGTGAGATTTTAGTTGGGACATAAGGGAAGCTGGGGAAGCCAAAAGGTAGAACTGAGGAGGGAGAACATTCTGGGAATAAGGGTCAGCCAGAGAAAATGCCCCAAACTCGTGATGAAACTTGCTATCCATGTCCAGATAGAGAACTAATGGACTTAGTGAAGATTGAAAAATATTTTCGTCTTTTCTTTTTCTTGCTTATTTTTTTGAACATAGCTAATGTGGAAATTTATTTTGCTTGACTATACATGTTTGTTATGGGTTTTGTTTTTCTTGCCTCCGCAATGAGTGAGGAGAGAGGAGGAGGAGGGAGAGAAATTGGAACTGAAAACAAAATAAAATTGAATTTAAAAAAAGAAAGAAAATACTCAGAACTGAGAGTTGGAATGTCTCATTTGTGGAATAGCCAGGAGGCCAATGTCAATGGATTAAAGAGTATGTATCAGGGAGGAAGGTATAAAAAGACTGGAAAGGTAGGAGGGGACTAGGTTATGGAGGGCTTTGAATGCCAAACAGATGATTTGGTATTTGATCCTGTAGGTGATAGGGAGCCACTGGAGTTTATTGAATGGGGTGCATGTGTGTGTGTGTGTATGTGTGTGTGTGTGTGTGTGTGTGTGTACATGCGTGTGTGACATAGTTAGACCTGTGCTTTAGGAAAAACATTTTGATGGCTTAATGGAAGAAAGGTTGGAGTGGAAAGAGATTCGGGGCAAGTAGATCCACCCGTTGCAGTTAGCCAGGCATGAAGTGGAGAGGGACTGTACTGGAGTGGTGACATTGTCTGAGGAGAGAAGGGGACTCATATGAAAGATGTTGTAAAAGTGAAATCGACAGGCTGTGGCAACAGATTGGATATGGGAGGTAAGAGGCTGACACCCAGGTTGAGAGCCTGAGGGTCTGGGAGGATGGTGGTACCCTGGACAATAATAGGGAAGTTTGGAAGGAGGAAGGGTTTAGGGGAAAATATAACAAATTCAGTTTTGGACATGTTGAGTTTAAGATGTCTACTGGGCCATCACAGCTATCAGACTGGCTAACATGACAAAACAGGAAAATGATAAATGTTGGAGAAGATGTGGGAAAATTGGAACATTAATACACTGTTGGTGGAGTTGTGAACTGATCCACCCATTCCGGAGAGCAGTTTGAAACTATGCCCAAAGGGCTATAAAACTGTGCATACCCTTTGATCCAGCAATATCACTTCTAGGTCTGTATCCTAAAGAGATCATAAAAAGGGGGAAAGGACCCACATGTACAATATTCATGAAGCAGCTCTTTTTGTGGTGGCAAAGAATTAGAAATGGAGGGGATGCCCATCAATTAGGGAATGGCTAAACAAATTGTGTGCTAAACTATCGTGCTATAAGAAATGATGACCAGGTGGACTTCAGAAAAACCTGGAAAGGCTTACATAAACTGATGTTGAGTGAAGTGAACAGAACCAGTAGAACTTCATACAGTAACAGCACCATTGTGTCATGACCAACTTTGATAGACTTAGCTATTCTCAGCAATGCAGCCATATAAGACAATTCTAAAAGACTTATGATGGACATCCAGAGAAATAACTACAGAGTCTAAATGCAGATCTCTCTTTTTTTCTTTCCCATGGTTTCCCCTTTCTTTCTAATTCTTCTTTACAGCATGAATAATGTGGACATATGGTTAAAAGAAGATGTCTACTGGGCATCCAGTTTAAGGTATCCAAAAAGACAGATGGAAATATAAAATTGGAGGTCAGCAGAGAGGTTGGGGATAGGCGGATTTCAGAGAATGAGATCACCAAGTGAAGTAGTATAGGAGACAAGAGGAGGGCCTAGGACAGAGCATTGTGGGACATTGTAGCAGCAAGCATCCTAGCATACTCAGGATGGCTTGCTAGCACAGGTTCTTTGATTTGCTTCTAAAGGAAAGCAACTTTAAAGGAGTCAACAATCTTCTTTAATTACATTCACTAGTTCAGGGGAAAAGTCAGCACCCTGAATGTCAGAGAAAATATAAGCAGAGAAATTAGCACAAAGACCAACAGACAGGCCTCTAACTGCCTGATCAAAGCAATATTGCTATATACTTTACATACATCACTGGATTGAGAGAGCCTTTACATCTGAGTAGTCATGGAGCTCTGAACATAAGGCTACTCAGAGTCTCAACCAGGAAATCAAAAGGTCCTTCTCCTAAGTGAGCCCCCAAAGCAAAATCTCACCTCAGAGTACACATACACTTTTGGCTAAAAAGGATCAGAGCCAGAAGGCCTCACAACTCCCTTGATTCAGTGCCTAATTATCTTAGTACCAAAAGGTCCTAAAGCAAACCTCCCTTAAGCAAGCTCCTCCTTAGGCACGTCCCTTCACCAATGGACTCCACATGAATCCTGTTAATGGGTGGGGAAGATCTCATATCCCATTAACATTACAGACACCTACAGTTAAAGGGTGTGATTTGGGTAAGGATCCAGTGAAGGACACTGAGAAGTAGTCAGGTGGTTAGGAGAGGAACAAGGAGAGAGCAGAGGCCCAAAGACCTACAAAGAAGAGGGTATCAAGAAGAAGAGGATGATTAACAGTGTCAAAGATGGCAGAGAGGTCAAGAGGAGTGAGTATTGAGAAAAGCCCATTGGGTTTAGCAATTAAGAAATCATTGCTAACTTTGAATAGAGCAGTTTCATGATGAGGAATGATGAGGTTGGATGCCAAATTGTAAAAGGTTAGTTAAGAAAAGAATGAAAGAAGGGGTAGTGGTTGTAGAGGGTCTTGTCAAAGAGATTAGCCACAAAGAGCAGGAGAAACATGGTATGATAGTGGGGATGGAAGCCAAAGGAAAAAAGAAAGCAAAGCAAAACAAAGGAAAAAAAAGGAAAAGAAAGAAAAGAGGGACATTGAGGCATTATTTTTTTTAAATGAGCAGAACAGAAGGAAAGCCAGAAAAAATCCTAGACAAATAGGATAGTTTTCTACATGTTGAATTTTTCACGTACTTTTAAATATATATATATTTAAAATTTTAAATATATATATATTTAAAAGAAAAGCAAGCTGTACGTAATAGAAATCCACTGTTTCATGTATAACCCTCTTCTTCTATTGTACTGTGTGTATGAGACTGCCCCCCTCCACATTTTTTTTTGTGATTGTTACATTTAGAGTTGAATTGATTAATGAATGAAAGCTCATAGGCTAGATAAGGAAAAACACAAAGTTTGGTGGAATTCCTTTCATATCAGGGGCTGCCTTCATCACTCATTCCCGTTGTTTCTGCTTATATGTCTCTATGTCATCCTTCTTTCCTTAGTGAGAAGGGGACTAATCCAACCAGTTTACACATAGCTTGTTGGGTAACCTCTCCCAGGGCTCTTTGCATTGCAATAAGGGGAAAACGGTGTGTAGTAAGAAAAAAAATAGATCGGGATTTGGGGGACCTGGGCTCAAATCCAGTCTCTTAGGATCCTAGATCTGGAGCTGGAAAGGACCTGAGGGAATCATTGAGTCCAATCTCCTTCTTGAAGTGAGGAAACTGAGGCCCAATGAGGTTTATGACTTGTCCAAGGTCACATAGGTAACAAATGTCTGAGATGGTAATCAAATGCAGAATTTCCTGATATGAGTCTAGTACTTTGTCTACTGCACCACACTATCTTTCTCCTCTCTGTTTGATTTTGGGTTTGAAGGAGGAAGAAGGGAACGTTGTCAAAGCTGTCTTCTCTAGTAGAAGTTGAATTAATCTATGGGCTCCATCCCATAGAATATACTTCCTGGTTCCAAAGTCAGCCATGTTGGAGGGCTGAGGCCTGCTTCCAGCCACGTGTGACTCTGGGCTTAAGGGCTTACCTTTAAAATGACCAAGAGTCCCATCATTGGCTGGATGGAGTAGATCCTTCTGGCAGCGTGCAGTGAGAAGCTGGATGGCCACTAGTCCAAAATGCTACCAAAGGGGTCTTCTTCACATGTGGACCTGTAAGGGCCCTTCCAGTTCTGAGATGCTGTGGTTCCAGAAAGTCACATCACTTCTCTGGTCTATAATTCCTCATTTCAGAATGAGGCAGTTGGATTTGTTGTTGTTCGGTCGTTTCAGTCACGTCCAGCTCTTTGTGACTGACCCCATTTGGGGATTTCTTGGCAAACACACTATTGTGGTTTGCCGTTTCTTTCTCTAGCTCATTTTACAGATGAGGAAACTTGAGGCAAATAGGGTTAAGTGGCTTGCCAGGGTCACACAGCTAGTAAGTGTCTACGGCCAGATTTGAACTCAGGTTTTCCTGACTCCAGTCCTGGCAGAACTCTATCCACTGTGGCACCTAGCTGCCAGAGACAACTGGACCAGATGATCTCTAAGGTCCTTTGTAGTTCTAAATATATAATTCTATGAGAAGGTAAATAAATGTATTGTGGAATTTGGAAGCAAATAGGGGTGTAGTTGGGCTGCGGCAGTCTTCCCAGCACCTATGGAATTAAGACAAGGAACTGACCATCTGCTCTGCCTACAGTTAAAGCTCTACCCTCCCCTGGCAGCTAGGTGTTGCAGTGGATAGAGAACCAAGATTGAAGTCAGGAAGACCTGAGTTCAAATGTGACCTCAGATACTTATTAGCTTTGTGACCTGGGGCAAGTCACTTAACCCTGTTTGCCTCAAGTTTCTTCATTTATAAAATGAGCTGGAGAAAGAAATGGCCAAACCACTCCAGTATCTCTGCCAAAAAAACAAAAACATACCCAAATGGGACCATGAAGAGTCCAACATGACTGAAGAACAACTGAACAAACACCCTCCCCTACACCACAGATTTGGATTAAGGATTTGGGATTTTAAAAACTCTGAGGCCTTGTCTTCCCTCTTTTCTCTACTCTAGGTCCACAGCCCACAGAGTCACTGGGAACCAAAGTGAGTTTTGTCCCAACCAAGGCCAGAGATGGGAACCACTGGAGTGTTTTTGATTTCAGTACATACGAGAACTCACTCCAGGTATCCCTGTCTTCTCCAGCTAATGCCATCATTGGTCGCTATCTTTTGAAGGTAGAGATCTCTCACTCATCAGGCCAAGCTGAATCTTATCAGCTTGGGGAGTTCATCCTGCTTTTTAACCCTTGGAATTCAGGTAGGATTTGTTTACCAAGGCCTAATGACCACTAGATGCACTATGAACGTATCACCCAAGAAAGCGTGAAAAATCCTGGCAATTTCTTATTATCCTAAGCAGACTCTTGTGTCAGTGGGAGTACCACAAATAGGCTGAGTCAGTTCCCCTGGTGCTAGACCATTTGGCAAAGAATCTAAGGGTAGAAGGTCCCTGCTGTTCCTTTTCACACAAAAAATACAGAAAAAAACCCAGAAAAGTTTCTATCATTGGCTTTAGCAATAGTATCATAAGATTTAAAGCTGAAAGGGACCATTGAGGTCATTTAGTCCAGTTTTACAGATGAGGAACCAGAGACCTAGAGAGGTTAAATACCTCATCTAAGGTGACACAGATGTGCTTTCTACTTACTCTTGATTCCAGATACCAGCATACCTTAAGCAATCCATTGCTTTTCCCCACTGAAAGCCTTGTATTCGGCTTACCCTCCTCATAGAGTTCTTTCCTGGTTTCCCATTCCTTCCCTTCTCCCCTTGCCCCCCACCAGCTGCTAGAGGTCTTACCTTCCATGTACTTTGTATATATCTTGTATATATTTGTTTATGTATGTGCTATCTCCACAATTAAAATGTAAACTCCTTGAGACAGGGACTGTTTTTTACCTTTTTTTGTATCCCCAGCTCTTGGCACAGTGCCTGGCACATAGAAAGTGCTTAATAAATGCTTGCCAATTGGTTGATTAATTCAGACAGAAGGACTTTCCCTGACTCTTGCTATTTTCCCCCTCTCTACTCTTCACTTCTCAGAGGATGAAGTCTATCTGCCTAGTGAAGCACAGTTGCAGGAGTATGTTATGATGGACTATGGATTCATTTTTAAAGGGCACGAAAACTGGATTACTCCATGGCCTTGGAACTATGGACAGGTAATATCATAATGTGCAATGACATCTAGTGCAGGAGTTTTCCAGGTATGGTCTGAAGATGCCTGGCAAACAAGGAGGGTCTTCCAGGTGGACCATGACTTGGCCTGAAACATAAGCATGGGGTATATTGATGATATCTATCTGTCTGTCTACTCCTCTCATGAGCCTCAGCTGGGCAGATTCCATGGTGTTGACTGAAGCTTTCCCACATTGGGGAATGGGAAGGAGGTTATAGGTTCAAAAGTGGGAAATTTTTGGGTAGGTATGGGCAGAATTATCCTTCAAACAAGTCTAAGATCAAAAACTTGGGTTTTGAGAGGCAGTGTGCTATAGTGGAAAGACAACTGGCTTTGGAGTCAGAAGAACTGGGTTCAAATTCTGCCTTTGATGTTTTCTAGTTGTGTAACAATGGACAGGTCACTAAACCTCTTTGAACTTCAGTTTCTTCATCTGTAAAATGAAGGGAGTGGACTATATCATCTCTAAGGTCCTTCCTAGCTTTAGAGGAATGAATTATGAATCAGGGTTAAGGATCAGGGAGCTGAAGGGCCAGGAGGCGATAAACAAAAGCAGAGTCAAAACTAGTATCACCCCAAAATTCTGAGGGGGCTAGTGAAGTCTAACATCTGGCTGCAGTTGGTTATACCTATTTCGTTAAAACATGACTCTCTGCTATGGACATGGCCTCCTGGACAGCCTTCTGCAATGAAGGAATTCCTGTGTATCTACTCCCAGATTGCTGAATTTCACTGGAGAAAGTCATGAAATACTATTCTTCCTTTTACCTTCACTATGTCTATCTATGGAATCACCATCTACCCACTTATATTTGAAGACTTGAAACTTTTTTGACTCTTTATTCTCCTTTGCCACCAATACCCAACCAATTACCAAGTCTTGTAAATTGTACCATCATTTCTCATATTTATTCTTATGTCTGTTCCCAGTGCCATTATTCTAGTATACACTCTAGATACCACCTAGCTGGACTAATGTGATAGCCTCTTTTAAAAAATAGTATTTTATTTTTTCCAATTATACATAAAGATGGTTTTCAACTTTTATTTTTTTATAAGATTTCAAGTTCCAAATTTTCTCCCCCCTTCCTTCCCCTCTTTCTTCCCTAAGATGGCAAGCAATATGATATGGGTTATACATGTGCAATCACATTAAACATATTTCCACATTAGTCATGTTGTAAAAGAAGAAACAAAAAAAAGGGGAAACCCAGGAAAAACAAAAAAGTGAAAATAATATGCTTCAGTCTACATTCAAACTCCATAGTTCTTTCTATGGATGTGGATAGAATTTTCCGTCATGCGTCTTTTGGAATTGTTGTATTGCTGAGAAGAGCTAAGTCATTCATAGTTGATCATAGCACACTGTTGCTGTTACTGTGTACAATGTTCTCCTCATTCTGCTCACTTCACTTTGCATCAGTTGACGTGTCTTTCTAGGATTTTCTGAAATCTGCCTGCTTTCTTATAACGTATGCCATTACATTCATATATCACAACTTGTTCAGCCATTCCCCAGTTGATGGGCATTCCCTCAATTTCCAATTCTTTGCCACCACAAGAAGAGCTGCTATAAATATTATTGTGCATGTAGCTCTTTTTCTCTTTTTAATGATTTCCTTGGGATGCAGACCTAGTAGTGGTATTGCTGGATCAAAAGGTATGCACAATTTGACTGCCCTTTGAGAATAGTTCCAAATTGCTCTCCAGAATGGTTGGGTCAGTAATGTGATAGCCTTTTAGCAGATCAGACCACTTCCACTCCTTTCCCCTTCCAATGCATCTTTCATACTCGTACCAGAATAATATATCTCATATATGGATCTGGACATATTGCTCTTTGCAAACATCTTCAGTGACTCCCTCTTGTCTATCTAGGCAGCTAGGTGATGCCGTGGATAGAGCACTGGGCTTGGAATCAGGAAGACTCATCCTCATGAGTTTAAATCTGGCCTTAGAGTCTTGCTAGCTATGTGACCCTGGGCAAGTCACTTAACCCTATTTGCCTCAGTTTCCTCATCTGTAAAATGATGTGGAGAAGAAAATGGCAAACCACTCCAGTATCTTTGCCAAGAAAATCCCAAATGGGGTCACAAAGAGTCAGATATGACTGAAAAACAACTAAACAAAAATTGCCTATCGAGTTAAGTCTAAATTTCTTAGGATTCTAGGTCTCAACAATTTGTCATCATTATACATTTCTAGCCTTATCTCATATTACTTCCTTTGTAATTGACATATGCCCACCAAACTGGACTTCTCTCTGTTCTCATTCCCTCCCTGCAAAAACCCAGTCCCAAATTCATGTTAACACCATGCCCTTAAGTTAGTTTCTACTAACTAGAAGGTAGGCAAATATTATTACTTTCATTTTATATATAAGAAAATTGAGGCTCAGAAGGGTTAAGTGACTTGTTCATGATCACATGGCTTCTAAGGGTCAGAGACAGGATTCAAATCCAGGTCTTTTGACACCAAGTCCAACACTGTCTACTATGCCGTATTCTGGGGACCGTACCCTGTGTTTTCTCACCTCTATGTCTTCGCTCATGCTGTTCCCCATACCTGGAGCATCCTCTCTCCCCTTCATTGCTGTTGAATTCTTACACACTCTTTAAAGCCCAACTCGGATTCCATTGCCTCTAAGGAACACTCTCTGGGGCCCCTGTTTGTAATGACCTTGTCTCTCAGATTTCACAAAACCCTTTATTTGACATCTCTCTAAAGGCTTTATCCTGTAATCCTGTATGTTATAATTACTTGCGTTTGTGTCTTATCTCCCTACTAAACTATAAGCTCTATGAGGGTTTACATGAGAGATTATGTCTGATATAATTTTTTTTAGTTCTCCTGAGCCTAGCACAGTATTCTATACCAGTCATGTCAAGCACAAATAGAAACTGGGGACCACTAAACTGAACATAAGAGTTCCTGCATCTTTGTCTTATAAAACCCTATATTAATATCATCTACATTCTATTGCATTTTTACTAATTTTCGTTAAACATTTCTCAGTTACATTTTATTTATTTATTTTTTTGGAGGCAATTGGGCTTAAGTGACTCACCTAGGGTCAGTCACACAGCTAGTAAGTATCTGAGGCCTGATTTGAACTCAGATCTTCTTGACTCCAAACCCAGTGCTCTATTCCCTGCCCCACCGAGCTTCCCCAACTATCATATATTAGGTGCTTAATGTTCATTGATTGACTATACACAAGCACTAGAAGGGAAGAAGTTGAAGATGTAGTGGCATGGTGAGGTATGGAACACCTTGCAATCATATGGGATTTTCCACTTTCTATCCCTTCTTCTTAATGAATTATTCAATACCTAAAGTCAAGTTAAACACTTTTCTGTCAAAGATTTTGCAGCTTGTCACAAACATAGATCAAGGACCTGCAATGGCTCCTCTAGCTCCCCTTTTGGGTGCTCAAGATTCCCTATAACCTGCTTCCCTCTTCCCTAGTCTCTCAACACCTGCAGTCTTATTCAAATGTATCTCACCTTACCACTAAATGTACATCCATTCATTCCCAAGCTGCTAGCCCTGCCTGGATTGCTCTCCCTTCTCCCTCTGCCTGTTTGAATATTGCCCATTGGCCAAGGCCTAGTTCAAGACCTACCTCCTGCAAAAACTACTCCAACCCACACGGCTCTTTTCCTTTTAAACTGCTGTTAGTTTTATTTTTAAAACTTTTTTATTGATTTTAAACTTAAATATAAAACAAGAAAAGAGAAGAAAAGAACATTTTCATGTAGACAGCAAAACATAAAGAGAGGATTCAATATAAAACAATAAATTTCCATTTCAAACTGTTTCCTTTTTTTGAAAACCTATATGATAAATACTACACATCATTTTCAGAGCTACTCAGCTTTTCTGTGCTTCCTTCTAAGCTTTCTTCTGTTCTCTGTGTGTAGTTTTTATTTTATTTTGTTTTTTCTTCTTCCCCCCTCCCCAGCCTGTCCTAGAGAAGGCTACAATTAAACACAAATATATCTATACATACATATGCATATATATATCTATATAGAGAGATACATATGTATCTACATATACATATATGTAAGACCATACTGTACATATTTCTATGTGTCAGTTCTTTCTCTGGAGGGGGAAAGCTTCTTCCTTCATAGGTCCAAGTCTTTCTATGTTTTTCTAAGATCGTTGATCTTTTCTTATATCACAGTAGTATTCCATCACAATCATATACACAAACTTGTTTAGCCATTACCCAATTGAAGGGCATCTGTCAATCTGGTAGGCATGGGATGATATCTCAAAGCTGTTTTATTTTACATTTCTGTGATTGATAATGATTTGGTGCATTTTTCCCCTTCCTCTCTTCACTTTTTTCCCTTGAAATCACCGGGAAGTTTGAAGATGACATTATAGACATCTGCTTCGAGATACTAGACAGAAACCTGAACTTCTTAAACAATCCCTCTGAGGACTATTCCCAGAGAAACAGCGTCATGTACATCTGTAGGGTGGTGAGTGCCATGGTAAGAAGGAAATCAGTTACTGTCTTCAGTAGTTCTTCGTCCTTTCTCTCTCACAGAATTGTCTGACTTTTGCCACCATCATTCAAAAGTCAAATGTGTCTTTTCCAGATCAACAGCAATGATGACAATGGGGTGTTACAGGGGAATTGGAGTGAAGATCACTCCACAGGCGTCAACCCTTTGGAATGGAATGGGAGTGTCGTCATCCTGAGACAGTGGCATGCCACCGGAGGTCAGCCTGTGAGATATGGGCAGTGCTGGGTCTTTGCGGCTGTGATGTGCACAGGTGGGAATCTTCTACCCCACAAAGGGTTAAACATGCTTGACTGTCACATCCTATACTACAGGGCTAGGTATGTAGTAAGTATCAGTTAATTCTGGAATTAATGAATTATTCTCATGAAGTAAATGTATTAGAATGTTAGCTCCTTATTCTTCTATCCATCCATTCACTCATCTCACAAAGTTTCACATTTTTTTCCTCAGGGAAATATGATGATTTATTTTTTTCTATATTCAAAGTACTCTGGTGAGGTTCTTAAGCATTGTGCTAATTACAGTTAGGAAGCAACTTAAATATATACGCTGGGGTTTTATTGCTGTATTATTTTGATTGATGATGACAACCTCCTCCCCTCCAACTCACGTAGTTTTGAAATTCCTCTGTAGAGCACCTCCATTATGATTTCTTAAACTCTGTGAATTCATCTTTCTTAGCACTTCTAGCCTTCTTAATAATTGGGTGGGGCCAAGGTTTGCTGGCCAGTGTTCTTGGAACATGTGCAGCAAACTCTGCCTGATATCAATCCACAGGGAGGCTTGGTTGAGTCTGCTTCCAGAAGTGGGTGATGGTGAGGTGGCCTTTTACTTCCCTGCCTCAGAGGACACAGTGATAATCTCTGATATCCATTCACCCAAGATCAGGAAATATTAGACACAATAAAGACAGAAGAAACAGGGATGGCCATGGTTTCACGGCCACATGGCTGTCCATTGGGGAGATAAGGAGATAATGTCATAGCTCTTATTGCCTCTCTCCCCACCCAGAGCAGTTCTTGCCTAATTCTCCACCAGGGGCAGGGGAGGGAGGTGAAGAGAGAGAGAGAGAGAGAGAGAGAGAGAGAGAGAGAGAGAGAGAGGGAGAAAGAGATTTCTCCAGCTTGGGCCTTTTGCATGTTCTTTCACTCTAGCTCAGTAGCCAATTTTAAGGGTTTTCCTATAAGCAGTAAGCTTTTAGGAAATAGTAAGAGAGAGCTTGCTTATGCATGGGACAGCTAGGTGGTGCACTGGCCCTGGAGTCAGGAAGATCTGAGTTCAAATCTGACCTCAGACGCTTACTGCCTGTGTGACCCCGGACAAATCACTTAATCCCCATTTGCATCAGTTCCTCATCTGTAAAATGGGGACATGTTGGAGGAGGAAATGCAAAACCATTCCAGTATCTTTATAGACAAAGTCCATGAGGGCATGTAGTCAGACACAGCTGAACAACAACAACATGCTTATTTCTGAAATGAAGAGGTAAAAGCCACCCCTCCATCATGCACTTCCATAAACAAGCTCATTGAGCTACCGTACGGGTTGAAACTCACTGTGCATATTCTAAGGGCTGTGCTCCCATTAACCAGTTCTCTACTTCTGACAATGACCTTTTGTCTCTTAGGGCAGTTTGCAGGAAGGATGTGTCTCTTCTTGGAAGAGCAAGTAACTTGGATAGAACATAGAGTTTATGAGGGGGAGTAATGTGAAATCAGTCTAGAAAGAGTGTTCAAAAATCTGTCTGTCTGTCTGTTTCTTTGGGAACACAGAAATTTGGGACACAGATGGGCTCCTTTCTTCCCTGGTAGCTGAATCAGAGCAATTTCTAGGACAGGGAAATTGACCTTCCCCAGGGCTCTGACATTTAGAGAGCATTGATAGCACTTATAGCATAAAAACAACTGTGCTTGGTACTTAGTTAGCAAGACTAATTAGTTAAAATAGGAAGCTGCCAGATGGTGTCTCTCCCATGGCCAAACCCCAGAGGAGCTTCTCTATCCAGCCCTTGCCCTATTCTCCCCAACCATTATACAGTCTTCCCAGCAACAGCCTCAGTGTCCCAGGAGAAATGGATCTGAGATTTGAGGGGTTCTTTTGTAACCTTCCTCAGGCAGCACAAATGGCTCTGAGTAGAAGGGCTTGGTATGCAAACAAGCGGTGACACCAAAACAGTTCATTGGGAAGCTGCCAGATGGCAGCTGTGTGTCCCAGGGATATGCAACAGTGTAGACAGAGCAGGAGAGAGAAGAGGACACCATTTCCAGCACCATACTCTAAGCCACTGCAGTAATTGTTGTGCAGGCATGAAAACCCCACAGAGATGCCAGGGGAAAATGGGAAGATATAGGAACGAACGAACATGCAGAAGGGTACGTTTACTGTGGGACCTTGGGCAAATCACCCGACCCACACTGGTTCTCCATTTCCTCATCTGTAAAACTAGGGTGTTAACCTGGGTGGAGAGAGAGAAAAACAAGTGGGGAGAAGTGTAGAAAACTTCTGAGGAGAGTCGTAAACACAGTCCCCGACGTCAAGGATCTCACAGTCTAACGGGAGAGACAACATGAAAACTATGTACAAACAAGCTAGATATAGGATAAATGGGAGAAAATCTCTGAGGGAAGGCATTAAAATTAAGGAAGACTGGGAAAAGCTTATTGAAGAAGGTGGGATTTTAGCTGGGAGTTGAAGGGAGCCAGAGGTGCCAGGAGGCAGAGAGGAGAAGGGAGACCATTCTAGGTATGGGACAGAGTCCAGAGATGGAGTGTCTTCTGCTAGGAACAGAAATGAATCCTGAGTCCTCTTCATATTCTATTGCTCCAGTCCTATCAGTCCTCAACCCTGGCTAAACCCTTTTATCTAAGTTTGACGATCTTGCTCCCAGCACTGCTGACACTTCAAAACAGAATGGGTTTCATTGAGTATGCATTTTTGCTGTGTAACATCAGCTGGTCCCTTTTGATTTCCTCTTTCCTCCTGTCTCAAATAAAGTAAACTTGATACTTGCCAAGATTAATTTTTCTTTCTTTTTTTTTTTCCTGAAGGGGGGAAGGCTGGGCAATTGGGGTTAAGTGACTTGCCCAAGGTCACACAGCTAGGAAGCGTGTCCAGTGTCTGAGGCTGGATTTGAACTCAGGTCCTCCTGACTCCAGGGCTGGTGTTCTACCCACTGTGCCACCTAGCTCCCTCAAGATTAACTTCTGATCACTTACACCCTCGATCCCATCCTGTCACTATGTCCTCCATACCCCTAAGCACTGCCATCTCACCTGATGATGCAATGCCTGGGCCTTGCCATCTGCCTCACTATAGACCTCCATGTGCCTTACAGTTGATGTCTCTTATGTGTGCTGTCTCCCTCAGTTAGAGAGTTAGCTCCTTGAGATAAGAGACTATTTTGCTTTCAGCTCAATTTAGTCATTCAAGAAGTATTTATTAAGGGCTTACTACATTTTTTTAAGGACTTACTACATGCCAGCTTGCAGCTAGGTGGTGCAGTGACATCAGGCCTGGAGTAAGGAAGGCTCATCTTCCTGAATTCAAATCTGGCCTCAGATACTTATTAGCTATGTGACCCTGGGCAAGACACTTAACCCTGTTTGCCTCAGTTTCCTCATCTGTAAAATCAGCTGGAAAAGGAAATGGCAAACCATTCCGGTATCTCTGCTAAGAAAACCCCAAATAGGGTCACAAAGAGTCAGATACAACTGAAAAACAACTACATACCAGGCACCGTGCTAAGGACTAGGGATACAAAAAAAGGCAAAAACATAGTCCTGCCCTCAAGGAGCTCTCGATTCTGAAAAAAAAAAAACCCTTTTAATCCCTCTATCCCATACAGTCTGGAAATTCTACTGAGTGAGTTAGGGTCAATAGAAATAGAAAAGGTTCACAGGAAGAGGAAAAGCTAGTGAAGCCTTTATTGATACATGCTTTGATATTCCAGGAAAGTATAGGCACATTAGTCCTTTGCTAGTCCTTTGTTTGAGTGGGTTTTTTTGGGGGGAGAGGGGTGATTATTTTCTCTGGAACAGTGACCTTTGACAGAAAAAAATCTCCCCCACTCCCTTTTTTATCTCTCACATCCAGCAGAGAAGTTGGCTTCTGAAATCCCATACCTTAGGGTTAGGTTGGGAAAATCCCAGTACCATATTCTATCTTTTGCTGCCAGCATCTGGAGGCAGGAGGGGGGTGAACAGGCATCCCAGCAAGGGCCAATCTGAATGCTTATTGTATGATTTTGACCCTCCTTACAACCGGAGAATTAGAATCTGCATATTTGAACCAAATAGTCCACCTTTAAATGAAGTCAGTCCCTGCCAACTCTTTTTACCCTCTCCAGTGATGCGATGCTTGGGAGTTCCAACTCGAGTAGTTACCAATTTCCGATCCGCACATAATACAGACGGCAACCTGACCATTGACATGTTCTATGATGAACGTGCAGAGATGATGCCATGCGAGAGAAGAGATAAAATATGGTAAGACCAGATTACAGTAAACTTTTGTATTCTGTCTGGGAAATGGGTTGGTTTAGGACCAAGTTTCATTTAAAAAAAAATTCTATTCTTGGCTCAATTTTTTAAAATCCAGTTTTCTTGTTTATGCATTGGAACATGGAATTGGTCCAGCATGTAACCTGTGGTGATAACTTCATAAAGAGCAAGTGGAAATCCACACTGAGATTATGACCCATAGTCAATTCCAAAAAAAAAAATACAGATGAGAGGCAAAATTTACTAGCTGAATGAAATTGGACAAGTCATTTTACTTCTCCCTGCCTCTGTTTCCTCATATTTAAAATGAGAAGGCTGAACTTTGTGGCCTCCATGATCATTTCCAGCTCTAAATTTATAATCTTATAACCGCCTCCCTTAGTCCCTCTGCATCATTGTTATGGCAGTTTTCTTTAGTGTTGCCTCTACTTATATCTTGTTTGACTGACTTTTTCTCTAATTCTCCCCTTTGTTCAATCATTCCTTTTGGTTGTTTTTCTCTAAGATACAAGTTAGTATCCTGAGACCTACGGGTCTCTTTGGTTTTTTTTCTTAGAATAAAATATGTTGACAAATAATGAGTTTATCGGTGAAGCAATATTCATTTATATTCCAGAGGAAAAGAAAATAAGAATATTAGTCTAACTCTAAACTTAGGTAATTTCCTAGATGAATTTGTCTTTGTGAGGGGAAAAACAATTCTCCTTGTTTGGCAGCAGAGGGCACTGATTCCTAACATCCTAGGACCAGGGATAGGATGGGATAGGACAGGATGAGAAGAAAAAAATCAGTATAGGTTTCCCATAGCACTAAAAAGCAGTGATTTTTTAAAAAGTTAAATTCCTTTAAAAAAAATTCTGGGTAACAAATATCAAGTAAAATGAGCATTTCCATACACTTAGGAGAACAGGAAAAGATTGTGTAAGAAACCTAAATATCATATACTGTTTGCCTTTCTTTTTAAATATAATAAAAATAATATAATATATACTAATATATATGTATGTGCGTATATGTATATAAACTATATGTATATATACATATGTATATGTATATGTGTGTGTGTGTATATATATATATATATATATATATATATATATATATATAGTTTCTAAAATGCTTTGCAAGTATTATTTTATCTTCCCAATGACCCTGGGAGGTAGGTGCCATTATTATCCCCATTTTACTGTGGAGAAAACCGAGGAATACAGAGATTAGGTGACTTGTCCAGGGTCATAAAGCTAGTAAATCTAGGAGGCCAGATTCTCTTGACTCTAGGTCCAGTGCCATAGTAATAATAATCAATAAATTCAAAATATAACTTTTAGAGCCGATCTGCTTGCCTATAACTCTTTCCTTCCTTCTGTACATTTTAACGTTTTAATGACCCTCTTTTATTTTTCTTTCTTTTGGGGCGGTTTACTCTAACCCTAATATTTTTCTCACTTCAACCAACCCACCTCAATAGAAGAAAACAAAAGAAAACAAAAGCCTTATAATAGATATGCATACTCAAATAAAACACATTTCCATATTGGCCATATCTGAAGAGTATGTCTTATACTGAATCTCAAGTAAAAGGCAGTAATTTTTTCTTTTCTTTCTTTCTTTCTTTCTTTCTTTCTTTCTTTCTTTCTTTCTTTCTTTCTTTCTTTCTTCCTTCCTTCCTTCCTTCCTTTCTTTTTTTCTTTCCCTTCCCTTTTTCCTTTCTGTCTTCCTTCCCTCCTCCCTCCCTCCCTCTCTCCCTTCCTTCCTTCTTTCCTTCCTTCCTTCCTTCCTTTCTTTCGAGGCAATCAGGGTTAAGTGACTTAATCAGGCTCATGTAGCTAGTAAGTGTCTGAGGCTGGATTTGAACTCAGGTCCTCCTGACTCCAGGGCTAGTGCTCTATCCACTGTGCGGCATCTAGCTGTCACAAAAGGCAGTCATTTTAATTCAACAAATATCTATTAGTATATTATTCATTTGCAGCTTAATGTATAGAAAGCTGTCTTTGAAGTAAGGAAGACCTGAGTTAAATTTCTACCTCTGATACATATTGGTTGTGTGATCTTGGGGCAAGTCACTTAACTTCTAAGTGCTCTAGGCAACTCTAAAACTAAGTTACAGAGAAGGTGTCAACCTGCAATGATGGAGGGGATTTTTCCCCTGGAAGTTTCCTATGGATGAAGTCACAGCCCCTATGCCTATCATTAGCTTGGCCTATTTCCTCTCTCCTTTGCTTCCAAGTCAGCCTGTGGTGTGGATTCCACTATAGTAGGAGGAGACCTCTTAGGATCGTAGATTCACAGACCATTTAATTCAAGCCCCTCATTCTACAGATGAGAAAACTGAGGTTAAGAGAGGCAGAGTGACTTACCCAATGGCATACAGGTAATGCAGAGCACAGGCAGGACTCAAGCCCAAGTTCTCATTCTGTGGTACCACACCATCTTTGGGATCAAAAATCTGGATCAGGAAGGAACCTTCAGGGTCACCTTGTCCCACTCCTTCATTTGATAGAGAGGAAACTGAGGCCCAGAAAGGTTAAGTGATTGCCCAAGATCTCCCAAGTAGTAACAGGGCTGGGATTTGAACTCAGGTCCTGAGACTCCAAATCCAGGAGAGACTCATGATGACTCTAAGTCAAAGGGAATGAACTCTGAGCTTGGCTGTTCCTTGATGACACACCAAATTGACCCTTTTCCCTCTTCCTATTCACAATCTATGGCCATCCACAGCCCAGTGAGGTGAGGGTGGGCAATACACCTGGCACACCCCCTCATCCTCCACGAACTATGGGCCCATGTGACACTCTGTAACCACCTTGTTATTCTGTTGAACTCCAACCCTGAGTGTAACTTGCACAGGAATTTCCATGTCTGGAATGAATGCTGGATGACCAGAAGAGATCTGCCAGCAGGATATGATGGATGGCAGGTCCTGGATCCAACCCCCCAGGAAACCAGCAGAGGTGAGTACGGTATCACTATAAGAGAGGTCTGGAGCTCAGCCTTCAGTCCCACGTGGGTGATAAACCAAAGGAAAAAATTCTTCAGAGAAAAACAGCTTCTCCAACTCTTCCTTTCATTCTCTAACATCACCCACTCCTCCATTCCCTCTTCCTCCTCACCTTCCTCTACCAGTACCAACCTTCTTTTCCCCTTTTCTCTCTGACGGCAAGACAGAGAGGGGCCTTGAGGCAAGCGACAAGAAAGTGAGGGGAGCAACTGAGGTGGAAGTTTAATGGAAGAGGTTGGAAGGCGAGGCATGTAAAATATCATTTAGTTTATAATTTCAGAGTCAGCCAGGGCTTAGAATACTGAAATGATTTGCCCATGGGTCACACAGCAAGGGGAATTTAACATCAGGCCTTTTTGACTCCACATCCAGTGTTCTACCCACTCAACCACGCGGCCTTTCTAATGGTTCCCATTTATATAGTTTCTTATGGTTTATAAAATATTTTCCTCCCTATAATGATGTGAGGTAGGTAGTTCATGTATTTCTCACATTTTACAGATGGGAAAACAGAGGAAATAGAAGTGAAGTGACTATCCAAGGGCACACAGCTGTGATTCCCCACTCTAATTCTGCCTCTGTTAGTGGGTCCTCCATCTGGCCCCACTATCAGTTTGTCCTTCCAGGAGTCATTCTATGGGGGCTGTTTTCTTTCTGTTCTTTCCTCCTATCACACTAACGTCCCCCAGTTGAAAAGCACGGCAGCTTTCCTGTGTCTCTCTCCCCAACCTCGATCTTCCTTAGGGGTGTTCTGCTGTGGGCCAGCCTCTGTCAGAGCTATCAAAGAAGGGGACGTGCAACTAGCCTATGATACACCTTTCGTGTTTGCTGAGGTGAATGCGGATGAAGTGATCTGGCTCCAGGAGTCTGGCCAAGTGAAAGAGATCCTTTCCCACAACACCAGTGCCATCGGGAAAAAGATAAGCACCAAGATGGTGGGCTCTGACAAACGCCAGGATGTCACCAGCTCCTACAAGTACCCAGAAGGTGTGTAGGGCCCTCGGGAATTGTGGGAGTTGGTCCCTTATGTTTTCAACTGTGAATGCTCACTCATCTCTCTAACTTCATGCCATCCATCATGGTAGCCATCATGAAATTCCTTACATATGTACTTCATCCATGTGGGCAGCTAGGTGGCGCAATGAATAGAGTGGCAAGCCTGGAGTCAGGAAGACCTGAGTTCAAATATGACCTCAGACATTTACTAGCTGTGTGACTCTGGGCAAGTCACTTAATCCTCTTTGCCTCCATTTCCTCATCTGTCAAATGAGCTGGAGAGGTAAACAGCAAACCACTCCTGTATCTCTGCTGAGAAAATCTGAAATGGAGTCACAAAAAGTCAGACAGGACTGAAATGACTGAACAACCAACAACATACTTCATTCATGGTTGTTTATCAATCAATCAGCAAGCATTTATTAAGTGCCTACCTTGTACTAAGTACTGTGCTGCTCAGTTCTGAGTTATCAAAGGAAAAACAAGAGAGCTCCTGCCCTCTAGGGGCTTACACTCTCTTGAAGGGGGGAGGTAGGGAGCAACACGTATTTGTTGTTCAGACATTCATTCACATCCGACTCTTCATGACCCCATAGAAATAAATGCAAAACACAAAATGAATATTAGGTAGTTTGAGGGGTGTGTGGCTACTGGCTGCTGGGCATGGGGTAGATGGGAAAGGTCTCAAGTAGGTGAACCCTGAGCTGAATTTTGAAGGAGGTGAGAGATTCTAATAAGTAGAAGCTGGGAGAATAATGTGGGGGGATGGACTAGATGGTCTCTGAGGGTCCTTCCACTCTAGTTCCATGATCCTATATAGCATTCCAGACAAGAAGAAAGAATTTTGTGTCTGGGCAAAGTCCCAGAAGTAGGAGAGGGAATGTCATGTGTAAAGACCAGCAAGGAGTCTAGTCTTGTATTGTAGAAAACATGAAAGGAAATAGATATTGTGTAATAAGTCTGGAAAGGTAGGCTGGAGCCAGATTGTGAGGGGCTTTAAATGACAACAGAGGAATTTGTATTTTATTCCAGAGCCAATGGGGAAGTCCTAGAGCTTTTTAAGCAAATGAGTGACTTGGTCAAACATGCTTTTTAGTGATAGACCTATGGCAATGTTATACGATGGATAGGTTAGGGTCGGAATGATGTCACTGTATCCGCAGTGCCCACCGCTGGTGGGAGTGAAGGCCGACTTTTAGTGGTCAGAAAAAGAGAGGGCATTGCAGCCCATGGAAAAGACTGGCTGGGAGGGAGTCAGGGTGGGGACAAGTTTACTTTAAAGCTCTACAAATTTTCTTTGAATCTGGTAGCCAATTAAGAAATTTAGGAGTCAGATGAATTTGTTAAATGTCGCATTAAAAGGTGTGCAATCAACGAATATTTATTAAGCACTCACACAAGACTTGGATTTTCCTTTTAATGTGGAAGGAAGATTGGGGAGATATCTCATTCAAAAGGAGCTGGCCCAGGAGGGTTTACTCACCTTCTCTCCTAAGCGAGGTTTGTGACTCTCCTCCTTGGCATACATTTCTTTTCCACGTATTCCATGAGCCTCATGAACTTGAGATCTTTTTGATTTGGTGCTAGTGTGTCTGGGAGGGCCGTACCCCAAAACTTACAACTTTCCTCCTCCTAGTCTTTCTTGGAAAGTAAATCCACAGAATTAAAATACGTAGAGAAAGTACACTGAGGACTGTTTAGCCCCAAAACGAGCATTGTTCGTCCAAATGAGAATTAGCTCAAGCAAATCATTATTTTGCCTTTAGAACTTTGCTTTAACAACTTCTAACTTTGAGACACCTAGGATGAGGCAGATACAGGGATGGGCTTGGAGCTAGGAAGACCTGAGTTCAAATCTTGCCTCAGATATGACTCTGAGCAATTCCCTTAACCTCTTTTGGCCTCAGTTTCTGTATCTGAAGTTAGATTCAATGGTCTCCAAGTTCCTTTCCAGCTTTAAAAGAATTCTCATATAAGAAGTAATCCATGCATACCACAGTCAGGCAGAAAAGACATAATCAGAGAAAGATGAACAATGTTAAGGCTGACAAGAAAGAAAAGTCATGAACAATGAAGACATGAAGAATATTGAGGCCTGAAGTGGAGGCTGCAATTTGCAATGAAAGTATTTCTGGGAAGATGGGAATAGAGCAATACAAGGACCTTTGACAGGGTCCTGTTGGATTGTTCTGGCTGGGGCATGTTGGAGACCCTGGTCAGGTAGGGGAAGAAAAGCAAGGGATTCTTTAAGGAGTCTCTAAAATGTCAGAAAAAGTGTGTGTGTGGGAGAGAGAGGTGGGGAGGAAGAGAGAGACAGAGAGACAGAGACAGACAGAGAGAGAATGAGGGAGGGAGAGATAGGGAGGGAGAAGGAGGGAGAGAAAGAGAGAGGGAGAGAGAAGGTAAGGAAGAGAGAGGGAGAGAGGGGAGGAAAGGGAGGATGGGAGAGAGACAGAAAGACAGACAGACAGACAAAGGACGGAGGGAAGGAGGGAGAGAGAGAGCATAAAACCATCCCTCTCAAAATGAGAGGCAGCACCAAAAAAAGGGAGAGGGGGAAGAACCCAGAGAGAAAAAAGAAAAACTGATTTTATTCATCTATGTGTATGTATATGTGTGTATGTGTATATATATGTATATGTGTATGTAAGTTTCTTGAGAATAAGAATTGTTTCACTTTTTTGGCCTTGTATCCCCAGTGACTAGCACAGTTCCTGGCATATTGTAGGCACTAAATAAATGCTTACTGATTAATTAATTGATATACATATCAAAATTGATATACATAATAGATACACATCATTTACATTTATATGTAAATATAGGTACACAAATACCTACATATACAGCTATATATGAGTTTCTTTCTATATAATTATATGGACATATATTTATATAGATATATACACACACACATACAAATATAATGTGCATATGTGTGTATGGATGTATATATGTTGATACATAGGTATACAGGTATGTTGTTATAGATGTTCAGTTGTTTCAGTCCTGTCTGACTCTTCGTGACTCCATTTGGGATTTTCTTGGCAAAGATATTGGAGTGACTTACCTTTTCCTTCTCCAGCCCATTTTTACAAATAAGGAACTGAGGCAAACAGGGTTAAGTGACTTGCCCAGAGTCATAACAGCTAGTAAATGTCTGAGGCCAGATTTGAACTCAGGAAGGCAAGTCTTCCTGATTCCAAGCCCAATGACCTATCGACCTAGCTGCCCATCTCTACAGGTATATATACATATATACATTTTATATGCACCCACATACATACACACAATACTCATACATGTATATGCCTATATAGATATAGCCAGTCTACAAAATAAATAGATAGCACTATCGTCCCTTACTTTCCCAGAGTAGGGTTGTCTTAAAAGTGGGTTTTTTCCTCTGTCTCTTCCTTTTTCAGTCTAGCCTTGATTTACATATACAATTTAGATAGTTGCATAAAATGTCATTAAAGAACCCTCAGGTATCTTCTTCAAGATCAGCCTAATATACTGTGGAAGACAGGGTGCTTGGAGCACAGGGGAAGAGGAGCAGCTATTAGGATCAATTTAGATCATATTCTGCCAAGTTTGGGTCTAGGAATTATATAGATTGACCTTACATCATTCTGTGGGTCTAGCTTCTTTTAATCTCAGATAAAGTTCAATTTGAGAATTATCAGTTCACTCAATATTTCTTTCATATTAGCTAAGGAGTAAAATTGGAGAAGAAAATAGCAAACCACTTAGGTGTCTTTGCCAAGAAAACTCCAAATGGAGTCACAAAGAGTTGGACATAACTGAAAGGACTGAACAAAGAGTACGATAGGCCTGAGGTCAACCAGCTAGGACCTGCCTCTTTCAAGAAAGGAAAATAATTGGGAGAGGGAAGAAGAGGAATAACTATATGTAAAACTCCTACTATGTACCAGGCAGTCTGCTCAGTGCTTTTATAAATATCATCTCGTTTAATCTTCACAATTAGGTGCTATTATTGTCCTCATTTTCAGTTGAGGAAACTGAGGCAAATAGAGGTTAATTGACTTGCCCATGGTCACGCAGCTATGTGTCCGAGATCAAATTTGAACTCAGGTCTTCCACTCTCCAGGCTCACCACTCTATCCACTGTACCGTTTAGCTGCCACTAACTAGTTTCTTATTATCACTTTCATGAGGTTGCATTTACTCAGACTGAGAGCTGGAAGGAACCTTAAAGGGCCATCCAGTCCAATTCTATTATTTTACAGATAAGTAAACTGGGGCACAAGGTCCCACAGCTAGTAAGTGTCCAAGGTGGGATTTGAACCTAGGACTGCTGGTGCTGCAGAAAGGATGTATCACTAAGGGACCTCGCACTGTTTGAAGAAAGATATGCCCTACTCCATGGAGCCTTTTAATTTTGTCTTGAGCTACATCTATACATGATATGAACTCAATATTTAGATTGCCACACAGAACCAGGGCCGTAGCTAGGAATCCTTGTGCCTAGCAACTGGCTAGAGAGCAAATTCAACTACCTAAGTGGTGGGGTGTTCACCAGAGGCAGCAGCACAGAGAACAGACTGACTGTAAATTAAGTTGTGCCAGGGAGAGGTCCATGACTATGGGCCTCTGGAGGTGGTCCAGCCCCAGGGTGAAGCAGTGAAGCTCTGCAATGCTGATAACCAGAGGACTGCAAAGCCAGTTCTAAGAACAGTGGTCCCTACAGGGAGAAAGTATGCCCTTCTCCCCACCAATATCAGTGCCTTGGGGCAAAGTCCCATCATCCCGTGGTCGTTATGGGCCTGCATCAAATCACTGCTATCGCTTTAGCATGTCTTTCAATTGAAAACAGCTCACTAATAACGATCAGATGGGATGGAGAACTTGGTAAAAGAATAGTAGGGGACTCTTGTTAAATACTAAAAAAAAAGTTGGGGTTTGGAAACTAGAAATGGAATGTTTTGGGGGGGAGGATAGAGTTAGAATGGTAGGCTTTCTATACAAGGAGCTCTACATGGAGCAATTTATATTTATAATTTATAATATAACCATTTATAATTATAATTATTCTATATATTATATAGTTATTCTACATAACTGTTATATATAATTATGTATTATAATTTATAATATAACAATTCGTGACTATAATATTTATTATATATATTATTTATTATATATTGTATATAATTATTCTATATTACATAATATAATTGTTATATATAATTATATATTGGAAGTTATAATATAACAGTTTAGAATTATAATATTTCTTATATATTACATATAGTCATTCTGTATATTACATATAATTATTATATATACTCATTAGAATTTATTATTATATTTTATATTTTACTATAACTTACTAGAATCAAATTAGAATTTATAATAAAACCATTTATAATTTCTCACCAGACCTGAATATAGGGACTTCCCAATGAAGAATTTCCTTTATCAATGCAGATCAGTACCTTTTCTGTAATTCAGAGTCTTTGAGGGACTTGCGTGGGGACTGTCATCTTAAAATTGAGGGTCCCACAGACCATATTTCACAGGTGGGACCTGAACCTAAGTCTTCTTACTCTGAGGCTACTTGCTCTCTAGAGTCTAGTGTCTTGTAGTTCAAGATTCTCCCCTCTCACTTTCCTCCCTTTCACCCAGGCTCAGCCTCTGCAGCTCCCGCAGGGCTGAACTTACAGGCTTAGGGGGACCTCAGTTTGCCTTAATAGTTTGCCTACCTCCAGTCAGTAAGCCTCAGGAGGAGGGAAAAAAAGAAGGGGCAGAGTGAGCCAAGCAGTCCTTCCTGCCTAGTGCCTTTTTCTGGTGTTTCTTTACAGAACCAATATTAATTTTCTATTTTATTAATATATTGGGGGGTTATAATTATTATTCTATGGACTCTTATCTGCTTCCCTGAAATTTTGATAACGTCTCCTTATTATCAGTTTTTTTCACACAGTTATTAATCGTTTGTTCTTTAATACATTTGTTATTTAGGATTTTGTTATTAAGTCTCCTTTTGGGGCTGTTTTTACCCTTGTGCTGCTTGAATTGATGTGATTGGCTGCTCCACTGCCAGTAGGCAATTTGCAATGCATTCTGGCAAGCTTCTTTCTATCAGGTTAGAAGTTGGCATAAAATCCATTTTTGAGATAAAAGACAGCTAAGAGGAAATCACAGACCCCAAAAGCCATATTTTGATTAGTTTGCTTTCTCTGGAGGAGCACAATGGCCACACACAGAAAACAAATGTGCCAGTCTGGGAAATGGGTAGAATTATAGGTCTTGAAATCTTATATTAAAATCAAAATTTATTCAGCTATTCTGAAGTCATTAGACGTATAGATTGTTTACATTTTCTTTTATGGAGCATCTACAAATAATTTCATTATGGACACGTTTGCTTTTCTCTCCTTTTTTATTTTTATTTTTTGAATATGCATTTAGAAAATTAGAAAGTCAATAAAGCCAAATTAAAAACAAAAGAGGAAATCATCACAATTAGAGACAGATTTAAAAATTCTCACAAAAGACTACAGCAAATTATTTTTAAGAGTCATTCCTTACAATTAAATTAGATTTATACCAAGGATATAGGGAAGGTCCAAAATGAAGAAAACTATGATCACAATGTTATTAAAAGCAGAACTAATATGGCATTTTGATTGCCCTTTAGGATGTACGTGATCAAAATATATATATATATATATACACACATATATTTTAAAAATTTGGCCTGCACCTTTACATCTCACCATCTCAAAATCGTTGTTGAAAATGCTAGATGCTACAATGACATTTTTCATTGTCATGGTGACCTGAGATCTAGAGTTTGTTAAACTCTGGATTATTTGTCACTCAGGAGATGGCTTAAAGTCAGGGAGGGAAGCTGCTGGTGAATCGAGGTTAGGCCTTGGATGTTGAATGAGCCCACGGAAGAAGAGATGAAGTCCAGGGTGGTTTAGAGCTACCTTTTTCTGATCCCTTGTTGTTAAATTTTTGGTGTAAGCATTTGTACCTTGGAAATCGGCCAACTCTATAAATCAGGGCTTGAGTTATTGTTTTGTTTTTTAATGATTTACTATTTTATTTTTTCCCAATTACATACAAAATGATTTTAATATATTTTTTTAAATTTCAAGTTCCAAATTCTCTTCCTCCCTCCCACACCTTGCCCCTCTCATTGAGAAGGCAAACAATATAGGTTATACATGCGCAGTCACAAAAAACATTCCCACATTAATCATCTAGACTTAAGAAAGTTTTGAAGAGAATATTAATAATGCAGAATAAATTTGAAAGTGTTAGGAGTATTTTTTTTTCCTGGAGAGATGGTTATTAAATATTTACCAGCACCCAACTGTCTGAAGTCCTCAAATTTTGAGATGGGGAGACTACCGAGAGAGACTGGGCATCTATGTTAGATTTTAAGAGGTTATTGGGGTTTCAGACAATCCCTGAGGTAGGAGGGAGGGAAGAGAGGTCCTGAGGAAGGCAAGGGATAGCCTAGACCAGGTGTGGGGAATCTGAGACCTCAAGGCCACATGAAGATTCAGTCAAAGGGCCGCACTTGAGGACTTTGAGGACCACATGTGACCTTGAGGCCGCAGGTTCCCCACCCGTGACTGCTGGATCCTTAACACAATTTCCACCACCATCTCTCTCTCCCCCTCCTCCCCTACAGGATCTGCAGAAGAACGTTCTGTGTTCATGAAGGCTTCCCAAATATTGCTGGGCCCAACTGGGTCTTCTTACCCCTACATGGAACGGATGCGAACAGCCTGGTTCCAAGAAAGACCAGTCAAGCTGCATCTCAAGCTGGCCAGAACCCCTGAGTGGGGCCAGGACTTAGCATTTTTCCTGAAGGCCAGGAGGCTTCAGGGCTCGGAGATGGGAATTGAGCAGCTCCTGCTGCATGTGTGGCTTAGTGGCCAAGCCCTGCTCCATGGGGGCAATGCCCAGGCTCCGCTCTGGAAGGACGAGTTGAACTTTGGCCTGGTCCAAGGGGAAGGTGAGTATGGGGATTGGCCCCAGGAAGCTCCCCGTTGGTATGGGACAGAAGAGCCTGAGAGGTGGAGGCTGCCAAAATAAAACTAAGAGTGACTGTTTCCCCCGGAGGGGCTGTACCCAAATCTACATGGGGTACCCCAGAGCCATAGACAAATGGGTGACTTAAGAAACTTGCACAAGGCATCCGAATGACAGGTTCAGAATCTGTGGATCCTTCTGCAGAATGGCTTTCTGACATACGCCCGGCAATGTGATGTGGCAGCCAAAACAGCTCACTCCATCTTGGGCTGCGTGAAGAGAAGCCTAGTTTCCAGGGATAAAGAAATGGTGGTCCCTCTGCCCTCCACTCTGGTTAGACACATCTAGATGACTGTGTTCAGTTCTGAGTCCTGTAACATAGAAAGGACGCTGACTGGAGAACAGCCAGAGGAGAGCAGCCAAGACACTGTTTGTTGTCACTGTTGTTACTGAATCATTTCAGTTACGTACAGCTCTTCATGAACCCATTTGGTGTTTTCTTGGCAAACACACTGGACTAGTTTGCTCTTTCCTTCTCCAGCTCATTTTCCAGATGAGGAAACTGAGGCAAACCAGGTTAAATGACTTACCCAGGGTCACACAGCTAGTAAGTGAGGCCATATTCAAACTAGGGTCTTCCTGACTCAAGGCCAAGCACTTTATCCATTGTGCCCACACTACCCAAGATGCTAAGTCCATGCCATATGAGGATCAGTCTTAGGAACTGGGAATGTCTGACCTGGAGAAAAGAAGACTCTGGGGTGCATGACAGCTATGCTCAAGTATTTTAGGGGCACTTCTGCAAAAGGATGATACTGGTTCTGTTTGACTCTGGGGAGTAAAACCAGGAACATGGAAGTTACAAAGAGGCAAATGTAGGCTTGACATCAAGAAAAAGGTCCTAACCATTAGAGCTATTGAAAAGTAGAACCAGCTGCCTTGGGAGGGAGAGGGCCCCTCTTCACTGGAAATCTTCAAGGAGAGACTGGATGACCATTTGCTTTGCAATAATGGGGATTCTTTTCAAGTATGGTTTGGACTAGATGGCCACTTCTCATTCCAAAATTCTGTGGTTCTAGGATGCCAGTCTACACGTGTTAGCATGTAGTAAGGCATTGCCAGTGTACATGTGTATGCATGTACACATTATGACATGCCTTTAAAATACACATAGCCCATTCTATTCATTCATTCAATAAGCATTTATTAAGGGCCTAGGACGTGAAATGCACGACTAGCAGAGATGCGAAAATACATGAGACACGGTTCTTGCCCTCGGCACACTTACAACCTAGTAAGCGCACATTATGGCAAACTCAAGGAGATAAACACACAGCTAATTCATGCTGAGACACACACTCCAAAGTCTCAAGATCTTCCTCAGCTGTGGCTTTTGGGTCTTGTATACAGAGAAAGAGATGCCGATAACCCTGCCTTTCACCCACTACAAAGACCAGATAAGTGATGAAAAGCTGATCCGCCTGTCAGGAATTGTGGAAATCGAGCAGACAAAGAGGAAGCTGCTCGTGATCAAAGACGTCTCCTTGGAGCTGCCCCACTTGACCATCGAGGTGAGGTTCAGGGCCAAACAGGGGTCCCGCCTTCCTTACAAACATTGCTTTTTATGGAGATTTTTTTTCCTCCCCTTGCCCTAAAAATACCCTTGTTTTTCCCCTTCTTCCTTGCCATTGCATTCTCTCCATTCCATAAGATTATCTAATTCATCTTTGTGTAATAATTGGCTCTTTTATTAGCAAATCATTCAACACTTGTCAATTCCATGCTTTCTCTGAGATCATACATACACTTGGACAGTTCCCCAGCACCTTAAATCATCTGGCCACCTTATTGCAATTTCTACCTTGGCACAAGCTGACCAGGCCAAATGATGCCAACCAACATGATTAGAGGAACAGTGGGCAGAGTCCTCGGCACTGGCACAAGTCTGATGTCAAGACCGTTATGCAACAACCACAGGGCCCTATTGCTTATAGTTCAAATAATCCTCACTTCTAGTTAGCAATTCATCTGGTATTCTGTGGATGACTTATACATTAATTCTGGATTCTAAAAAGTTCTTTAATGTTTCAAGTCTGATTCTGTCCCATCTATACACAGAGGAGCCTGGATTTTCTCATACCAGTCCAAGAGGGCACTTTAAGTGCATCCACCCTATTATATATGGAAAAGAGAAATCCCAGATTTTTAGGTCAAGTCAGAGTATAACCAAAACACAATTGGGGTGACTCTCCATTCTGGTCAGAGTATGGCACAGATGAGGCTAAAGTAGCCAACTGGCCTACATAAGCTGGTTAGTTTCACAAATAACCCCCAATTCACAGTCACAGGCTAATCCTCTGCCCAGAGCCAGCTGTCTCTTTGGATATGTATTGTAGATCATGAGGGACACTGAGTAAAGGAGTGTGGATTGGCACAAAATCATCCCTACTACCGGAAAAATAATTAGAAGCACATGTCCTACTGGTGGTGGACCCATAGCATTATTTTTATACCCCAAAGACAACACATTTATTTACCCTAAACACAATAAAGTTTCACTCAGGTCCATATTTTCCCTAGAGTTAATATTTATTCTTCTGAACAACAGGGCCTGGATGTTGCAAGGCATGTGTTGCAATGTTGTGTAGGGGAGGAGGGGCAGATGGTGTGTAGGTATAAGATTTACAAAAAGAGATAATATCCACAAATAGTCCCAAATTCTCCTTCTATAGGTTTTTGGGCAGGCAGTAGTGAACAAGAAACTAAGTGTCTCCATCAGCTTCACCAATACTCAGCATGAACCACTTCAGAACTGTGTATTGGTGCTGGAAGGGAGTGGCTTGATTGAAGGACAGATGACAATTAAGTAAGTAAAGCTGGTCGTGGAGCCAGCTGGGTCTCTTTTGAGAGGCAGTGGGTTAAAAGGGAAATAGCAATCAACCAATGAATATTTATTAAGTGCCAACCATGTGCCAGGCACTGTGTTAAATGCTGGGGATACAAAAAGAGGCAAAAGACAAATCCCTGCCCTCAAGGAGCTTACAGTTTAATGAAGTCCTGGATTTGTGGTCAGAGGATTTGGGTTCAAATCTCAGCTTTGCTTCTTATCAACTGTTGGACCTCTGTGGACTTCACTTTCTTCATGTGTAAAAAGAGAACAGAAGGCTTGGTGGTCCCTAAAGATTCTTCCAGATTTAAATCTTAGGATCTTTCCTTGGGTTCATCACTGAGATTTCTTTCTTTCTTTCTTTCCTTCTGTCTTTCCTTCTTTCTTTCTGTCTTTCTTTCTTCTCTCTCTCTCTCTCTCTCTCTCTCTCTCTCTCCTCTTAAATGGAGGAAGCATTTTAGCATTTGGTCTCATTCTGGGATGGTCCTCCCTTTACTGCTTCACTTTCAGTCTCGGCATCTGAGAGTATAGTAGACCTCAGCTGGAACTGATGGGCTTCTCCTAGCCTGGGAGAGGGGGAAGTCACATGCCATATGGGTCTTCAAGACAGCAACTGGAAGGGAGGTGGAAGAGAGAGAAAATAAATGCTTATTCACTGAAAAAAAATAAGTCAACACACATTTATCAGGTGCTTACTATGTGTCAGGCACTGTGCTAAGTTGAAGAGGATCAAAAAAAGTATAAAAGGCGAAAACTGTCCCTGTCCTCAAGGAGCTTACAATCTAAGGAAGAAGACAACATACAAACAACTATATACAAGGAAGATCTATAGAGAGTAAATAGGAGGTAATCCCAGAGGGAAAGCACTAGCAGTGGGGAGTAATATTTTTTTAAAGATACTGTCAGTCAATGCTTCCCTTTCTGATTTTTAGTCTGGGCACCATACAATCTGGAAACACCATCCAAGCCGAGGTAGATCTACTCCCCACCAAAGAGGGATCCAGGCAACTTCAAGCACTGGTCAGCTGCAAGGAGGTCAAGGAGATCAAAGGCTACAAGGACATCTTTGTAGCCTCAGCCAGCTCATCCTGAGCCCTCTTCTCATCCGGGTCCCTTTTGTCTGTTCACACCGGCTCCACCCTGCCCTCTCTCTCCTCTCTTTTCTCAGGCATGGAATGAGATTTCTGTTACAAACTCTGCCCCCTTGGGACTGGGCAATAAAGATTTATTTATTTATAACCCAAATGTTTTCCTGTGTGCTGATGACTCGCCTGTTGCTATTGGCTGATTATTTGGGGGCCATTGCCAACCACCTCATCTGCCCCTCCCTACTCATCTCCTACTCAAGAAAAAAAACAGAAAAAACAATCACCTCCCCATCAACCCCCTCACTCCTCACCCCCATTGGTCAAAGTAGGATAACTCCTTAAAAATCTTTCTACTTCCTATCTGCCTCCTTCTGGGAGATAAAGTCTATATCTTGTTTCACTTTTAATTCAACTCAGCCTCTAGCCTAGAACAAAGCCCTTGCAGGGCAGGCACACAGCCTGGGGTGCAGTATCTGGTCCTGGCCTCTGTCTTCTCAGCAGAGCTGGTGCCCCCAGGTTACTATGGTGACAAGCCCGAAGAGGCTGAGCAGAAGAACTCTACCCTTGGCTATGGGCAGGTAGGGGCATATTCTCTCCTGGAACCTGGCATGGGACTAGGCGGAAGAAAAAACACTGGAGATGGATAGAGGGGGACTCTTCTTTCTGTACACAAAAGGATTGGATTGCTAGCACTTGTCCTGGTCTCCCAGAGGAAGAAATGCTACCTGGCAATAGTGATGACTAGGAATAAAGTGAACCATCGGTTACTTTAGGGGCATTTCACTATCTCATCATGGCTTAGTGGATAAAGATCTGGCCTCTGAGCAAGCAAATCTTGCCTCTGACACATCCTGGATGTGTGACCTGGGTAAATGTTACTCTAGGGCAACTCTCCAAAATTTGAAGGTGCCCCTTGCATTGCTTAAGGGAGTTTTCTCATTTGTGAGTTTCCTGTATCAGTAAAACCATGGGTCCAGCGTCTACCCCATCGATATCTTTTACCCATGTAGCCTTCACTCTTCTCTCCCTGTTGCCAGCTCTTTCTCTCTCTCCCTCATTGAAGAAAGACATAGTAGTGGTGTAAGAGAACACTAAATTTGAGAGTCTGGGATGCTGTGCTTGGATCCCAGCTTTGCCAACTGTGAGACACGGGCACTTAGCTAACCTCTTTGGGTCTCAAATTCCATATCTAAAAAGTAAGAGGATTGGACTGGATGACTGGACTGGGTTCAAAGCCAGTCCTGTACTCTCTGACCAAGCTCACTTCTCTACTCTTTCTCTTCCATCATTTCATTGATATTATCCTGACCCTTTTCCTCCTTGTGTTTTTACATCTCCATTTTTCTTTACATTCTTCTTTTCTTTCCCCATTCTTCTTTTTGCTTTATTTCTTGTTGGCCTGAATTTTCCACATTTTTCTGTATTTCCTGCTCCCCCACCACCATGTTCTCCTTGCTGCATGCTTTTTACTTTTTAAATAATTCCTCCCTTCTCCCTCCTCCTTCTCTCCAATTTCTTTTGTTTCCTGTACTCCTCTCCCTCCACCATCAGCACCTGTGGCTGCCTTAGCGGCTGCCTATCCTGTCATTGCTCTTGGCAGACAGTGGGCAGGAGGAACCAGCACACCTAATACATTTCACCCAGTGAACTGGGCACGCCTGTCTCCATTAAGAATCTTCTTTGCATTTCTGCAGGGTTAAGTCACAGCTTTAGGTACGTCAAGGGTGGCTAACCTCTGAAGGGAGGATCAGAAGCCATCTTTAAGTCACCTCACCTACTTGTTAGGGAAACTAGAAAGCTTGCTTTGACTCCAAAGGGCTGGGTCCTCAATAGCTTTTTGACTCCCCCTGACTCTGGCCAGGTCACACAAAACTCACTGTTATTAGACAGACTGGAATACACTACTTTGTATATTACTCAGTGCACATATTTCTCAATGAGGAAATCTCCCCCTACCAATGCATTTCTACACTTTGTGGTCTTAATAGAATTGTCGTATACTGAAAAGTAATTTCTGGGGACCTCACAGCTTGTAGGTGTCAGATGGAAGACTTGAACCCACACTTCTTACTCCAATCCACTATGTCATGCTGTCTTTCACTTATTTATAGTATAACGATAATAATCCTTTTTGTTGTTTTTGTTGAGTTGTTTCAGTTGTGTCTGACTTTTCGAGTCCCCATTTGGGGGTTGCTTGGCAAAGATACTGGAATGGTTTGCCATTTCCTTCTCTAGCTCATTTTACAGATAAGGAGCTGAGGCAAATAGGATTAAATGACTTTCCTAGGGTCATACAACTAGTAAGTATCTGTGGCCAGATTTGAACTCAGGAAGATGAGTCTTCTTGATTCCAGGCCCTGTGGTCTATCCAATGCACCACCTAACTACTCAATAATCTTTTACTTTATTTTTATGTAAAGTGCCCATAATCTATCATTTCATGTAATACTTTTTTTGGGAGCAGGGAGCGAGGCAATCAGGTTAAGTGACTTGCCCAGGATCACACAGCTAGTAAGTGTCAAGTGTCTGTGGCCACATTTGCACTCAGGCCTTCCTGACTCTAATGTTGGTGCTCTATCCACTGCACCACCTAGCTGTCCCCGTTTCATGTAATTCTTGCAATTATTGTAAGGTAGGTAGCCCTTCCTGACTCCAGGCTATCCCCTCTTTAATCCATCCTCCACACCATATCACTCCTCTACTCAAAAACCTTTCCCAGCTCCCCATTGCCTACCAAATAAATTTTAAATACCCTTCATCATCTGGTTCCAACCTACCTGGCCAATCTTAACCTATACTATTCCTCTTGAAGACATCCTTCAATCCGGCACACCTGGACTACTCTGTCTTCTGTTTTCATTTTGCCAGCTTCCAGTCCCATGCCTTTGTTCTCACTATCCCCTAATGCTTTGAACAGACTCTTCACTACTACCTGTTGAAATCACTCTCTTCCTTAAAGGATAAGTCAGGAGTACTAAAGCCACCACCCCTAACCATTTCTCCTTCCCCTCAAGTAAATGTGATCGCTCTTTCAAGTTTCTTATAGCAGTTCACCCAGTTTTACTTGGCTTCCATCTCATCCTAGCAAACATTGCACTTTTTTATGTCCATGTCAAGAATAATAAAAAAGAACAAGTGAAGAAGAACCTGCCCTACGAGTATTTAAAATGGACTATACATAATTATAACTGTATAATTACAAAAGGGATATTAGAAAAGATACAAAAATAGCTCATTAGAATGAAAGATTGAGGACAGTATTTCACAATCCCATGTGGAAAAACTGTGGAGAATGGGATTACTATTTTTAAAAAATGGTTGGCAAAATTAGATAGCCAAATGACAGAAAAGTGTTATAAACTACAATAAATTTTACCTTCACCAATTATCTAAGTGTAAAACAAATGAAGAGAAGATTGAAAGAGAAAGGAATACTTTGGATTTTTTTCCAATTATGGAAAGACAGGGTTTTTTTTTAATGGATCACAACATTACATCTATCTTTGTGCCTTTGCTATTCCACATACCAGGAATACACCCTCCTATTACCTTAGAGTTTCTCTTTCTTCAAGAGGAAGCTCAATCATCATTTTCTGAATGAAGCCTTTTCTGATTCCTATGACTACTAGTGCCCTTCCTCACAAATTATCTTGTATTTAATTACTTTGAATATTTGCGCATATTTGTATGTATTTTATATTTATACTAGACATGTGTATAACATAATTAATAGGTACTCATTGTCTCCCCAAATTGAATGTAGGGTCTTTATGAGGAGGGTTTGTCTCATTCGCTGTACTTGTATCCCCAGCCTCTAGCATAGTACTTGGAACATAGTAGGTGTTCAATAAGTATTTGTGAATTGAGCAATTGAGGAAATTATTGGAACTAAAACCGATGGGTTTGATCATATATGACATTTTCACAATAACGTATGATGCTTCTAAAATAAAAAAGAAACCAACTGGAAAAGAATATTCATAGCAAATACATCAGACAAAGGTCAACCATCCAGAATTTATTAGGAACTGATGCATAGCTATAAAAGAAATACACAATCCACAGTGAAACTATGGAGACAATTTTTAAAAGGAGGAAATACAGACATTTGATAAATATACAAAAAGGTGCTAAAATTCCTTTATGATCATAGAAATGTACATACATTACCCTTACTAAATTGCCAAAATTAGCAAAGAAATTACAATATTGGCAGGCCTTTGGAGATATAGGCCCTTTATTTTATTGTTAAAGGGACTAAAGACAGACTTAAAACTTTTTGGAGAACAACCAAGCAATATGCAAATGAGAGCTACCAAACAAAATATACCTTTTGATCCAGAGATTCCATTACTAGGATTGTATCTTAATACTATCATGAAAAGGAAAAAAAAAAAGGAACTGTTAATATAAAAATATTCATATCTGCTTCATTTACAATAAGAAAAAAAATTTAAATCCCCATGTGTCAAATGACTGGAAATGACTGGATAAAATTACGGTATCTGAAAACAGTTTATGCGCTAACATCTATTAGAGATATGGAAGGAGAGAAAGTCTATGAAGAACTTGATAGGACTCCCTAAATTAAATGAACATGTACATTAATACTCAGTGACTTCAGTGAAAGGTGGGCAATAAGGGAGGAGGGTGAAAAATGTTGGAAAATTTGAATCAAGATTAAGATTAAAAGAAACCAAAGGCTTATAGGCTACACAGAAATCTCATGCCTTTGTGTGTCATAAATACTTTTTCAAGAAGGGATGTGGAAAACACTGAACATAGGGAGCACCAAATTACATCACTAAAAATGAAATGGATCATGTTTCAACCATTAGAAAATAACCCACCGATGATGTAGCATTCATTTTCAACTCACCTGTCTTGTGAACAGACTACCAACTTATTAAAGAAAGCATTTTATCAAAATCACTGCCAAATTTAGATGAATCAAAATAGGAAGATATGGTATGAAATTAAAACAACTCCAACCTGACCTGTTTTAATAAGCTATTCGTGCTGAAAATGGTAAGTCACTATAAGCCATTTCCCTCCCCCTGACTTCTCTGGATTTAGTTTCCTCATTTGTAAAATAAGAGGGTCAAATTAAATGGCTTCTGAGATCCCCTAAATATATGATTCTATTTAATTCTATTTAATCCCCTAATTGCTACAATGAAGAAGCCAAAAGAAAATTGACCCATATATGGCTCCATGTTAGGTGCAGAAGATTTTGCTTGTTGTTGTTCAGTCATGATCCCAACTGGGGTTTTCTTGGCAAAGATACGGGAGTGGTTTGCCATTTCCTTCTCTGGCTCATTTTACAGGTGAAGAACCTGCGGCTAACAGCATTCAGTGACTTGCCTAGGGTCACACGGCTAGTAAATGTCTGAGGCCAGATTTGAACTCAGGAAGATAAGTCTACCTGACTCCAGCCCTAATGTTCTGTCCACTTGCCACCTAACTGCCCACAGGGGATATAAAGACCAAAACAAATAATCCCAGTCCTCAAGAAATTTTAATTGTACCATCTAGACCTGATGGAAGTCACTAATCTAAGGTCAAATAGCTAGAAAATATGTTAGACTTAGGATTCAAACCCAGGTCCCTGGATTCTAAGTATAACCCTCTCTCCACTCCCCTATGCTTTCTTGCCTATCAAAAACCCTGACAATTAGGATTCAGGACTAATTTTCTGGTTTACTGCATTTCACCGCATCATTATCACAGATTTTGTGACATTTTTGCATAAAGTGAGGTATGACCATTATGTGAAGCTTTTTAAAATGTGCCAGTATCACTTAAAAATTCTTCATTACCAAACTGTCTTTGGTGCAAGATTTAGAAGCACAGAATATTCATGAATATACGTTAAGATTGGGAAGATGCAAGTCTTACCATATCATGTGACTTACTCATGGCAGCTTTGCCTGCCCCCCCACCACCCCTTGCCCCTACGGCTCTTCATTGGGTTGAGTGACAATACCGTTAGTACCACAGCGCTTTCAGAAATATACTGACTATGCGCATGCGCTGAGAATTCTAGGCTCCCGGCTCACAAGGTGTGAAGGATAAATGCGTATCCATATGGCACTGGTGAATACATTGCTGTTCCGTTTACTTTGAAGCGACATGACGAACAGAATTATGCCATGTGACAATTACGCGACGAAAGGTTATAAACCAATATTCGGACTGAAAAACAGGGTGCGTCAATTATGTGGTGGTGATGATTATGTGGTGGTCACAATTATGTGATGAAATGTGGTATTACACAACACTCCCCCCAAACACTTTTGCCAATCAAAATGGCCTTCTTGCCGTTCCTCACTCGTGACTCCCTCTTAGTAATCCCTAGCTCTTTCCCCAAAATTACTTCGTCTTTACGTGTGTTTTGCATTTATTTATATTCACGGATGCTATTTCGTCAGCTAGAATGTAAGCATCCTGGAGGACAAAAACTGTTTCAATTTTGTCCTCCTATCCCCAGTCCTCAATTGATTGAGAGCGAGAGAAGTCCTTAAAGAATAGACAGGGCCATTTTACAGATGGGCAAGGTGATGCTCAGAGTGGAGAACAGATATGTCTAATATCACATAATTAATCAATCAGTGGCCAAGAAGATGTTTGGGAGAATGAAGCACAGTTCAGCCTCCTGTCTGAATCAGAAAAGCTAATGGCAGAAGGAATGGTTTCATCCAGTTTTTTATTTTTCATTTATTTATTTATTCATTCATTCATTCAATCATTTATTTATCTATGTATCTATCTATTTATCTATCTATCTATCTATTTATTTATTTATTTATGGTGTGGTCTGAGGGTCTATAGTGATGTAAAAACCCATGATGTCAGCTTTCTCCAGGATCTTCAGTGAATCAATCACTTTTTTTATTACAAGACTTTTTTTTTCACCCATCATTCTCTGCTCTTTGATCCGAATTCCTGTCATACTTATAGGACAATGATCACTCCTTTCTTTGCATTCTGCTTTGTATACCTCTGGTTCATAGCTAGCATGGCTCTTCTGCTCCCCTAAAGCCATTGAGGTAGATTAGGGGATAGAGTGCTGAGCCTGGAGTCAGGAATTCATGAGTTCAAATCCTGCCTCAGACATTTTACTAGCTGTGTGATCTTGGGCAAGTGACTTACCCTCTGTCTGACTCAGTTTCCTCAAATGTAAAATGGAGATGATAACAGCACCCGTCTCCCAGTATTGTTGGGAGGATAAAGTGAGATGACATTATTTGGAAAGTGCCTGGTGCTTAAAAAATGCTTTTTTCCTTCCTTCCATTCATCCCAAATCTACCCACACAGAATCCCACACACTCACTCTTCTCAATCAAGTGCCCAGTATTAGTCAAAGTTTCTCCTTACACAAACTCTATCCATCCCTGAAGGCACAGGATATTTTACTTAGCCTCTTGAAACCATCCAACCCCGGCTCTAATTCATAAGCTTCGCTTCTGAAACAGCCCATCCTGTGCGAAGCTTGTCCATGTTCTCTCGTAAGTTCAGCACAAGGGATGTATGTGATGTAACGGAGCCTTTCCTGACATTACAAAAATACCACTGGAGCTCCCTGACTGTCATTCTACAGTCTCAACACATGACAAGCCCTTTTCTTCTTATATAATTCCTTGAAGACATCATTATTCCTATTTTCAAGAGTTCCCCGTTGATTATATGTTGCAGCCTATATCTTTCAGCCATCTTGAGTGCCTCTCCATTGCCCTTTGTATCTTATTTCTACCAACCCTGTGATCATATCCGGGACAATGATGTTAGGGTCTAAGTATGATAGATCCACTTTCTTTGGTGGAGAAAACAATTTGTTATAAATAATTTTGACAAATCTGTTCCATTTTTCTTCTCTTTATTGTCCTATTTTCATCCTTAAATGGCCTTGGAATGACCTTGCTTAGCTGGGTGCCTTGCCAAGCTTTCTTCAATGTCACTGGGTTTTTCTTTTTGCTTTTCTTCTACTAGATTGTTTTTCACTTCTGTGTTATTTGCACTCCCAGTCTATTGTTCTCTCTTTTGTTTCTTTGGTGACACATGCCACGGGAAATTTAAGTTCTTCTATTCTGTTCATTATTTTTCCTACACAGGACATAAATTCTGCTTTAATAATTTTCATTTCTGTTTTAAACCACTCAGGAAGAGCATTTTATGATTCTCATGTTCTCCTCAAATTCCTTTGGGTTCTCTGTCTCATCAAATATTGGATCATTTTCTTTGTTTTGTAGTATTTATTCATAGATGCCTAAACTTGTTTACTAGATCTGGAGGCCATATTTTCCTCTGTTGTTACCATTTTTCCTGGTGACTTGTCAGTTTATGTTCAAGGTCTTGAGATTTCTTCTTCCCTGAAATCTTTGCACTTTCAGTTTTTTCTTCCCTTTTATTTTCCTTATAACTCATATCCTGTTGCCCTTCCCTCTGATTGTAGTCTCCTTGGAGGCTGGATCTCAAAGCATCTCAGTCTCTTCACACACTTGGCAATTCATGGTTCACCAGGCTAGGTGTCAATCCCAACTGACTTTTGGGTAGTTAGAACTAGCTCCAGCTGTATGCTGTGCTCTTTCCTTCAGGTTTGGTAGATGGCTGTACAGCTCCCCACATGGAGAATTTCCTGTCCTGGTAACTTATTCCATTCCCTTTGCCTCTGTTTTCTGGCTCAGCACTGGCAGTTTGAATCCTGATTTCCTTAGCCCCAGCAGTTCAGAACTTTGCAGCACTGGTACCTCTGGGTTGCCGTCCTGGTAAGCTTTTGCTCCTGAAGGGCTATGTCCAAGCAGGCTATCAAGCTCTGAATGATCCACAGCCTGCAACTACGATCTCTATGACACTGGAAAGGGAGAAGGGAGAATGGAGTATAGGGGTGTGTTTTGATGTAAGCACATGTTGGGTCCTTGGATCTCTTAGCACAGCCTCACTGCCAGTAGCATGAGAGGTGGAGGAGGGGTACTGAATAACCTCAGTGTCAATGAACATCAGTTTTTGGGCGTTGGTTTTTTTAAAACTTTCTTTTAGATTCTGGGTGTCCCAGACCATGGATATAGCTGAAGTTGCTCTATATTTGGCACTTAATTTCTGTTTTGGAGAGATCTGAGAGGTCATGTGGATCAGAAAAAATGTCTAGACCACCATCTTGTCACTCACATGACCAAGGCAAAACTTTCCTTAAATTCCTTTTATCTCTATTGTTTCTTTCTGCTTTCATGGATGAAAATACCCAGGAAATGCGCAGGAGAGTCAAAGGAGGAAGCAATGGGTCCCTTTGGGTCTGACTAAGATGCCTGGAAGTCTTCCTCAGTCTGGTACACATCCACAATTCTCAGGCCTGGGCTAGAACCAAAGGCCTCTGAGGTGGAAGGTGAATATTTGTGTATTTGGCTCCTTGATGAATTTTAGGGATAATATTAAGAAGCCAATCCCCAATAGACAAATGATCAAAAGAAATGCAAATTATTAACAACCATATGAAAGGATGTTTAAAATCACTAATAATAAAAGAAATTCACATAAAAAATCTGATATCTCTCATCCCTCCCTCCCTCTCCCCTCACTCCCTCTCTCATTCTCTCTCTCTCTAGACTTCTCTATCTCACTGTCTTCCCCAATCTGTCTCTCTGTCTCTGTCTCTGTCTCTGTCTCTCTCTCTCTGTCTCTCTCTCCCTCCCTCCCTCCCTCTTCCTTCCTCCCTCCCTCTTTCTTCTTCCCTCCCTCATGCTTCCTCTTTGCCCCCTCTCCCCCTTCTATCCATAGAGTATCTGTTAGCACAGAAAGTGGTATAATGATGGCTATATCTGAGAACTATACCATCCATCACCAATCACAAAAATGGCACAGGAATGGCATCAAGAAAGCTAGGTTAGGTCATAGAGATAGGAGTCTCTGAAAGGGGTTAACCTCAAGATTCTAAGGAATAGGCACTTTCCCAAGAAGCACAAGAAGTGGTTGAAGAAGACGAATGCCAACAACAACATTAATAATGACGATGATGATAGCTAACATTTAGAGTTTACTATGTGCTAGGCACTGTACCAAGCGCTTTACAAACATTATCTCATTTGATTTGATCTTCCCAACAACCCTGGGAGGCAGACACTATTATCTTCATTTTACAGATGAGGAAACTGAGGCAGACAGAAGCTAAGTGACTTTCCCAGGGTCACATAGCTAGCAAGTGTCTGAGGTGGGACTTGAACTCAGGTCTTCCTGACTTCAAGCACAGTATTCTATCCACTGTGCTACCTAGCTGCTGAAGTCATTGAAGCATGAGCAGAGGTCATCAAGACCCTGAGCACCAAGGTCTCCACCAAACCCAGAGACTCTAAGGCAAATGCTAGATGCACTAGATTAGCCCCAAGATTGCCACCAAATGTCCAGGACCCAAAATTGGCACTAAATGCCCAGGCCCCAACATCATTAAGCCTGATTCTAAAGTTGTCAGAACCACTGACCCTGAAGTTACCAAGCCCACTGACCTGAAGGTTTCCAAGCCAACTGACCCCAAGAGTATGAAGCCTGTTGACACCATGGTCACCAAGTCTGACCCCAAGGCCACTAAATCTGGCCCCAGGCCATCAAGTCTTACACCAAGGTCTCCAAGGCCACTAGATCTGACTCTAAGGTCAAAGTCTGATCTCAAGGCCTCTAAATCTGAAGCCAAAGTTACCAAATCTGATTCTAAAGTCAGGAAGATCAGTGATTCCAATGCTGCTAAGCCTACTGACCCTAAACCTGCTGAGCTCACTGACCCTAAGAGAGCCAAACCCAAAGATGCTGTGGTTAACTAAGTCTACTGTTCCCACGACTTCAAAATAGATGTTTCAGGAGAGGACTTGTTTAAACCCTAAATTGCTATTTTTTTTCTCAGCCAGAATATGTTCATTCATTATCTTGTTCAAATAAAAGAAATGATGAGTCATAAGAAAAAAAACCTTAACACTGAAGTTTCACCCAACATCACAAAAATTGGCAAAGATGACAAAAGATGAGTATAGTCAATATTGAGGTCAGGAAGAAGTGCAGAAAGGCAAGCACTCTAATGCATTCTTAGTGGAGCTATGAATTGGTGTAACTATTCTAGTTTCCTCTTTTTAATAACTAAATTTATTCTACAATAAATGTTCCAACATTTTACATTAAAAAAACTTTTAATATGTATATGCCTTTTGCTGCAGTGACTTGTTTTACATGATTTGTCATTGGTTCATAAATTTTGAGACACATTCATCATTATCAAACATCATATTGGATATTAAATGCACTTTTGATGAACAATCTAATTTTCCAAATTTAGCCTTGATTAGTATGTCAGGGCTTTTCTTTTTTTTAATTAAATTGTATTTTTTCAAACAAAAATCTGCCTTTTCTCATTCTCAATGTCTCCTCCCCCATTTAGAAAGCAAGAAAAACAAAATCACCATTACATATATGCATAGTTTAGCAAAACAAATTCCCAAAACAGCCATGTCCCCCTCTTCTCCTCCCCCCAAAAATGTCTCAGCTTTCACTCTGAGTCTATCACCTCTCTGTTAGGAGATAGGTAACAGGTTTCATCATGAGTCCTCTGAAATTGAGGTTGGTTCTCTATTTCAGTGTAATGATTCTGGAAAACAATTTGGAATTATGCAAATAAAACGAATAAAATGTCCATATACCCTCTGACCCAGAGATTTTACTGCTAGGTACATATCCCAAGAGATCACTGACCAAAAAGAAAGACTCCATACACACCAACATATTTACAGCAGAGAATAAGAAAATAAAGATGCCCATCAATTGATGAATGCCCTAACAAATTGTGGTACATGAATGTGATGGATTATTACTGTGCTGTAAGAAAAGACAAATCTGATGAATACAGAGAAACATGGTAAGACTTATAGGAACTGACATAAAGTGAAGTAAGCAGACCCATGATAATGCTATATGTAATGACTACAAAAATGTAAATGGAAAGAACTACCACAAAACAATGGAAACTGAATGATAGAAAATGACAAAGCTTGACTCAAAAGAAGAGATGTAAGAAGGCATATCCCCTTGTTCCTTTTCAGAGGTTGGGGGTGGGTCCACAACCATGGAACAGTGTATATTATGTCAAATTTTTTCAATCTGTTTATTAGTTTTGCTGCAAAATTTTTCTCTTCTTCCCCTTTAAAAAATGTTTCTTTGTTGTAAGGGAGGAGGCAAAGGAAGAAACATGGGGAGAAATCTGGGTGAGGTAAAAACCATAGTTTAGTTGTTTTTCAGTTGTATCCAACTCTTTGTGACAAATTTGGGGTTTTCTTGGTAAAGACACTGGCGTGGTTTGCTATTTTCTTCACCAGCTCATTTTTTTTGTTGAGTAAACTGAAGCAAACAGGGAAAGTGAGTTTCCCAGAAAAGTCTTAGGAAGTGTCTGAGGCCAGATTTGAACCCAGACAGATCAGTCTTCCTGACTATGGACCTGACACTCTATCCATTACACCACCTAAAAACTACTGATATCAACAAAAATGTATATAAAAAAGAAACTAAAGTATTAAGAAAGGGAGAGACTCTCGAATGGGTTAAGTATCCATTCCCCACAAGATTGAGCAGATATATCCTCACTTAGATGATGTGCTATGGTCCCTAGAACATCTTGTTCAAGTTCTTATTTTCCACTCCCTGCTCTAGCATCTACCAAGACCATCAAAGAAACCCTCCATTCCCCAAATTAATTGCCTGTCATGAGACTCTAACCAAAAAGTAAGACAAATGAAAGGCAGAATCAATTAAAATGGCTCATTAGGCCCATTGCCTGCCTTTCATTAAGCCCCTAGACATGCAAACTATACTTGTTTTCTTGGCTGGGTAAATACGTTTTATGTGCATTTGTGGTTTCCACCTTTTTTTGTGCCAAGTTGGATCCTCTGCTCCTTATGAAAGTCAAAAAACACACAGCCCAAAGGAGTTCCTTTTGGTCTTGTTCTTCTCTTGGCCCAAATTGGTCTAGGTGTGGCAGCTCCCTCCGCTCCTTTCTCAATTACCCAGGATCAGTTCTCTGTTTTCTACACATCTAGGTCTACAGGATCGTCTTGTACTGTATTCTAAGGCCACCAGCTAAGGATAGATGAAGCCATCTCAGCTCACCTGTCTCCAAAAAGAAATCAGATGGGCCACTGTGTTAGCAGACGCAGGTTGTTGTTGTTGTTGTGTTTGTCCTTCGTTCTCGAAGAGGACCATGATATCAGGGAGATGACGTCATGACTTGCTGTTGACTTCGATTTGAGTGAGGGAGGGCTGCGCAAGGTCACCAGCTTCACTTTCTCCTCCAGAGCCATCTGGGTCCAGTGGCCTGATATTCACCAGGAGGACTGGAGATGGCCCAGGATGCATTGGGGGACCCTGGCCCTTTCAGGCTAAGGTAGCAGACCCATCAAGTTGCCTCAATAGCAAGAGTAGGAATGGCCTTTAAATCTATCAACCATGGACCTCTGGGAAGTGGTCAAGTCATTTCAAGGAATCCGCCAATCCATATATAGGCTCACATGTAAGGGGCTATCGACATTTATCAAGCGACATTTATTATTTATCAATCAATCGACATTTATTAAGCACCTACTATGTGCCGGGCACTGCGCAATTATCTCATTTGACCCTTACGACAACCTTGTGAGGTAAGCGCTTTACTATCTCCATTCTACAAATGAGGAACTGCCCAGGGTCACACAGCTATTAAGTGTCTGAGGCTGGATTTGAACTCAGGGCCTGAAAGTCAGGCCAGGTACTCCATCTACTGCACCCTCTAGCGGCCAAAAAGAGTTCACAATCCTACGGGGAGACAACAGATCAAGGGCTGATCAAGGGAGTTGTGTGAAGACCTGGATCCCAAGACTCAGGAGGGATCCTAAGGGCATAGGTTCAGAGCTAGGCCGGACCTTGGACCCAGGATGGTTAGGTTAGTTCCTCAGAGTCACGCGGGCTATAAACATTAGAGGCAAGACTTAAACCCAGATTGTCTAACTCCACAACCAGTATCCTTGTTGCGATAGTTGCGATGTTGAAAGTGCGGGGCAGTAAGCCATTGTTGGGGGGGGGGTAGCATTTGAGAAACCCTTTCCCGAAGAGATTGTAGGCCTAACAATTGGCACTTTGTGAAGAGGACAAAAGATAGTCCTTGATTATGCCTCAATGACTGCGGGGGTGGGGGTGGGGGTGGGCGCCTCCAAGGGGGCGTTGGTGGTATAGTGGAGAGACTGCTGGACCTGGAGTCAGGAAGAACTGAGTTCAAATACAGCCTCAGATGCTTATTAGCTATCTGATCCCAGGCAAGGCACTTAATCTCACTCTCAGCCTCAGTTTCCCCATATGTAAAGTAGGGATAATGGTACCTACCTTCCATAGCTGTTGCGAGGATAAAATGAGATTTTATTTGTAAAATGATTTGCAAAATTTAAGGCTCCACAGATGGACTTCATAATAACCTGGAAAGACTTAACATGATCTGATGCTGAGTCACGGGAGCAGAACCAGGAGAACATTATACATGACTACAGACACACGGTATCTGGGACGACTAACTCTGATAGGCTTGGCTCTTCTCAGCAATGCAAGGTTCTAGGACAGCTCCAAAAGACTCATGATGGAAAAAGCTATGCACATCCAGAGAAAGAATTATGGAGTCCGAATGCAGATTGAGGCAAACTATCTGCTCTCTTTTTTTCTCTTCTTTTTTGGTTTTGTTTCTTCTTTCTCACGATTCATTCTCTTGCTTATAATTCTTCTTTACAACTTGACTACTGTGTAAATCAGTTTAATGCGAAGGTATATGTAGAACCTATATCAGATTACATGCCGTCTTGGGGGGAGAGGGGGAGGGGAGAGAGGAGGAGAAAATTTGGAACTCAAAAACTTGTGGAACTGAGTGTTGTAAACTAAAAATAAAAAATAAATTTAAAAAATCTAAGGCTCCGTATAAACACCATTATTATTATTAATTAATGACAGGGCCTATTTTAACAGGAATTGACTGGGTTGCAACCACCTCTTATAGCCTCCTAGGAATTGAGTTTCAGTGATCAAGGCAGCCTCCAAGATTATCTGGCTGACTGGGACACTTGAGAGGATAGAGATATAATCACAAAACCACGGAGTCTGAGGGTTGGAAGGGACTTAAGGCCATCTAGCTCCACTCAGAGTAATTAATGACACTTAACGATAATAACAATTAACACATATATGTATGTCTACCGCTTACTATGTGCTAGACACTTTACAATTATTACCTCATCTGATCCCCCTGACAACCCTGAGAGATAGGTGCTATTATTGTATCCATTTTACAGATGGGGAAACTGAGGCAGAGAAGAGGGTAAGTGATTTACCCAAGGTCACCCAGCTAGTGTCTGAGGTTTGATTTGAACTCAGGTCTTTCTAACTCCAAGCCCCGTGCTCTATCCACTGTGCCACCTAGCTGCCATAAGCAAAAGGAATCCTCACCATAATAAACCCAGTAAGTGGTCACCTAGCCTATGCCTGAAGACCTTGGGGAGGGGAAGCCCATCACCTCTAGAGTCGGCCCATCCTTGTCAGAGGAATCATTCCTCTGCTGGAATGCTCTCCCTCCTTATCTCTGCCTCCTGGCTTCTCTGGCTCAAAGTCCTGGCTTAAATCCCACCTTCCACAGGAAGACTTTCCTGATCCCCCTTAATTCTAGTGGCTTCTGACTGTTGGTTATCTCCATTCATCCCGTACATTGCTTATATGACCATAGTTGTTTGCACGTTGTCTTCCTCATTAGACTGTAAATTCTGTGGGATCAGGGACTATCTTTTGGCTTTTTTTGTATCCCTAGCACTTAGTGGGAGCCTTCTCCAGTTGTCCTGATTTCTATTTGGCCACTGGACCCAGATAGCTCTGGGAGGAGAAAGTGAGGCTGGTGACTTTGCACAGGCCTCCCTCGCTTAAATCCAATTCACTTGCAAGTCATGGCATCACCTTCCTGATGTCATGGTCCTCTTCGAGAATGAAGGACAAAGGACAACACTTAGCACAGTGCCTGGCACATAGCAGGCACTTAAATTATTGACTGACTTTGTGCCAGCCTGCAGATGAGAGCCAAAAGAATGTTATCGTCCCTTTTCTGGAAGACAGAGCAGAGCACAGGAGAGCACCCTTGGATCAGAGGGAAGGATAAAGTTATCCATGTGCACCATCTTCCTTCTCCCCCACCCCCACTGTTAAGAGCTAACTTAGTAGAGAAGCACATGGGAGTTACCTATACTCACCCACAGCTTTCTTACCTCTTCTGGCTAGTAGCAGAGTTCTGATAATGGACTTCCCCACTCTAAGAGCAATATAGGACGGAGAATTTGCAAAGAAACATGGTAAATGCAGATGGGTGGACTAAGAGGAAAGCTTATAGATAATACTCCCAAAACCCCACCTCTCAGTTTGAGGGGGAAATTTTCTCATCAGCATGACCCCAGAATCTGGCCTTCTAGCAGAAAAGGAAGATTTTGGGGATAGTTCCAGCCTTGGAAGTTATTCAAGAGCTCAGAGACCCAACAGGTCCTGAGCATCTTGCCTCTTGAAGATAGGAGATTGCCCATATGGTCCCTAAGGCTAGAGGAGTATCGAGGGGATGAGAGCCATGGTTTTGTGGAGCAAGAGAACTGGGCCCAGCAACCTCTTCCTATCACAACAACATATTCAAACTCCACAGGGAGCAGCTAGGTGGTACAGTCGTTAGAGTGTCAGGCCTGGAATCAGGAAAACTCATCTTCCTGAGGTCAAATCTGGCCTCAGACACTTACTAGCTAGATGACCCTGGGTAAGTCTCTTAACCCTGTTTGCCTCAGTTTTCTCATCTGTAAAATAAGCTGGAGAAGGGGATGGCAAACCACTGTGGGATCTTTGCTAAGATAACCCCAAAGTGAGTCAGAAATGACTGAACAACAAAGTTCAGACTCCACAGTCCCACGGATGGGAAGAAAGCTGTCTATCCCTCAGCCCCAAAAGTCTGTTTTCTTTCCAGAGCAAATACAGTCTAGAAGGAACTATAGAATCCAGTGGAAAAGAGGGATTTCACCCAGTCATCCTGATGTTGTCCTAATGTTCAACATGGAGTTTGGTTCTCTTCCGAGGGGAATTTATGGCCTACTGTGAATGTTTTCAGTGTTTACTTTATCTGTTTATGGGCTCCTAGGGGCCTTTTGTATTTTTTTCCATTTTTGGTGGGCTAAAATAAAGGCTGTCCTTTATGTATTTGTTACCTTGAAAGTTTGTATGAGAACTGGGGATCCACCATATTTCTGAAAACCGGGGCATGAGTTATGCAGGAGTAATAATCAAAGATTTCCTAGGGAACGAAAGATAGGTAGAAGTATAGAAGCCAAAGAAAAATGAACTTTTGGAGTCAGTCATAGAGAATAGACCATCTGTATAAACCCAAAGTTTGGGGAATCTGGGCTACAGGTAATGTATGAATAAGCAAACACACTTCCTGCTCCAACCTTTCACGTGTATAGATGCTGCTATGATTAATTACGTATGAATCCATACTCTCTTCTTGTCATTAAATGTACCATTAATGAATATTAATAGCATAGCTGCTCTTTGAGGTGGGGAGGGTGGTTCATGGCATTTTTTGGATGTAAAAAGGAATCATCGTACTAAAAGGGTAATAGGCAACTATTGACCTACTGCGCGGGTGAGGGCAGGTGCATTTGGGTAGCAGAGATGGTACGTGGAGGTCAAATATAAGCAGAAAAAAGAGGTTAGTCATTTTTCTTTTTTTAATTATTATTTATTTAATATTTTTAGTTTTCAGCATTGATTTCCACAAGATTTTGAGTTACAAATTTTCTCCCCATTTCTACCCTCCTCCCCACTCCAAGATGGCATATATTCTGATTGCCCCATTCCCCAGTCAGCCCTCCCTTCTGTCACCCCACTCCCCCCCATCCCCTTTTCCCTTACTTTCTTGTAGGGCAAGATAGATTTCTATGCCCCATTGCCTGTATATCTTATTTTCCAGTTGCATGCAAAAAAACCTTTTTTTTTTAACATGCTTTTAAAACTTTGAGTTCCAAATTCTCTCCCCTCTTCCCTCCCCACCCACCCTCCCTAAGATGGCAAGCAATTCAACATAGGCCACACGTGTCTCATTATGCAAAACCCTTCCACAGTACTCATGTTGTGAAAGACTAGGTTAGTCATTTTCAATAGAAAAAACCTCTTGCAACATTGCAGACACTGTTAGATTCAAGTGATGTCGGTTAATGTTGCTAAACTGCTTTTTCCCCCTCTCTTATTCTTTGTTATAAGGGATGTTTCTCTGCCTAAGAAAGGGGGAAAGGATATCTATCTATCTATCTATCTATCTATCTATCTATCTGTCTATCTATCTTTCTGTCTGTCTGGCTGTCCGTCTCTCCGTCTGTCCATCTGTTCGTCTATCCGTCTGTCTGTCTGTCTATCTATCTATCTCTATCTGTTGCAACTAGATGTCACAGTGGATAGAGCACTGAGTCTGGAGTCAAAAAGATCTGGGTTCAAATCCAACCTCAGACACTTACTAGTTATGTGACTCTGGGCAAGTCACCCCAACCCTGTTTGACTCAGTTTCCTATCTATAAAATGAGCTGGGGAAGGAAATGGCAAACTACGCCAGTATCTTTGCCAAGAAATCCCAAATGGGGTCATGAAGAGTCGAAAACAAGTAAAAAAAAATGACCCAGTAACAAACATCTATCTATTATCTATCAAAATGAAGATGATGTTAAAAGAAAAACAGAAGAAAAAGTCTGACCTTGATTGCTCGTTAGCCTCTCTGAAGGTGGAGACAGGGGAGTAACATACAAAGAAGAGGGCTGTCCTTTCTGCAAACACACTTTAAAATGGCTGGTCCTCGAGGCCTACCTGGCTGATGAAAGTCACAAACAGACAAGAATTCCATGTAGTCCACCACGCTGGCAGAAAACTTTGTATTTATGAAAACCATGCTTCCCACCCTCCCGCTCTGCTACCAACAATAATAAATCATAATAGTCAACATTCATACATAGCTTTAAGGTCTGCAAAGTGCTTTTCAATATTATTTCATTTGTTCCTCATAAGAACCCTGGTAAGTCAGTGATATTTTATAAATGAAGAAAATGAGTCTAAGAGAGATTCAGTGATTTGCCCAGGGTCACACAGCTTTTAAGTCTTTGAGGCAGGATTAGAATTCGGGTCTTCCTGAAGGGGAGAGTGCTTTGGGCAGAATTATAACTAGGAATTTTTGCACTCAGGAAAAATTCAATTGGGGTGAAAATTGGATGTACAAACCAAACACCAACAGGTTCCACTTTCCCTTAGAGGATGTTTATAATTTAAATCTCGGTAGCACACTATTTAATTCTCCAATCAAATAATGGAAAGGAGATCCTCAGTGCCAAGAGGATGACATATAAAATTTCCAGCTAACAAGAATGTGCGCCAACTTCTCAAATAGGCAAAGAATAGATGGTACACTTCACTCCACCCTCCTTAAATCAACTTGAAGACGTACAACCCCAGAGGTCAGGGCCCTGGGGCAAAACTCTGGTCACTCCACCCTAGTTGTGGCTCTGGCTGTGGCAATATTTGTCAGCTACCCCCAATGATTTCTCAATATTTTCCAGAGCTGGACCTATAGAAAATTAAGAAGTAGGAAGCTTATCTCCTGATGCCACCACCTCTTAAGTTTTCTGTTCCCCCACTCACTGTGATACCCCACCTGGCTCTGCTTTCCTATGCCAGCTTATAATTAACTAGTAATTGTGAGTCACATTTGTGTAGGGTTGTAAAGTTTGCAATTCTGTGAGGAAGGCAGTGCCAATAATTAATCTCTATTTTATGAATGAAAAAAGTCTCAAAGAGATTAAATGATGTACCTGGGCCAAAGATGGGATTGAAGATGGGGTTCAAACCTGGTCCCCAGGTCAGGGGGATAATAGTAGAAGTAGTAGTAGTAGTAGTAGTAGTAGTAGTAGTAGTAATAATAATAACAATACTATCTACCTCCTAGGGTTGTTACAGGGCTCAAATACTATAATAATATTTGTAAAGCATTCATCAAGTGGCCTGCACACAGTAGGTACTATATAAGTGTTAGCTATTATTATTATATACTCCCAAGTAATCTGGGATCTGCTATATTCCTATGTTATAGATGTGCGTTCAATGTCAATCTAAAGCAGTGGTTCCAGTTTCAGGTATAATAGCCACCCAGGTGGTGACCCTCGAATCATACTGATCTTTCTTTCGCTCTGTCAGTCATAGGATAGGCCTAGATACTACCACTGGACTTTTTTTTTCTTAGGTTTTATTGCTGTTCTTTTGTTTCTGATTTAAGAAATAATCCCCTCCCAGAAAGCCATTTTTTATAACAGTTTAAAAAAAGAGTTTCCCTCTTTTTAGCAAGAATTAATCAATATATCAAAAAAGTCTAGCAACATACGCAGTATTCCACACCCATTGACGCCCACATTTGCAAAGAAGCATCCTATATTTCCTCTTGCTTTACTATATTTACTTTGTAAATTTCTCTGGCTCTATCAAATTTGATGCATAGCAGTGTTGGAAAGAAAGGCAGTTCGGTGGCACAGCAGATAGAGTGCCAGGCCTGGAGTTAGGAAGACTCATCATCCTGAGTTCAAATCTGGCCTCAGACACTTACTAGCTGTGTGACCCTAGGCAAGTCACTTTCCTCATCTATAAAATGGTCTGGAGAAGGAAATGGCAAACCACTCTAATATCTTTGCTAAGAAAAACCCAAATGGAGTCACAAAGAGTTGGACCCAACTGAAAACCACTGAACAAGTGTTGAAAAGAAATGTTTTCTGATATTAAGGCAGGCTGGGTTTTGTGGACACTTGATATAGAGAAAGGGACCTATCTACTCAACATCAGGCTAAATTCTAAGCTGAGTAGACTGGCTGAGGGTGAATCCCTCAACCATGTCTCACCCCAGGGCTCTACCTCCCTTGACCATCAGGCTGGATTAAGGACTAGACATCTCCTCTTCTGCCGTGTTCTAAGAAGGTGGCTAAACTGTTACATTTGGCCCTGGAATTCTGATATTTATTCCTCCCAAGAAAGAAGCTCCCCTTTCCTACTGGAGGTGTGGCTAAACGTCAGTTCTTATGAAAAAGATCTGAGGGTCTTGGTGGATTGCACACTCAATAGGAATCAGTAGTGTGACGTGGCAACCAAAAAAGCTAATGCTATTCCAGGCTGCATCGAGAGATGCAGAATATCCAAACTGAAGGAAGTCACAGTTCCACTGTATTCTAGTTGTGCCATTTCTCCAGCATTGTTTTCAATATGTTAGGAAAAACACCTTACTTTAAGAAAGACCCGGACAAGCTGCAGCATATTCAGAAGAGGGCAGCCAGGCTGGCTAGAGGACGGGAGAACACATCTTACAAGGATCTGTTGGAGGAACGGGGAAAGTTTACCCTATTGAAGAGAAAACATAAAAGACACAGACGACAGCCTTTAAGTATTTGGAGGGCCACCAAGTAGAAGGACAAGATTTGTTCCACATGACCCCAAAGGGCAGAACTAGACTAGGACCAGTGATGGATGTTGCAAGGAGGTAGGTCTCAACACAATGTAAGATAAAAAACCTTCCTAACGAAGCTATTTCAGAATGGAATGGGCTGCCTCGGTGGGGAATAGACCTCTCCTCGGTGGGAGTCTTTAAGAAGCAGTTGGATGATACTTGTTGAGGACTGATTGAGAGGATTCTTGGTCAGACACAAGATGGCGGTCATGAGGCTTTGAGTTCTTAGGTCCAGTGATCCTTTATTTGTTACTCTCCTGCTGCTGTCACCTTTCTACCTGGCACTGAGGTTGAGTACACCTTCTGAGAAATAGTAGTATTGTTTAATATTTATCAAAGGCCCACATGGCACTTGGTCCTGACAGCCCATTGGTCAGGTAAGCCAAGCAACCCTGCCAAAAAAAACCTGAGGTGAACTGAGAAAACCAGTTGCGATCTGCCCTGTAACCAGGAGGAAGCCTCCTTGCTAGACCCGCCTCCAGCACCTTCTGGAGTTGATTGAATGGAAGGTGAGGTCAAAATTCCAGGCACAGGTTCCCTGAAGCTCCAGTCCATCCAGCTGTTGTGCTGACAGCAGAGCAGAGAGAGGCATCAGCCATGGAACAAGGTAGGAAAGGACCCACACATACATATAAACACCTAGCTGAGACAACAAAGGGAAAGAGAAAACGGGAATGCGGAGGGAAGAGAGATGTGAATTGATGAAACCAAACCAGGCTGAAAGAGCAGGTGTGGAACTCTGAGACGAAAACTTAGGACAAACCTGACTGTCTGCTGATCACACCTAGGAGGCGGGAGGTTTGGGGATGATGGGAGCATCAGGTACCTGGAAGCCGGATGAAGACGGCAAAAGCCAGGGTCAGAGTTCAGGAAGTCAGCATGACCTCTGGCAAAACAGCTGGAAACTGGACAGGGATTTAGAGCTGGTGATGATTTAGTCTAACCTCTTCATTTTAAGCTCAGACAGGCGATTTGTCCAAGGTCATGCAGCTGGCTAGTAAGTGGCAAAGCTAGCTTTCGAACTCAGAGCTCCAGGGTTCTTTCCCACTACTCTGTGCTGCCTCTCAAGAGACCCAAGTTCTAGTTCTGGCTTTGCCATTGAATTGCTGTGTGGCTTGGGACAAGTCGGCCTTCTGGAGTTTTCTCCTCCCTTCATCAGGATGGGCTGATGAAGCTTGCACTACCTGCCTCACAGGATTGTGGTGAAGAAGGTGCTTTGGAATCCATAAAGCCCTACTAAAATGAAAGCTCTGGAGTTTCTTACGTTTTTTTCTTGACCTCAGGTACCTCTAAACTGTGCCCCACTTCTCCTCCACCTCATCCTACATCATGATCCTGTCTGCATCCTTAATCTGTTTTCTCTAATTCTGTAAATCCTCCTTCCTTTCTCCTTTGAAAAATTCTTACTCACCTCACACAACCTTCACAAAACCACTCTGGGGGGAAAAGCACACACCCTGTCCTACCGATGTAAAATACAAAGCTATAAACTTTAGAAAACAAAAGCATAGGATATAGCCTTGTCCCAGTCATGTGTCTAGGAACAGATAACAACTAGAATCAGTCTGTTTTAGCAGAGTTAGCTACAATGAGTGGCATTTGTTGTGTAGACAATTAGTCATGTCCCACTCTTTGTGCCCCCATTTGGAGTTTTCTTGGCAAAGATACTAGAGTGCTTTGCCATTTCCTTCTCCGGCTCATTTTCCAGATGAGGAAACTGAGGGTTCAGTGATTACACAGCTAGTAAGTGTCTGAGGCTGCATTTGAACTCAAGTCTTCCCGACTCCAGGGCCAGTGCTCTAGCCACCATCTACCCAGCTGTCCCATATAATGCGTCATACAATGACAGGTATACAGCAGTTAAATCTATGTTACAAAGTGATTCATGTCTATTTTTCCTATACTCATTAGCCATTGTCTTTCTGCTATTTTGGAAAAACTAATACTATAGTCAGTGCAAAATGTTTGGTTTTTAATTCAATTTTATTTTTTTAATTGACCAAAATCTACTTTCTTCTCCTCTCACTTCTCTCCCTCCCAAATGAAAAAGAAAAACACAGCCCTTGTAACAAACGTGCATAGTCAAGCAAAACAAATCCCCTCGTTGTTCACATCCAAAAAATACTACATATCTCTATCTGGACCCAGAGTCCATTGCTTCTCTGACAAGGGTTGGGCAGCAGGTGCCACGACTCCTCTGGAATTGTGGCTGGCTAATGCGTTGATCAAAATTCTTAAGGCTTTCAAAGTTTTTAAAATAGTGTTGTTATTGTAGAAATTATTCTCCTGACTTTTCTCAGTGAACAGTATTTATTGGATGCCACTAACTGGCCTTTTGTATGCGTATGTTACTGTCCCAGATAAGAGTGGGCAAAAGACTGAGTGTGTGGAAGGTTAGAGAGAAAGTGGGATATAGCAGATAGGATACCACATCTGAGATTAAGATATGTTTTTATCACAAACTTGGCAACCTTTTGGCAAATCGATTCATCTCTCCGGGCCTCAGTTTCTTTAAAATGAAAGGGTTGGACATTATTATTATAATAACCAAGAAGCTTGACCCTAGAAAAGAGTTGAAAAATAGACCTCTTTCCCTTCTTTGCAGAGGTGGGGGGTTATGGGTATGGAATGTTGCACACACTGTCACACTCAGTTGATGTTAGTTGGTTTGGCTGAATTAGTTTTCCCCTCTTTCTTTTAATTTTTTTTGTTGTTGTTGCAAGGGGTGGTTCACTGGATGGGAGAGAAAGGAAGGACTTACTCAGTAATAAAGGCTACATAAAAATAAAATACAGCAGTAACATTTTTTCAAATGAGATGGTTATACTGGGTGTCCTCTAAAGCTCCTTCCTGTTCTAAATTGATCACTACCATTGGGAAAATAAGTCAAAACATGTTCCCTACTGAAAGTGCGTTGGTAGGATTTTTTAATGTGAAAAGACTAGATGCTACGAAGGGATGCTGAGGACATGAGGACATAGTCCTTGTCCTCAAGGAACTTACAGTCTAGTGGGAGACACTGGATGAACACACGTGATATAAGAACATACCAAAAAGATATACAAATGACTGCATGATGCTACGGACACCCACAGAGAGGCCAGACGAAGTGAGGAGTTAAAGGCGAGCTGGTATCAGTCAGAGAAGATGTCACAGAGGAGGTGAATTGAGTGATGTTCTGGAGGAGGAAAATGGTGTGGGAGGGGGCATTCCACATACGGGAGTAGGTCAGAGGTGGGAGGGAATAAATCTCATGTGTGGGGATAGAAAGCAAAATTTCCTGACAAGAGCGGAGAGTCAAGGCTGGAATGGTGGGAGGAGGGACAAGCTATCCAGGGGTGTCATGTGAAAGAGAGACTACACATATTTTGCTTGGTACAAAAGGGAAGCCCTTGTATCAGTGAGTAGAAGATGAAGGAAGATGAATTTGACATCTAAATAAGGGAAGAATTCCTGACAATGGAGGATGTACAGACGTGAAATGCTTGCCTTGATAGCTAGTGAGCACCTCATCACTGGAGGTCTTCAAATCAGAGCTGCTGGGGATATTGTAGACGGGGTTCCCTTTCAGATAGAGGTGGAATTAGATGATTTCTGATGTTCCTTCTGACTCTGAGATTCTATAATTCTATGATACGTTAGGATTCAGGGGGTGGGGAGCCTGCGGCCTCGAGGCCTCATGTGGTCCTCTAGGTCTTCAAGGGTGGCCTTTTGACGGAAACCAAATTTCACAGAACAAAAGTTTAGATTCAGTCAAAGGGCCACACTTGAGGACCTAGAGGGCCACATGCGGCCTCGAGGCTGCAGATTCCTCACGCCTGTTTTAGGTCATAGCATACCCTCATCTTCACCTCTTAAACACCCTAGCTCCCTTCAAAGCTTAGTGCAAATATAGGCTCGTTGTTACTGTTGTTGCTGCTGCCGTAGTGGAGCAGTTTCAGTCGTGTCTGACTCTCTGTGACCCCATTCGGGGTTTTCTTGGCAGACACACTGGAGTAGTTTGCCATTTACTTCTCTAGTTCATTTTACAGATGAGGAAACTGAGGCAAACAGGGTTAAGTGACTTTCCCTATGAGGCTGACTGAAGGAGCTAGGGATAGTCAGCCCAGAGAAGGAAAGATTTAGTATAGACTTCAGGTATCTGAAGGCAAGTCACATGGAAGAAAGATTGTTGGGGGGTGTAGCTAGGTGGCGCAGTAGATAGAGCACTGACCCTGGAGTCAGGAGGATCTCAGTTCCAATGTGGCCTCAGACCCTTGACACTTACTAGCTGTGTATAAGTCACATAACCACAACTGCCTCAAAAAAAAAAAAAAGTAAAGAAAGATTATTGTTCTGGTCCCGTGGGGGCAATAGGTGTTTGTTCTTCATTCTTAAAGAGGACCATGACATCAGGGAGGTGATGCCATGACATGAAAATGAATTGTATTTAAGTGAGGGAGGGCTGTGCAAAGTCACCAGTCTCACTTTCTCCCCTGGAGCCATCTGGGGCCAGTGGCCGGATATAAATCAGGACATCTGGAGATTGCCCTGTCTGCAGTGGGAGAACTTGGCCTTTTTGGGGGGCAATAGGTAGAAGCTGAACAAAATCACAAGACTTGATGGGAGGAAAAGCTTCCTAACAATTAGTTATCCAAAAGTGTAAAAGGCAGCTTTGGGAAGTCATGGGTTTCTTCTCACATGGTGGGGTCTTCAAGCAAAGGCAGAATGAGAGTCAGTTTGGGGGGAAGCAGAAAACACACTGGAGGAAGCGTTTCGGTTCTGACAGAGACCTTGGTTCAAATTCCACCCCTGACACTTACTAGCTATATCAACTAAGCTATTTTACCTTTCTGAGCCTCATCTGTAAAACAGGGGTACAAATATCATCTCCTTGCTCTCAGAAAAGCCTGGAGAGACTTGCATGAGCTGATGCAAGGTTTTAAATACTAGATTAAGGAGTACAGACTTCATTCTATGGGCAATGGGAAGCTATTGAAGTTTTTTAAGCTGCAAAATGACAGAACCAAAGCTGTATTTGGGAGAGATTAATTAGACATTAAAATGTAGGATAGACTAGAAAGAGGGAAGAGACTAGAGGCCAATGGAGACCAGTTAGGACAGGGGTTCTTAACTTGGTGTCCGTGGATAGATTTCAGGAAATCTGTGAACTTGGATGGGGAAAATTACATTTATTTATTTATGAAACAAAACAAGAATTTTTATAATGTAGTACCATAAAAAGGTGATTGTACATGAAACTGCAAATCTACTGTGCCCAGCTTGCTATTCTTTTCAAATATACAACCATATATATTTCTTTTTTTTCTCCCTCACCCTAGAGATGGCTACCATTGGACACAAATAGGTATAGATAGATAGATATAGATAGATAAATATGTGTACATATATGTATATATATTATACATGTATATAATTATATATGTAATATATACACATATACATTATATGTGTATATATAATTATCTTATACATACTTCTATTTATCAGTTCTTTCTCTGGAATGCAGACAGCATCTTCATATGTCCTTCACAGTTAATTTGGGTATTGATAATAGCCAAAATAACTTATTCATTCAAAGTCATTCTTAAAACAATATTGTTGTTACTGTAAAAAAATTAAAAATATGTTTTAATTTTAATTTATCTTTAGTTTTCTTTTTAGTCCTATGTATTTTATTTTATTCATTTAAAAATATTATTTGTGAAGTCACTAGATTGCCAAAGGGTCCCTGACACAAAATAGGTTAAGAATCTATTATAAGGGGGCAGCTAGGCGGCACAGTGAATAGAGCACTGGCCCTGCAGTCATGAGGACCTGAGTTCAAATCTGGCTTCAGACACTTGACACACTTACTAGCTGTGTGACCTTGGGCAAGTCACTTAACCCCAATTGTCCTGCTTTCCCCCCTCAAAAAAAAAGAATCTACCATATTTCCCCATGTGTAAGACGCACCTTAATTTGGGGGCCCGAAATTTGAAAAAAAAAATGCATTCCATAAGGTTATTGAACTCAAGTTTTATTCATCATAAAATTCATACAACTCCTCATTACTGTCAAAACTCCCATCCATTAGTTTGTCTTCATCTGTCTTTGAGGACGAAACACTGTCTTCATATATTGCCTGGTCCTCAGTTCCATCTATGGCATTTGAAATGCCACACTTCTTAAATGACTTGACAATGATCTCAATCTCGATATTATCCCAAGATGTTTTCACCTTTTCACCTTAAAGTTTATATAGCTGTTTGTAAAGCTCTCTCTGTGTGTATATCACCTCATTTGATCCTTACCATAACCCTGTGAGATAGGTAGTACAGGTATTTTACCCTTGTTTTACAGATGAGGCTCAGAAAGGTAAAATAGCTTGGTTGATATAGCTAGTAAGGGTCAGGGGTGAGATTTGAACCAAGGTCTCTATCAGATCCGAAACACGTCCTCCAGTGTGTTTTCTGCTTCCCCAAACTGACTCTCATTCTGCCTTTGCTTGAAGACCCCACCATGTGAGAAGAAACCCAAAGTACAAACTTCTCCTATAGTTGGTTTCTTCACTCTTGCCTCTCATGGCCTTCTTCTGCCGTGGCATTTTCAGTAGGGTTTCTTCTTCCTGTCGTCAGTCTCAGATTGTTTCAGCAGCACGATTTCCATTAACTTTTGCTAACTGGATCACTTTTAACTTGAATTCAGCACTGTATTAACATCTTTTCTGATCCATTTCTGGGCAGAACATGGCAAAACGTAACCTAATATACTGGTAACAAATGCGAAACAATGAGTGCAAAGACAACAAGCGTGAAAAAATGGGAAATGCAAGTAAAAAAATCTATAACCACTGTATAAGATGCACCCAGTTTTTAGACCCCAAATTTTTCAAAAAAGGGCACATCTTATACATGGGGAAATATGGTATTATAAGATTGTTTACAAAAATCCAAGAGAAGCAACAACATTCTGGATTGGCGTGGTTGTGTCAGTGGGAGTAGAAGAAAAATGATGGAGATGAGGAACTCTAACTTGGGCAGATACCACATTCTAATGGAGGAGACACGTATTTATATAAATAGATATAGCATAAATATAAAAAGCAGTTAAATACAAGGTAGTTTGGAAGGCAAGAGACCAGCAGATTGAGAAATCAGAAAAAGTTTCTCAGGCATAAGATGGTGTTTAAGCTGCATCTTAAAGGGAGAGAACCATGTAGCAGAGGCAAGGGGTGGCGAGCAGAGAGTATGTTCCATGTACGCAGAAGGGGAAAGATAGGTTGAAGATAGGATAGAAATGATGGGAACCCTGGGGGAAGTGACCACTTCACATTAGAATTTGTGACAGAGAGTAAGTACAGCTCTAAATAAACCACCATTTAGATTTTTGTAGAACCTAATTCAGAGGACCAGCTAGATGGTTCGGTGGATAGAGTGCTGAACCTGGAATCAGGAACACCTGAGTTCAAATCCAACCTCAGACACTTACTAGCTGTGTGACCCTGGGCAAGTCACGTCACCCTATTTGCCTTAGTTTCCTCATCTATAAAATGAACCGGAGATGGAAAGAGCAAACCACTCTGGTATCTTTGCCAAGAAAACTCCAAATTGGGTCACAAAGAGTAGGACATGACTGAAATGACTGAACAACAAAAAGGAAAAACTTTCTAACAATTACAGCTGTCCCAAAGTGGAATGGGCTCCTTTGGGAGGTAGTGGTGTCCCCCTCATTGGTGGTGTTTGTAGGTAAGTTGTAGAAGAGATTCTTGTTTAGGCACAGGTTGGGTGGTGCAGGCTTAGGTCTCTTCTAGCTTCTGAGATTCTGTGAAACCTTCAAATATTTGAAAACAGACATTAAATCTCCCCTAAATATTTTCTTCTCCAGGTTGCATCATCTTTTATTACATTTTATGGGGAGCCCTTGTTGCCCCAACTTCAATTTCTTTTCAGGGTCTGTCCCAAAGTGATGGACAACAACTTGCCACTCTGGCTTATGAAGCCCCTAGGACATGAAGCATCTTCCTGGTGATGGATTATTTCCTTAATCCTGTCACTTACAGGGAAACTCAGGCTTTCTTCTCCCCAGGTCCTACTTCAACAGGAAGAGAGGAGACTGGGCACTAAGCAACCTGCAGCTTTGGTTTTGTAGCAGACTCAGGGGAGTTCGGCTAGGCTAAAAAGAAAGGGGAACAACCCATATTCTCTGCCTGTTCACAGGGCTGGAGGTGTCTGTCTCCGATTTCCAGTGCTACCAGAACAATGTGCAGCATCACACAGAGGAGATGAGTTTCCAGCGGCTCATCGTGCGTCGGGGCCAGGCTTTCTCCATCACACTGTACTTTAAGAACAGGGGATTCCAGTTGGACATGGACAAAATCATCTTCATCACAGAGACTGGTGAGTCATCCCTCAAGAAGGGAGCTGAAAGGTGAGGGGACCAGAGGAGAGTAACCGGGAGAGATCAGGTACTACGTTGGTCTCCTCACAGACGCTTACGTTGGTCCTTAGGTCCAAAGCCTGACCTCTCCATGGGCACCCGAGCCATATTCTCCATAGAAGAACAAAACTTCAAGAGCCCTTGGATTGCACTGATCAAGTCCAATGGGGCCAACTCCCTGGAGGTCAGTCTATGTGCCCCGCCCATGGCAGCGATTGGTGAATACCTTCTGAAAGTTCACATTGATCCCTTCCAAGGACCCGTCACAGCATATCACCTTGGGGAGTTCATTGTTCTCTTCAATCCTTGGTGTCCAGGTAGGGATGAGTCTTCTAGCCTCTTTCTCCCATTTCTGTTTGTCCTTTCGGTCGCGTCCTACTCTTGGTGACTCCATCTGGGGTTTTCTTGACAAAGACGCTGGACTGATTTGCCATTTCCTTCTCCATCTCCCTTTACAGATGAGGAAACTGAAGCAAACAGGGGTTAAGTGATTTGTCCAGGGTCACACAGCTAGTAAGCTTCTCTGGCTGAATTTGAACTTGGGTCTTCCTGACACCTGTCCCAGAGCTCTAGCCATTGCTCCATTTAGCTGTCCCTCTCCTTTCTGCCGATCTGTAATTATGATGGACTATCCTTCAGCCCTTGTCCCTCATCCCTACCACTTAGGTCCATTCTCAGGCCCCCAATTCCAGGCATTAAGACCCTTGCACTCCAGGGGCTGGGAGCTTTTAAAAATTATTTCATTTGAAAAAAATACAACAAAAACTGAAGATCATTAATGAATCCTCATATACATAATCCCTTTTTTGTCTGTGGCAATGACCACACTGGCCACATCCTCAACACAGATCTGGCTGGAATTGTTTTGGGGTTACTAGTACAATGGATGTACAATGGATTATATAGTGTGAGGATTACGTATTTAGAACTGTAAGGGTTCTCAAAAGCCAGCTGGTCCAACTCCCTTTACTTTACAGAGAACAAAACTAAGGCACCTAGAGGCTATGTGGCTTGCCCAAATGTGGATCTGAACCTAGGTCTTCTCATGACAAATCCAGATCTCTTTCCATTTATACTTGGCTACATGGGTATGTACGTGCATATATGTATGTATTTTATATGTAATACATAGATTTATTTTTCAAACTGCCCTCACATTATCTCATTCACTCCTTGGAACAACCTGATGACATTTCGAACAATAATAATACTCGTTACTGACCACTTGACAGTTGAGGAAATTGAAGCCTAGAGAGCTGAGTGAACAAGTATTTATTAAGTATTTATTATTACCATGTGCCAGACACTGTGCTAAATGCTGTGGATACGAAGAAAGTTTTGGTAAATTTTGTAAATAAAAAGTTTTTTTAAATTAAAAAAAATAGTCCCTGCCATCAAGGAGCTTACATTCTAATGGAGAAGACAACATGCAAAAACTAGGAACGTATAAGATATATAAATGGAAGGTGATCTCGGAGGGAAGCCACAAGTAGGGTGGAGATGAGGGGATCAGGAAAGACCTCTTGGATTTTGAGCTGTCTTAAAGGAAGCTAAGAAAGCTAGGTGAGGAATTAGGGTAAATGACTTGTCCAGGGTCAGGGTCCACTTGTCCAGGGTCGACTCAGCAAGTGCCTAGTGGAGCTATGATTAGAATCCAAGTCTCCTAACTCCTAGTTTCTGTTATACCACTGCTGCCTCTACAGTAGCACCATGTTATACCCAGTGGACCATACCCCTTCTTTAGTTTATTGACATTTGAGGGGACCAGGGAAGACCTCTTGGGTTTTTAGCTAAGTCTAAAGGAAGCTAAGAAAGCTAATAGTCATAGATGAGGAATTAGGGCAAATGACTTGTCCAGGGTCACTCGGCAAGTGCCTGGTAGCACTTATTAATTAGATAATTATATAATTTATATAAATTCTAATTATATAATTAGAATCCAAATCTCCTGATTCCTAATTTCTGCTGCCCCTACAGTAGCACCCTGTTATACCCACTGTGTCATACCCTTTCTTTAGTTTACTGCCATTTTGGATTAAGACAGGTGGTTATTATGAAACTTTGTCCTTAATTGGGTCAGAGGATGGCTGCCAATGCGCACTCAGAGACTTGGACTATTCTCTCTGGGCCCTCCTGCTCAGGTGCTACTCCATATTGTGCAACAAAAGGCATATCCAGGGTCACTAGACAAGTTTGTCAATGTCCTGTCTAAAGTGAGGCGCTGAGGACTAAATGCAGTGCTCCAGATGTCGCCCAACTAAGGCAGAGTAAACCAGGACTGTCGCCTCCCTTGTTCCAGACAATGTGCATCTACCAATGCAGCCTTTGATTGCATTAGGTTTGTGGGATCCCACGCCACACTGAAGGTTTATACTGAGCTTCTAGCCCACTAAATCCTCTAACGTTTATTCACATGAACCATTGCTTTGCTATGCTTCCCCAATCCTGTCCTTGGGTAACTCATTTTTGGAATGCCAAATGTCAGACTTTAATTTTTTTTGGACCAGACCTGAGAGTTCACTGTTATCAGGAATTCCCAGTGAAAAGACTCACTCTCCCAATGCAAGATCAGCACCTGCTCTTGTATCTTGGAGAGTTTCCTGGGGGCACTGAGAGGTTAAATGACTTACCCAGGGTCACACAAACAGAAAATGTCATAAATAGACTTGAACACAAGTGTTCTTGACTCCAAGGAGAGCTCTCTATCCATCATGCCAAACGGCCTCTCTTTGCTTCATCACTTAGCCTCATTATTCAATCCCAGACACTATCTGTGGAACCCTGAATGAGTGACTCTGTCTCCCTCAGTTTTCCTCAACTGTAAAATGTGGATAAATAATAGCACTTAACCCACAAAGTTGTTATAAAAATCAAATGAATAATATCTGTGAAGTACTCCACACAGTGCTTGGCACATAGCAGGCACTTAATAAATGCTTGTTCCCTTTCCCCCTTCCCTATTAAATCGAGTCTTCTTAGAAAAGGCCCAGGGTTCCAGCCTGTCACACTCCTTTTGCATATTGACTCAGTCTTCCACCCCATTAGGTATCCCTCCCAGCTTTGAGTCATAGAACTGTAGAATCCAGGCATGGGAAGGGACTTCAAGCCTAATCTGTTTTTAATGGTATGGATATTTATCTGTGCCATCTATAGATGAGAACATCTATCTGGTTCTTGTTCTTAATGGATAGATTTATTGGTAATGTACCGTGTAAACCACAGCCCTTGCACTGTCTAAAAGCAAAGCTAGATCAAAGCAGAGAGCCAAGCTAATCCAACTCCCACCACAATCACAAATCTTCTTTATGTCATCAACAAAAGATCACCCAGCTTTCTCTTGGAGATCACCACTGATAAGGACTTGTCTGTCTTCTGAGTCAATTCCTACAGGTTTTTCCTCCCACATAACAAACATAAGGTGAGACTTAGGATCATGGAACTGGAGCTGGAACGGCCCTTTGAAGCTATCCAATCTGATCCAATCTTATTTTACAGAGGAGGAAACTGAGTCCCAGGAGAGTTTGGTGACTTACCCACAATCACGCAGACAGTAAGCATAAAAAGCAGGATTTAACTAAGGTGTTCTGATTCCAGAGTCAGTACTCCTTCCTCTCTGTATATCACCTCCCCACACACATTAGATCATAGAATAAACTGTTCTTTCCAAAGCACGAGCATCATTGTAGGCATTTTTCCAGTTTGTTGCCATGCCTGATTAGTAAAAATTGAAAAGTATGTTGGTTGTTTTGGTGGATTTTACAATATGGCGCTATTCAGCTGAGCCCAAGGTGAGGGTTTGAGTGATCTCTTGAACTAAAATGGCAAATCTGAAAAAAAGAAAGAGGAGTAGAACAGCAGTACAGAAAACAGGGGTGCTTAAGTACTTAAAATCCAATGTTTGAAAGAAGGTATGATGCAGTTGAGAAATTATAAATTCCTTGAGTGTGAGGGCCACACCTTTGACTGCTTTTGAAACCCCTACAGCACTTATTACAACAGCAGATATCTAAGTGATTGCCAGAATGGATGGATATTCATTCTCATTTTAATGTCACAATTTTGTATGTTAGCCAGCATTTTTTTTTTGCTGGATAACATAATTCAAGGGTGGTGCACCACATGGTACATTACTGTTAAATATGTTCCTCAGAGAGCAAAGAGCCAGGTGTCCTCATCTACAAACAGCACAGATATCCATAACATTAAATACAGATATAGCTGTCAAACTGGAAAAATACTTCAAGTTCACTCCTCTGAAGTTACTATGACAGAAGATGATAATTGAGATCTTAGGCTGAAATTTGTCAATTCTAAAATAAGAGCATATTTAAAAATATCCCTTAAACCTAAACCATTAACTCTTAGTTACAGATTTATTATCTCAAACGTTATAAGAACTCTGTCTCCAGTTTCATCCATGTTCTTCTTCTCTCCTTATCTCATCTACCTAATCTTGTTGTTGTAAGAAACAAGTGATATATGTAAAATGCCATATAATTTTATCTATTCTCTTCTCTTCTTCCCTCTCCTTCGGTGTGTCTGTTATTCTGTAATGTTCAATGTGTCTGTTATCTCTGTTATTCCCTCTCTGTCTTTGTTTGTTGGTATATGTGTCTCTGTAGCTTCATCTTTCTGTTTCTGTCTCTCACCCTCTATGTGTCTCTGCTTTTCTCTTTCTCTTCCTTAGGGTAATTATTAGATGGTAATGTCTTCAGAACTGCTTGGGATCTTCATTTTCCCACACACACAACATTTGTTAATAAATCCCCATCAGGTACTCCATAGATGAGATAATATTTTACCCTAAACCAACTACAATGGTAGTCATCACCTGCCCACCCAACAAACACACAGTAAGCACACAGATAGGCACTGGGAGTTGGAGGTGGGGATTGTAAACAGTATGGAGGTGAGAGAGTCTGTGACCTCTTCTCATGGCAAGTCTCACTGGTAGCAATCCCTCCATTGCTGCACCCAGAGTTCTGGCCCATTTCAGTTCTCAGAGTAACCCCCTAAGGGTAGAGGGCAAAGGGTATAAAGGAGTGGGTAGAGAGAACAGTTGAAATCAAGAGTGACAACAACTGTCACCGTCACCTGTTGACATCTGTTGGTTGGAAAATAGCATGCCAGCCAAAGGGGCATTGAGAGTAGCCACTGCTACTGTACTTCCTGACTTAGAGGAAGTCTGTCTAGACATGGAACAGATCCTATGTGTTCCGCCCTATCTCAGTCAACCTCTCAATTCCTTACTATTCTCTCCATAAACAGTCAATGGGGTTATCCCACCTTCTATCAGAAGTCTTTCTTGGTTTCTCTCTTCTCTCCCTTCTCCTTCCCCTTCCCCACTTGAACATTCTCCCTGAGATGACTTCCTACCTACCCCGTCTATATCCTGTATGTACATAGTTGTTCGTATTTTTTGTCTGTTCCCTAATTAGAATGTGAGCTCTTTGAAGGCAGGGACCTTGTTTCTGCCCTTCTTGAATCCCCAGGGCTTAGCGCATGTTATTATTGTTCAGTCATGCTTGACTTTTTGTGACCCCATATGGGGTTTTCTTGGCAAAGATACTGGAACACTTTGCCATTCCATTCTCCAGTGAATTAAAGCAAATAAAGGTTAAGTGACTTGCCAAGGGTCACACAGCTACTGAATGTCTGAGGTCACATTTGACTCCAGGCCCAGTACTCTCTATACACTGAGCCATCCAGCTACCAGTGCTTGAAAAATGTTTGTTGACTGACTGATTCTAAAGGAGGGAGACTAGGTCTGTAAGTAGTATCTGGGAAATACCATTGGCCCAAAGAAGAGTGCTTCAATCTTTGATCCCCAACTTAGAGTTGGAGCAATCTCTGCTTTAGCTTGTAACTGTTAATGGCAGGAGCTCTCCGGGGTCCCCAAAGTCCTATGTCTCCAGCGACACAAGCAGTAAGAGGCCACTTCGTTGAAAGGCAGCTCTCCACGTACCTCCATGGAAAGAATTCTGGTATCATTGGACCTGTGAGTCTGGAGGGCTTGAAGAGGCAGATAGGGATGGTGTGAAGTGTGAGATACAGACGTGTGAATGACTGCATGGTGCAGCAGAAGTAACACTGGCCTGGGAATCAGAAGCCCTGGGTTTGAGTTTCATCTCTGCCCCTCGTGAGCTGTGTGATCTTGAAAAAGTCACAACATCTCAGAACTTGTTTTCTCATCTGAAAAAATGAGGATACTCTTTACACTGCCCGCTGTGCAGGGCTGATGGGAGAAAAGTGCTTTGTAAAAACCTGGTATCGATGTGAATTGTAACTACTCATCTCTCTGTTGTATCTCCTGCTCTACTTTCTAAAGCTGATGAAGTCTATTTAGAGAATGAGCCTCAGAGACAGGAATACATCATGAATGATCATGGCTTCATCTACCAGGGTAACAAGAACTGGATCCGTCCGTGTCCATGGAACTACGGACAGGTAAGTCCCATTCTAGGCCAAGCACATAAGCCCCCATGACTGCTATTGCCAGCAGCCACTTAATCGCTTCTGTCTGCTCCACCCGCTACCTTCAGTCATTTCTTCCAGGTTGACTTGGGTGAGGGGGAGGTAGAACATGAATGGTAGCCAAAGCAAGGCTTAAGTCTTGTGGAAGGGGAACGGGTAGCCTCCCAGCCCAGCTCAGCCCAAGAATACTGGACATTTCTATGAAGGGAAGGGTATCAGAAGCCTGTGAGAAGCTTCCATGAAGTGAATTCATTGACCCAAAAGAGAACTTTCTGAGTTCAGTGCTTTGCTAGATGCCCCCAAGGTATTGGTACTGTGGAAAGAGAGTCAGATTTGGAGACAGAAGAGCTGAGTTCAAATCCCGATTCTGCCACTTATTACCCAGGTAACTGCAGATAAGTTGCTTAACCTCTCTGAACCTCTCTTCCTCAACTGCAAAAGGAGAGAGTAGATTAGGTAGTCTATACAGTTACTTTCTTCTGTTAGTCAATCAGTGGTTATTTATTAGTGCCTACTATGTGTCTGAAGCTAGATTTGAACTCAGGTCTTCAACAACTAGGTGGCACAATGGATAGAGCACCAGGCTTGGAATTAGGAAGACTCATCCTCATGAGTTCAAATCTGTCCTCAGACACTTACTAGCTGCATGACCCCAGGCAAGTCACTTAACCCTGTTTGCCTCAGTTTCCTCATCTGCGAAAAGAGCTGGAGAAGGAAATAGCAAACCACTCCAGTATCTTTGCCAAGAAAACTCCAAATAGAGTCATGAAACAACTCAACAACAACAGAAAAACTGTGTCGATCACTGTGCAAGGAGCTCGGGATTCTAGTAGAAGGAATGAAACGATCCTTCCTCCGGAGAAATTTTAATGTTAATGGGGGACACAACAAATACACATAAAAATGTATGCGGCACAAATATAAAGTGAATGAATACAAACATAGACAAAGCGGTAAAACACAAGGTTATTTGTGAGGAAGGGCTTTAGCAATTGAAAGGATCATGAAAGACTTCATGCATGAGATGGTGTTTAAACTTCATCTCAAAGGAAAGGTGGGATGTTATGAGGTGGAGGTAGCGTGCATTCCAGGTATGGGGCTGCTAGCCGATACAAAGACCTAAAGATGGGAAACTGAAGAGCAGAGAGACGGCCATTTTGGCTGGATCACTGAGTTGGGGAGGGAGACGATGTACAGTGAGACCAGAGAGATAGACTGGAGCCATTTCCAGCTCTAAAGCTATGATGTTTTAGTTGTGTGCACATGAATCTGGACTTACAAGTGCTACTGAATCACATGTTTTCTGCTATAGTCATGTTGGATGTGACATCTTTTGTTTTGTCTTCTTAGAAGGTTTTATGTCAGTTGCCTTATTTTCTATGGGCACCTCTTGTCCTCATTAACACATGTAAGGAAGCTCAACGTCATCGTGGGGACCACTGCCCCAATATTTTTCCCCACGCATCTAAGGTGCATGATTGAAAAACAGCTAAGGTGTTGAAGTGAATAGAGCACTGGGTTTGGAGTCAGGAAGACCTGAATTAAAATCCAGCCTCAGACACTGACTAGCTGTGTGACCCTGAGCAAGGCACTTAAACCTCTATTTGCCTCGATTTCCTCGACTATAAAGTGGGAATAATGATAGCACCCACCTCCCGGGGTTGTTGTGAGGATAAAATGAAATAATATTTGAAAAGCAGTTAGCACAGTGCTTGGAATATAATAGGCATTCTATGAAAGCTATTTATTATTATGATTATTACTATCAATATCTTGTCCCTTACCTCTCCTCTCCCAAACAACAATACTTTAAAAGCTTCCCTAAAAACAAACCTTGAAATCTGGTCGGGGATTCCTGCAAGGGATCAGAACAGGACCAAGCCACTAGTCCTACAGAGAGACGTTCTCTAGGCTGATTCCTGGGAGGGCCAATAGTCATGAGGATTCAGTTCTAAGCTAAGCTGAGAATATGGAGAAGGTCCTCATTCAGTCTGGTTTCATCCTGACCTGGATTCCTCAAAGGCTTCTCCAAAGAGCATTCTAGAACTGTCTTCCTCCTTCATCACCTTCAGGCCTTGTCTGGTTCAGCTATGAGCCAGAATGGGTATCATGATCCTCCCTTGGCCCTAAACCAAATCTCTGAAATGGCCAAAGGATCCAGAGCCTCCCCCGCCCCCCCAGCAAAACAGTTCTCACCTAATCACAGGGAAGCAAGAGACTTCTAGAAGAAGTTCTAGAACTAGAAGAATTTCTAGAAGCAACTGCCCCACAGTTTGCTGGCCCACTGTCTTAACTTGTATGTTTAACACTGTGGTAAAAAGGGAGTCAGGGACCACTTTTTTTCTGTGTCCCAAGTCTTTTCCACTTTCCTTTTCTCTCCCTAGGAAATCTAAAGCAACCTCTCTAGCTTCTACCACTGGGAACTGAATACAAAGGTCATTTCTTCTTGTACCATTTTTTCGCCCTGAAATTCATTAATGCCTCTATTCCTGACACTAGATTGTTCTAATCAAAATATTTTCACCCTAAAAAAATATTTTCACCCTTTGTGTTAAACCCATGTCTGAGCAGCCAGGAGTCTTTCTAATCACCCCCAAAGAGAAAGGAATGACATTTTTCAATCAGGGTTTTTCAGGGTTGTGTTGGTAAATGTTTAACAACTGATTCTCTAGGGGAAAAATATATGCACAATATACTTTTTAAGCTTAATGTGCATTATTAACATTTTCTCTATCACTTTCTTAAGTCCAAACAATCAACCAAATAATAAATCAAGCCCTAATTTGTTGTGTTTGCCCAATTACCAGAGTATAAAATGCTTACTCTGAAAATCCAGTTCCCATAAGCAGGTTTGAGCTGTCTCCAGTGAACCCCTGAGGTTATATAGAGGTCTGTAGAACGCCTAAGTGGAAAATACTCATAATGATCATATGACAAGAATAATGATTTCCAGGGTGTGTGTGTTTTTTGCTAATGACTTTGAAAAGTTTGGCACAGTAGAAAGAACACCAGATATAGAGTGAAAAGACCCAATTTTATCTCCCAATTCTGCCAATTCTTACTTCTTGTGGCCTGCGGCAAGTCACTCTCTGACTTGCTAAGCCTCAGTTTCCATATTTGTAAAATGATGGTGTTGGTCTAAATGGCCTTGAATGTCCTTTCCAGCTGTGGATCTCCTAAAATCATATGGCTTGACAGGCTCTGAGGGCCCTTCAAGTTCTAAAACTCTGACCAAAAACAATAGTCAAAGATGAGCTATTCTGGCAAGTGGCAGAACGAGATAGTGAAATTTTCAATTCAATTAAAAATATTTGTCAGGCACTTACTATGAACAAGGCACTGGGAATACAACCATAAGAAAACAAATTTAGAGAGTGCTTTTTATAAATGTTTTTATTTTTTAGTTTGCAACACTCAGTTCCACAAGTTTTTGAGTACTAAATTTTCATCTCCTTCCTCTCCTCCCCACTTCCCCACCCCAAGATGGCATGCAATCCGATAAAGGTTCTACATAAACCTTCACATTAAACTTATTTACACAATAGTCAAGTTGTAAAGAAGAATTATAACCAAGAGAATGAATCATGAGAAAGAAGAAACAAAACCAAAAAAGAAGAAAAAAGAAAAAAGAAGAAAGCAAATACTTTGCCTCAATCTGCATTCAGACTCCATAATTCTTTCTCTGGATGTGGATAGCTTTTTCTATCATGAGTCTTTTGGAGCTGTCTTTGAACCCTGTATTGCTGAGAAGAGCCAAGTCTATCAAAGTTAGTCCTTACAGATACCACGTGTGTGTAATCGTGTATAATGTTCTCCTGGTTCTGCTCCCCTCACTCAGCATCAGATCACATATGTCTTTCCAGGTTATTATGAAGTCTGTCTGCTCCCCATTTCTTATAGCACAATAGTATTCCATTACATTCATATACCACAACTTGTTCAGCCATTCCCCAACTGATGGGCATCCCCTTGATTCCCAATTCTTGCCACCACAAAAAGAGCTGCTACAAATATTTTTGTACATATAGTCCACTTCAAGAGTACTTTTTAAAGGTATACAAAACACTTTTCTCATGACAATCCTATAAAGTAGGTGGTACAAATGTTATTGTCATTCTACAGATAAGGAAACCAAATTGCCCATGGTCACACAGCTAGTAAAATGTCACAGGCAAGATGCTTACCCAGGTCTTTTAATTCTCTTCAGTTCTCTTTCCATTATACTTCTCATGTTGGAAAAGAATTCAATCTCTACTCTCAAAGAATGTGTGATCTAGAAATCAATCAACAAACATTTGTAAAGTGTTTACCATGTATGTGTCAGGTGCCAGGGATACAAAGAGAGAAGTTAATGCATAGTCTCTGATCACTAGGAATTTAAATTCTATTGGGGAAGACAATATGTACATACACAGGTATATACAAAAAAAATACAAAGTGATGGGGCAGGGTGGAGGGTGGGAAGCATGGGGAGGATCAGGAAGACCTCATGTAGAAGGTGGTTCTTGGTCTTATAGGAGACTAGGGATTCTAAGAGGTGAAGGTAAGTCTAAGAGATTTATTGAGAGGGATGAATTCTAGCTGGGGTAGAGTTGTGGTGGTGGTGGTAAGGTAACCAGGAAGGAAAAGATGCCACTAGGTAGGAATGTGAGGGGGTCACAAAGAATTAGACACAATTGAAAAACGACTGACTAACAAACCACAAGAGATGTGAGAGATGCACTTCATGCATGGAGGAGGGCAGGCTGAGCTGAAAGAATGGTTCACTTTGGTTAGAGTGTAGAGTATACAGAAGGAAGTGTGCTAGAAAAGAACTGGAGTCAGATTATGAGGGGCCTTGAATGCTAAGCTAAGGAATTAGTTAGAAAAGGAATTGTTGACTGATGTAGAGGTGTCCCTGGATGCAGTCCTGATAATATGGACAAGTAAATGTGGGGTTTAATTGTCCAATCTGCAAGAAAAACCACTGAGGCAGAGCTCTGAGCCAATGGCACATTATTGAAGGGCCCATGGTCCCTTCTAATGAAATGGATGTCAGATCTTCCTCACGATTTGAGATATCTCCATCCTTCAGGACCTTATTTTTATGACTTGATACCAGGTTTGACAGCTGAACACTGTAGAGGGGCTACGCAAAATACAGAATCCCATTGGTTGATAGACCTTGCTTCAAGAGCCAAAATGACGTATCAGCCAAAGATAGGTCAGCAGGCAGGGTCTCAGGTTGGGCGAAGCATGGGACATCTCCACCGACTAAGTGGGCGTAAGATGGTCACCTGCTCATGTTGGACAAGAGTGAGTGATCCAGAGGTACAAAAATAAGTTGGGGGGCTTTCCATGTCACTGAATCACCTCTGCCACACTGGGCTTGGTCAACATAACAAGGAAAAACAAGGGTGGAGGGCCCCGAGTTAGCTTCCTATGATTAAGCAAGTGAACTTACAATCTGCAGTTCACAGCTCTGGGGCCTAATGTACAGAACTGATAATGACTATCCCTATGGAATCATATCAAGCTGATTAACACTGATGGGTATAGAGTAGGGATCCAAATGAATCGTCTCTCACATAAATCTCATCACAGGCCAAACATACAAGCCTCCATTATGTGGTGCTGTGGTAGAGATACTTCTCTTAGCCCCAAAACCCGTGACTGCTATTGCCAAGTACCTCTGACTGCCACACCCTGGACCCCTCAGGACAAGGAGATGGAGGAGAAGTGAATGAATAGATGAGAAGTGGAAGCCAAACCTCAAAATTACTTTTTCCATAATCAAATGAGCTGGAAAGAACATGAGTTGTAAATAAAAAACAAGTTATTTGAGGCTCTTCACAATCTGATGCCAGCGTTATCTCACACTACTCCCTTTCGTATACGCTACCCTCTGGCCAAACCGAACTGGTCTATTGACTCTTCCAAAGACTTGTCCCACCCTTTGCTCAGTTCCATGCCTTTGACTATGCTTACCTAGAATACTCTCCCCACTCTCTACCTCCCATCTCTCTACTTAGTGAAATCTTTCCCACCCTTCAGTACCACTACAGATGCTACCTCTTCCTGAAGCCTGCCCTGATCTTCCCCCCATCCTGATCCCCAGCCAGAAATAATCTCTGTCCATGCCTTTCCCATAATATTTTGTTTATACTTTTCTCCTAAGAACTTATTCAAATGTGTTTAATAGTTATCGACATATCTGTGCTATCTCCTCAACTAGTCTGTAAACTACATGAATGAAAGAAGTTCTGCCAGATTCATCTTAGTGCCGCCCAATGCCATTGTCTTGCACAGAGAAAGGGCTTAATAATTGTTTTCATTGGATTGTCCCACAAGGACATTATCCATCCTAACAGAAACAAAGGTGACAAACATCATCCAAAACCTCAGGAAATTTTATAAATGTGTCCACTTATGTATGCATTGTGTTTTTTCCCCTAACAAGGGCTACTATTAAATCAACCAAGTGGGCAAATATTAAAATTGGTTTGTATTTACTGGATACATCCCAAATCAGGGCAGGGGGAAAAGCAAAGAAGTGTCTGGGAGAAGGCAAAAAAAACCTTGCCCCCCAGTAATCAACCAATTAGATCATCCCCATGTGAACTGACTATTCATACAACAAACTTTTATTAAGCTGTACTTGATGCCAGATACTGGGCTAGGCATTGGGATACTGAAACAAGCTGAACAGCCTCTGCTATCTAGAACTTTACATTCTATTAGTGGGGAAATAGCCTGTATGCAAGGGAAGGGAAAGGAGGGGAAGGGAAGGCAAGAAAGGCAAGGCAAGTGAAGGGAAACATATACTAATACAAATACAAAATGTATACTAAGAACAAATGAATGTTGAGGGAAGGGAGGAATACATAGACATATAGTCACACATGTACAAATGTGACACGGATGCATGTTTCTCATGGCTTCCCAAACTAATCTCTAAATCCCTCCCGTTGCAGTTTGAAGAAAATATCATAGACATTTGCCTGAAGTCTTAGACAAGAGCTTGAATTTTCAAGTTGATCCAGTCATGGACCTGCGCCCTGCGGGGGAGCTCCGTGTATATCAGCAGAGTTGTCAGTGCCATGGTGAGAGAAGGTTCTGACTCGACAGCCAACAAGAGCTGACCTATTCTGTTTTAGAAATCTCTGGGGAGGAAGGCAGGGGGAGACTCGGCTGCTCCTGGAAGAAGCCCTTTTAGTTAGATTGAAGAGTGAACATAGGTAATAGATCTTCTCAACTAAAGAAGTCCAGCTCCAGAACCTCTGGTATAGACCCTCATTCCCATTAGTTCTGAATTTTATCCTTTGAGAAAAGTTGAGCTCAAAGAGCTAGGAAATTGCCTTGTGCTTTCTAAATTTCATTTGTGCTGAAGTATTAAAAAATAAAAAACAGTCAAATGTCAAACCTGCTAAGAGATGGAGGAAAAAAAATAGGAATAAGACCAATTAATTAATTAACAAAGGAATTAATTAACAAAGGAACCCTTAACAAAACAAGGAAGTTCTCCAGAAGAGACAAAGTCAGACAACCTAGTCGGGTTATAAACCCCATCTCCTTGGAGAGTAATGCTTCTTAGAAGGTTAAATAATCATAATGACCAATTTAGCCGGGTAAATGTATAACGACCCATCCTGGCCCAGGCAGGAGAGGAGGACATGTCTTCTCCTGTTTCCCAGGAGAGGTGGGAGACTATGGGTACAGAATGTTGCATATGCTTTCAAGTACTATTGACTTATCAATTGTTTTGCTTAATTGTTTGCCCTTGTTACATGGGGAAGTCTTCATTCTGGGTTTCATGGGAGTTGGGTATATCCAGAAATAATTAATATAAAACAAAAAGCACCAATAAAGAGAGAAAAGAATGTTTCTACCAGAGATAAAGCAGATCTCCCTCCTCTCCATAGAGAACTGGTAGAGTACAGGTACAGAATGAAGCTTATATTGTCAGATATTGCGAACATGTCTGTTTGAGAAGGCATGTATAGAAAGCAGTTGTTCTGAAAAGAATCTGGGGATTTTAGTGGACCACAATCCCAATACAAGCCATCGTGTGATATGGCAGTCCAAAAAACTAATGCAATCTTAGACTTCATTAAGAGGGATAGATAGATGATAGATAGATAGACAGAGAGATAGTTAGATATAGACAGAGATATCTTATCTATACCTAGATATAGACAGAGATATCTCTATCTATACCTAGATATAGAGATATCTCTATTTCCATAGATATATGTATGTAATACCTATGTCTCTATATAGCTATAGAAATATACAAAGAGATAGATATCTCTTTATCTATAGATATGTGTCTCTATAGATATATATAGATACAGATATAGATATACATAAATATAGACACATATACAAGTATATATACATGTACTTATGCATTGTGTATATGTATATGTCTGCATACACACACACACACATATCTGGATAACAATCTTGCCCTTGTCATATGTCATCTGGAATACTTTGTTCAGTTTTGGGCACCATGGTTTAAGAAGTTCATTGATAAGCTGGAGACTTTCTAGAAAAGGACAGACTCTGAATTCATGACATGAGGATCATCTGAAGAAATGGGCATGTTTAGCTCAGAGAAGACAATGGGGGCTGAGATGACTGTGTTCAAATATTCAAAGGGTCGTCATGTGGAGGAGAGATTGGCCAAGTTCTGTATGTCTCCCAAGGACAGAACCAGGAGGAGCGGGGGTGGAAGTTGCAGAGGCAAATGGAGGGAAATGTTAGCTGTTCAAATGTGGAATGACTTATTTCGAGAGGTGGCGGCTTCTTTGGAGGTCTTCAAGCAGAGGCCAGATGCTTCTTTTGGGATATGTTATAGTGAGGATTCTTTCCAATTTTCTGATTCTATGATTGTTTTTACTTAACTATATTTTTTGATACAAGGGCAGGTTTGGAGGTGGGGGAGATTTTAGTAAATGACAGTGATGGAGACAGAGAGAGAGAGAGAGGAGAGAGAGAGAGATGAGAGGAGGAGGAGAGGAGAGAGAGAGAGAGAGAGAGAGAGTGGGAGGAGAGAGAGGGGAGGGAGGGAGGAGGGCGAGAGAGAGAGGGACGGGGGGGGGTGAGAGAGAGAGGGGGGGGAGAGGGAGAGGGAGAAACAGAGAGTGAGGGAGGGAGAGACAGACAGAGAGAGAGAGAGAGAGAGGGGGACAGAAAGAGAGAGAGAGAGAGAGAGGGAGAGGGAGAGAGAGAGAGAATGGG